>NC_054487.1:26789478-27409670 GCF_017639515.1 Carcharodon carcharias | reverse complement strand
CCCCAGAGGGTGTAGTGCATCACTGTGGCTTGCTGCATGCTCCACAACATGGCACTGCAAAGTGGGGAGGACCTTGCTGAGGAGAAGATGGAGGAGCTGCACATCTTCTCTGATGAGGAGGAAGTTGAAGGGGATGACGTTGATGAGGTCCTTGAAGGTGAGGATGCTGGCAATGAGGCTATTGCACTAGCCAGACGAGCCAGGCGTATTTGCGAGGCCCTCATAGCGGCAAGGTTCATCAAAGATGATGACAAGATGCAATGAGGACAGTTCTGACATCCTCACCTTTCATCTGTGAATGTTTGAGTCTTGTGTGGCTGAGGGCAGCTCGCTTGCACTCTGTGATCAGGGTCATATCATGGAGATGCAGCCATGAAACTTTAAATGCATCTGATCCTTTGTCAGCCTTCAGCACCTGACCTCTTCAGTAGCACAGCGTGACCGGTCACAGACGCTGAAGAGACGGGGGCCAGCCTCACCTCAAAGGTGGTGAGAGCACCCAGGGAGAATGATGGAACTCTGTGACACCTGCCCACAACATTGTGGCCACAATGACAAGCACCATCGAGCAGGCATCACTAGCGTGTCCAGTGAATGTGAAGCCAGACATCACTATGGGCTGAAGGTTACATACTGCACAGGGAAAAGGTCCTGAACTGAGACACCTGCCTTTATCTTGTGTGGGAAGCAAGGTTTCACATCTGAGTGACACAAACACTGCTCATCATAACAAGGTGCCACAAACAAGGAGATATTCTTGGGTATTTATTTACAACAGTGAACCTTATATGCAGGTGATTAGCACCCGTGCCCAAGCTGTGCAGCTACATCTTCTTAACCTTCCTAATGCTGCTGCTATGTCTTGGAGCTCTCCTGACATCCACAGCAGAGGTAGAGGCAGCCTGCTGACTGCTGTGACCTGTCTGTGATGACCTTGGTAGGCATCCTCTGGAGGGCCGAGACCTGTAGGGCCCCAGCATGCTTTCGGGGTCCTGCCATGTGGCAGTGGCATCCTCCTCGGACTGTGAAGCTGGAGCTGCTGGGGTCACAGGAAAAGAGGATTCAAATGGACAAGAGATTCCTGGAGTCTCCTGGGCAGATGGCCCTGGGGTTGCATCTGCAGATTCGCCTCCTTGTGGGTGTCCGAGGGCCCCTGGCTGACTCCTTGAGTAGAAGGGGATGCTGGAATGAGATCAAAATGCCTCGCACTCTTCTTGTGTTGACATGGCTGGAGGCCAACTTTGACGTCAACGATGGAGTTCAGCCTGTGCAGCAGTGCAGGACCGATGTCCTGGACCAACGTCCCAGACCAATATCTCCAAGGCAGCCACCATCCTGCCAGTGTTGACCCTGGTGCATTGGTATGCTGGCGCTATCATCTCAGACTGAAGGCCGATGGACTCCTTCATTGTGCCTTGCAATCTGAGGAGTGCAGCAGACGCGCCTACCTGATGTTTCCAAGCTTTCATTTGCAACTCCAGCAACTGAGTTATGATTGAGTCCAGAGGCTCCCCATCTGACTAGGAGTTGGCAGATTTCTGGCCTCTAGTAGTCCTTCGAGTGTCAGAAGCCTGGGAAGCCCCTGCCTCCACATACTGTGGATCAAACGGTATGATGTGCTCAGAAGATTATGGCCCAGAGGCTACTCTAGACTAGTTCCCACTGAGATGTGTGTGTCTGTGCTGGTGGAGGGTGTGAATGAGTGCTGTGAAGCGTCTTAAATTAGGGTGCCATCAAATTCTGCTTCTGAGGTGACTTTGGGGCTTGAGTCGCAGACCTGGGCCATAGACCCCTCAGCTGTTTCTCAGATGTGCCTGTGAAAGCAAGGAAAGATAATTAGTGCATGGCAGGGGACTGTGGAACAGGGGAACTGATTCACAGCTTGGTTGTCTGATGGATGTTGTGCTGCTGGATCCTCGCTTGGTTCAGCACTGCTGATCTCACCATCAGCACAGGAATGGTCCAGATCCTTGTGGGCCAGCTTGATGATTCTATTCTCAAAGTCTGTGAGGACTTTGATGTTGGGCACTCCACCACCAGCCTGTGACCTTTCCCTTTTGTTATGTGCCAGCTTGTCCTGCATGAATAGAGATGGAGAGAGCATAGGTAGGATGCTTGCAAGGCTAGATGGGAAGGATGCCTGGTATGTGTGGTTGGTGTGTGTTGCCATGAGTGGGATGAGGACACAATCCGCAGGTCAGATGAAGGCGTGTGTGAGAGAATGAATGGTGATGTCCCTTGAACTGGCAATGAGTGAGATCCCTGTGGATTTGTGATATGTGTGTGAGTTGAGAGTGATGAGAAGACCGACTTACCCTGGCGGAACAGAGGCGATCATTCATCCTCTTTCAGATTTGAGTGGCTGCCCTCTTTTGCAGGGCGTTGACGCTAACCACCACTGCCACTGCCTCCCATGCTGGATTGGTGACCCTGCTTGCTGGCTTTCATCTAGATCATGGGTAGAAGAATTCACAGTGAGCCTCCGCTGTATCCAGTAGGCGCCTGAGGGAGGCATCACTAAACTTGGGGGCAGCATGTTTCCTCACTTTGGCGGCCTTGACTTTGCAGCAGCTTCCAATCCCTTGGAGAGTGCTAGCTCTGCGCAGCGATGCCCTTTTAATATGGCACCTGGATCCCTGACTTCGAGGCAGGCAAAGCAGAGGCTTCCCCACCTGCACTCTGGCATGTTTCCCAAGAATGAATTATTAATGAGGTGGGACATGCCAAATATGGGACGATACAGCGTGAAAACCCATCATTGCAGCTGGCGGGTAAAACGACTTTATTTGTGCCTGCTGGTGCGCAGTGCAAATCTGGGATGATTCTACCCTAAGAGTTTCTACAGGTATTTAGAGAGGAACAGAGTAACTCAAGTGAGCACTGATCCTCTAGAGGGTGAGTCAGGGGAATTAATAATGGAAGATAAGTAAATGGCGGATGAATTGAACAGATTTTTTGCACCTGCCTTCACTGTAGAGGATACAGATCACATCCCAGAGATAATTGTGAACCAAGAGGTGAAAGAGAGGGAAGAAGTTAAAACAATTATAGTCACCAGGGAAAGAGCACTGACAAAAGTTATGAGAACTAAAAGCTGACAAGTCCCCAGATCCTGATAGACTTCATCCAATGGTCTTAAAAGAAATGGCTGTTGCTATAGTAGATGCATTGGTTTTGATTTTGCAAAATTCCCTAGATTCTCGAAAGGTACCATTAGATTGGGGAATAGCAAAGTAACTCCCCTATTCAAGAAAGGAGGGAGAAAGCAGGAAACTGCAGGCCAGTTAGCTTAATATCAGTCTTAGAGAAAATGCTGAAATTAATTATTTTATATTAAAATTAAATTTAAAATTTTATAGCTGAGGACGTGGAAAATCTCAATGCAACCATGCAGAGTCAACTTGGTTTTCTGAATGGGAAATTGTGTTTGACTTTTTAAATTCTTTCATGGGACATTGGCGGCACTGGCTAGGCCAGCATTTTTATTGCCCATCCCTAATTGCCCTTGAGAAAGTGGTGGTGAGCCTCCTTCTTGAACTACTGCAGTTCAAGCAGTGTGGGTACTCTCATAGTGCTGTTTGGGAGGGAGTTTCAGGATTGTCACCAAAAGACAGTGAAGGAACGGCAATATAGTTCCAAGTCAGGATGGTGTGTAGCTTGGAGAGGTACTTGCAGGTGGTGGTGTTCCCATGTATCTGCTGCCATGTTCTCCTGAGTAGTCGAGGTTGCAGGTTTGGAAGGTGCTGTTGAGTTGCTGCAATGCATCTTGTAGATGGTACACACTGCTGCCACTGTGCATCAGTGATGGAGGGAGTGAATGTTTACAGTGGTGGATGGGGTGCCAATCAAATAGGCTGCTTTGTCCTGGAAGGTGTCGAGCTTATTGAGTCTGATGCAGTGACACACATCCAGGCAAGTGGAGAGTATTCATCATACTCCTGACTTGTGCCTTATAGTTGGTGGACAGGCTTTTTGGAGTCAGGACGTGAGTTACTCGCCGCAGAATTCCCAGCCTCTGACCTGCTCTTGTAACCACAGTATTTATATGGCTGGTTCAGTACAGCTTCTGGTCAATGATAACCTCCAGGATGTTGATAGTGGGGGATTCAGCGATGGTCGTGCCATTGACTGTCAAGGGGAGATGGTTAGATTTGATCTTGTTGGAGATGGTCGTTGCCTGACACTTGTGTGCACTTGCCACTTATCAGCCTGTATGTTGTCCAGGTCTTGCTGCATATGGCATGGACTACATCAATATCTGAGGAGTTGAAAATGGTGCTGAACATTGTCCAATCATCAGCAAACATCCCCACACTAACCTTATGATGGAGGGAAGGTCATTGATGAAGCAGCTGAAGATGGTTGAGCCTGGGACACTACCCTGAGGAACTCCTGCAGTGATGTCCTGGGACTGAGATGATCGACCTCCAACAACCACAATGATCTTCCTTTGTGCTAAGTATGACTCCAACCAGCGGAGAGGTTTCCTCCCGATTCTCATTGACTCCAACTTTGTTACAGTTCCTTGATGCCACCCATGGTCAAATATGGCCTTGATCTCATCTCTTGAGTTTAGCTCTTTTGTCCATGTTTGAACTGAGGTTGTAATGAGGTCAGGAGATGAGTGGACCTGGCGTAACCCAAACAGAGCATCTGTGAGCATGCTATTGCTGATTAAGTGTCGCTTAATAGCACTGTCGACGTCCCCTTCCATCACTTTTCTGATGATTGAGAGTAAACTGTTGGGCGATAATTTGCTGGGTTGGTTTGTCCTTCTTATTGAGCAATTTTCCACATTGTTGGGTAGATGTCAGTGTTGCGGCTGTACTGGAACGGCTTGGCTAAGGGCACAGTTAGTTTTAGAGCACAAGTCTTCAGTACTGTCTCTGGAATATTGTCAGTGCCCATAGCCTTTGCAGTATCTAGTGTCTTCAGCCATTTACTGATATCATGTCGAGTGAATCAAATTGGCTGAACATACAAACATACAAATTAGGAGCAGAAGTAGGCCATTCGGCCCCTCAAGCCAGCTCCGCCATTCAATAAGATCATGGCTGATCTGTTTGTGTTTTGAATTCCATTCCCATTTACCTCCATTTACCTTTGATTCCCTTGGCTAACAAGAATCAGTCTACCTTTGCCTTAAAAATACCTAACGACTCCACCTCCACCACCTGGAGAAGTACAGAGTTCCAAAGTCGCATGCCCCTCTAAGAGAAAAATATTACCCTCATCCCTGTCCTAAAAGGGCAACCTCTAATTTTAAAACAGTGCTCTCCTAATTCTCGACTCACCCACAAGGAAATAGCCTTTCCATGTCCACCTTGTCAATACCATTCAGGATCTTATATACTTCAATCAAATCGCCCGTCATTCTTCTAAACTCCAGTGGAAACAAGCCCAATCTGCCTAACTTTTCCTCATAACACATCCCACTCATTCCAGATATCAATCTAGTAAATCTCCCCTGAACTACCTCCAGTGCATTTATATCCTTCCTTAAATAAGGAGATCAAAACTGCACACAATATTCGAAATGTGGTCTCACCGATGCCCTGTATAACTGAATAACTGAAGCATAACATCCTTATTTTTATGTTCAGTTCTTCTCATAATAAAGGATAGCATTTCATTCGCCTTCTTAATTACTTACTGTATCTGCATGCTAACGTTCTGTGACTCATGCACTAAAACTAGATCCTTCTGCACCTCTAAATTCTTCAGACTTTCTCTGTTTAAGTAATACTCTGTTTTGTAATTCTTCCTGCCAATATTAACAACTTCACATTTTCCTACATTATACTCCATCTGCCAGATTTTTGCCCACTCAGTTGACCTATCTATATCTATCTGCAACTTCCTTATGTCCTCTTTACAACATACTTTCCTACCTATTGAAGAGGAGATGTTATACTCTCCGATCCCGCAACGAGCACAGAGACTCAGGCTTCCTTTTAACTGGTTTTATTCAAGTATATGCAAGGGAGCCTCAATCATTCCTAAAAATGAAGACCCAGCTCCCTGATTGATTATATTTCACTACTTTTGTACTTTTTCTTACCATAATACATTTGAGTACATTTGAATACATCCAATTGGTAACCGGCACACCAGTTCCATTATCTCTATCCTATTGAGTACATAAACATGTGATTTTGCTAACCAATTATTCTAAAGGATGTATACATAATTATATTATCCAATCAAAATTAAGACATGTACACAAAGACATTGGTTCTTACAACTCAAGACTGTTTGTGTTTCATCAAAGCCCCCTCTTTGTCCATTGTTCATCTTCCCGTATCTAAACTAAAACCATCTACCCCTTCCCTATCTGAGAGAGGAGTACACTTAACCTAATTTATGTCATACTTTTGTCACCAGCCTGACTCTCAAGGCTGTGCAATGCTCATCTGGTAATCTTCAACTCTTAATATGTTTAGCAGCCATGTCAGCCTGGAGATTTTAGGGGTTTTTCAGTAAATTCTTACTGTATTCTCTTCTTCAGCATTTTTAATTTCCCCCTAACACTTCATGCCAGCTGCAAATTTAGCTACCATGTCTTCAATCCCCTCATCTAAGTCATTGATAAAAATTGTAAAGATTTGAGGCACCAGCAACAACCCCTGCAGGACTCCACTTGTTACCAATCAGAAAAAGACCCGTTTCTGCGTACTCTCTGTTTTATGCCAGCCAGCCAATCTTCAATCCATGGTAATATGTTACATCCTGCACCATGAGCTTTTATTTTCCACAATGACCTTTGATGTGGCACCCTATGAAATGCCTTCTGGAAATCCAAGAAAGCATGTCTATAGGCTCCTCTTTATCTACAGCATATGTTACTCCTTCAAAGAACTCCAATAAATTTGTGAAATATGATTTCCCTTTCACAAATCCATGCTGACTCTTCCCAATTGCCTTGAGTTTTTCTCAGTACCCAGCTATAACCTCCTTTATGATTAATTCTAACACCTTCCCCATGACAGAGTCAAGCTAACTAGCCTATAGTTTCCTGTTTTCTGCCTTCCTCCCCCTTCTTGAATAGAGGGGTTATATATGCTCTTTTCCAGACTGATGGAACCTTTCCAGAAGCTAGTGACTTATGGAAAATTAAGACCATTGCACCTACTGCCTCATTAGCCATCTCTTATAAGACCCTAGGATGAAGTGAATCTGGACCTGGAGACTGCAGCTCCATCAGTTTGCTCAGTACCACTTCCTTCGTGATTGTAATTTCACCAAATTCCCCTCTCCCTCCACCTCCTGACTTACAGCTACTACTGGAATGTTTTTTGTATCCTGTATAGCGAAGACAGAAGCAAAATATTTGTTCAATTCATCCACCGTTTCCTTATTATCTAATATTAACTCCCCGCTGGCACTCTCTAGAGAACCAACACTTAACTTTCTCTTTACTTTACTTACGCTTTTCCTTTTTAAATACCTGTAGAAACTCTTGCTACCCAATTTTACATTTCTAGTTAGCTTCATACTCTAACTTATTTCCCCTAATTAACACTTTAGTCATTCTCTGCCATTCTTGATATTCTGACCAATCATCTGACCTACCACCCATCTTTGTGCAGTTATATGCTTTTCCCTAAGTTTGATGTTTTCCTTAACTCCTTTAGTTAACCACGGATAATGGGTCCTTCCCTTAGAATTTTTTTTACAGTAGGAATATACTTATTCTGAATATTCTGAAACATCCCCTTAAATGTCTGCTACTGCTTCTCTATTGATCTATCCCATAGCCTAGAATCCCAATTCACTTCAGCTAGCTCAGCTTTCATGCCCACATAGTTGCCCTCATTTAAGTGTAAAATACTAGTCTTAGACCCACTCTCCTCCCTTTGAAACTGGGTGTAAAATTCAATCATTTTGTAGTCGCTGCTACCTTGGGGTACCTTCACTCTGAGGTTGTTAATTAATCCTGTCACATTACACAGTACCAAGTCTAATCTGTTTTCTAGTTGGTTCCAGAACATGCAGCTCTAAAAAACTATCTTGAAAACATTCTATGAACTCTTCATGCAGGCTGCTACTGCCAATCTGTTTTTTTCCAGTTTATACATTGATTAAAATCACCCATTATTATTGCTGTCCCTTTATCACAAGCACCCAATATTTCTTCTTGTATACTTTGTCCTACATTGTGGTTACTGTTAGGGGCCCTGCAGAACACTTCCACTAGTGACTTCTTTCCGCTGCTATTCCTCATCTCCACCCAAACCGATTCTACATTCTGATCCCCTGAACCAAGGTCATCTTAAACTATTGGTTCAATGCCATCCTTGATCTACAGTGCTACCCGTCCATCTTTACCTAGCTTCATATTCTTCTTAAATATCATATATCCCTCAATATTCAGGACCAAATCTTTGTCATCCTGCAGCCACATCTTTGTAATTGCTATCAGATCATATTCATTTACTTCAATGTGCACTGTCAATTCATTTACTTTGTTATGAATGCCACACACATTCAGATACAGAGCCTTTAGATTTGCCTTTTTGTTATCTTTGTACCGTCTAGTTTTGACTATTGGTGTATTCTTAGGTTTTATCTCTCTGTCCCTTCCTGCTATCCTATGACCCTCATTTCCTATATCGCCTTTACGATCTCCTGCCTTGAATCCAACCCTTGATTTGCCACATCTACTCAAGCTTGATCCCTTACTCCCTTATTTAGTTTAAAACCTTCTCTACTTCTCTATTTATGTTATTTGCAAGAACAAGTGTCCCAGCATGGTTCAGGTGTAGACTATCCCAATGGTACAGCCCCCACTTTCCCCAGTACTAGTGCCAGTGCCCCACGAACCGGATCCCACTTCTCCCACACTTCGAGCCACATATTCATCTCACTAGCCTCAGTTGCCCTATGCCAATTTGCACATGGCTCAGGTAATAATCTAGGGATTATTATCTTTGAGGTCCTGCTTCTTAATTTGGTACCTAGATTCTCATATTAACTATGCAAAACCTCTTTCCTTGTCCTAGCAATGTCGTTGATATCCACTTGGACCATGACAACTGGATCCCCCCCCCTCTTACTGCAAGTTCCTCTCCAGCCCTGAGTAGGTGTCCCGAATCCTGACACTGGGCAGGCAACACATTCTTCTGGACTTTTGCTCTTTGCTCCAGAGAACAGTGCTAATCCCCCTCACTATACTGTCCCCTACTACCATTGCATTTCTGTTTGCTCTCCCGCTTGAATGACTTCCTGTACTATGGTGACATGTCTAGCCTGGACTTCTACCTTGCAGACCTCACTTTCGTCCACACAGGTTGTGAGCACCTCAAACCTGTTTGACAATTGCAAGGTCTGAGGCTCCTCCACTACTCTCTGCTCAGTCCCATTACCTGCCTCACTCATGGTCACATCTTCTTGTCCCTCATTGCTGACCAAAACAGAGGCATGACCATCTTCTGGAGCAAAGTGTGCAGGTATTTCTCCCCCTCCCTTATATTACACAGTGTCTGCTGTTTAGCTTCCAAATCAATAATCCTGATCCGGAATTCCTCTAGCTGCTTACATTTTCTGCAGACGTGTTTGTCATGGATCGCCTTGCATACAAAATCATCCACAGCTGCAACATAACACCTGTCCTGCCATTGTTACTTATGCTATTTCATTAATTTAATTTAATTACTCACTTAATTAACTTAGAATACTTCTTGTGTATCCCATACCTCTTTCTCCGTGCACAGAGTTCCCACGTGAATCTAATTTGTTTCTCACTTAGTCTCCATCTCACACCGGCGTAGTTGCCTGTCTCCTCATCCACCCCTTACATAACTGTGAGGAAGACTGGCATCTGTGATACTGGGAATCTCAGGAGGAGGCTGAGGTGGATCATATTTTACACTGATGTACTGGGCTCCCCCATCATTGAGGAAGGGGATATTAGTGGAGTCACCTTCTCCAGTTTTTTAATTGTCCACCACAGTTCATGACTGGATGTGGCAGGATTGAGAGTTTAGATCTGATCCATTGGTTGTGGGATCACTTAGCTCTATCTATTGCATGCTGCTTTAGCTGTTTGGCATGTAAGTAATCCTGTGTTGTAGCTTTACCAGGTTCACACCTCTTTTTCAGATATCCCTGGTGCTGCTCCTGGCATGCCCTCTTACACTCTTCATTGAACCAGGGTTGATCCCCTAGTTTGGAGGTAATGGTAGAGTGGAGGATATGCCAGGCCATGAGGTTACAGACTGTGGTTGAGTACAATTCTGCTGCTGCTGATGGCCCACAGCGCTTCATGGATGCACAGTTTTGACTTGCTAGATCTGTTCAAAATCTATTTCATTTAGCACGGTTTTAGTGCCTCAGAACACAATGGAGGGTGCCCTCAATGTGAAGCTGGGACATTGTTTCCACGAGGACTATATGGTGGTCATTCCTACCAATACTGCCATCGACAGATGCATCTGTGACAGGTAAATTGATGAGGACAATGTCAAGTAGGATTTTTCCTCTTGTTGGTTCCCTCACCACCGTTTCCAAACCTAGTCTAGCAGCTATGTCCTTAATTTCTCGGCAGGCTCGGTGAATGGTGGTGCTACCGAGCCCTTCCTGTTGATGGACATTGAAGACCCCACCCTGAATATATACTGCACCCTAGCCACCCTCAGTTTCTCCAAGAGGTGTTCAACATGGAAGAGTACTGATTTATCGGTGGAGGGAGGGTGGTAGGTGGCAACCAGCAGGAGCTTTCCTTGCCCATATTTTGCCTGATGCCATGGGACTTCATGGGTCCAGAGTCAATGTTGAGAACTTACAGGGCAACTTCCTCCTGACTGTATACCACTGTGCTGCCACCTCTGGTGGGTCTGTCCTATTGGTGGGACAGGACGTACCCAGGGACAGTGATGCTGGTGCCTGGGACATTGTAAGTTATGATTCCATGAGTATGACTATTTCAGGCTATTGCTTGACTAATCTGTGAGTCAGCTCACCCAATTTTGGCACAAGCCCCCAGATGTTACTAAGGAAGACTTTGCAGTGTCAACAGGGCTGGGGTTGCCATTGTTGTTTCTGGTGCCTAGGTTGATGCTGGTTGGTCTGCCTGGTTTCATTCTCTTTTGTAGACTTCATAGCAGTTTGATACAACTGAGTAGCTTGCTAGGCTATTTCAGAGGGCATTTAAGAGTTAACCACATTGCTGTGGGTCTAGAGTCACATGTGGACCAGACCAGTTAAGGATGGCAGATTTCTTTCACTAAAGGACATTGACTAATTTATTAGAGTTCTTTGAGGAAGTAATAAGCAACATGGATAAAAGGGAATGTGTGATGTGGTGGACTTAAATTTCCAGAAGGCAATTGTCAGGGTGCCACATCCAAGTTTATTACACAAAATCCGAGCTCATGGTGAAGGAATAACATATTAACATCGATAGAAGATTGGTTAGCTAACAGGAAACGGAGTAGGCATAAACCTGTATTTTCCGTTGACAAGATGTAATGAGTGCAGTGACACAAGGATCAGTGCTGGAGCCTCAACAATTTATAATCTATGTCAATGATTTGGATGTAGGGACCGAATGTATGGATGCTAAATTTGCTGTCAACACACAGATTGGTGGGAAGGTAAATTATGAAGAGGACATAGAGGGTCTGCAAAGGCATATATATAGATTAAATGAGTAGGCAAACATTTGACAGATGGAATATAATGTGGGAAAATGCCCACTTTGGCAAGAAAAACAGGAAAGCAGCATATTATCTAAATGGGAAGAGATTGTAGAATTGTGGATCTGCATGCCCTGCTACATTGTTTATTGCAGTTTCAAAGTGGCATGCCACCCTGCATTTCTCTATAGTTGTGTTTTTCTTTAAATCAGCGCAATATAGGTTTTTAACCTGGGGTGCATTTTTAGACAACTCAAGGAAGGGGAAGGAAATGATTTGCAATGTCAAATTAAATTGTTTGATCCAAGCAAGGGCTAAATGAACTCAAAGCTCATAAGATCTGTGTTCGTGTAACAGATCAGTACAAAGTAAATTGTTCAAACAATTTCCCATGTTTAACAATTTTGTGGGATACATTTTCTGTTAATATTAGAGAAAACACCCACATTCTTACATAGTTAATTTTATATTCATGTTTACTCATCTTCCAGGATATATTGTTGTGGGAAGAATTTGTAACTCATCTTAATGTACGAGAGCATAATGTTCTGAAGTAGGCATTAAATCAGCAGAGGAAAATGTAGGAATTCCAAGGATGAGCAAAGTAGAAATGAACTCAAGGAGTTTTCAAACAGCATTTTACAGAACACAATTGTTGGCATTTATTTTATGAACACTTTTGAGGAAGTATAAAGAAGATTTGAGAGTACAAGAGGCAAGCCATCCACATTCGCTATTAACCATTGCATCATGGGCACTGATGCCATATCAGCTGAATGGACTACACACAGGAATAGTCTTCAATTACCTAATCGTAGACAGGAGTTTTAGTGATTGCATTTTAGAATAGAGGTTTTACAGGATGTTTCTGTAAATCTGCTTCTAACTCTTGGCTATTTATCACTATATTTTGTCTTTAATGGCCCTGCCAAGAACAGAACATATTCTAAACCTGTTATGAGGGCCTACATATTTGGCAGTGACTCTCCTATCCCTTTCTCAGAGGCAGGAACAATTAAGGAATCTGGGCTGAAATGGGAAGGCCAACAGCACATATTGCTTATTGCTGAAGACCAAGTCCTGATGATAACCACCAATCTCTGTGAACATACCTTTGATTCTCGTTCTGTTGGCTCCCAGTTAGCTTTCAATGATGAAGAAATTGGCCTTGGTCATTGCCCTGATTTTAGAAATACAGTGGCACCAGTCCTGGGAAATCCTGTAACTGAGCTTGGTATCTGCTTTGCTGCGATATCCTTTCCAGATACGAGTGCTGTTCCATAGTATTTATAAAAGGATTCAGACTTGAAAGCCTTGCTGAATAACAGTGGTCAACTAGTTGGTAGCTGTAATAAGACTGAAGCTAGCTGGTATTGTCTATGTATTGAAGCTCTATGTATTCATGAAGATCTTTCTTTTCAGAGGTGGTTCTATGAGATTGGAATTAAAAAGGGACTCTACTGGGCCTATGGATCCTCTGGATAACTGGTTTGCTCTTCACTCTTCACTTTGACATCACCTTCACCTGTGGTGTGAGACTCACACTGTGTTTCCTCTTTGAAATCATGGCAACTGGTTTGGGTAACAGGGGACCTGGTTTTGTGCTAGTACATATTACAAGTGCTGCAGATGATCCTATATAGTAAGACAAGTGCTGCTGTGCCATGGGACAAGCCTCTTCCTCCTTCCCTTTCTGCTTTCTGCCCCCCTTTAGTTTGGGCTTTCCACGGAAATAAAAGACCCCACAATACGAGGATGGATAGGTTTGTAGGCGTACTGCATTACCAAATACATTCATGCTCTGTGTAATAAAGGCCTGATTTATTGTAAAGACAGAAGGGCTTTGCGCCTGAGCAGAAAAGTTGCCGGAGTCCCGATTCCGGAAGTCTTGCCCCCAAACCTGGCATGCAATATTTTCACAGCAGGGTGTGGATAGAATGGGGGCAGGACATATTTTGTCTATCCACTGTTCTTGGAGGCAGCTGCACATCCAAAAATGCAACTGCCTTCAAACAGAAGCAATTTTCATTACTGAGATTTCCAAAACACGACTCATAGGCTTTAAACATTTGAGGAAAACGTCTGAACCCAGCAGAGTTCTTTGCAGATGTCAGATATCCTTTTGGAGATGTCAGGTACCCTTTTGGAGAGGTCATGTATCCTTTGGCATTGTTAAGAGTAGGCGTAAATGTGTGTAAAAGGTGGTTAAACATTGTGGAACTTTCAAGCTGTCAAGTCATTTAAATTCCCAATCTCATTAAATCTTTGTAAAAAAAAAACACCCAGCCTGCAGTTGGAAAAAAGCAGTACTTGCTATTTGACTGTTTGTTGATATAGGGATTAGTGCTGCTTGACCGTTTCCGCAAGGATCATTAACACAGTTGGTGGGGGGGGCGGGGGGGGGGGGGGGGGGGGTGCTGTAAGTTCCCAGTTTGATTGAAAACTCCAAACAGTTATAAAGAGATTAGTTGTCTTTGATATGGGGCTTTGAATACAAATGTTTGTTTCGAGAGGGGATTAAATACATGAAGGAAATGTTTGTTTTATAAGGATTAAGTATTTGAAGGGATTTAAACGCTATCAATGAGAGAGTTTTTTAAAAATGTAGTGAAGTTTGCGATACACACTTAAAATTTTATTTTATCTCTCCATGGCCCTTGAGGTCTGCCATCGTGGATGCTGGGTATGTTGGTGAGGAGGGGTTCTAGAGGAAAGGGTGGTGTGTACGGGGAATGAACTGGAATGTGTTGGCAGTAAATTGGCATAGATAATAAAGGGCCATGGGGATGAGTGGAGGTTATAGTTTGGCATGAGCTGGCACTAGATTGATATAGGGGCTATAAAGGGCCATGGAGGCGAGTAGGGAGCAAAGGTTGGCATGGAGGGTATGGGTGGACCATGGGTGAGTGGAGGGCATGAGGTAGCATTAGTTGGCATGTGTGGGTCATGGGTAATTTGAGGGGGTGTGAGGGCTAGAGGGCATTTTTTTGTTTGATTGTTTTTATTGCAACTGGGACAAAGTCCCAGAACACTGAGACAAGCCTTTTAAACAGCCCACTCTGGCAACTGGCAGCCCCTGTGGCTGTCTCTGAACTCTTCCCAGGGATGGCAAGCCCAGATGGATGGCAAGTTCAGTTAGCATTTGCTCCCCGGAACAAAAATCCGAAGATTCTGGGCACTTTCTCCTGAAGCGAGAATTTTCTCGATTCTGCTTTCCCAAGTCTTTCCTCAACGTGTTAGTTGAGAAATCTGCCAGTGGGTTCTCTATTGCAGTCTACCACAAGCCCACTTTTTCACTGGTCAATATGTGTTGAGATTCCTGCAGTTCCATGCACTTTAAGATTGGCCTTATCAGCAACTTTGTAAACAGGGCCTGGGCCATTTGCTCACCATGGAAACTTGATGCCGAAATAGGGCACATCAAAGCTATTCTGCGGGCTAATGGCTACCCCGATCAGATCATTGCTTACTGTATTTCATTAAACTCATGAATTGGGCCAAAGGCTGCCACTTTCACTCCTGAATAGTGCCCAGTCTTCCTTAATTTATGAAAGGGTAAGATGCCTCAAAAATTTGAGCAACAGGTGAAGCTAGCCATTTCATGCTGCTCAATGCAGTAGCAACATGAGTGGTATTCTCCACTAACAGGAGGCCAAAAAGATGTTCTCATGAAGAGTCATACGGACTCGAAACGTTAACTGTCTTCCTCGCCGCAGATGCTATCAGACCTGCTGAGTTTTTCCAGCTATTTTTGTTTTTGTTTCAAAAAAGATGCTCTATCTACCTCACAAATGGAATAATGTAATATATAAATTTCAGTGCTGGTTTGATGCCAGGTATGTAGGTCGTATGTCCCAGCAACTGGTTGGTTGTATCAAACAACACATCCCTTCAGCTGTTTACTGACAGCACTCAACCAGCCTGTGCTTGTAAAACTCAGAAGATAGTGTCCAGCATTAGATGTGATTCAGTGATTGGGCAACACCTACTAAACAATCCTGACTGTACTAAGAATTACACTGACAACCGATTTAAGATTATCAGTCAGGCTCGCAGTGTGGCACATTTACGCATGCGAGAAGCTACATATATCCACACACAGGCTCTGTCCTTTGCAAATGGAAAGAACATGTCCATGCATTGCGCCTTTTTCAACTAAAAAGTTTGGGGGACAGCCTTTCCCTGGTTCATTCCCCATGGCAATGTCTATACCAATCAGAGTTGATCTACCTGTTTTGAATTCAAACTAAAACTTGTAGTTAACTAGTCCCTGGTGCATTCTCTATGGCAACAGCTCTAACAATCAATGTTCACTTGCCAACCAATCAATACCCTCTTATACTATAAGTGCTATAAGTGTAAATTGTGATTCCCTTTGAGATTTGGTACATTGTGAATCTGAATGTGGAAGATCTGTCCAAGAGTAATTTTAACCAACTCTAGTTGGTTTGTAGCTGGTCCAGTGGCTGTCACAAATCTCATCAAAAGAGGGAAGTTACCCTGCTCTTAGGGTGAACTTTGTAAAAGCAAAAATATGTTGCCAGCCAGCATATTCATGAATCCTCTTATCTTTCTTTGCTCTGAAGAGACCAATCCTAGCTTCTCCAGTCTCTCTCATCCCTGGTACCTTTCTAGTAAATCTCATCTGCCCACTTTCTAAGACTTTGACTTCCTTACTGAAATGTTGTGCCCAGATTTAACATAACTTCTTTGTTTTTGTACTCTATTGCTCTATTGATAAATCTAAAGAACTCATGTGTTTTTTTTAACGGCCGACTAAACTTGTCCTATTATTTTCAAAGATCTGTGCACCTACACCTCTGGGTCTCTCTGTTCCTACACCCTTTGAAAATTGTGCCATTTTGCTCATATTACCTCTCCTCATTCTTCCTACCAAAATGAATCACTTCATACTTTTCTTCATTAAATTTCATCTTCCCACTTTTCCAGTCTATGTCCACCTTAAGTCTGTTACTTCTCATTATTTATTACACGCTGAGTTTTGAGATAATTGCAAACTTTGAAATTATGCCCTGTGTACAAAAGTCCATGTCATTAATATATATCAAAGCGAGCAATGGCATTAATACCAACACTTGGGATTATCTCTGAATACATCCCTCCAGTTTGAAAAACAACCATTCACCATATTCTTCACTTTCTGCCTCTTAGCCAATATTGTATTCATGCTGGCACTGCCCATTTGGCATCAGTATAAATTTTGTTAACAAGTTCATTTAGTGGTACTTTATCAAACACATTTAGAAAGCCCATATGCACAATACCAACCATACTAACCTCATCAACCTTCTCTGTTACTTCATAAAAGACCTTGAAAAAGTTAATCAAACACAACTTGCCTTTAACAAATAAGTGCTGACTTTACCAAATACCAATTAATTTTGTCCCCAAATATTATCTTTAAAAGCTTCCTCAGCATGTCTTTAAGTTGATTGAACTGTAGTTGTGGGGTTTATCCTTCACTCTGGCTGGGATTCTACAGGGTAGTGGGGCAACCCCACCTCTGCCAGTCCTGGAACCTATCACTGGATTTTACAGTCCTCAAGGAGTTAATCGCCTGCAGTTATAGCTTCTACCTCTTTAAGACAGGATGTCTCGGCTCCAAAAACTGTGGGCCAGTCAGTGAGTCAGCAGCTGTTCAGTCCCAACGGAAGCACTGGGAGTGGTGGCCACTGCTGGTATTACAGCACTCAGAGCAACAGCCATTGAGGAGACCCGGCGAACAGTTAGGTGGGGTCAGGGTACATCAATTCTAATCAAATAGGCTCCAGCAACGGTGGGAAGATGGAGTCGATCATGAGGGCAGAAGGTTCTTCCAACAGGAGTGACACTTGCCGCTGGGGTCTCTCCATGCACCACAGGGTGCCAAATCAAGAACACTGCCACACAAACTAATCCCCCCACCTACCAAGCTAGTAAGGAGGCTGCCATATTTTACTTGGTGCCCCTCTGCAAATACCAGTGGCGAGAAGAAAGTGATGGGTATGGCTGCCATCCCAACCAATTTCATGCCCTACTCTGCCTTCCAGCCTGATACCAGGAAGGAAAAAAAATCCAGCCTGTTGTTCAAGCAGTGGTATAACATTTGCAATCCTTTAGTTCTCTGGCACCATCTGCATATCCTCAAAGTATTGGAAGATTGTGGCCCCAGCCTCTGCAATTTGCATCTTTACTGGGTAACCTAAGGTGAATCCAGTCTGGAATGGCTGACTTTCCTACTTTGAGAGTTGCCAACCTTTTAGTTATTTCCTGACATTAGTAGAGGATTCAAAGTGGGTCTTCAAGGCCTCCAAAATTTCACAAGTATAGCTTTTCTGTTCCTCTGTGACCTCTAAGATGCTTGTATTATTCCTTCCCCATCACTGATGACAGAGTCGTGACTGTTGTTTGTTCAGGTTTCTTATTCAACTCTGTGGCAATCTCTTAATTCTGCCTTGGAGACTGGAAGAATTATTAATTCCCCCTCAAATCTCCCTTCATGTCTATTGGAGCAGGTACTGGGAAATTCAATGCCATAATGATTCACCCAGGTGTTAATGTCCTGTGCAAAGTTGCAGACTGAAGTTTTAATTATTCTGTGGTGTTTTTTCATATCTGCTGGCTCTCTTACAGCTATCAAACTCCACTCGATCTCAATTGCATACTTCTGACACCATGGGTCAGATTTCTATGCCTCTGTCTGCATCAGAACAGAGGCAGAAGGATTTAAAATGGCGAGCAGAACACAATTCTGGGATTTCCATCCCCATTCACATCATGTGGGATTTTTATTGCTCCAGGATAAGGGTGCAGGTAGCAAGTGCGCATTGAGTAATCCCATCCTTGCGTACACCATTGCGGAGGTCGGTATTTTAAACATTGCTCCCCAGCTACTTCCATAGAGTCAGGCCCATTTGTTAGGAAGCATGCTTCAAAGCACCTCAGGGGCATCACAAAGCTTGGGGGAAGCTGTTGTAGTCTGGAACATTTGAAAAGTCAAAAGGTCTTTTCAACTTCAAATTTCATAATTAGATGCTATTTGATACTTTTATTAATGCAGTAATTGATAATCAGGCTCTTACCTTAAATGTTAAGTGACCATTAAATTGGCCAGCATTGTATAAGTGCTCAGATGTATTAGCATAGTTTTCAAGTGAATAAAGTACTCTTCTGCATTCAATAACATTGAAAATCAAATGTTACTGTGTCATCTGGTCCCTGTGCTTTGATTTTTACTTTAATTTAATATCCAGTTATCTGCTGAGCCTTTGGAATAGCTGAACAGATTCTTGGCTTCTTTGATTGAAAGTCCATCTGCTAAGCTTTTGAAAAAAAAATGAACAGATAGCCATATGTTCAGGCAATTTCAAGGAGTCAATTGTACTGATCTGTGGAGGGCTTGATAATAAATTTGTACAATGGAATCTCATTATGAATGTTTGTCTGAGCTTCATGCCCCACTAATGAATTTAGCTCAGCAGGGGTTGTTTACACAGCTGTGAATGGGGGCTGAGTTTTGTTTGATTGACAGTTGTATGAACAGTTAATAGAATTAAAATATTTTGAAGAGGTTTTTGAATGGCTGTTTGTTTATTTTGACAGATTAGGACCACTTAACAGGAATGAGTTTTTTTCAAATGATGTCTGAATGGCTCTATTTGATAGACAGTTTTATGAGTCCTAAGAGGAACAATGTTTTAAAAGTGGAGTTTTGATGGATGATTGTTTATTTATTTATGTCATGAGGAGCTCAAATACTTCCAATTGTTATTGTAAGGCTCATGAGTTTGGTCCATAGTGGAAATAGAAGACGCATAGTGGGCATGGAAGAGAGGGGGCATAGAGGATATGAGGCGGTATGGAGGAAGAATGGAGTTTGGAGGGGGCATGGAGGTGGGGCTGAAGGATAGGGGGCTTAACACTCATGTACAAAACTGAGCCAATTTCCCAGTGAGCAGAGGTAGACCTTCTAATCTACCTGACTTGGCATTCACCCGCCTATGTGCCCACCTGAGGCCTGTTTCTAGAAACATCCTTGACTCTAGTCTGTCCGTGCCACCCCACCAAGAAAATAGTGTCAGTGGTCACTGCTGGGCAAGAGGTGTGACCACGATGTTGGGAAATTGCCCAACTGGCAATTCTTTCCTTGAGGATGAATACCTGTGCCCATGTTCCATGTTGTGTAAAAATGACGACTGCACAAATGCCTTCATTAAATACCATGATGTCAGACATCATATAAATATGGCAAGCCATAGTGCGCAAACATATTTATCCAAACAAAGACAGTTGCAAAGTATTCATTTAGTACCTCAGACATGCTTTCTACCTCCATAAGAATTTCTCCTTTTTGGTCCCTAATTGGCCTCAGTAGTGTTCGATGGTTAATTGTTCTTTGTTTGATTATGTGTGTCTGTTAACTGAACTATGCTCACTGTGCTTGATTAGTTAACCTGGGTGTGTACTCAGAGGAAAGTAAACAAAATATAAAAAGAGCTAAAAGCATGAAGTAAACATATTGAAGCACTGTGAATAAAACCTTTTACACTGATAGAAGTTAGTGTCATCTTACCATAGATCCAAGATATAAAAAATTCAACAGCCCCACCCCTCCTTTTTACAATCTATGCTTTTATAATAATTTTGGATTCCATTTTATGTTAACTGTTAATATATTCTCACACTCTCTCTTTGACCCACCTGTCCCTTTCATATTGACTCTGTATTTTCTACATTCAGCTTGGCTCTCTGCTACATTATGAATGTTATTATTATCATAGGCCTCTTTTTCTGTCTCATTTAACTTCGATATCTTTAATTATCCAGGGAGCTAGCTCTAGCTTTGAATGTCCTTCTACATTCCCTCATACTAATGTCTCCAATCTGTATCAAACCATCTCGTCTTTGAAGGCCTTCCACCGCTTAATTTTTTTTTCAATCAATTTTTGATTCCCATTCACCTGGGCCAAATCCATAATCAACTCACATAGGTTAGTCCTCTCTTAGTCAAGTATTTTTCTGCTTGATTATACATTGTCTTTTCCTATAAATATTCAAAACCTAATGATATTAAAATCACTGTTCCCCAAATGCTTTCCCACTAAATCATGCTCCACTTGATTCATTTCATTCTTCCGAACTATATTCAGCTGTCTCTTTCCTCAATGTATTGTAACCACACTAATTAAGAATATTCCCTTTTACATTTTTTTCAGGAATTTCTCTTTCTTTCTCCTTCAGACTGTTTCTGTCCCAGTTTCATGGAATCCTCCATCATCACTACTCTGTGGTTCTGGCATCTTTGCATAATTTGCCTGCCAATTTGCTTCTCTATCTCCTTCTCACTCTTTAGTGGCATCTGGTATGCACCCCGTAGCGTATTAATTCCTCTATTGTTCCTTAATTTGAATCAAATAGACTCTGATTTTGGCTCTTCAACTTCATTGTTCTACTCCAGGGCTATAATAGTTCTTTAATCAATACTGTCAACCTACTCCACCTCCAGCTCCCTCCTTTCCTTCCTTCTCTATCTTTCCTGAATATCTTGTAGCCAGAAATATTAGTTCCCAAACCTTCCGTTCTTTTGAGTCGGGTCTCTATTATTGTCACTATGACAGTTCAGTTCAGGATTCAATGCTGTGGTCCACATTGTGACCAACAACATTGGGAAGTGTAGTCAACAAGTCCTGTTCGGACAATACCAGGAACCAAGCGCTAAAGTAATGAACATGATCTCAAGGTTTATAATCTCTGGATTATTACCCTAGCCATATGCAAATTAGTATTGAGACAAGCAGATTTAGGGCTGGAGGAATAGAGTGGGAAAAGAGGATCCATTTTATGGAACTCTGGCACCAATATTGGGACAGGAAGGATTCATGTGGACAGGTTCCACTGGAAATGAGATTGGGCCAGGGTCCTAGTAGAAAGGATAAATAGGATAGCCACAAGGGCTTTAAAGTAGTAAAGTGAGGATGGTAGAGGGCTCAAGTGAAAAAAAAACAGTAAAAATAATAGTTTGAAAACAACTGAAAGAGAAGAGAGTAGATTAAAAGTTAGAAATTGTGCTTTAGGCATGACAGGAAAGGTTATACTAAAAATGTAATGAAATTAAACCAGGAGAGAGAAATAAAAAATGTATGAGTAAAACATTAGAGTAAACTGACGGTTTAGGTTCTATAGCCCAAAGAAACATTCTTTATACAATGCATGGATGGTATAAGGAACAAATTGAATGAATTGCAGGCGTAAATTCATCTTGGAGCTTATGAAATTTTAGCAATTAATGAGACATTGCTGCTATATGGTCAGGCCTAGGAACTAAATTTACCAGGTTATAAGGCCTACAAAAAAGATAGGGAAAATGGTAGAGGGAAAGTAGTAGCTTTTATGATTACCACTTCAATGTATGAGAGGTAAGCAGTCAGTGGTAATTTCATGGGTGAATGCAAGAAATAAAAAAGAATTTAAAACTGTATTGGGAATTGCTTATGGTCTCAGGTGTCATTTGTAATGTGGCATATATATGTGCAGGAATTAGACAGTCATGTAGCAAGGGCAGAATGGTTTGAATGAAGGATTTTCACTTGCATATGGATTAGGATAAGAAATATAAGCAAATAGCATTGCTGAAAAGAGAGACTTTTTTGACAAAGCTTTTAGTCTTGCACTCATCAGGACAATTTGCAAGAAAATACCAATAAACAGGGAAACAACATATTGATACTTTATAAGAGAGTGCTAATTAGTTGGCAAGTGGACACTGATTGGTAGGGGTGTTGCACCAGTTGATAGTGACTGACAGTTAACTGCCAAGTATTGTTTGAAATTTAAACCAGGCAGCTTGATTCTGATTAGTTAAGGCATGGCCCTGGGGAATGAACCAGCGAATGGCTGTCACTTATTTTGTTTTGCTGAAACAGGTACAATGTGTGTAATGTGTTCTGTCTAACTACAAAGAACAGGCTGTGTTAATATATGTAGCTTCCAGTGCATGCAAATACACAACATTGTGAGTTCAGTTGACATCTTAAATTGGTTGTCAGCATAAGTCTTAGCACACTGAGGATTATTTAGTAAATTTTGTCCATTCGTGGAATCACACCCAATGTTGGACACTGTGGCCGGAATTTTCCTGCCCTTCACACCGGCAGGATGTCCTGGTCCCACCAAGTGAATGGAGATTTCAATGGCTCGCAGGCCCATTATGAACAATGGAAGGGACATGCTATTTGATACGATCCTCCAGTCTTTGGGACGCATGGCCTACATATCTAGCACCACACTGGCACTGAAACTCATATACCACATTACTCATTTGTGTGATAGGCAGGATGTCTTTTTGGCTTGACGGCAGCATCCTGTTATTTGTGAATTCCAGTCATGTTGCTGCTGCATAGTAGCTGCGTGAAACGGCTTGCTTCACCTGTTGCTCAAATTTTTGAGATATCTTGCCCTTCCAGGGTAACCTGAGGTAGACTGGGCACTTTTCATGGCTGCAAGTGATGGTCTTGGGTCCATTCATGCGTTTGCACGATATATAACGCGTAATGATCTGAACAGGGTAGCTATTATCCTGCAGGATGTCTTTGATGTGCCCTATTTCAGCATCAAACTTGTATGGTGAGCAAATGGCTTGAGACTTATTTGCAAGGTTGCTGATAAGGCCAATCTTATAGCATGTGGAACTGCAAGACTCCCAATGCATGTATTGACAGTGAGGGTAGCCTTGCAGTAGACCGTGGTATAGAACCCTCTGGAAGATTTCTCAACCAGTATTTCAAGGAAAGGGAGTTCATTTGACTGCTCCATTTCAATGGTGAATTTGAGCACAGGATGGAGCCCGTTAAGATATGCCACGAAATTGTTACACACAGCTGTAGATTTAAATATAGCAAATGTATCGTCCACATATCGGAAATATGCAAAGGCTAGGAGGTTGAATGTCATTCCATTGAAGACATGTTTCTCACGGAACCCAACAAAATTGTTTGCGAGAGCTGGGCCTAGAGGCGATCCCATGGCAACACCATCTTTTTGGGCATACATGGTGTCATTAAAGCTGAACTCAATTGTGTGATTTGCTGAGTTCATAAGCTCAATGAGTACTGATTCACGTAATGGTGGCAGGTCTAGATCGCCATGATATAATGCTGCAGCGCAAATATCTATGGCTCCCTTAAGTGGAACATTGGTGAATAGGCTAGCAATGTCAAATGAGCACATGGGCATAGCATTGCTATCGATACACAAGTCCCGTATAGTCTTCTCAAATGATTCCTTCACCGTGTATCTGGAAAACCTCCTCGAAACTGGTTATAACAATTCACCAACCATTTGGTCGATCCATGCTGTGCAGAACCGGTGATAGATGAGATGGAGCATAAAGGGTCATCACTCTTGTGTCTCTTGGGCAGTCTATATGTACGTGGATGCAGCGAGCCATGAGGATGAACCTTGTCATCTATTGAATTTCTCCAAGAGTGCCTTAAACCCAAGGTTTCATTTTGAAAATGCTAAAGTGAGGCACAATCCCATGATTGAATAAGTGTTTATGCGAGATGAGGTTGAACAAATTGGTAACAGAGTTACTAATTTATACTGTGCACTACACTTTGCTTGGTTTGAGGTGCACAAATTTCTTTTATTTCTTGATTTGATCCGTTTATGCCACTATATTACCTCAGTGGATGAGTGCACCATAAACAGTACCCATCTGAAACACGTCCACACCATAAACTCACTTAAGCGGAAGCAGTTTGGCAATGCAATTAACAATGTCATTAAACACATAACAAATCCCTCTGACCATGTACTCTCAGAAAGCGGGGAGTTTGTTCTTGCTCGTGGTTTCAATTTTGATGTGCCTTCACGCCAAATCAAACGGGAAGAGGTATTTGCTGAGTTCAAATTCCTCTACACCCAACTATCTCGCTACAGACCAGTCTTCATTGAAGACGGTGAATCCTTGAAAGTGCACCTAGCTGATCTAGCACACACACGTATTGCGGGATTCATAACGATCCGTCTGATTTTCGCATGCAATTATTAGAACATTAAAATGCCTTAAGACCAACCTGAACGTACATTTCAGTAAACCTGACAAAGGGACAGGAAAAGTCATCCTTAACAAGTGTGACTATATCAAGAAAATCCACACCATTCTTAATGATGGATCTAAATTTGTACCCATTGGACTGCAGCTCAACATGACTGGAGAGCCTTGCTCAAAAGTAAGCAGAAAAAACACTTGCTGGCTTGTGTAAGAGCAATGAGCTGACACGTGACATATACTACAGTGCTCATCTTCACGGCTTGCTGTGTCTGCATATATATGGCTTGCCCAAGACACACAAGAGTGATGTCCCTTTATGCCCTATCTTATCTATGACTGGTTCTGCACTGCATGAATTGGCCAAATGGTTGGGCAAAATGTTGCAAGCAGTTTTGAGCAAATTTTCCAGATACACGGCTGTTATAACCGGTCCCTGGGCAAAGTCCCCAAATTCATCAACTTTGCGAATGGGACCCCAATTTTGTTATGCTCCTGGGTGAGGAGGAATGAGTTGGCTCCCCTTCTTTATTCAACCCCCTCGGTTGGTCGCAACAAGGTTAATTTAAATGGGGAACCCTTCCCCCCATGGATACCTTTTCCCAGTCCAAATGTATTTATTTTTAGAAGGAGCCAATTTATCCAAGCTTTCTTGAGTCAAAAAAGAGTACGTTTATTAGTTACTAAAACCTGAGAAAAAATAATAAAAGCACACCACACGTACATGCAGATCAGCAATGAGAAGTTAGGACTCCCAATAAAAGTTTTAAAAAATATACAAATCAGTCTTTGGCTTGTAGATGCTGGTATATTGCGACTGTTCCTGTAGAGCTGACTTTGGTAGTTTCGCAATTGGTTCTGCAGGGTAGCTGAAGAGGCTGTCATTTTCCATTTTGATTGTGGCTCCTGCTGAGTCTTGCTTCCAGAGACAGAAAGGGAGTCTTGGTCTGCAGCTGCAAGGGTGACTAATTGGTCTTTTTGTGCTGTGAATCTCAAAGCACACCAGCACACACTGCACTGCTCTGCAGCAAGCTTTATAACCCATTTTTTTCCTGTGTATTCCAGGGGAGAAATAGTCGCCTTCCATTCATATCAGAACTACTTACACATTCTGAGATATAAATCAACAGGAGATCGGTTTTTGGGTGACTACTGAGATGTGCAAATCAATATTTTGTCTCCGCAACCACAGGAGATTAAAGCTCAGTCTTTTGCATCTTTCCTGTCTCCCTTTCAAGTGTCTCTGCTTGAAGAAGGCCATGACACCTTTTCAGGTGCGACATTCCATGTCCTCTCAGGACAGGTCTGTCAGTATAATTCATGTAGGAATTTTCTAGAAAGTGGTCACTTTGCTTTATCAGCCACCTTTTGCTCAATGTCCTCGCTTGTATTTCTTCAAAAACACACAAGTCTTCCTTAAAAAGTTCAATATGCCCGTAAGTAATTCATGGCTGTAATTAGCTTTCTATCATTGTTCTCCCGCACCATGAATGAAATGAGATTCTCTTAGTCTTGGTCAATATTATCTCTTCAGTTCTAATCAGGTCTCTTTAAGTTCTGGACAGGGTATCTACAATCACAATTGATTTCTTGGCAATGTGGGTGATTTTTAAGTAGTACATTTGGAGAAACAAACTCAATTGGAAAGCCTGGCAGTCTGTATTTTAAACTTTTCCACAAAGGTTAAATGGTGTGGTCAGCATAGACTCTGGTCTCTGTGTATCCATTTCAGACATATATCTCAAAGTATTTGAGAGCTAGTAATAAACCAAGGGTTTCCTTCTCCACTGTGGAGTGCTATTTCTGATGCTTGTTCAGTTTTTAGAAGAAGTACCCAATTGGTCTCTCTATCCCTGATTCGTCTTCCTGGAGGAGGAGCGCTGCTATCCTGATGTCACTTGCATTGATGGCTACTTCAAATACTTGGTTAAAGTCCGGAGCTGCAAGCACAGGCTCGCCTATTAAATGACTTTCAGCTTTTTGAAAGCTTGTCAGGCATTCCTCAGTCCATACTACGTTTGCTTTTTCCCATTGTAGGACTGTCAGTCGGCCTGCTACTGTGCTGAAGTTTGGAACAAACTTGTGGTAGCGCCCACACATCACCAAGAACCTCATGATTTCCTGTTTCTTTGTGGGAATGGGAAACTGTGCTACTGCTTGTACCTTTGCAGCTCTGGGCAGTACTTGTCCTTGACCCACTATGTGTCCTAGAAAGGTCACCTGAGCCTTAGCGAACTCACTCTTTGCGAGATTGACCATAAGGTCAGCTGACTGTTCTTTCTAGAAGAGGGCTTTCAGTTATTGTAAGTAAGTTTCCCAGGTGTCGCTGTACACTAGGAGGTTGTCATTTAACACAATTGGTTAAGCCTGCCACTACCTGGTTCATCAGCCTTTGAAAGGTGGCTGGGGCATTTGGGCATCCAAATGATATGACTCGACACTAGTATAACCCACCCGGAGTTATGATGGCAGAGATTTCCTTTGTGCGGGCAGTCAAGGGAACCTGCCAGTATCCCTGGAGTAAATCTATCTTTGTAATGTAGGCTGCTTTATCTACCTTATCTATGGGGCCTTCCAGCTGGGGTATTGATTAGGAGTCAGTTCTGGTCATTTCAGTAGTCAATGCAGAACCTTGTGGAACCATCCGGCTTGGGCATGAACATAACTGGGGAGCTCCAGTAACTGCTGCTCGGCTCTGTTAGATGGTGCTCCAGCATGTGGTTAATCTCCTCCCGAACTTGGGCTAGCTTTTCTGGGCCTAGACGATAGGGATGTTGCCTTATGGGAGGTGTCTCGCCACATCCACATCATATACAGCTAATGTGGTGCAGCCTGTCTTGTCTCTGCATAAGCCTTTAAATGCAGTGAGCAGCCTTGTCAAGTCTGCTCACTGTTCTGCACTTAGGTGGGTGAATAAGGAGTCTAAGTTTGCTCGTATCTCAGTGTTGGTTAGCCGAGTAGTAGGGGGTTCCATGTGGGTCTCACCCATTTCTCCATCCAATTCATCTCCACTGATACCCTTATCCTCTCGGTCAGTGGCAATGGGACAGACCGTTGTTACTTGCTTTTCCCCTTCTCGGCTGTGATATTGCTTTATCGTATTGACATGACATGGCCTTTGCTTTTGCCCCTGATCTGGGGTTTTATTTAGATAGTTTACTTCCCTGAGCTTCTTTGTTACTCTGTACAGGCCACTGCACTGGGTTTTTAATGATTCACCTGGTATTGGTAGGAGCATTAATACATACTCTCCTGGTTGAAAGGTTCAGGCCCTGGCATGTTTGTCCGCCTGTTTCTTCATAGCTGTCTGGGAGATTTTTATGTGTTCTCGGGCCACATCACAGGCTCTCATGAGTCACTCCTGCAACATTGTTGCGTAGTCTAACATGGCGGCTTCCTCCTCCTTTTCCAAAAACCTCTCCTCGATTATCTTCAGAGGACCTCCCACTTGTTGCCTGTAAACCAGTTCAAACTGAGTAAAACCGGTGGACTCATTGTGTTTGCAAACAGAAGAAAATCTAGTCCCTTATCCGAGTCATGGGGGTATTCGTGGCAGTGTGCCCTGATCATTGCTTTTAGGGACTGGTGGTACCATTCTAGCACCCCCTGTGACTGCAGGTGATATGCTAAAGACTTCAGTTGGGTCACACCCAGGTTACCCATGACTTCCTGGAATATTTTGGACATGGAATTTGAGCCCTGATCCTACTGGATCTCAGTGGGCAGTCCAGACTTGGTAAAGAATTGGGTTAATACCCCATCACTTTTTTGGCAGATATGCTTCTCAGAGGGACAGCCTCTGGTAAGGGGGTAGCTATGTCCATGGTGGTAAGGATGTACTGGTAGCACCCTTTTATTTTGGGCAGGGGCCCCACACAGTTCACTAACACTGCTGAATTGTTCTGCTATAGCCGGCATGGGAATCCTAGGGGCAGGTTTTATTGCAGGCTGGGGTTTCCCTCAACCTGGCTTGTGTGGCAGGTTCTGCAAAACCTTACTGCATCCCTGAGGAGGTGTGGCCAGTAAAAATGCTGGTCTTGGATTTATGTATACTGACATGCCCAGCCATCAGAATTTCATGAGCTAGCCGTAATATTTCCCTACAGTACCTTGGCGGCACTACCACCTGGTGGATCATTGTCCACTCCTCATTTGCAGGTCTGTAAGGGGGGTCTCCATTTCCTCATTAGCACCTCATTTTTAATGTGGTAGCACTCAAGGACTGCTTCTTCCTCAGCTGCAGTGTAGGCAGTCAGAGCTAATATTTTTATGAGTGGGTCAGCTTGCTGGGCCACTACCTAGGAAGACCTATTTATTACCTCCTTAGGGTCTTCTAAACTTCTGGAAAAAGTTTCCAGATAACCAGACTAAAGGGTCTCCTATCTGTAGTGCCACTTTAGTCTCTACTGACGAAGCTTGTCTGGCCATAGACTATGTTATCACACAGTCACGGAAAATACCAGGCACTTACTCCTGCAGCTGTTCTGTCTCCCTGACCTTAGGGGGCTTCTCTAAGACCACTGGGGATGCTATTACCTTTGATCCCACCAGATCATTGCTGAGGAGCAGGTCAACCCTGTCCACAGCCAAACTGGAGATAATTCCCACGGTCACTGGCCCTGACACAAGGTTGCACTCCAGATGCACCCAGTATAAGGGGATGGGCATGTACCCTCCTTCAATCTCCTTTACCAACACTTTGGCACGTACTGCACTCTCTGGTGGAAAGGTCATGCCTTTTTCCAGCAGTAGAGTTTGGCTGGCCCCTGTATCCCTCAGTTTCACTAAAGGCTTACTTGACTCAACCTGGGGAAATGTGGCCACCCTTCCTTCTTACCCTCATCCACACTCACAGGTGTGCATGTACATGGATTCGGAGCTGCAGTCAGATCCATAGCCTGGTCTGCTATACTCTCTGACTGACTCCTATTCTCGGCTCTGGGTGTATATACCCCAATAAATCCCAATGGTTTTTCCCGTAACCTCCAGCAGGTCGGTGCCCTACCTTTCAGCAGCTAAAACACACAGGCCTGTTGGCCTCACTTTTCATCTCAGAACCATCCTTTCTGTCCTGAAGAGAGCCCCCAGAATTTCCTTCTCTCCCATGTGTGCTCAGTTTTCTATCGTTCTGTCCACCTCCATCCTTTCCAGTCGGTTGGGGGGTGACTAGGTGAGGGTCTCTTCTAGGACAAGTGTTTGTGGATCAGCTCTTATCAACCAACGTGACTGCCTGCCTGGCCCCTGTTACTTTCTGTTCCTTTCTGTGTGTTCTTATTGGGAAGGGTGTAGCGTTTTAAAACTCCTCAGGGAGGTTTTCGTAAGTGGCTTCTGTCTTAAGTGCCTGCACCCACTGGTCAAAAGCAAGTTGCTTAAGCCTTTCAAATTCCAGGTATGTCAAGTCAATCCGTTTCCTGAGGGTACAGAATTTCTGGCGGTATGCCTCCGGCACTAACTGCTACGCACTTAAAATTGCCCTTTTTGCTGCCTCATAGTCAAGGCACATTCCTCTGGAAAGAGGGAGAAAACCTTGTGAACTTTTCCTGAAAGCTTACTCTGCAATACTGAGGACGAATGTCGGACTGGTCACTTTATCTGCCATGCTAACTGCTGGAAAGAGATACTGAAGTCTTCCACCTCTGTTCCATCAAACTTAGGGATTAAATGAACAAACCAGGTTGCTTCAATCCTTAAATCTGAGCTAGTAGTGTCTTCAAGTGACACAGTAGGATTTCTGCCCCTCAGCTTGGGCTGTTTTACTCTAAACTTCCTTTTCCACTGTCTATCCTGAAATTATCGCTGTTCCCTCTGTGCCTTATCCTGTCTTTCCTCTTTCTCTCTTTCCCTTTCCTTTTCTCTTTCCTGAAATTCTAATTTCAGCTGCTCCAATCTTAATTGTTCTACCGCTATTCAATCAGTTTCTTCTTCCTTAATTTCTACCCCTTTTAAATGTTTGAGTTTCCTGGCTTTTGGGTGAACTTCTAATCCTAAATGCCTCGCTAGCTCTTTTAACTCTTTGAGGGATCGAGCTGTTAAATTTTCATAACTAATGTCCCTTCTGTCTATAAAAACACTGGCATCAAAGTGAACCTTTTTGCAGTTTAGGAGGGCAGACTCAAAAAAAACTTCCTGTGGTTTTTAAAAATTGGTTTGAAAGGAACAATTTACTTTCCCCATTCTAATTCTTTCATTTTGTCTGTGGGAACTATCCCAGCAGTGTGCCCCCGATTTGTTTCGACCAGTCCCCGGGCAAGGTCCCCCAATTTGTTAACTTTCCGAATGGGATGCCAATTTTGTTATGCTCCTGGGTGAGGAGGAATTACTTGGCTCCTCTTCTTTATTCAACCCCCTTTGTTGATCGCAAAAAGGTTAATTTGAAAGGGATCCCTTCCCTCCATGGATACCTTTTCCCAATCCAAATGTATTTGTGTTTAGAAGGAGCCAATTTAACCTGGCTTTCTTGAGTCAAAGAAAGAATATGTTTATTAGTTACTGAAACCTGAGAAAAAGTAATAAAAATGCACCACACATGCACACAGATCAGAAATGAGAAGTTAAGAGCCCAAATGCAAGTTAAAAGAAATATATGAATCAGTCTTCACTTTGTCTGTGAGGTATAGATGGCAGTATGTTGCCGCGGTTGAGTTGAGGGATTCCAGTAGAGCTGACTCTGGCAGTTTTGCTGATCTTTGGGAGACTCTTGATTCTGCAGGGTAGCTGAAGAGGCTGTCCTATTTCTTTTTTGATTGTGGCTTTTGCTGAGCCTTGCCTCCAGCAACACAGAGAGAGAGAGATTTGGCCTACAACTTCAGGGGTGACTAGTTGGTCTTCTTGTGCTGTGACTCTCCAAGCACACCAGCACACACTGCACTGCTCTGCAGCTAGCTTTTTAACCCGTTTTTCCCTGTATATTCCAGGAGAGGAAATAATCATCTTGCATTCACATCAAACTACTTACACATTCTGAGATTTAAATCAACAGGAGATCAATTTTTAGATGACTACTGAGATGTGCAAATCAGTCTTTTTCTCTGCAACCACAGGAGATTAAAGTTCAGTCTTTTGCATCTTTCCTACCCTCTTTCAAGTGTCTCTGTTTGAAGAAGGCCATGGCACCTTTTCAGGTGCAGCATTCCATGTTCGCTCAGGACAGGTTTGTCAGTCTAATCCACATAGGAATTTTCCAGAATGTGGTCACTTTACATTATCAGCCACCTTTTGCTCAATGTCCTTGCTTGTATTTCTTCAAAAACACACAAGTCTTCCTTAAAAAGTTCAATATGCCCTAAGTAATTTTGTGGCTGTAATCCACTTTTTATGACACAATAAAGGATTCCTTCACATTTGCGAAGACATATAGGACTTGCATATTGATAGCAATGCTGTGTCCAAGTACTCATTTGACATTGCTAGCCTATTCACAATGTTCCACTTTAGGAAGCCAGAAATATTGGCGCCGAAACATTATATCATGGCGATCTAGACCTGCCACCATTACGTGAATCAGTATCAATTGAGTTTATGAACTCAACAAATCACGCAGTTGAGGTCAGCTTTAATTACACCATGCATGCCCAAAAAGATGGTGTTGCCATGGGATCCCCTCTAGGCCCAGCTCTCACAAACATCTTTGTTGGGTTCCATGAGAAGCGTGTCTTCAATGAAATGACGCCCACCCTCCTAGCACTTGCATATTTCCAATGGGTATATTTAAATCCACAACTGCATGTAATAATTTCCTTCCATGTCTTGATGGGCACCATTCTGCACTCAAATTCACCATTGAAATGGAGCAGTGAAATGAACTTCTTTTCCTTGACACACTGGTTGAGAAATCTGCCAGAGGATCCTATACTACAGTCTACTGCAAGCCTACCTTTATTCGTCAATGCATGCATTGGGAGTCTTAGAGCTCCATATGTTATAAAATTGCCTTATCAGCAACCTCGTAAATAGGGTACAAGCCATTTGCTCACCATGCAAGTTTGATACTGAAGTAGGGCATTTCAAAGACATCCTTCGGGATAATAGCTAACCTGATCAGATCATTTCACACTGTATATAGCGCAAACTCATGAACGGGCCCAAGGCCATCTCTTGTGGCCTGAAAAGTGCCCAGTCTACCTCAGATTATCCTGGAAGGGCAAGGTATATCAAAAGTTTGAACAACAGGCAAAGCTAGCTGTTTCACGCTGCTACTAGGCAGCAGCAACATGAGTGATAGTCACCAGTAACCGGATACTGCTGTCGTGCCAAAAAGGCGTTCTGCCTATCACACAAATGAGTAATGTGGTATATGAATTTCAGTGCTAGTGTGATACTAGGTATGTATGTCGTACATCCCGAAGACTGGCAGGTCGTATTAAACAGCATTTTTAAAAATTCATTCACAGGATGTGGGTTTCACAGGCTGGACCAGCATTTATTGCCCATCCCTAGTTGCCCTTGAGAAGGTGGTGGTGAGCTGCCTTCTTGAACTGCTGCAGTCCATGTGGTGTAGGTACACCCACAGTACTGTTAGGAAGGGAGTTCCAGGATTTTGACACAGCGACAGTTAAGGAATGGCGATATATTTCCAAGTCAGGATGGTGAGTGACTTGGAGGGGAATTTCCAGGTGTTAGTGTTCCCATCTATCTGCTACCCTTGTCCTTCTAGGTAGTAGTTGTCATGGGTTTGGAAGGTGCTGTCTAAGGAGCCTTGGTGGATTCCTGCAGTGCATTGTGTAGATGGTACACACTGCTGCAACTGTGCGTCGGTGGTACATTGAGTGAATGTTTGTGGATGTGGTGCCAATCAAGTAGACTGCTTTGTCCTGGATGGTGTCCAGCTTCTTTAGTGTTGCTGGAGCTGCACTCATCCAGGCAAGTGGCAAGTATTCTGTCACATTCCTATCTTGTCCCTTGTAGATGGTGGACAGGATTTGGGGAGTCAGGAGGCGAGTTACTCATCGCACGATTCCTAGCCTCCGACCTGCTCTTGTAGCCACAGTATTTATATGGCTAGTCCAGTTCAGTTTCCGGTCAATGGTAACCCCCAGTATGTTGATAATGGGAGATTCAGTGATGGCAATGCCATTGAGCATCTAGGGGCAATGGTTGGATTCTCTCTTGTTGGAGATGTTCATTGGCTGGCACTTGTGTAACAAGAATGTTACTTGCCACTTGTCAGCCCAAGCCTGGATATTTTCCAGGTCATGCTGTATTTGGACATGGACCGCTTCAGTATCTGAGGAGTCACAAATGGTGCTGAACATTGTGCAATCATCAGTGAACATCCCCACTTCTGATCTTATGATGGAAGCAAGGTCATTGATGAAGCAGCTGACGATAATTGGGCCGAGCACTCTACCCTGAGGAGCTCCTGCAGTGAAGCCCTGGAGCTGAGATGACTGACCTCCAACAACCACAACCATCTTCCTTTGTGCTAGGTATGACTCCAGCCAGTGGTGAGTTTTCCCCTCGATTCCCATTGACTCCAGTTTTGCTAGGGCTCCTTGATGCCACACTCAGTCAAATGCTGACTTGATGTCAAGGACAGTCACTCTCACCTCATCTCAGGAGTTCAGCTCCTTTATCCATGTTTGAACCAAGGCTGTGATGAGGTCAGGAGCTGAGTGGCCCTGGCAGAGCCCAATCTGGGCATCAGTGAGCAGTTTATTGCTAAGCAAGTGCTGCTTCATATGATGACCCCCTCCATTACTTTACTGATGACCGAGAGTAGACTGATGGGGTGGTAATTGGCTGGGTTGGAATTGTCCTTTTTATGTGCAGGATATACCTAGGCAATTTCCCACATAGTTGGCTATTTACCAGTGTTGTAGCTGTACTGGAACAGCTTGGTGGCAAGTTCTGGAGTGCAAGTCTTCAGTACTATTGCTGGAATATTGTCAGGGTCCATAGCCCTTGCAGTATCCAGTGCCTTTTGCCGTATATTGATATCACATGGAATGAATCAAATTGGCTGAAGACTTGCATCTGTGATCCTGCAGATCTCCGGAGGAGGCCGAGATGGATGATCCACTTGGAACGTCGGGCTGAAGATTGTTGTGAATGCTTCAGCCTTATCTTTTGCACTGTTGTGCTGGGCTCTTTCATCATTGAGGATAGGGATATTTGTGGAGCCTCCTCCTCCAGTGAATTGTTTCATTGTCCACCACCATTCACGACTGGATGTGGCAGGACTGCAGAGCTTAGATCTGATCTGTTGGTTGTGGGATCGCTTCACTCTATTACTTGCTGCTTATGCTGTTTGGCATGCAAGTATTCCTGTTTTATAGCATCACCAGGTTGACACCTTATTTTTAGCTGTGCCTGATGCTGCTCCTGGCATGCCTTCCTGCAATCTTCATTGAAACAGGGTTGATCTCCTGGCTTGATGGTAATGGTAGAGTTGAGGATATGGCGGGCCATGAGGTTACAGATTGTGTTTGAGTACAATTCTGCTGCTGCTGATGGCCCACAGCACCTCATGGTTGCCCCATCTTGTGTTGCTGGATCTGTTCGAAATCTATCCCATTTAGCACGATAGTAGTGCCACACAATACGATGGAGGTTATCCTCAATGTGAAGGCGGGACTTTGTCTCCACAATGACCGTATGGTGGTCATTCCTACCGATACTGTCATTGACAAATGCATTTGCGGCAGGCAGGCTGGTGAGGATGAGGTCAAGTATGTTTTTCCGTCTTGCTGGTTCCTCACCACCTGTCGCGGACCCAGTCTAGCAGTTATATCATTTAGGACTTGGCCAGCTCAGTCAGTAGTGGTGCTACAGAGCCACTCTTGGCCATGGACATTGAAGTCCCCCACCCAGAGAACATTCTGCGCTCTTGCCACCCTCAGTGCTTCCCCCAAGTGATGTTCAACTTGGAGGAGTTCTGATTCATCCATTGAGGGAGGACGGTATGTGGTAGTCAGTGCCTATTTCAGCTAAACAAAATAAGTGAGCCATTTGCTGGGCAATATCTTAGCCAATCAGAGTCAAGCAGCCTGGTTTAAATTTCAAACAATGCTTTGGAGTTAGCTGTCAGTCACCATTAACTGGTGCATTCTCCATGGCAATGCCTTTACCAATCAGAATCCACTTGCCAACCAATTAGCACTTTCTTCTTGTCAAGTACAACTATATTGTTTCCCCTGACATTGGTATTTCCTTGCAAACTGTCCTGATGAGTACAAGGTGAAAAGCTTTGACAAAAACATCTCTCTTTTTCAGCAATACTTAAGTCTTGTACTACCAAATGACTATAAGCAAATAGATTGGGATAGCTCTGTAATCTGAGAACTCTGAGCTATCTTGTCAATTTACACCATTTACCAGTTAAGGGGATTCCTCCAACCCTTCACCGCCATTATGGAGAAGGGCGGGTAATGAGGATTCCACTATATGAGCTGGATTTTCAAAGCGTGGTTGCGAACCTAACACCCAGATGAATTCCGGGTCCCGACCCTATGTCTCACCTGTGTCACTCAATCGATGCTATTTTTAAACGTAAATACCTTAATTGGGCAGGAGGCAGGAGTCACCTGCCTGGTTCTAGCAGCAAAGGCAGGCGGCAGCCATGCTGAACTTGCAGCTGCCTTGCCAAAGAGAGCAGGAAACTCCTCAGAGGGCCAAGAGAATAAAGCCAGGACAGAGGGAAACCAGTCAAAACTTAAGTCACAGTGCACATTCTGATGCAAAATAGCTGAGGGCCCTGATGATTTAAGCATTAAAAAAACTTTTCCTTTGCCCTGCAGTGAACTATGCACTACTGTGAACCGGACTGTTTGGGTTTGCCAAAGTTGCTATTAAAAATTGCAATGCCATCCTACAAGCTCCCAAAGGAGTATATTGGGACATTATTTAGGGGGCAAGCAGGTTTGCTGTTCCCTCTCCCCCCGCCCGCAATTGTGGATTGCTCCAGAGGTGTCTTCCAGGACTGTGATTTAAATCACACCTGCACTAGTTCCCGATCCCACTGGTGTCCGAAACTCCAGCCCTATAAATCACAAAAGATCGTTTTCTCTCATTAAAAAATAGCTTTATGAGCATTGAACATGAAGTAAAATTTTTCTCTTGTGATGTGCTTAACAAAATTAAGATCATTTTTTGGACTTATGCCAGCGTCATTAAACTTTGCACAACACAGCAAGGACCAAATATGGACCAAGATTCTATCTACTCTGCTCCTTGATTTTTCCTCAAAGCTTCCTCAGGTTTTTTTTCTGCTTCCATGCATCTCCTGACCTCTGATATCCCACTTATATTTAAGTGCTAGAAACACAACACTCTACAATCGGCTATATCAACAAATCTATTTTTGCAGATATTTTGGATAAAGAGGAGCAGAATAAGTGGCAGAGGTGTTATAGGAGACTTTATTATTGGTGGTTGGATCAACCACTTCCCAGACAATTACTTCTATGGGAGAAGGTAAAGCTATCTTGACATCACCAAGGAGTAATATGTAAGAAATCTGAGCTTTCAGAACTTTTAGATGAATTCTGCTATTTCTTGAAGCCAAAACTTCAACCAATCAGGGGATACCAACTTCCAGTCATGGTGAAAGTGATACCAGCGATCAACTATATTTTTGTCAAACTATTTTTTGGACAACAACACAAGACTTCTAGAGGATCAGTTAATTTGAGCTTCACTGTTGCAATAGTTAATTAACAGATATGAGAGCTGATTTCCCTCCTGGGAACTTGATGTAAGTTATGTACCTAAGGTAAGCTGTGTCTTTAAGGAGAGAAGTACCGATGAATTTTCAGCCTTGGCCATTTTCTCACTGCTGGCACAAGCCCACGTCTGGCTACTGTTGTAATGCAATAGCCAGGGTACTTCAGTGCTCATAGATCACCCTGAAGAGGGAAAACAAAGACTTGCCAGCTGGCGACCTTGAACTTTTGGCACCTGCCAATGCCCCCAAAGACATTATGAACTGTGGAGCGCCTGGCATAGGTTCCACCACACAGATTTTGCAGCAACCCCCATGCTTTGGATTCCAAAGGGGAACATGAGAGGAAAGTGAAGCAGAAGGCTTGAAACATCCCACCACCTGATTACATTGGGCATACATGGGTTGGAATTTTCCCAGAATTGCACGAAGTGCGGTAGTGGGCGGGTAAAATGGAGCCCTACCCGCCGACAAAAATGGTGGGTTTTCACACCGCATCATCGCGAGCCTGCCTCATTATTTATTCACTCCTGCGAAACATGACATTTCCATGGTGGGCAGACTCTCATTTGCCAGCCCAACATCACCCCACTGTTGCATCATGCCGGCTGCTATCTTTAAAAGGCAGCCACCAGCAAAGCACTTATCACCATGAGCTCACCACTGCTGCTTGGGAGACATGGCCGGCCAAGGAGCAGTCCAGGACATCACTCCTACACTGCTGCGTGGTCTTAACTCCATCGCTGATGCCATACTTGGCCTGCAACAGGTGTAGACAAGAGGGGTGCTGGGCAGCTTGAACTCTCTCCAGCTACTCTTTCCGCTCACGGAGTCAGGCAGGGGCTCTCGGGCACTCATAGGGGGAGGATCAGCAAGTGAACAGTCTGGGACCATTCACCCAGGTGACTCTGGGAGTAGCCAGCCCATCCGAATCCCCTCTTCCTGTGATCTCCGCAGTTCCAGCTTCTCAGGCCGAGGAGGGTGCCACTGCCACACAGCAGGATCCCAAAAGGGGCCTACCAAGTCTTGGCCCTCCAGAGGATGCCCAGCAAAGTCATCACAGACAGGGTATCACAATCAGCAGTCTGCCTCCACCTCTGCTGTGGATGTCCTAGGAGCATCAGGATGTAGAGGCAGGGTTAAGAAATTTAAGTAAAAGTAGTTGCATAGCCTGGGTGCGGGTGTTGATCATTTGTACATACTGTTCACTATTGTCAATAAACTCCTAAGAATGTCTCCCTGCCTGTGGCTCCTTGTTCTGATAAGCAGTGTTCTGATAAGCAGTGTTCTGATAAGCAGTGTTCTTGTCACTCAGATGTGAAACCTTTATGCAGAAGATAAAAGGCAGGTGCCCAGTCCAGGGCCTCTTCTCCGTGCTCTGTGCAGCCTTCAGACCACAATGATGGCCCAGCCTCACACTCATTGGAAACATCACTGATGCCTGCACCTTGGCAGTACTGGTCATTGCTGCCAGACTATAGTGGGTAGGCACCACAGAGTTCTCTCATTCCCTCTGTGTGCTCTCAGCATCTTTAAGGTGGGGCTGGCCCCCATCACACCAGCATCTGCAACCAGTGATGCTGTGCACCAGCTCCTCAAGGGCTCAGGTGCTGAAGGCAGACACAGCATCAGATGCGTCTAAAGTTTCATGGCTGCGTCTCTGAGGTGGCCCTGATCATGGAGTGCAAGTAAGCTTCTCTCAGCCAGATAGGAGTTAGACATTCTCAGAGGCTATGTGAAGATCTATGGAATGTCCTCACTGCCTGTTGTCATCATCCTGTGATCAAGCGACTATTAGGGCCTCCACTGCATTCCCATGACAGGAGCATTCTCACAGTGGGTATTGGCACTGCCATAAGCTAGACTGGAGTCAAATGGTCACAGCTGCGATGTGAGAATCTATGGGGACACTTCACAGCATGCCATCATCATCCTCCACAAATCTGGCAGCTATAAGGGCCTCCCAAGCGCGCCTGCCTCATCTAGCCAGTACGAGAGCCTCGTCCCTGTCATCTTCACCACTGAGGACTCCCTCACCCTCATCCCCGTCGGCAAACTCCTCATCTGAGGAGACCTCTAGCTCCTCCATCTCCTCCTCAGCCAGCTCATCTCCCCATTGGAGCACCAGGTTGTAAAGAGCGTAGCAGATGACGACAATGTGTGACATCCTCTGCGGACTGTATTGAAGGGCTCCACAAGACTGGTCCAGGCGCCAGAACCGCATCTTCAGCATCCACAAAGTTGCGAGCTGCTGCATGAGCCTCATTTTCCGTCGCTCTTTTGTAGTCTGAGGCTGCCGCACGGGTGCCATCAGCCATGGCCTCTGCGGGTAGCCCTTGTACCCAGGGACCGAAACCTGCAGCCTCTGTGGACCTTGGAAGACTGCAGGGATCTTTGAGTGACTCAGGATGTACACATCATGCACATTCCCTGGAAACTGCGCCCGGCTGCAGGATGTGTTTCTGGTGGTCGCATACCAGCTGCACGTTGTGGTTGATGAAGTCCACCGAGCGTAGTGACGGAGACCTGAGCGCCACATGAGTGCAGTCAATGCACCATGCAGCTGTGATAATCTTGAGATCAGGGTGAATCCAATGGCCCTTGCATCCTGGCTGTACCGGTCCAAGGCAAAATGCACAAAGTTGTGTGCCATGGAGAAGATGGCATCCTTGACCTCATGGATGCATTTGTGGGTGGTGGATTGTGAAATCCCACAGCGGTCACTTGTGGAGCCTTGAAAGGAGCCACTGGCATAGAAATTGAGTGTCGCGGTCACTTTCACAGCCACTGGCAGTGGATGCCCTCCATGTCCCTTTGACGCCAAGTCCTGCAGTAAATGGCAGGTGTGAACCACCAGGTCCCTGGATATGTGCAGTCATTGGTGACACTGGTTCTCAGTCATCTGCAGGAATGGCAGGCAACGTCTATAGACCCTGGGTGTAGCTAGGCGTCGACCAGCCACAGCTCGCTGTCACTCCTGGGCAGCATGTGCAGGAGCCCCTGCTACCCCTTTTTCATGAGGTTGCTGCTCCTGCCTTTGTGCAGCCAGGAGCCTCAGTCACTCTCTCTTCATCTTCTACAGTCTCTGTATGCCATCAGCTAGGCCACCAGGATCCATGATCCTGACATGGTTCTCCTGCAGCATGAAAGAAAGAGAGATGTGGTACTTAGCACCTTTCCTGGCCCTTTGTGACCGCCCTTTAACACTTCCCAGAGAGTGCTGGTTACCCCTCGGATGGCCAGAGATGAATGTGCTGCATGGCTGCCGTGTCAATTTGTGACATGGGGGACACTGGTCTAAACCGGGATGCTGAGGTTGCAAAGGGCTGTGAGCACTTCCAGCAGTGACTGCTACATGGCCAGCGTTGGCGAGGATATTGTACGACGTGTGTAGTCCAATGGCTCCACAGTCCAATAAAGTGGTGGTGGGCTCGAAGTCAGTGCCGGGGTGGATGGGGGTGGGGTGCAGAGGGGTAAGGTATGGAGTGCTTGGTGGCCCTTTGGTGCCACTGCATTGCTTGCATGGGCAGGCAGGCTAGGAGCCTGACCCCAATCATATCACTGTGGCTGTGCCTGATCTGTCTCAGTTACAGAGGCATGGTCAGTTTATACAGGTGTGCCTAATGTGTGGCCACTTCCCTCGCCTACCCTGAACCCACTTCGATTGCCTGTGCGCGGGATGTAATGCTAGGGCAGCACTTGACTATCCCACCCCTCCAACCGACAACAATCACCTCCAAGGCTCACCAGCACTTGCCCACGGAGGCCCACCCCCTCAGCAGTCGCCTCTGAGGCTGGCCAGCACCCCACCTCAGCAGTTGCCTCTGGGACCAGGCATCAGTTGCCCCCAACGCCCATGACACCCCTGAGGCCTGTAAACAAAAGGCGAACTGTGGAGAAAGCTGTTGCTCACACATCTCATTTCCGCCAAAGTGAAGGCCGCCAAGTGCATGTCGCCTGCATGGTGTTGTGAAACACATCGATGTGCCTTCCCGCTAACATGGATGGATGATACAGCTGGGCTTCAAGACCCTGACAGGATGGCCTTTTAATTATATGCTGATGTATTACAATTAACTCCCCGCCAACCGATGATGGGAAACGCGGCCTGCCATTGGCGGACTGAGCGGACAATCATGACCTGGCTTCACAATGTCATTAAGCAGGTTGTGTTATATTTTCCATACACAGCACCTATCATGCCTGCTGCCAGCAGGCTCAGAAATTCTGTCCTCGGTCTGTATCAACTTCAGGTGTAGATCCAGTTACATTGCACTCTAGGAAGCCCAGGAATCCTAATGTAACTGGTTTCAACCCCCATTTCCTCTTTGCTGTGGCTGGAACTGAGAGTCCAACAGACTCAAGGTGGAGGAAAACTTGCCCTTAGTTACTGCAGCAGAAGAGATCAGCATTTTTTGTAAAAGATGAGACATTCCTAGGTTACAAGGTGACATTGAATGATTGAATGTTCCCATGTGGCTGATCAAAGACCTGTGCAAGATCTCACGAAGTTCATTGGCCTGATCATTAGATGAAAATTCAAATGGCCTGTTGCCACTAATGAAGAATTATGCATGGTTTTCAGGAAGGGCCTGAAAAGAGAACCACAAGGTCCCCATTTATTCCAAAGCGAAGATAAGTTGGTCACTTTGATCCTTGACAATATGATTTACCCACTCAACATAGCCAATGACAGGACTATATAGTCCCCATGATCCTTCCCCAGGAAAAATAAATAGTTTCAATATTTGACCACAACTGCTGCTGTACAGTAGCCTGAAAAGAGAGGGGGCAGAATGCTGGCGGTTTGCTCTGTGTTGCACAACACCAACATCACAGTGGTAAGCATGGATTTATGAAAGGTAAGCATAATGTACTATGAGAAGCAAGGAAGGGGAAAAAGTGGATGATGATGATGAAGTGTTAGCTGGAGCATTATAGCTGTAGGCTTCAATTCGGCCTTTTCTTCAAAGTTGACTTTTATGTGTCTTTTGACATTTATTTAAGAACCATTCCTCAATAATGCCAGTTTTGTACAGTATGAAAGCAGACAGGTGACTGGAAGTTTAAGGTGATGTGTTATATCTTATTGAAAATAATATTGAGGATGTTTTGTACACTTAATGAACTGCGTTACTGTGTCTATACCTTGTGATTTGTAAACAAATGTCCAATGATATTTCTGCTCTCTAAAAGCCATTAGATACAGTACTGAATAAAGTAATTGTGGAGACATCCAGAAAAGTCTATTGCAGACTTACTTTAGATTCTACTGGTCCCTTACTCTAATGTGTAGAGGACTCACATGGTGCTGACCTAATGTCTTCCTTATTTTTGTGGCATTTAATCTTCTGCCCAACATTCAAATACACATTCTACAAAACACCCTTACTGCTAGGCTGAAATAATAAACTAGTGGGCAGGATTTTCCCTTCGGTTGGGCGTGGCAGGTGGGCCCAGGAGCCGCCGTAAAATGATCCCCCGCCCGTGATCAGGCTCCGACCGTGATTTCATTCTGGCCGTCCATTTAACGGTCAGCCAGCGTGAATGCGTGCTGAGAACCTCAGCGCTGCTGGGGTGGGGGCAGGAAGAGGGCGAACGCTAAAGTCTGTGCATGCGCCGGGGAGCACGCATTGAAAGCTCCCTGAAGGCACAGAGCTGCCTCAGGGGGCTGAAGCATTTTAAAAACAAAATTAAGATTTTAAAATTAAAAGATTTAAAAACCTTTAAATTGAGGTTTCCTCAAAAATTGGAAGGCCACCTGGCCAATTAGCCCGCCCGCCAACCGTAACATTGGACAGGCAGGGAAAAATACGAGTTAATTAATTGATTAATGGCCTTAATTGGCCTCTTAATTGATGAAGGGTGTGCTGCCCACTCTTGCGCATGCCCGCCAACGAAAATATCATGCGAGTGCGCGATGACGTATGGACATTCACCCTTCACCATCGCATGCCATTTCAGGCTCGGGCATGTTGGGTGTGCACCCACACACCGAGCTGAAAATCCTGGCCAGTATGTTTTGGATGATGTGGGACTTCGGGATCCAGAAGTGCAATGTAAGGTTTTAGGAGTCACTCTGTTATTTTGGCTGGTGTAAGTGAATTGCAAAGCATTTCTACATCTTTACTACAAGTAACCTGTTGTATTAACATAAATTCTCAGAGAACCAAGACATATTTTTGTAAATAGATTGTGAAATTGTGTAAAAATGGCTTTTTACATGCATTTTTAAAGTTAAGCTTTAAAAATAAGTTTAATCAAAATTATATTTAATTTGAAATTTTTGGTTTCCTTGAGCGTCCACACTACCCACCTTAGGCCCAGTCCCTAAAAGCCATTCTAATTCCTTGCAAGATTGATCACTATATACTAGTCAACATTTTGGATCTCTTAGAAACTCTGAAAGAGACTAACACGAGCTTTAAGCTGGCAAGATTTCTATGAAGGCATTTTAAGGTTATAAGGGAAGAAACTTTCCAGAGAAACCTAGGATATACCCCGATATGGTGTAGGGAGGCAGAACAACAGTTTAAAGGACCAGTCTAGATTGGGTGGAAGGCCAACATATCTAGTTGCTCCCCCAAATTCCAGTATCATCCTCCCTCACTCTGGACAGGTCCAGGTGTTTGGTGCTTCACTATTTCCCAAGATACTTTTTAGCATTGTTGTTACAGTCAGTATTATTTGTAAACAAAATTCATAAATTAAACTTTTTTTTGTTGTACTCACATCACACTTTTCAACTAAGCCTCATTAAAAACATTACAGGAGTTATTCCCCTTTTGTTCAAATATCAGGAAAGGCAAATATCAAGACCCTTACATTTTCAATTTGGAAATTCAATTTGGAAGAGTCAAGGTAGAATTAACAAAATGCAAAGTTACCCTTCTATGAGTTATTCATTATTTACCATTAATATTGACATTTCCATCATTTAAAAATTGTCATTGTCTCTGAAACAAAATCCTCTTATTTGTGTTTGCAGGCCTCCAGGTGGTGTTAAATTCAATCATCAAGGCCATGGTCCCGTTGCTGCACATTGCTTTGTTGGTGCTGTTTGTAATCATCATCTACGCCATCATAGGATTGGAACTCTTCATGGGCAAAATGCACAAAACCTGCTTACTTAATGGATCAGGTAAGAATATTGGTAGCTGGTATGTATATCATAGCCTGTTACTTAAGAATCAGCTATTTTATTTAAACCATATATTTGTAGAGTGTTATGATCTGGTTAGGAACCAGTAACTTTTTGCTTAAAGCCGACACAAGAACATAAGAAATATGAGCAGGAGCAGACAGTATGACCCATTGAGCCTGCTCCATCATTCAATGCGATCAAGGCTGATCTTGTGCTTCAACACTTTTTTCTCACCCACTCCCCATACCCCTTAATTCCCCAAGAGACCAAAAATTTGTCTATCCTATCCAAAGATTCACAACCCTTTGAGTGAAGCAATTTCTTCTCGTCTCAGTCCTAAATGATCGACCCCTTATCCTGAGACTGTGTCCCATGTTTTAGACCCCTGACCAGTGGAAACAGTTTATCAGTGTCTACCCTATCAACACTCTTTCAGAGCTTTTCAAGTTTCAATGAGACTGCCTCATCTGAGACTGACTCATCCTCAAAGTTTGAAATTCCAGACAATCTCAGAGACAAAGGGCAGAATTTTCTGGCTGACGTGCGAGTGGCGGAGCCCACACATCAGTGCTTAAAATGTTGCTCGTTGACATCGTGCGAGCGTCCCGACGTCAGCGCGCAGCATCGCGCTGTTTAGATTGGCAGGTGCGCTATGCAATGTGACGCGCACCCGCCATTACTTAAAGGCCTTGTTAAGGCCCTTAACTTGCCAATTGACGAGGATTATGAAGGGCCCATGCGAACTTCGGCTCGGCGCATGGGCCCAACGGGCAGGTGGGTAGGTGATTTTTTATCAAAACTCATGTAATGGTGGGATATGTGGGTTCAGAGGGGTTGTTCTTGTTTTTCATGAAGTATTTAATGCAAAAAGTGTTTTAAACTTGCCTGTGTGATTGTTAGCAGTTCAGATCGATTTCCAAGAGCTTTCTGTGTACTTTGAATCTTCAGCTCACCAGTCTGCAGACAGTAATCTTTATCGGGCCTGCAGCTTTGTGGAGGCCTCCATTTAGCCTGGGTATGGGTTCTGACATCTCCACTGGATCAGCTCCTCTGAGGAGGAAGGGAGGGATAGAATAAGGAGGAGGCCAGGAGTGGACAATCAGCCTCCAGGGGAGGCACCTTTGGAAGGCCAGGCACAGGCACAAGGGGCACCAAGAGGTAGTCCAAGGTGGAAGGGGCCGCAGAAGATGCCACTATCCAGCTATCTGGGTATACAGGTGACGAAGCAGCTACCTCAATATGGCTGAGGTGCAGTGCCGAAGGAGGCTTCGTCTCTCAAGGGAGACAGTCAACTTTATCTGCCAGATGATTGGCCCTGAGATCTCCCCTAACTGTGTGGGTGGACACCCCATGCCAGCGGCTCTGAAGCTCACAGTTGCCCTCCGCTTCTATGCCTCTGGCTCCTTCCAGGGCTTGGTGGGTGATCTTTTCGGTGTCTCCCAATCAGCTGTCCACACTTGTGTCAAGCAGATTACAGATGCTCTGTTCGGACGGGCATTGACCTTTATCCAATCCTGCCTGTGACCAGGCAAGTCAGGAAAAGAGACCCAGAGGCTTCACGGCCATTGCTGGCTTCCCCCGCGTCCAGGGTGCAATAAACTGTACACATATTGCCATCAAGGTGCTGGCAGGTGAGCCCAGTGCCTTCATAAACAGGAAGGGCTTCCACTCCATGAACGTGCAGATAGTGTGTGATCACAGGATGCAGATTCTGCAAGGTTGTGCAAGGTATCCTGGCAGCTCCCATGATGCCTACATCCTTAGACAATCCCAGGTGCCGACACTCTTCAGTGCTCTGGCTCGGCTGAATGGTTGGCTGGTGGGTGACAAGGGCTATCCCCTCTGAAGGTGGCTCATGACGCCAATCCGCTGTCTAAGAACAGAGTCTGAGGAGCGCTACAACAGGAGCCAGGCACCACAAGGGCTGTGGTGGAGAGAGTCATCGGTCTTCTCAAGATGCGCTTCCGTTGCCTGGACCGCTCAGGGGGCACACTCCAGTACCTCCAGATCACATCTCTTCGATCGTGGTAGCATGCTGCGCTCTGCACAATCTTGTGCTGGAAAGGGGGAATGCAGTTGATGATGAAGACCTTGATGCAATGGACGAGGCTGCATATGATGAATCCAGTAGTGGCTCAGAGGATGAGGAAGCACAGGACGATGATGAGGGGCAGCACGCCGACCCACTACTGCACCAAGGAGGCAAGGAAACCCTGGGCAATTTAACCCAGCAAACCTTCAGCTAGCTCTACACACATCGATCAGCAGGAACAGCATTGCCTGGTGCTTCCACAGGTGGCACTTAGGTGCTACACCTTCCACCTCATCAGCTGCAACTAAGGGCTTAGTGCAGAAACATCAATGTCCATTCAAACACTCATGAGATGTCTGTGAAACATATAAATGCAGCATAAAGGAAACACCCTCAGCCATGGTCAGAAAACTGGACTTTATTCTGTCCAACATCAAAGAGAAACGTCTCTCTTACAAACATAACTATTTGTTCCCTAATTTAAGGCCAACACAAAATCACCAGCGACATACCCGTAGGGTGCCTAACGTGCCTTATGCTTTCATTTGTGGGTGCTACGTCTAGGTGCCGCCCCATCGCTTGGAGTGGCTCGTGAGACAGCCTGCTGACTCTGCTGTCCTGTAGGCGCCGATGACCTTGGCAGGCGTCCTCTGGCCCATGGAGCCTGTGATGGCCCCGTCTGGGAGGGAGTGGCCAGTTCCAGAACTGGCACCTCCCCAGTTGGCACAGCCTCAACGGATGCAACGGTTACTGGCAGAGGGGCGGAGGAGCTGCTGGCCTCATCCGGAGCACCCTAAGAGGAGCTTGCAGCGACTACAGGCAGCTGCTGCATTGAAGTGAGGTCACATTGGACCTCCCTGCAGATGCATGGGCACTGAGCGCCAACACTTGGTACCCAGAACATCTCCCACATTGGGAATGACCACCCATGGCCATTACCGCTGTGAGGGCTTGCATGTCAGAGCGTAACCCAATTAGAAGACTCTCAATCTGATCGAAGCCCCTGTCCATGAGAGTCGCCAATCTCTCAGTGGAGGAAGCATCCTGAAGTTCATGCCTTCACTTACACTCTGTCTGGACTCCTCCATCGCAGAGACCAACTGAAGCACACCCTCATGCAACCCTGCTAGATGCTCCCATGAATCCTGCCGCTTGTCCTGCAGCTGCTGCATTGGTGATATCACCAGAGGCACATCATCAGTGCCGGATTCAGCATGTGCCTGGTCCCCTGCAGCCCTCTGGCTGCTGGCGCCATCAGCACTCTCTGTCCCTGCCATCTGCTCCAGTGATTGTGAAGTGCCCTCTCCACTGTGACCCGGGACACTAACTGACGTTACATTCCCCACCGAAGTGTTTGTCGCTGCACTGGTGCCTGGCTGGCTGAAATGATGTGCCGCAAGTTGCATGTTTTGGCCCTCAGGTATGGAGTGGGGGCTCCGGACTTGTTGGCCACAGCCATGCGGTGGTGATGCTAAAATTAACAACAAGAACAGTGCATCATTTAGTGTTCAGTCAGTAACACCTTTCATCCCTTTCCCCCCCAGCCTCATAAGTCGCTTACCCTTCAAGACTTTAAGGAAACGAACATTGGTGGTGTGGAAAATAGCTAAGAGGAGCCCCAAACATTAGACGTGCATATAGACATGCTGGTCAGATGGCCTAAGGAATGCCACATGGAATGTTATGTGGCACTGGAGTGGGGAGAGTGCAGAGGTACCTGACCTGGATGCATGCTGGCCTGGAGCATTGTGGTGATGAGGAAACATTGCAAACATTTGCGACATTTGACGTGGAGCACAGGAGATTGACAGCTCACGTTATTGACCTTCATACCATTATGAGGGGCATAGAATGGGTGGATAGAAGACAACATTTCCCCTTGGTGCAGGGATGAGTAATGTGGTGGCTTTTATTTAAGTTGAGTGCCATGAGGTTGACAGGTGAGGTGTTGAGGACCTTTTGGACAGAGTAATGTGGGACGCACTGGCTGATAGGATGGTGGAGGTACCAACCCTCCTAAGATGCAAAACATCTTTGGCTGTGCAGCAGCGATGCCATGGCATGTTAGGCCATGGGGATAGTGGTCACATATAGGATAAGGCGACTTTGGAAGGTGCGTGTATCCTCAAGGGGACGAGGGACCTTTGTGTATGACCCACACGTCTGAGTGTCTCAATCTGTGAATGAGCAGTGTTGCAGCATTTACGATTGCAGCAACCACCAGTGGTTTGGATGGTGGGGAGACAGAGTGGATGGGACTGTGGACCTCAAATACCTGGCCGCTGCACCCCAGCCTCACCGCCACCTGCCGCCTTGGCCGCTTGCCTCCTCCCCAGCTCCATGACCTGCTCCTCGTAGGTGGTGAGGCGCTGGATCATGGCATGCCCACCACCAGTCCTCTGGAGCTCCCTGAGGTTGTGTTCAATTTTGCCTACAGAACAGAGAAGAGGATTTATTGGGGCTGATCGCTCACGTACTCTGCACGCGCACGCCGCACCCCAAGCACAGTGGCCCATCTGAGGCCTCCAGCGGCTCCTGTCCACACTACTGGTGATCAGTCCCCAGAAGATAGTATGGCTGGTCCCAAACCCCTCCTCCAACGGCCACGTTGGACACATTCGGCGTCCATCACTTTGAATAACACACAGGTCTTAGTGCCCATGGCAAGGAGGTGCAACTAGGTGTGGCGCCGAGGCTAGCAGATCGCTCTTGGCCACAACACTTTGAGGCTCCCCTTCCACCATCTCATCACCATCAATTTGACATGTGTTGGAGTTCTGAGTATGTATCTAGCTGCCTTCCCTGCAGTTTGCCCTCAGACTACTCAAATGCGACAAGCACCAACATATGCTGCGGGGAGAACCCGTCTTCTCCTCAACCACTAAGGCTGATGTAAGCATGGTCACTATCTGTTTGCCCACCCAGCATGCGCCAAATGCCCAATGCAGTAATGACAGTAAGACGTGGGGGGTGGGGTGGCTCAAAGGCTAAGGCTACCTGCTGGGTCAAATGGCCAAGGCTGACATGGTACTCACCCTTCCAGAGCACAGCAAATCATTGAATCATTTGCGGAACTGTATTCCAGTGCACCGCACATCGTCATGGGCGCTTACTGCCTCCCCCACCTCCTGCCACGCCTGCCTGGTGACGTGGGGAGCCCTCCTCCTCCCATCCTCTGGATACAAAATATCCCGACGGTTGGACATCTCTTCGAGGAGGACAGCAAGGCTTGCATCTGAGAAGCAAGGTGCACAGTGGCCCCCTATTGGCCTATCCTGCAGCCTGCCCCCACCACCCCCCCCCCCCCCCCCCCAACCCACCCACCACCTCCTTCTCCTGCTCCTGTGCTCTGAAAGCAGCATGTCACTCTCTGTGAGTGGCCATGGTGCACTGCCTCAATGAGGCTGCCTGGACATTTTTTCTACAGACTGCCGGTTCCCCATTGGAACCAGCAGTCTGAGCTTGCCTGCCGCCGCAACGATTTTCCCGTTCTACACAGGAGTCGTCAACCCGCTGGGTGGGCCTTACTTGGCCCGCCTGTGCAAAATGGCAGCACGGCCCATTTCGGCGGTGGCATTCGGCTGCCCGCCCACCCGTCGAGGGCAAAATCTGCCCAAAGTTTGAAATTCCAGTTACCCACTAACAGAATAAAACTGCAAGATCCCAGTTTTAAATGAAGAAAATAAACTTTACAAAGTCAGAAAAGTAAAACAATCTACAATATCTATCTTATACGCTAACTTTCAGAATTAACAGGTAAACTTTTGTTGAATACACCACACTGCACACTAAATAGCAGATGTAACCAAGACATATCCCACGGTTTTCTCAGCAACTAACCCAGACCTTAGTGACCAATGTGAATCAAAAAAATCCCAAAATTCTGTCTGTCTCATGAGGGATTTCAATTTGTTACTTAGGAAGATCTAGCCTCTGAATACCTTTGAAAGCAGCTCCGATTCAGGCTGCCTCAACAACTCTTAATGGTTCTATCTCTTCTCCTGAGACTGTGTTCCATGGGATTCACAAAGCTGCGCTCCTGCCTCGAGTTATCAGCACACTTTGAACTCTTTCTCAGACCACGAGCTTCACTAAACTGGTACTGCCCTCTTAACTCCATTCTCCTAGCTTCACGTTGCTCGAAGTGGCTCCTAGGGCTTCTCATGGGACCTAACTGCCTCCAGCATGGAACCAATGATCTTTCGCCACCTTCTTAACTCACCAGGACTTCTCTGAGCCCTAACTGCCTGGAGCCTGCTAACAGCCCCCAAGACTTCTATGTGAGCTGCAAACCACACCAGGTCCAAATTGCCACCAACTTTGTCTCCCAGCAAACCATCAGATAAATTGAAATAAGAGAATCTTCTTAAGCTCCACCTGTCTCCATGACAACATAGCCTTTTAAGGTCCACTGAATGCTTTTAAACCAATCTAACTCCCAAAACAAAACATCTCTTTGGACTGCACATCTTTGCAACTAGTGTAGACACCATGCTTCCAGTTCTCCAGCTAAGTAAGCTCACTTGCTGTTTTATGGCTCTTACCTTTCCTACCTTAAGTCAACATGACCCCAACCTTTTAAGTGTATTAGACTCCAAGCTGCTTTAGTTGCATTTATCCCATTTTCTACAGTTAAACTTTAATCTTTCCGGAATTAAACATTACCTCTAAACTATTATCATGAACCACAAATGAGATTCATCACAATAGTTCAGTTATAAATAGCCTTTTTGTTTCCAAAAATGATCATTTCCCTAAATCATGGTTGTCATTAGCATTAATTTCAATTGTAAGTATCAATTTGGCTCAGTGGCAGTACATTTGCCTCTGAGTCAGAAGATTGGTAGTTCAAATTCTACTCCAAGAGTTGAACATATAATTTGAACTGACATTTCAGTGCAGTACTGATGGTGTGTCTTATCTTCAAACCAAGGCCCTATTCAAATAGATCTAAATGATCCAATGGCATTTTTCAATGAAGAGTAGGAGAGTTCAGCTGATGTCCAGGTGAATCTGTAACTCTCAGCCAAGATCACCAAAAACAGATAAATAAGCCTTCACTCTCATTGCATCTCATGTAATCCTGCAGTTGACAAACTGGGCTATGCATTTGCTTGCATGACAATAGTAATTGCTCTTTGAAAAGTAATTTATTGGTTGTGAAGTGTTTTGGGACATCCCAACGATGTAGAAAAAAGACTACATAAATGCAAATTTTCTCATTCCATTAAAAATGTAAAGACTTGTGTGCCACATTTGTGATGACAATATTGGAAACTAATAATATGTTCAACTGCCGGACAAAGCTCACTCAAGATCTGACATGTTTAAGAAGTTTCTTGACCATTTTTTCACAAAAGATTTTGAATAGAGATACTTTAATTTCTTTTTTTGTTCATTCATGGGATGTGGGCTTCGCTGGCTGGACCAGCAGTTATTGCACATCCCTAGTTGCCTTTCAGCAGGTGGTGGTGAGCTGCCTTCTTGAACCGCTGCAATCCATGTGGTGTAGGAACACCCACAGCGCTGTTACGAAGGGAGGTCCAGGAATTTGACCCAGCGACAGTTAGGGAACGGCGATATATTTCCAAGTCAGGATGGTGAGTGACTTGAAGGAGAACCTCCAGGTGGTGGTGTTCCCGTCTACTTGCTGCCTTGTCCTTCTAGGTGGTAGTGGTCGTGGGTTTGGAAGGTGCTGTCTAGGGAGCCTTGGTGAATTCCTGCAGTGCATTTTGTAGATGCTACACACTGCTGCTACTGTGCATCAGTGATGGAGGGAGTGAATGTTTATGGATGTGGTGCCAATCAAGTGTACTGCTTTGTCCTGGATGGTATCTAGCTTCTTCAGTGTTGTAGGAGCTGTACTTATCCAGGCAAGTGGAGAGTATTCATCACATTCCTGACTTGTGCCTTGTAGATCGTGGACAGGATTTAGGGAGTCAGGAGATGAGTTAAACATCGCACGATTCCTATCCTCCAACCTGCTCTTGTAGCCACAGTATTTATATGGCTAGTCCAGTTTAGTTTCTGGTCAATGGTAACCCCCAGGATGTTAATAATGGGGGATTCAGTGAAGGTAATGCCATTTAACATCAAGGGGCGATGGTTGGATTCTCTCTTGTTGGAGATGATCATTGCCTGACATTTGTATGACATGAATGTTACTTGCCACTTGTCAGCCCAAGCCTGGATGTTGTCCAGGTCTTGCTGCATTTGGACATGGATTGCTTCAGTATCTGAGGAGTCGTGAATGGTGCTGAACATTGTGCAATCATCAGCGAACATCCCCACTTCTGACCTTATGATGAAAGGAAGATTATTGATGAAGCAGCTGAAGATGGTTGGGCCTAGGACACTACCCTGAGGAACTCGTGCAGTGATGTCCTGGAGCAGAGATGACTGACCTCCAACAACCACAACCATCTTCCTTTGTGCTTGGTATGACTCCAACCAGCGGAGAGTTTTCCCCCTGATTCTCATTGACTTCAGTTTTTCTAGGGCTGCTTGACGCCACACTCGGTCAAATGCTGCCTTGATGTCAAGAGCAGTCACTCTCACCTCATCTCCGGAGTTCAGCTCTTTTGTCCATGTTTGAACCAAGGCTGTAATGAGGTCAGGAGCTGAGTGGCCCTGGCAGAGCCCAAACTGGGCACCAGTGAGCAATTTATTGCTAAGCAAGTGCTGCTTCATAGCACTGTTGATGACCCCTTCCATTACTTTACTGATGACCGAGAGTAGACTGATGGGGTGGTAATTGGCCGGGTTGGAATTGTTCTTCTTTTTATGTGCAGGACACACCTAGGCAATTTCCCACATAGCTGGTTGGATGCCAGTGTTGTAGCTGTACTGGAGCAGCATGGCTAGGGGTGCAGTAAGTTCTGGAGCACAAGTCTTCAGTACTGTTGCCGGAATATTGTCAGGACCCATAGTCTTTGCAGCATCTAGTGCCTTCAGCCAATTGTTGATATCATGTGGAATGAATTGAATTGGCTGGAGACTGTCATCTGTCTTGCTGGGGACCTCCAGAGGAGACTGCGATGGGTTATCCACTCAGCACTTCTGACTGAAGATTGTTGTGAATGCTTCAGCCTTGTCTTTTGCTCTACTGTGCTGGGCTCCTCTATCATTGAGGATGGGGATATTTGTGGAGCCTCCTCCTCCCGTGAGTTGTTTAATTGCCCACCAATATTCACGACTGGATATGGCAGGACTGCAGAGCTTAGATCTGATCCGTTGGTTGTGGGATCGTGTAGCTCTGTCTATCGCTTGCTGCTTATGCTATTTGTCACGCAAGTAGTCCTATGTTATAGCTTCACCAGGTTGACCCCTCATTTTTTTTTTAGGCATGCCTGGTGCTGCTCCTGGCGTGCCCTCCTGCATTCTTCATTGTACCAGGGTTGATCCTCTGGCTTGATGGTAATGCTAGAGTGGGGGATATGCCAGACCATGAGGCTGCAGATTCTTTTCAAGTCCAGTTCTGCTGCTACTGATGGCCCACAATGCCTCATGGATGCCCCTTCTTGAGTTGCTAGATCTGTTCAAAATCTGTCCCATTTAGCACGGTGGTAATGCAACACAACACAATGGAGGGTATTCTCAATGTGAAGCTAGGACTTCATCTCGACAATGACTGTGCGGTGGTCACTCCTACCTATACTGTGGTGGACAGATGCATCTGCAGCAGGCAGGTTGGTGAGGATGAGGTTGAGTATGCTTTTCCCCCTTGTTGGTTCCCTCCCTACTTGCTGCAGACCCAGTTTAGCAGCTATGTCCTTTAGGACTCGACCAGCTCGGTCAGTTGTGCTAACTTGGTGATGGACATTGAAGTCCGAGCCCAGAGTACATTCTGTGCCCTTAGCACCCTCAGTGCTGTTCAACATAGAGAAGCACTGATTCATCAGCTGAGGGATGGTGGTACGTGGTAATCAGCAGGAGACTTCCTTGCCCATGTTTGACCTGATGCCATGAGATTTCATGGGGTCCGGACTTGATGTTGAGGACTCCCAGGGCAACTCCCTCCTGACTGTATACCACTGTGCTGCCACTTCTGCTGGGCCTGTCCTGCTGGTGGGACAGGGCATACCCAGGGACTGTGATGGTAGTGTCTGGGACATTGTCTGTAAGATATGATTCTGTAAGGATGGCTATGTCAGGCTGTTGGTTGACTCATCTGTGAGACAGCTCTCCAAATTTTGGCACTAGCCCCCAGATGTTAGTAAGGAAAAGGACTTTGCAGGGTCAACAGGGCTGCAATTGCCGTTATTGTTTCCGGTGTCGGGCAGTCTGTCCAGTTTCATTCCTTTTTTGTGACTTTGTAGTGGTTTGTTACAAATGATTGGCTTGCTAGGCCATTTCAGAGGCATTTAAGAGTCAGCCACATTGCTGTGAGTCTCGAGTCACATGCAGGCCAGACCAGGTAAGGACGACAGATGTCCTTCCCTAAAGGGCATGACCGAACCAGATGAATTTTTAACAGCAATCGACAATGGTTTTATGGACTTTAAATTCCAGATTTTTTTGGAATTCAATTATACTTCATGTGGTGAAGATACTCCACAGTGCTCCTGGAAAGGGAGTTCCAGGATTTTAACACAGCGATATATATCCAAGTTAGAATGGTGTGTGACTTGGTTCACATGCTATCATTGCCCTTTTAAGTGGTAGAATTGACAGGTTTGGAAGGTGTCGTCGAAAAAACCTTGTTGACTTACTGCAGTGCATCCTGTAGATGTTATATATTGCAGCCGTAGTAAGGAAATGAATGGTTTAGGTAGTGAGTGGGACACTGAACAAGCGAGCTGCTTTGTCCTAGATGCTGTCAGGCTTGAGTTTTGTTCGAGCTCCACCCATCCAGACAGGAAGAGAGTACTGTCATTCTACTTATTTGTACCCTTCGGGTGGTGGAATGGCTTTAGAACCGTGCTTCTCACACTATTTTCCAATACGACTCCATTTTAATATTTTAAAATTAATGTGATCCCAGATGCCAACATAAGCAAAACAGCAATAAAGCATAACAACAACATAAATAATTATTAAAATTTGCATATTATAGATCAACATATAATGAATAATACAAATATGAAAATGTGTGTATTTAAAGTACATTGCAAAAATGTTATTATTTTGTGTACTCACCAGTCCATTACAGTTCTCGCTTGTTTAGCACTCTTAATGTATTCCTAGGGGGTAGCATATTGGCATGGATAGAAGATTGGCTGGTTAACAGAAAGCAGAGAATAGGAAAAATGGGTCTTTTTCAGGTTGGCAAGATGTAATTAGTGATGTGCCACAGGGATCAGTGCTGGGACCTCAACTGTTTACAATTTATATAAATGAAGGGATGAAGGGATGAAGGGATGGATGGGATGGTTGCCAAATTTGCTGATGACACAAAGATAGGTAGGAAAGTAATTTGAGAGGAGGACATAAGGGGGCTACAAAAAATGTGGATAGGTTAACTGAGTGGGCAAAAACCTGGCAAATGGAATATAATGTGGGAAAATGTGAAATTGTCCATTTTGGCAGTAAGAGTAAAAGCGAAGCAAAATATCTAAATGGTGAGAGATTGCAGAGCTCTGAGATGCAGAGGGATCTGGATGTCTCAGTGCATAAATCACAAAAGGCTAGTATGCACTGCAAGTAATTAGGAAAGCTAGTAGAATGCTACCATTAATTGCGAAGGGAATTTAATAAAAAAATAGGGAGGTATGTTCAGTTATGCTCTTTCTGCAACACCTCTGTTGACTGCACCTCCACAGGCTGCTTGACTACAGTAGGCATCACCAACATCTGTGATCCAGCTATATCATTACCTAATGGGCAATTTTTCCACTACTCAATTAATCACCTCATCTGTTTTCCACTTACTCTTTAAATTCACCTTCCACAATGAAATAGGTTTAGCATCTCCGTGAATCCCACTTCTAATCACTTTTTCATGAACTACTCCTTCTGAACAACAAATATCACTATTGCATAACATTAAAGATTGTCTAGACCCTGTGTCTCTTAAAATGTTAACATTTTTGCCTGCTCCCCCTTGTATACATGGAAAGAATTTCTCTTCACATACAAAATCTTTAAACATTTCTGTAACCTGCCCTTCAGAACTCAATTGGATAAATTGTGAACACATTCCCACTTCTTTACTTATCACTGATTCTTCCTGCTTTACCTGTACACAAACCACTGATTTTCCCTATGCCTGGATCTCAGAACCCACAGTACTTTAATTTCCAGAACTGTTCCGCGTTCCCATTACTGCAACAGATTTTCCCTGCAACCTCCAACACACTGACTTTGTGTACCCCACCTTATTACAATGAAAACACCTCTGTTTTTGAATGTCATCTCTACCTTCAGCATCTTCCTTTCTGGCCTGAGAAAAAGCTTCCTGAGAATTTCCAACTACTCCTCTTCCTTGACTACCTACCTCTCCACTTTCAATCCTTCTCAGATTTAAAAGGGTGATGAAGAAAAAGTTTTGATCTACAAACTAACTCATCATCAGCTATCTCTACTGCTTGCCTTGCCATTTTAACCCTCTGTTCCTCCACATGAGTTCTCACTACTGAAGGAATTGAATCTTTAAATTCTTCCAAAAGAATTACTTCTCCAAGAGCTGCATATGTTGTTTCTTTAATGCCTATATCCAACAGTCAAAATTACTTTTTTTACTCTCTCAAACTCAATATAAGTTTAACCAGGTTGTTTCCTTATATTCCTAAATTTCTACCTGTGCACCTCAGCAACCAACTAATATGCACTCAAAGTAGCCTTTATTACTGCATCTTAATCTACCGATACTTTTTCTGACAGTGAAGCATAAACCTCATGAGCTGTACCTATCAACCTAGCATGTTCAGATTTCTTGTTGCCATTTTATCTGCTTAGCTCATTCTCAAATGAGATAAAGAATGCTTCAACATCTCTTTCTTCAAATTTTGGAAGTGCCTGCACAAATTTAAGCATCTCCCCATTGGGCTTTAGATCAGAAGTGATCATTTCATCCTCAGAACCTCCCTCAGCATCTACAATCTCTTTTGAAACTTTCAGCATTTTAAGCTGACATTCTGTCCCTGTTTCCTTCTTTCTTTCCTCCCTTGCTAATTTCTCCAGTGCCAGTTCTCCTTCCTGTTTTCTTTCTGCTTACTCCCTTTGTAATTACCTTTCTCTTTCCTTCTCCTTTTCCTCTGCCTCCAATTCCAGTTTTTTACATTTCCATTGCTTGTTCATGTTCAAGCTTCTTCATTTGTAACTGAAGTCTCACTACCTCCAGCTGTGACTCACTAGTTTTAGCCTGTCTTCCAATTTTAAATGCTGCTTTATCACTTCAATTACGTCTGCTTTGTTTGCCCCTACAGTTAACCTCAACTTATCCACCAATTCTATTAACTTACCTCTCGATACTTTATGTAAACCAATCAGTTATGCTTCTACTCCCAGAAAAGACATAGCTATGGATAAAGCCATTTTTGCAGTCCCACCACTTTAAAATCTCTCACACCAACTCCTGAGTTCAATGTGCTTCTTGTACTCGTAGCCTCAAGATTTACCAACTTTAAGCCAATCAAGGAATTTCAAAAATCCTGCAAAGAACCTCCAATTTTGTTATGACATGGCAGATGATATGTGCCAGGCAGATCAAATCCACAAGGGAAACTTGGCTACAGTATTACAACGGTTTTGCAATTTGTACTTATTGCAAGAAGATTGTACACTTAATTCAGAAGTAACGAGCCCACTAACATCTTTAGAAGTTTAAAGAAAACTAATTTAAAACATTTATTAACAAAAGAAAAGATTTCAAGCACATACATACAATTACAGTTACTTAATATTATAATTAACCTGACTCTCAATTACACACCCCTTTAGGCAACAGTTCAAAATAGATTTTAAATTTAAATAGCAAGCCAGCAAGTTTACCACAGCACCCACCCGACAGTGGAATTCCAAAGGTTTTCCTCCACCTTTGGTTACTGGACATAGTAGACTTCTGCCAAAGTGGCTGGAGGCTTCCCCAAGGCTGTTCTACACACTCCTTTTAGATCTTACATGGCCTGCCAGCATAGCCTTCCATTCTCTTTTCTACATTCCACTCTCTTTAATCTGTAAATTCCATTGTTCCATATGTCTTTGGAAGTTTACTCTTCTCATAATATAAAGAATTTTCATGGTGCCAATATAGCCAGTACCTTTGGGAAAAATAAACACACTGCTTGACCTTGCTTATCTTGTTAGTTGTAAATATCCTATCATCCTTTTGAAACCTCAACAACCCCTTCACGTATCTAAAAATGCAAATTTCCTTTACACCTTACATGTTAAGCACTCAACCATGATTGCTCATTTGCATTTCAAATGCCATTTACCCCAAGCTTCTTTTGATAATTTCAAGCTTGCAGTTTATCTGACTTTAATTCAATTAAGTCACACAGACAGAACCATCTACACTCACACCCATAAACCAACTTTACAATAAACCACAACAGTATAATGAAAAAAAGTTAGTTTCATGACACCTTGTATTTACTATCAAAACGTCATTGCCTGCCTGTAGTTGAGCATGTGTTAGTCTGACTGTGCTAAAACAAAAATGGAGGCAGTGCTATTCGGGAAACATCCATAATTTAACACCTTTTCATTTCAGAACATTTTCTATTAGAGCATGCTTTAAACAGAGGATATCTACATACAAAAGCAAAATACTGCAGATGCTGGAGTTCTGTACTGTGTTGGGAGCAGTAACCCAACTGTCATGATCCCCAGCTGAGGTAACCACTGGACAAGCTAAGACAAGACAAACCACTGGTGGAACCCAGCTTGATATCCTAATTTTTATTTGTTTGTGTAGATATGTGGAAAGTAGCTACCGAACAGAGGCACAGGAGTCAGCTGATGAACTTTTAACAAAAAAATAAAACATTTATTCAACAAGAAAAGATTAACTATATTACAATACTCCTTCACCCACAATTACACCTTTATAGGTATATATAGATTTGTAAGGATAACACAAGTTACAAAAGCCATCTTATATTTTAATGTTCACAGTAAATACACAATCCATGTACACCTATGGTACCCTGTGGTCAGACACACCACACTCTGAAACTAAGTAACAGATATCACCTCGACCAGATGCTATGGGTCTCTCCTCAACTCCCCCCCAGACACTTGTCACACCATGAGCCAATCAGTCTCACTGAATTCCGTCTTTCACATGAGGATTTCCAATCTCCACTCTCCAAGACCCTGACTTCTCCCAAAGTGACGTTTTCTCTCTGACACCTTCCATAAGGTTCATCTTCAGGGTTTCAAATCTTCCTCTTCAGTGGGTCACCACATGCATTCAAGCTGTCTTCCATGCATTCTCTCTCACCAACTCAGCCTTAACAGCACACCACTGCTTCACATGCCCATAGCAAAAATTACAGACCTATGGTTGTCTCTTTGAACCTTCTTGCTTCTTGCAAGCTGTTCTCACTTTAAATCTGAAGCTTGGAGCCTTTCTCTCTGCCCCTCACTCTTAACTTCACTTAACAGAACCTTTTCCCATGTTCCTGTCCTTCCTTTGAATACCAGGTCTCCTTTGGACTCTTCCCTCTTCCACTCTCCTGGACTTTGGGGGTTTTTCTTCGCTTGGGTCCTTTTTGTTCTTTTGCGATATCTGCAGTTCCCTCTCCTAGTATCTAGTCTCCCTGGGGTCCTGACTTCAGCTGAACTTAATTCTGTGTGTTTTAATGTGGGAGGAACCTACCTATCTGGCCCTCCTATTGCTAGGCGACAGCACTATTCTTTCTACTCTTGTGTGTTTACTTTTACTTTATATGGGTCGTAAACTTCTCACTAGAAATGGAAGCAGCCTTTTAAAGTGAAACTAAAATTCCATTTGACCTTTCTTAACACACAGTTACAGGAATACAAATCAAACTTAAACTTTAAAGCTAAAACTCATTGCTAACACCCGCAAATACAAATATAACTTACTTTATCTCTATTTCCTAACACAACATTGCTTTTAGCTGGATTAGTGAATTAGTGGCCAAAGGGAGTACTTGCCATCCAATTAAGAATGGCTGATGGACTCTCAAAGCTGGCCAATAGCTGGCCCACCAGTGCAGAAGATGCTGCAGCCTGCCTTTGCAGTAAGGGAGAGAGAGGGTGCCTCAACTGGAGGCATCATCTCAGTATTTTAAAAACATTTGAAGTGAAAATGGCCACATTTACTGGACCACCATTGTGGAGGGGGAAAATTCCAGTCAGCCTCTGATCAATAGTCACAGATGTTTTTGTCATCATCTTAACAAGCCATGTGTTACTGTTGGGTGGGTAGTCGTTCTGCCCCAAGTCCGGCCTCTAGGAAAATGGCTTAGGCATGAATGGTATGGCAAACCAGCACAGTGGCCAGCAGAGTGAAATGACATGCCTGCCCACCTCAGTTCCTACCCGCATATGGGGGCCAAATCCTGCCTGTTAACTCTATTTCTCTTTCTACGCTTGTAGCCTGATATGCTGTTTTTATTGATTACCAGTATACCTGAGTACTTTATAAATATCTTTGATCTTGATTTTTGAAACCAGTCTTTGGGAAATTGTATAAGAGAAAGTGGATTCTTCTCTAACTTTGTAGTCCCTGGCGAAAAGAGACTATATGGGACTGCGATTCATGTAATCTTTCATCAGAGACTCGGTTAGATGATTCTGGTAGAACTATAAAATTGATAAAAGAGCAGAACTTCTATCAAGGGAGCAGAAGTGGTGTGGGATGGAATTTAAACCACCATTTTTCCTGACAGGTGACCCCCCATCACAAATCCGAGATTACAGAGTAATTTATATATTCAATGTGGGTGCCCCCAACAGTAGAAAGGTGACAGAGGCATCCCTCTTCCACTGAGTTCCCATTAAGAATTTGAAGTGGTACTCTGCGGCTCCTGGAAGGGACATCTGAATCCCAAATCAGAATATAAGAGAATAAGAAACAGGAGCAGGGGTTGGCCATTTGGCCCCTCAATATTGTTCTCCCATTCATAAGATCTGATCTGACTGTGGCCTTAACTCCACTTTCCTGCCTGCTCCCCATAACCATTGACTCCCTTGTAGATCAAAAATCTGTCTAACTCAACCTTGAATATATTCAATGACCCACTGCTCTCTGGGATAGTGAATTCCAATGACTAACAACTCTCTGAGAGAAGAAATTCCTCTTGATCTGTCTTAAGTGGTAGATGCCTAATTTGTGGCCCCTGGGGCTGAACTTTATGTCCCATGGGCGGGCACGTGCCCGACCTGATTGAATGTAAAATTGTGCAAGAAGACATTGGGTGAGCGTCTTGATGTCATCGCACTTTTGTGCGATATTTTGCTCAGCAGGCGCGCGCAAAAGTCAGAAGTGCACCTGCTGACCATTAAGAGGGCAATTATGCCGATTAATGGCGCAATTGTCTCTGATGTTTCGTGGCCTGTCCAACCTTATGGTTGACGAATTGGCCAGCAGCCTTTGCATTTTTAATCAATTCTCATCCAAGGGCGGGATGAAATTTCCATTATAAAACAAAATAAATATATGCGGACAGCAGTTTTATCAGCTATATTTTCAGGTGATTGATTGTGATGCATAGACATGTTTTTTTTCAGCTTTTTAAACCTTTATTTTAACTTCTTCTGGTCTGCATTTAGGGAGCTTTCTTGCAGCGCTCATCTGCGTCCACGGAAATGTCATCGTCATCCTCTTCCCGCCCCACCTGGCAGTGCTGAGCTTTTCAACGCGCGTTTCACTCTGGCTGGTCGTTAATTGGCTAGCCAGCATGAAATTGCGGTCAGGGGCCAATCGTGACCGGGGGCACATTTCCCAACCGCTCCTGGACCCGCCGATCACACACGCACGCTAAAGATAAAATTCAGGTCCTAGTTCTAGATTCCCCAAGGAGGAAACATCCTCATGCATCAACCTAGTCAAACTCTGTCATAACTTTATATGTTTTAATAAGATCATCTCTCATTCTTCCAAACTCCAATGAGTAAAGGCCCAAGCTGTTCAACCTTTCCTTATAAGGCAACCCCTTTATCTCAAGAATCAACCTGGTGAACGTTCTTTGAATTGCCTACAAATATATCCCTTCTTAAATATGGATACCAAAAACTGTCCGCAATATCCTAGGTGTGGCCTCATCAATGCGCAAATTTGGCTACAATGCACGCAGTTCTTTCATCCAAGCCATTAAAATAGATCATAAATAGTTGAAGCCCCAGCACTGATCCCTGTGCCATCCCAACTAGTTAGAGGTTACTAACGTGAAAATGACCCGTTTGTTCCAACTTTCTGGCCAGAGATTTCCGACCCAGTTTCGGGCATCATGGCGGAATGGGAGTGGGAGGTGGGGGGGCACAACATGGCGAGAAGGCCAAAAATAGGTTTCACGCTGTCGTGAAAACAGTTTGCGATCATCAGCTCCACCCGCCAATGGTGGGCCGCGTTTCCCACCCCTGCACGTCAGGAACATCATTTTAATACATTTACATCTAATTATAAGCCCTGCTCGCCGGATTCTTCCCCCCACACTGGATCATCCAGTCAGTGTTTCACAACTATACATAAGCGACATGCACCTGGTGAGCATGACTTTGCTTGGTACTTCGAGGTTTGTTTGTCTACCTTGTTTCGGGCAGCACTCATGGCGTCATAGCCAAGCTTTGCAGGCAGCACTGCATCACTTTTGGGGATGCTCACAGGCAGGTCTCTACCTACCAGGCCAGCTGTAAGGTGGGCTTTTCAATGGCTGCAGAGCTGGGGCTTGCTTGGGGAAGGGCCAGGAATGGCCTCAGGCAAGGAAGAGGCTGCAGGGCGAGGTATAATAGGGAAGGGGACTATCCCAGGATGTATGTGGTGGCACTTGTTGATCTGTGCAAGTGGCTGCAAAATGATGAGGGCTAAGGAGGCAGTTTCCAGAGGAGATGAGGCCAGATGGAGATGTGAGAGTGCGTGTAAGAGAGTGAGTGGTGATGTCCCTTGAGCTGGCAGTGAGGGAGATGCCAATGAATGTGTGATAGCCTTGTGAGTCTGTGAGGTTAAAGTGATAAGCTGGTTGCTGTACCCTGGCGGCACAGAGATCATTCACACGTTTTCTGCACTGGATGACCGACTTCTTATGTGCAGCATTGGCACTGACCACCACTGCCACTGCCCGCCAAGCTAGAGTAATGAGACTGATGGGCCTCCTGCGGCCAGAGCAGGGGTACAGGACATTGCTGCAGGCCTCCACGGCATCCAGAAGGTGTTCCAGGGATGCGTCGCTGAATTGGGGGGGCTACACTCTTCACTAGAGCAGTCCTGGGCTGCAAGCATTGAGAAGTGTGCTTAAGTAGCTGTAGCTTAAATATGGTGCCCTGCGTGAGGAATTGGTGATGTAACGGTGTGGCAGGCAAATCAGAAGCTGCCCGCTAGCGAGATTGCGTGTTTCCTGTGGCTGCATAACTAATGAGGCGGGAATGGGATGATATGGTGCGAAAATCTGCCATTGCGGCCGGTGGCTAAAACGACTTTTCTTCCGCCCGCTACTGCACTTTGTGCAAGTCTGGAATGATTCTTGTTAGTTAGGCTATCCTCTATCCTTGCTAATATTAGTGTATTATTAAATACAATACATCTACTCATTCCCCTTCATCCATCCTGCTTGTTACATCCTCAAACAACTCTGAAAAATTTGTCAAAAATGATTTCCCTTTCACAAAACTATGTTGACTCTGCCTGATTGTATTATGGTTTTCTAAATGTCCTGCTGCTACTTCTTTAATAATGGATCCCAACGACAGACATTAGGCTATCCAGCTTATAGTGTCCTGCTTTCTGCCTCCCTCCCTTCTTGAGCAGATTATTACATTTGTGGTTTTCCAAACCACTGGGATCTCCTTGAATCCAGGGAATGTTTGAAAGATTACAACCAATGCATCCACAAGCAGATGTAGATTGAATTGGACCTATTAAGGATGAGCTGGATGGGATTCTCAATGTAGCTGAAGAATACTGTAGAAAGTCCTCAAGGTAAAGCCAGGGGGTAAAGGGTAAAGTAAGAAACATGCACCCTCCACCCTCCCAAAATATCCCCAGCACAATGTGCAATTTGTGAGAGGAGTTTTAACTGGGTAGAAACCTAACAGACCTGGGTCATGCTCCAAGTTATGCCCTCTCGCACACCCCCACATGGATAATAACAGATTTGCTGCTGCCCTCCCCAACTAACCAAAATTTCCAGTTTTGAGTCTTTAGTTGCTTACTATTTTTATGCTTCTGTGGAATTATCACATTTGTAAGTTATTTTAATACTGTTTTTACTTGAATGATAAGGTCTGACCAGATGATATTGACTGCCTTTTGAATATGGTAGGATGCCCATGTAGTATCCAGTGTAACTTGCCTTGACATATCATGTGTAAGGACACAAGTTTCAGTTTATAGTGTGAGACTGCTTTTTTTTTTATTCATTCATGGGATGTGGGCATCACTGGCTCGGCCAGCATTTATTGCCCGTTCCTAATTGCCCTTGTTCAGAGGGCATTTAAGAGTCAACCACATTGCTGTGGTTCTGGAGTCACATGTAGGCCAGACCAAATAAAGACAGCAGATCTCCTTCCCTAAAGGACATTAGTGAAGCAGATGGGTTTTTACAAAAATCAACAATGGTTTCATGGTTACCATTAGACTTTTAATTCCAGATTTTTATTGAATTCAAATTCCACCATCTGCCATGGGAGATTCAAACCCAGGTCCCCAGAGCATTAGTAGTTCAGTGACAAAACCACTATGCCATTAACTCCCCTTATAGAATTAACTGTTCTCCTTTGATCGCAAGTTATGAGAAAACCTGATTGTAACGATAACAAGGGAAAGAAGTTAGCAAGATTTTTGCCTGGAGGTTCATTCCATCTAAGAGTGCCGTTTTGATGTTGGGAATGCAGAAGAACAGATTTTCCAAATGTCCAGCAGTTTATAATTGTATGACACCTTTAATTTTTTTTCTGTTGGTTTTCTGCATGTAGGCAGCCTAATTGGCAGGCTAGAGCCCTGTCAAGTGGGAAGCTTGGAGTGTATGCTTTTGTGAAGGAAGAGCCTGATCAGAAAGATGGATCAGTCATGGGGTGGGGTCCTGATTATGAGCAGGGTCCAGTGATGGTCATGGAGGTGAACGGATGGTGGTCGGGAATGAGGTTAGATGGTCGTAAGGCGGATGGGTTCCGATGTTCGCTGCAGGGTGCAAATGATGGTCGGTGAGTCCGATGTTGGTGAGGGAAGCAGATCAATGTTGGAGGGGGTATCCGATGGTTTGGGGGAGAGAGTGGAGCAGATAGATCATATGGAGAGAGGGGTTTACTTGGTAGAAAAAAAAACTCCTGCTCCTCCTGGTAAACCCATTAAAATGAGTTGAAAATAGAATATTAAAATTAAGGCATGCAGCCTTATTATAAAATTTAAATGATGACCCACAGTAGGTTCTTGATCCTGCTTCCTTTAAAACTGAAAGGGTGAGTTTGAGGCAGCTTGGAGTCTTTCTTCAGATCTTTTGAATTTTAACCTCTGACTTGATCCCAGCCTTCCCATTCTTGGGAGCTAATATTCAGTGTAATTTTTCATGAAACTAACTGGAAGAAGCATGTGCGTTAGGGTGTAGATTAAATCTGGCAAAATTGAGGGCTTACTAACTTACATTTTTAACATGAATGTCTTAGGCCGTTCAACCTTCTTGGGAGAGGGGAGTTGTCAATAAATTTATGATAATTGCTCAATTAGAACAATATCTCAACACAGTTTTAAGCTTAATGTTACACCTCACAAGTTTCCTAGGCTTCTGGAAACTTGTCAGTGAAAGCAGGGTGAGAACACAATAGCAATTGAAAGGGATGACAAAACTCATGGAAATATTGCAATACAGACTCAGTACTCATAGCTGCTTTCTCACTTAATAGTGGGAAAAGGTTTGTCCACAGTACCTTTGCCAAAAGTTTACTTTTTACTCTTTGGCGGTTTTCTGAATCACATTAATATGAGTGGCGCCTTGGTTGCCTTAGACTGGACTTTGGAGAGTTGAAGTACAACCATCGCTAGCAGCAGAAGCAGCAGACTGCTGTTGAGAGACAGAAGGCACTACTCAGAACACAGGGTTTACCTACAGAGGCTGAGTTTCCTTGACATGTCAATTGGTCGCAGCCATCTGCAGCCTCCTAGAAGAAAACCTACTCCCTGTCGGACCTAATTAACCAGATGTTATCAATGGCTGTCAAACTGGCCACTAACATCACATTTTTTTTGCTTCTGGAGCCTCTGGCTCTGTTGGAAACATATCTCGGATCTCCCAATCATCAGCCCACAAATGTATAAGACGGGTGGCTGATGGCTTGTTTGCCAGGACTGACAATTATGTGAACTTCATTGACAATGATGCCAGTCAGATTTAGCAAATGCTCAGGTTTACAACTCTGGCTGGGTTCCCACAGGTGCAGTGTGTCACTGACAGTACATATGCAACAATCCACACACATCCAGATCAAAAATAGGAGTATTTATTAAACACAAGGCCTTCTACTCTATCAATGTGCAACCCTAAAAATATATTTATGCAGGTATGCACAAGATTTGCGATGAGCTACCATGATGCTTTCATTCTGCAGCAGTCAAAGCCCCCGACTTCTTTGTACCTGCCAACTCGCTTAAGCATGCTTCAAACTTAGCTAATTACACCTGGCAGAAATCCAATCAATGAAGCCCAGCAGCCCTACAATAAATGCTAGATGAACACGATTTGTGTGATCGAACAAGCCATTAATATGCTGAACATGCACTTCAGGTACCTGGACAGATCTGGAGGTGTCCTTCAGTACTCATCAGCCAGAGTGTCCAAAATAATTGTGGTGTGCTGCATCCGCCATCCTGCACAACATTGTGCAACAGTGAAGTTTGGACCTGCAAGTGGAACAAAGTGCAGACTGCAGATGGTCAAATAGAAAGTAAGCAAAGAAGACAAGGAGGAGGAAGGTGATGAGGGCAGTGGAGCCCCAGTTGCTCACATGGTTGCCTGGAATGCCAGAAGCACATACAATGACCACTTTTTCCACTGCTGCTGACAGAATGCAGACCTACAAATAACCAATCACTTCTTGCACATTCCCCATTGGTCTCCATTAATTCATTTCTTCCAATTGATCATCAAGGAAGTTAAAATATGACTTGCCATACAGCAAAATAAAATGGGCAAGAGGGAAAGTGTTGCAAACTAATAAAAATTTATATGATTCCATGAAAGAATGGATACTTCACAGTGTAACATTTTCCCATACATGTGTATATCCTTGTTTCTTGTTCAACCGCAAAGCTTCACTCTTATTTTTCCTATCCCTCTTATGTAGTGCAATCCCTGTAGTTTCAGTCAAGATAAAGCTCAGATCCCTGCTGTGACTGCTGAAATGCACTTGGCTGATGACCTCTGGGTTTTGGAGCCTATAAAGGCCCCGCAAAATCTGCTCCATCTGCACCTGTGCAGGAGCAGATGGGGCCATCAGGACATAAGATAGCACATCAGGTACTGACTGAGGTGGGTTATGGGGGTGGGGCAACAAGTGAGAAGTGTAAGAACTTTCAATGGAATCCAGACTGCCATGTCTTCCTTCACCATCATCCCTCTCATGGACCAACCACAATTCACTGCCACCACTGTGCTCGAGAATACTTTGGTGCAGATTGGTGTTGCAAAGTCTGAGATAACTACATGGATTCACTTGATTGCTGTGTATGATGTTCCACAAAATTGGCCACTCTATCCATGCAAAAAGATATTGTTTCCAGGCCCTGTGACATCTTTTCAGCAATGCTTGAGGAAGACCGCATCATTCCCTCTGAGTCATGGTTAATGTGCGTGGAAGGCTTGTCAGTACATTGCACATTCTCTGATGGGCTCCTCAGTGATCCCCTTTTCATCAGCCCTGAGGTGTAGAAATGAGTGGAGCTTCGCCATGGATGCACCTTAACTGCCATTGCTATCATTAATTGCTCTTGCCCACTTGTGAAATGAGTCACCAGGTGAAAACCCAATTATCTGTCTAACTGGTCCCACAGAAGTATGATTTTCTGGGCTGGTGCATGGTAAGCATGAGTTATGTGATGGTTCACATTCAGAAGGGATCAGCATCTCTGAGGAGTTGTCTTCATGAGTTCCATGGGTTCCTGCTGCACACTGAAGAGAAAAGATGTGAATTAATACTGGGCAAGGTAGGAATATTGCACCTTATTATTATGAGGATGATTTGATTTCAACAGCTAGTGAAATATAAAACTGACAGAGTATAGTACGACATGTGTATCACTGATATCCAGCTGTGTCTCCATCTTCCCATGTCTAATAGGCAGGGATACCGAAACATGACCGATCTCCAACACTTATTCCTTTGCTGTTAGCTGGGAAATTTGTGGAGTATCATGTTGGATTTTTTCCCATCATCTTGCATTCTGTGTTGTCTTCTCCTGCTACAAGGTTAAAAACAGACCTATGAGTGACTGTATTGGCACATGTCCACCTGATTGATGCAATGCATCTGGTGAGGCCTCATTACAGCTTCCAATGAGGACACCACACATCCCATGGTAGACTACAGGAAATTCATTCCTTCCACTAGAATGCCACCCATGTTAGAGGTGGACTTCTCCATACTGCTAGCCATGATATAGCACCTCCTTGAAAGGTTGCCCAATCCATTCACTATTTGCTGGACCTGACTAAAATTGTTCAAGCGATCACAGTTTCTCATGGAAGAACAATACAGTTGCCCCACTTATCTGATCCAAATTTGTTGCTGATAGTCAAAATCAACCTCATTAGTGGCATATGTAAAAGGACAAGGAGCAATCCAGGGTAAAAAATAATTTATTCGGGAAGAGTCAACTTCAATGGGGTGAGATCAGATTTTGCCCAGGTAAATTGGAATCAAAAATTGGAAGGCAAAACTATAATGGAACAACAGGTTGCCTTCAAAGACAAGAGAGAGCTCTGGTACAGTCAAGGTACATTGCCACGAGAGGGAAAGATAGGGCAAACAAATCCAGAGCTCCCTGGTTGACAAAAGTGATACAGAGTAAGATAAAGCAGAAAAAGGGCGCGTATGACAGATGTCAAGTAGATAATACAATTGATAATGAGGCTTTTTTAAACTCATTCATGGGATGTGCGTGTCACTGGCTAGGCCAGCATTTATTGCCCATCCTTAATTGCCCTTGAGAGAGTGGTGGTGAGCTTTCTTCTTGAACTGCTGCAGTCCATGTGGGGTAGGTACACCCACAGTGCTGTTAGGGAGGGAGCTCCAGGATGTTGAATATAGAAAGTTCAGTGGGGGGAAGTGAAAAAAGAAATGTGAAAAAGAGAGATACAAAGAGACTAGCAACTAACATAAAAGGGAATCCAAACGTCTTCTATAGGCATATATAGAAAAAAGATGGTAAAAGGAGGAGCAGGCTGATTCGGGACCAGAAAAGGCATTTGTACATGGAGGCAAGGAGCAAGGCAGAGATACAAAATAAGTGATTTGCATCTGTCTTTACCAAGGAAGAAGATGCTGCCAAGTCATTGTGAAAGATAGGTAGTCGAGACACTAGAGGTTTTGTGGCGTAATGGGTAGCATCCCTACCTCTGAGCCAAAAGCTCTGGATTCAAGTCCCACTCCAGGACTTGATGGCCAAGGAGCATACTTTCATAATGTGGTCAAACAGGTTGAATAGCAACCTGCAAATCTTTCCAATATGCTTGTGGCTGGCAGTAAGAGTGAGAGAGTCCACTGGTCAGCCAGAACCATGAAGTAGGTGCAGCGCAACAGCCTTCTCATGTTAGAAGACTCCATGGTTCCACAGGTTCTTGCCACATGGTGTACTCCATGGCGAGCATCCTCCTTCTTTCAGGAACTACCAGAGAGAGAATTGAGACACTAGATGGTCTAAAAATTGATAAAGAGAAGATATTAGAAAGACTGGCTGTACTTAAGTTGTTAACTCACCAGGACAGGATGAGATGCATCTAAGGATTCTGATGGAAGAAGGTTTGGAAATTGCAGATGCACTAGCCATAATATTTCAATCCTCCCTTGATATATCGTTGGTGCCAGAGAACTGAAGAATTGCAATTGTTATACGTTTGTTCAAAAAAGGGTGTAAGGATAAACCCAGCAAATACAGGGCAATCAGTTTAACCTCAGTGGTGATAATTTAGGAAAAAGTTAACAGTCCCTTGGACAAATATGGATGAATTAAGGAGAGCCAGAACAAATTTGTTAAGAGCAAATTGTATTTAACTGACTTACTTGAATTTTTTGATGAAGTGATAGAAGGTTGATGAGGATAATGCAGTTGATGTGGTGTGCATGAACTTTCAAAAGTCCTTTGATTAAGTCCTACATAATGGGCTTGTCAACAAAGTTAGAGCTCATGGAATAAAAGGGACAGTAATAGCATGGATACAAAATTAGCTGAGTGACAGGATACAAGCAGTAGTGGTGAATGATTGTTTTTTCTGGACTGGAGGAAGGAATATAGTGAAGTTTTCTGAGGGGGTTGGTGTTAGGACCCTGCTTTGCTTGATATATATTAATGACCTAGACTTGGGTGTACAGGGCACAATAGCAAAATTTGGAGATGACACAAACTTGGAGTTATTGTGAACTGTGAGGAGGATAATGATAAATTTCAAAAGGATATCCAAAATCTAGTGGAATAGGCGGACAAATAGTCGATGAAATTTAATGCAGAGAAGCGTGAAGTGATTCATTTTGGTCGGAAGAACAGGATGGTCAATATAAAATAAATGGAACAATTCTAAAGTGGTACAGGAACAGAGAGACTTGGGGGTATATGTGCACAAGCCATTGAAGGTGACAGGGCAGGTTGAGGAAGTTTTTAATAAAGCACACAGAATATTGGGCTTTACAAATAGGAGCATAGAGTACAAAAGGAAGTTATAATAAACTTGTCTAAAACACTAGTTTAGCCTCAAATGGAGCATTGTGTCCCGTTCTGAGCATCACACTTTAGGAAGGGTGTGAAGGAAATGGAGAAGGTGTGGAAAAGGTTCATGAGAATGGTTCTGGTGATAAGGGACTTCAGTTGCATAGATAGATTGGAGAATTTGTTCTTATTCTTGTTGGAACATACATGCAAACATGCGAACTAAGAGCAGGAGTAGGCCATTTGGCCCTTCGAGCCTGCTCCGCTATTCAATAACAAATTGTTAATCTGATTGTAACCTCAACTCCACATTCCCGCCTACATCCAATAACCTTTTGCTTCCTTGCTGATCAAGAATCTATCTACCCTGCCTTAAAAATATTTAAAGATTCTGCTTCCACTGCCTTTCGAGGAAGAGAGTTCCAAACCTCACAAGAGCTCACAACCCTCTGAGAGAAAAAAATTCTCTTTGTCTCTATTTTAAACGGGTGACCCCTTATTTTTAAAAAGTGAAGTAGATTCTCCCACAAGGGATAACGTCCTATCCACATTCACCCTGTCATGACCCTTCTTACTCTTCTAAACTGCAGCAGATACAAGCCTAGCCTGTCCAACCTTTCCTCATAAGACAACCTGCCCATTCCAGGTAATAGTCTCGTAAACCTTCTCTGAACTGCTTCCAGTGTATTTACATCCTTCCTTAGACCAATAATGTACACAGCAGTCCAGGTGTGGTCTCACTATGCCATATATAACTGAAGCATAACCTCCCTATTTTTGTATTCAATTTCCCTCACAATAAACGATTACATTCTATTAGAACATAAGAACATAAGAAGTAGGGGCAGGATTAGGCAATTCAGCCCCTCAAGCCTGGCCTGCCATTCAATAAGATCATGGCTGATCTCATTTCAGCCTCAACTCCAATTTCTCGCCCTCTCCCCATAACCCTTCAACTTGTTACTAATTAAAAGTCTGTCTATCTCTTCCTTAAATTTATTCAGCGTCCTGGCATCCACTGTACTCTGAGGTAGTGAATTCCACAGAGTCACGACCCTTTGAGAAAAGTAATTCCCCCTTATCTCTGATTTAAACCTACCACCCCTTAGCCTAAAACTATGGCCTCTCATTCTAGAATGCCCCAGAAGGGGAAACATCCACTCTTTGTCTATCCCCTTTAGCATCTTATATACCTCAATTAGATCTCATCCTTCTAAACTTTAGGGATTATAGGCCTAAACTGCTCAATCTCTCCTCATAAAACAAGCCCGCATCTCTGGAATCAATCTAGTGAACCTCCTCTGAACCACCTCCAATGCAGCTACATTCTTCCTCAAGTAAGGGGACCAAAACTGTGCACAGTACTCCAGGTGCGGTCTCCCCAATGCCTTGTACAGTTGCAACAACACTTCCCTATTTTTATACTCTATTCCTTTAGCAATAAATGCCAAAATTCCATTTGCCTTCCTTATCACCTGCTGTACCTATATACTAGCTTTCAGCAATTCATGCACGAGGACACCCAGATCCCTCTGCACTGAAGCATTCTGAAGTTTCTCTCCATTTAAATCATAAGTCGCCTTTTTATTCTTCTGACCCAAATGGATAACCTCTCACTTATCCACCTTAAACTCCATCCGCCAAATTTTGGCCCGTTCACCTAACCTGTCCATATCCATTTGTAAATTTCTTATTTCTTCATTACAACTTACTTTCCCACCTATTGTGGTGTCATCTGCAAAATTTAGCTATTGTATCTTCTATCCCTGAATCCAAGTCATTAATATAGATTGTAAATAGTTGGGGCCCAAGGACTGAAACCTGTGGCACCCCACAGCTTGCCATCCAGAAAAAGACCCATTTATCCCGACTCTCTGCTTTCTGTTAGTTAGACAATCCTCCATCCAAGCTAATATATTACCCCTAAGTCCGTGTGATCTTATCTTGTGTATTAATCTTTTGTGTGGCACCTTATCAAAGGTCTTCTGGAAGTCCAGATATACTACATCTACAAGAGCCCCATTATCTGCTTTGTTTATCACATCTTCAAAGAACTCTAACAAATTAGTCAAACATGACTTACTCTTCATAAAACCATGCTGACTCTGATAGATTACATTTTGACTTTCCAAATGCCCCATTACTACTTCTTTAATAATGGATTCCAACAATTTCCCAATGACAGACATTAAACTAACTGGTCTATAGTTTCCTACTTTCTGCCTCCCCCGCTTTTTGACTAAGGGTGTTATATTAGCATTTTTCCAATCCACTGGAACATTTCCAGGATCCAGGGAATTTTGGAATATTATTACCAATGCATCCACTATCTCTGCTGCCACTTCCTTTAAGACCCTGGGATGTAGGCCATCAGGTCCTGGGGACTTGTCACCCTTTAATCCCAGTAGTTTGCTCAGTACTTTTTCTCTAGTGATGGTGATTGATCTAAGTTCCTACTTCTCTATACCCTCTGTTCTTCCTGATTATTTGTTGTACCTGTGTGCTAACCTTTTGAGATTCATGCACAATGGGGATGTGAGACTGCCTCTGGCATTGTCTTTTGCTCGTCTCTAGATCAGAGCACGGCTGTCAATACACTCATGGCTGGGGCAATGCTCACCTTTGCCGTGGCCCACATTCAACAGTTTCTTGAACTTATAGAGACCCCACTGCTTCTTGCTGCTCAAGCCCTTGCTCCTCATGGTCCATTGCCAAGTGCAGATGTGCTCTCCTTCTCCTCATCTGGATAAGGGCCATTACCAAGGCAGGGTTGCCTGCAGCCTGCATCATTGACATCTCAGTGGATGTGTGAACGAATTGAAATGATACATTAAGTGAGCATGTCCTTTACAGTTTCGCTGCATCTCAAAGCACTAGGTAAGTATGAAGCCCTTCACCTGGTCTCTGTCTAGACATGGCATCCCCATCTCACCCCTTCCAGGTAATGGACAATCCGGAGGACCAGAGATAGGTGCTTCTGCCATTCAAACATGAATGTGTATGGAGACATTGTTCTTTTACCGCTTGTCTCCACTACCCTTGAGACTCCATAGTGAGACCATTGCCTTGGCATCAAGAAAAACTAATCACTTTGTCAGTCATGACCATTCACCCAAGAGGATGGAAGTTTGAGTTGCGAGTTGGCTGCCCTCCTTGGAGACATTCCACCTTCCTCTCTCCTACACCCCTGCCTCTGACTGCAGCCGATGACAAATGGCACAGAATGAACAGCAGCTCCACACCTTGCTGGGATCTCGATGTTATGAGATCTATTAGTAGGGAACAAACCTGCTGCAATATGGGCTTCACAATAGATAGGACAACACAAGCAAGCAGCTTTGACATCCAGTTGCCTCATACTTATCAGAGTGTCCCTTTTGTTGGCCACTTGTGCTGAGCTCTGACCACCCGAAAAGACCCACCACGATGGACCTCACTGATTGACTAACCGCATGGTCAAAGTCAGTTTGGAAAAATGGCACACATCACCTTTCAAACTCACTCCACCACCTTCTACCCACCCCCTTGTTCACTAATTTCTCCTCTATTACCATAGGCCCATCCAATATCACCAGTCCTCTCCCCTCTGTCACCCTTGAACCTCCCCCATTTCTCTAGATCCTATCACAATCCACCTCCACATGCTTTTCCTCCCCTCAGAGCCAACACCCATTACCTTCCCCATGTCGATCCTCACCCTCCCCCCTCCTGTTATCCAAGCCACCTGTCTTGTCCCCCTCCATGACCCATCTGATGGGAACTTCACCCACCAGACTCTCATCCTGGACCTGCCACCCTACCGCATTCCGCTCCCCCCTCTGACTGAGACTGTTTCCTCCTTTCACCAGTATCCTGAGCTTTGCCCCATGGACCCCATTGTCGACACCCCGACCTTGCCCCCTAAGAAATTCCCGTCCCTTCCCCAGACATTCCCCCACCTTTCCCCAGACACTCTCCCTCGCCTTCCCCCATAAGCCTGCCTCCCCCATTCAGCCTTCATTCCAGCCTTCCGCCCTATCCCTCCCCACTTCCAGCATTTGCCTGCCTTCCTTGTCCAGCCTTGGCACAGCGTTTGCTAACAGCACTCGAGTGAAATCATGCAAGGTTCTCAAGAAGCAGAAAGCAACATCTATGAACCTCAAAGTTGTTAATGAAGCAAAGCTCACCAGGTGCATATGCAGTCAGGACACAGACTGTTCTAAATTCTCACTGGCGGGACACTTAATTTGGTGGGGGAACCTAATTCCAGCAAGTTGGCCTTTTAATGGTAATTCATGAGATGCAAATGTGGTTCCCAATTTAGATCAGCAGGCAACTAAATCTGACTTTAACCCACAACCAAAGCCAGGAGAAAAAGACTCCAAACTAATTACCCGCTGGCGGGAAACTGACATTTTCCATCACACCAAATGTAGCACACCCCCCCCACCTACCACGACCCCTGCCACTGATGGGAATGGAAGATTCCACCCATACCTTTAAGATGATTGGCAAAAAAAAGCAATGCTGACATGGAGAAAAGTTTTGTTACACACAAGTGCTTAGGATCTGGAATGCACTGCCTTGTGTGGTGGAAACAGATTCAATTGAAGCCTTGAAAAAGAATTGGAAAATTATCTGGAAAGAAAAAAAAATTCAGGCTATGGGGAAAAGGCTGATGAGTGAGTAGGTAAATATATCATAAGCAGATTTAGATGGGTAATTTTTCAAGTTCATGCTGCTGGCAGAAGAATCAACAACAAGCTGCACGAATAGGAAAATTGTGGATTTAATAATCGCCTATGGTTTTCAGTCAATTGATTTTAGTAGCTTGAAAATCTTGTTAAACCAGATGTAACTGAATTTTTAATGGTGATCTGAGCAATAACAATAGATCTGGCCCTGAAAAAAATTGCCTTTATAGAGTGCTGTACACTGTCTCCATTATGATTAATTACTAGAATTTTTAAACTAAATTGTTTTGAAATAATTATTTTTAGAAATGTTTTTTTCATGATATTTCAGTTGCTATCTTCATCTTACGCATAGGTCCCAATCTTTATTTAGCTCTATGTGATTATTAAATTCAATTTTAGTGCTTTCCATTTCTCACCACAGAGATTGCTAGATCTCTCAGCAAAACTTTATTCGAGGTCAGCAGAAGTGCCCTTTCTTCATCACTGACTGCAAAATCCAAGCCATTATGTTGAAATAAATTAATAGAGAAATAAAGAGAAGCAAGTTTGTAGGTAATTGAAGAATTCAGCTTCTCAAAGCCTCATTTTTTTGCCAGTCACTAGATCCAGTAACTGCACTTTGAAACAAGAGTAAAGAGAGATAATAGCCCAGATCTTCTGAGCAGCGGCAATGACCTTTGGATTGTTGCTGCGCTTGTAAATTCCACTGTCTCAATGCTGCTGTCCATTTCTACAGGGGTCTTCTGAGCCTGGATTTTACAGAAATGCACAGCACAGCATCCTTTGGGGAACTCCATTGGAGCAGCGTAGAGCTGGGGGAAGACAGGACACGCCCCCTTTTTACAGCACAAACTTCTATATGGTACATTTAAAGGTCCAGTTTGAATGTTAGTGAATGGATGAGTGGATGAATGGGTGAGTGGATGAATGGGTGAGTGATTGAATGAGGAAGTGGGTAGGTGGATGAGATGCGTAAGTGAGTGAGGGGGTAGGTGGGTGAGAGCGATGTGACTGAGATAGGTAAGTAGGTAGTTGGGTGAGTTTGGTAAGGGGGTTGATGAGTGAGGTGGGTAAGTTGGTAGGGGAGGTTGGTCAGGTGGGTAAGGGGGTAGGTGGGTAAGTGGCATGGATAAGTGGGTAGGGGAGATGGTAAAGTGAGTGAAGTAGGTAAATTGGTGAGGTGAGTGAAGTGGATAGGTGAGTAAGTGGGTAGGAGTAAGTGAATGAAGTGAGTAAGTGGATCAGGTGGGTAGGGTGAGTAGGTGGGTAATTGGGAGAATGGTTGAGTGGGTAGTTGGTCCAGGGCGCTGGGGTGTTAGTCGGGCTGATTCAGAAGGGTAGATGGGTCGGGTCGGGAGGTTAGTTGGGTGGTTGGACCCAAGAGTAGTTTGGGTTGGTAGAAGGGGAGATAGTCAGATGGTCGGGAGAGTAGTTGGATTGGCTCAGGAGGGTATTCGGGTTGCGAGTGTTAGTCAGGTCAGGGGGCAGGTCAGGTGAACTTGAAGGGTAGTCAGATTGGGTGATGGTCAGTTTAGGTCAGTGGGGTTAGTCAGGCTGGGGTTAGTCAGGTGGCTGGGAGGGGTAGTGAGGTTGGGAGAGTAGTCGAGTAGTATCAAGAAGGTAATCGGATGGTTGGGAGGTTAGTCAGGTCAGATTGGGAGAAGTAATCAGATTGCAGAGGGGGTGTAATCAGGTCGGGAGGGATAGTCAGGTCAGGAGGGTAGTAGGGTCAGGTCAGAGGGTGTTAGTCAGATTGTCAGCAGGGTAGTTGTGTCAGGACTGTAGTCAGGCCGGGCTGTATAGTCAGGAGTTGGGAATGGTAGTCGGGATAGATCGAGGTGGTATTCGAGTGGTTGGTAGGGTAGTTAGGTCAGATCAGAAGGGGTGGTCAGGCTGGTGTGGTGGTGGACGGGTAATTGGGTGGTAGGGGGGATAGTCAAGTTGGGAGGGTAGTTATGATAGGAAGGTAGCCAGGTCAGGAGGGTAGTCGGCTCAGGACTGATAGTCAGGCTGGACAGGGTAGTCAGATATCGGGAACAATGGTCGGGATGGGAGGTAGTCGGGACAGGTTGAGAGGGTAGTCAAGTGGTCGGGAGGGTATTCGGGTTGAGTCGAGAAGGAATGTCAAGCTGGGCGGGTGGATGGATAGTCAGATAGTCAGGAAGAATAGCCAGGTCCTGGGATGGTCGGATCATGGGGTAGGAGTAGTGGAGTTGTTGGGAAGGTAGTCAGTTCGAGTCTGGAGGAGTAGTCAGATCGGGGTTTGGTCAAGTTGAGGGGGATGATTTGGTCGGGGGGGGGCGGTGACTGGGTCGGGTCGGGGTGTAGTCAGGTCAGGTCTGGGGTTTATTGGGCTGATGGAGGTGGTTGAATGATCTGGGGGATACTCGGGTCAAGGGGATGGTCAGGTCAGGCTGGGGGGATTTCGGTGGTTGGGGTTAGTCAGGTTGGGAGGGTAGTCAGGTGTTAGTCAGCTCAGGGCAGGGGAATAATGGGGGAGTCTGGGGGTGATCGAAGGGATCAATTGTGTAGTTTACGAGGTGTTAGACTAGGTTTTAATCCGTTGCGGAACTGGCCAATGTCTCCGACCCTAACTCAGATTCGGAGACATGGAGATTTCCAGGGAGCAGAGGAATTGCTCAATGGAAGTTGAATCTTCCTGGGCAATTCCCACGTAGGTTCAACAATCCGGAGACTGGAAGATTTTTAATATATAATTATAGATAAATATTAAAATGTCAGAAAATTGGAATGACAAAAATATCTTCCTTGCACTGAATTTTATACTTTTTATTCCTCTTTTGGTAATTTTGAACCACAGTTTACCAAAGTGGTTATTTTGTAATAAATTTAATGAATAGAGATTTAGCAGTGAGTCACGTGGAAGTAATTCAATCATGCTTTTTTTTATCACATTATAAACTGGGAAAGTGACATTAGTGATTCAGAAATATCACTGAAATCCCAATATTGAAATATCCCCTCCAATTTATTTCTTTACATTTGTTATCCTTTATAATATATATTATGAAATAGTTAACTTTTTGTGATTCTCATTTTGGCTCTTGGTACTAGTGTATAACATGTTGTAATGTTGTGAAGGAGAGTGATATAAATGAAACATGATAAAGATATTAATGATATAGGATTTGAAACAATAGAGCATCATGCACTCATACTTTTGTATTTTAAGTTGATTTTAGTATTGGACTCCCAACATTTTGTGGTAGAAATATTGATTGAGCTACCAACATTTGCCGTTAACGAGTAAACTGGGCAGCAACTTCTGGTGACCGCACATACACAGCTAAACCTGGAAATCAGGAAGTTGGTGGCTGAGTTGCCCTCCTCCTGAAGAAGCTTCATTATAACAGTATCTTGCTAAGAAACTTAGAAGTTTTAATAGTTACATGATAGATACCCACTAAACATGCCACAAAATGTTAGGTCTTGTCCATTCAAGTAAAAGTTATTTTTTAACATGATCAGTTATGAGGTTTAGGGGGGAATTTCACTGCTTAGATCCTAGGTAGCTGATTTGGCTATTTACCCACATATGCAGTGAATCATAGAATTATAAAATGGTTACAAACACAGAAGGAGGCCATTCAGCCTTTTGTGTCCATATTGGCTCCCTACAAGAGCAACTCACTTAGTTTCACTCACCAGCCATTTCCCCAGAGCCCTGAGCTGTATTCCTTCCAGATAATTATCCTATTCTCTTTGAAAGCTTCAACTGAATCTGCTTCCACCACACAAGGCAGTACATTCCAGATAAAGCAATTAAAATCAGGGATGTTCAAGAAACCAGAATTAAATAAACACAGATATTCTGGAGTGTTCTGATGCTTGAAGAGATTACAGAGTTAGGGAGGCCAAGGCCATGGAGGGATTTGAAAACATGGATGTGGATTTTAAAATCTAAGTGCTGCTTAACTGGCAGTCAGTGTAGGCCAACGAGCACAGGGATAGTGGGTGAATGGAACTTGGTGTGAATAAGGACACGGGCAGCAGAGTTTTGGATGGCCTCAAGTTTACAAAGGGTAGAATGTGGGAGGCCAGCCAGAAGTTGGTTAGAATAGTGGAGTCTAGAGGTAACAAAAGCATGGGTGAGGGTATCAGGAGCTGATGAACTGTCACCATATTAGAATATATTTGTTTCCATAATGCTTTGAACTGTATGCCCCGTAGTAGCCAAAGAATGCTGGGTGATTCGCTGGCTTGCAGTATTTTCAAAGTCATTTTTCCTCGCATTATTTGCTCAGCAATCCACTGTAACACTGCTATAGTCATCTGGTTAGCAGTACAAGTAACTCATGATGATATCATTTTCTCAATAATACATGTGTCTCACTGTAAATTCCACTTTTAACAGCCTGCTAATGTAGATAAGTTCCTATCATTGAAATAAAGGCACAGATGGTGTTTAATCAATGTAAACAAACTTAATGTATCACGGAAGGAGAGCAATGAAAAGAATTGCATGAGCAGCTAAGTGGCAGTCTCCCTCCTTCCCCAACAAAAAAAATCTTAGTTGCTTAGAAAATTCCCACAATTATGTTTCAAGCTGATTGGATTGATAGTTGTAGATGCATGTTCTTTACCTCCATAAACAATGTAGACAACATAATTACATTCATTGAAATAATAGTAAGTTTGGAACAAGAAGTGCTGAGAGCCATTTTTCTATCTACAGATGTTAATCATTGCAGTCTGAACTCATCAAATTTTGCTCTGAAATCTTGTAACTTTTTCAAAAAATAATTTGTGAATTTCCCGCTCCATACTCTGTATCTTGATCGGCTTTACAAAATCTTCATGCTGTAACATCTGTTTATTGAAGCCTTTAAACTTCTTTGCTGCACACTGAAATAGTCAGACAGATTATGGATTTCTGGTCTGCATTATTAAAAATAAACAGATGTCACTCAGCCACAAACACAGTTCATGTTTCAATTCATATAAATGGACATAAAATGCACCAATGACCAAAGCATGTAAACCGTTGTTTCACATGTAGTGTAAATGGTGAGGAATAAACATATTACATTTGATCATAACTTTTGAATTGATTTCTTAACTTAAATTATTTTCCTGCCCTCCTTCAGCTTTCTGTCCACAGCCAGGTAACATGATCAAGACACTGAGCACACAACTTGTAAATAATCTCTGCTACATCTAAGCCTGCTTCTGGGAAGTTTGGAGCTCTGGCAGGGGGCTATTCCTTTAGAATGTTTCCCTTTTACCTCCTATGGGAAAATGCCTGAACTTCCAATTAGCATCTTCCTCAAGTATGTGGTTGGAACTCACCATATGTGAAGACTTCCGAATGTGACTCTGCATCTGAACATATCATTGCAAACTTTGTTGACGATCAATTTAATGTGCCAATAATAAATTAATATTTGTACTCAAGGTTGCTCTTATACAGATCTGACTACCTGAGATATTTCAAACCTTAAACTTTATTAATTAATGATAATTTTATCATTATTTTCTAATATCCCTCCCTTAGTTTCAGTAACTAAGAGGTCACACAAGAAATATGTTCCCTAAATAGTACATGCTATGTCTTGGTGTCAATGAATGCACATTCTGGACTAAATTTTGTCATCTGGCCTCAGCCATTTCAGGCCTAACTGGGTTCAGTGGCAATCTGGCTGCCATGCCTTTAAGTGATGAAAGCCTGCCTCCAAGAACTTCTGGCCGATTGGAAGGCCGGGAGCTCTTCAATTCTGGTGGTGACGCTAGGAGCAGTGGCCACTACTGGGACTGCACCTGGCCTGGAGAAGCAGAGTTGGGAATCATCAGTGCCAGCCAAGCAGGCCCCAGCATGGGGGGAAGATGTTTCTGCAGGGTCAGCTCTTCCTGCTGCGTGGGTCCTTCATGGGCCATAGAATGCACCCTACCTCCCCGCAACTTCCCCAGCCCACAGGGAAGCCTCCAGTTTTAATGGCTGATCTTCCTGTGAGGTGGAAGGCCCCTGCTGCTGGAAAAATGCCAGTGGTGGCAAGAAAAGCCCTATATTAGCCACTTAAGTACCATAATTGGCCTCTGGGCAGGAAGACCATCCTCCAGCTCCTCCGTTGCTGATAAAATTCCACGGCGTTGGGAAGGCAATGGACATTCCTTCCATCCCAATTCCTCGGCACACCCCCCCCACCACCACTTCAGCTCCCAAGTGCCCCATTATATTCCTCCCTACTAGTCCAAACCACTTGGGTAACCAGCCCTCCATTTATTTCCACATTGACTGAATGCTGCTGACTGCATCCCGTGACAGTATAGATGATAAAGAATCTCAGTTAAAATCACACTTTACTACATCATGTCACAAATCAAATGTGTTATGTTACTCACATTTAAAAGTTCAGATGAAAAGAAAAATATCAATAAGAATATAAGAAATAGGAGCAGGAGTAGGCAATGCAACCCCTCAAACATTCTCCACCATTCAATAAGACCTTAACTCTACTTTCATGTCCAAAAGTCTGTCCATCTGAGTTTTGGATATACTGAACAACTAAGTATCCTGTATCCTCAGAGGCAGCAAATTCCAGAGGTTCACAGGCCTCTGAGTGAACAGGTTTCTCCTCATCTCAGTCTTTAATTACAAAAACCATATCCTGAAATTATGACTCCCCTAGGTCTAGACTCTCCAGTCAGGGGAAACGGCCTCTCATTATATGCCCTGTCAAGCCCTTACGAATTTTATACATTTTAATGAGATCATCTCTCATGTCCTGTAAGAGAATATAAGCCTGCTCTACTCAATAATGCTGTAAAATTAAAATAAAAACAGATAAGGCTACTAAATAGCTCGTCAATAAAAACCTGAAAAAAGAAAAGACCAATTAATGTTTCAGGTAGACTTCTTCTTTAAACTCCAACAAAAGTTTATCCTGAAACAGTGGAGAGAGGTAGGGTGAGTAAAAAAAGTAGAAGGCAAGAGAATGTTTTTAAATGCCACAATTATTTTAATGGAAGAAAGTTAATCAATAAAGGAGTTTACCTCATGACCCTAAGAATTGGGACTAAAACGTTAGTGTTGCCTTTTGCTAACTTGACTAACGTGCTTGAATTTTTTAAGGGGATAACAAGGAGGGGTGTTGAGGGTAGTGCATTTGATGTGGTAGGCATTCAAGAAGGAATTGAATTATCTGAAAAGGAAGAATGTGCAGAGCTATGGGGTGAAGGCAGGGGAGTGGCACGAGATAAATTGCTCCTTCAGAGACCTGGCGCAGACGTGACAGGCTGAAAGGCCTCCTTCTATGTGTAACCATTCGGAGATTCTGTGATTTTGTACACAATGTAACCAAATTCATCGATCATGTCAAATTTCACCAAGCGGGACAAAATGTGCTATGCACATTGAAATCAGGTGTTCATTTATATTTATTCAATCATTTCCACAGTCAACACGATTGTACTGGACTGAGAAACAAGACAATATAAAATTTCTTATGTGTAATTAAAAGTTTGTAGAATGCCTTTCCAGTGTATCTGACAATCCTGAGTTGTTGAACAACCAAATAACTTCATTGTCATGCTTTCATTTGGTGATTGCCGATTGATAAAGGAGATATGGGTAACTAATCCCTCTGTGAGCTTGTCAATTGGTATGTCAAAAGTAACATCATAGGGCAGAATTTTGCCCTTGGATGGAGGGCGGTGGCAACACCTGCCACCGAAATGGGGCCCACCGCCATTTTGAATGGGCGGGCCAGTTAAGGCCTGCCCAGCGGCCTGCCTGACAGGAAGTGCTATGCACTTCCTGTGCGGGAGTGGGGGGAGGGATTCCCCATCTGTCAAAGTGCGCTGTTTCGCGCATACACACGAAAGACCGCACTGCTCCCTGAGGCAGAGTGCTGTCTCAGGGAGATTTGTGACAGGTAAGAAAAGTCAAAAAAGAAAAATTTAAAAATTATTAACGTGCCCTGCTCATGTGACAATGTCACACGAGATGGAACATGTTAATAAAAATGACATAAACTTTATTAGACTTTTTAAAAACGGACATGAAACCTCATCCTGCCAGTGGAAGAGGTTTCATGTTTTATCAGAAGCCCGCTGGGGCTCTTGGCCTGCCCGCCAGCCTTAAGGTTGGACGGGCAGATCTTTAATTATCTTAATTAGCCTATCAATGGCCTCAATTGGCCATTGACAGGTCGGCAGACGGACAGCTAATTTCGCTGTCTGCCCGCCTTCCTAAAAATTTTAAGGGACTGGGATGATGTCGGGGGTTCCTCCCGACATCATCCCACATCATTTTCCTGTCGGCAATCGGGCCCTGCCCCCAAATCGCCGACAGGAAAATTCTGGCCATAATAACAAGTTAGTCATCATTACAAGTAATAGATCAGGATTATGGAGTCATAGAATCATAGTCCAGAACTTTTCGCTCGGCATACGAGCATGCTCCTGACTCGCTCAAGCTTAAAATTACGTGTGACGAAGTCGGGTGAGCATCCTGACATCATCATGCATTCACGCGATATATCAGTTGGCGGGCACGGGCAACAGTTGGCAGCGTGCCTGCTGACAATTAAGAGGGCTATTAAGCTCATTAACGGCGCAGTTAACTGGGATTTTTCACTGCCCGTTCAACATTACAGGCAAATCGGTCAGGCAGCCTTTGCATTTTTCAGGAAACCTCATCCAAGGGTGGGATGAGGTTTCTGAGATTAATTTTTAAAAATCTAAAAATGTTTGGACACAAATTTCAGCATCCATATTTTCAGTTGACTCATTCTGATGCGTGGGTATTTTTTCCGGATTTTAAATCTGTTTTTATTGGATTTAAATTCTTCAGCTCACAGATGCAGTTCTCTGCCTTAAGGGAGCTTTCAATCCGTGATTCCGCGCACTTCCGCACCCGCACTGACTTCAGTGCTCGCCCTTCTCCTGCCCCATCCCAGCAACACTGAGCCTTTCAGCACGCCTTTCACGCTAGCTGTTAATTGGCCAGCCAGCATGAAATCGCGGTCGGGGGCTGGTCGCAGGCGGCGATCTGTTCCCTGGCCATTCCTGGGCCTGCCGATTGCGGCTGCTCACCGACCCTTGAATCCTGTCCTTAGAATAGGACAGCGTAGAAGAAAGCCATTTTTGGCACATCATTCAATTAATCTGTTGTTTAATTTAATATTAGTAATGCACTGATGCCAATTGATACAAAGTAGAGGGACTCGAAGGCCTCTTCCTACTGGGTGGGCCTTTCATGGACCATATGGTGCCTGATCAAGAGAGCACCACACACACTGTCCCCCCCCTTCCCCCACCTCCCCCCAAATTCCTCAGCCTGCAGGGAAGTCACCAGTTTTAATAGCTGATCTTCCTGTGAGATGGAGGGCCCCTACTGCTGGTAAAATGCCAGTGGTGGCAAGAAAAGGCCCTATATTAGCCAATTAAGAACCTTAATTGGCCTCTGGGCAGGAAGGCCATCCTCCAGCTCCTCCACCGTGGTGTGCCTTCAGGATGCCATTAATGTCAGGGATCATCTGATTCAGGCTTGCTCTAGCTGATCCCCTCTGCCAAGGCAGAACGGTACGGTATGCAACTCACCTTGAGCTGCCTGTGTGAATGCTTCCATTGAAGACATCCTGGAACAGTTGAACTCTTATCGTCAATGAAGGAAGCACATCCATCCAAAGGTTTCACTGTCACCATTCAAGGACCTTTGCACCACTTCACCATTTTGCCACTTGTCCCCTTTACCACCATTAATAAAAGGGGGCTCACACCTCTGGCTTCATGTGTTAATATTTATGTATTGCTCTAAATGGCAAAGGGTGCCTGGGCATAAGTGATAGACACTCCGGTGACCCACTTAGTACTTTGCCTGACATAGTGGCCTCTGCTCTCGGCCACTTCCAAGTGTTGCTGCTTTTGTTGCCTCGGAACAGGTGGAAGCTTACTGCTCACTTGTCTCGCTTTGCAACTGAAATGCACATGACAGCTTTCTTTGTCGTGGAAGTGCCAGTGGGGACACATCCAGAGGTGACTGCACTGGCATTGAGGAGGCAGTTTCTGACACTGGGCCCTGCTGCGTCCTCAGTCAGAGGGGCCGTGGAGGCTCTATGAGGGTGGCACCCTGGTCCTCCTCGGCGACTGCCTTGGCCTTTGGATACCCTTTCAAATGGTTGGAGGGGACCACCAGCTGGGGTGCAATTAGCATTACCTACAAACATCTCTGCCTTATTAGTGCCACCGAGCCGTCAAGGCTACATAGTGCGATATGCACCCTGTAAACGTCAGTGTACAGTTCTTGCACTCCAAGTGTTGTGCATTTGGCTTTTTTGAGGTTGGCTAGTCTCTCAGTGAAGGAGCTCATGCCCTCAAAGCCCTGAATCATGGTGATGCACATGAGCTGGATGGACTCCTCCATTCTCACCCCATGACACCACACTGTCTCAGCGAACACCTACATATGGGAGTACACCTGTTACTGCTGCTCAAGGTAGAGCCTCCTTTCCTGTGACTCCAAGGCCCTGAATCCGTGTCCAGCTGAGCAGGGCCATGTATTTCTCCATCCTCCAAGGGGCACGCCTACAGCTGGTTCTGCCTCTGTAATCTCCTCCTGCACATTGGTGATGTGCTCACCACTCAATTTAATTGCATCTGAGAATCCACTGAAGTGACTGTTTCTGCACTGGTGGGGGTCTACTTTTAAGGTGTGACACTGTTTAGTTTGAGCTCTGCTCTGGCACCACTTGGCCCAGTGATGGTGAAGGTCTTATCTTCAGTACCTCTGGGTGACACAAGAAGAGATCATGAGCCTTGGAGGGCAAAAGCCTCTGCATTGCTGAGGTTACTCAATGCAGCACAGTCTCCGGCATGCTGTCAGATGGGATGGAGTGCAATGCATCAACTTAATGAATGCATTGTATTCTCTAATCACCATCCCACCATGATTGTCCATCTTGCCTTTTCTGAATTCCTCGTAATCAGCAACCCCAGCAACCTCCATGATGATGATGTGCAGATAGGAAACAGTTTCTCCCCTCTGGGTCCTTTTGCAGACAATATGTGCCCATTTCTTGCCAACAGCTTGCTGACATAAGAAGCTGCTGTCAGGTCTTCAGCAGCCCTATGGCTCTGGGGGTGGTTGGGGGGTGCAGGGAGTTGGTTGGAGGTGGGGAGGTGTGGTGCAGGTTCAGTAAGTACCCTGAGCACACACTCCTTGCATATTCAGGAGCAACATACACCCTCTGGCTCTTCAGCTAGTGTGTTTGCTTGAGGTTGAATAATCAGAGGCCTGTCCTGAGGGGTTGGTGTTGCACTCACCTTGCAGAACAAATAAGATAATTGAAGCTCTTCCTGTGCTGGGTTCAATTTTCACAGACCACACTGCATCTGCTCACAGTGTTGGCGCTCTCGATTCAGGCCTGCTTTGTCTGGGAAGGTCATCTCCTCCTGCCACCCTCTGGGAAACGGAGCTCCCTGCTCTCTCCTGCTGCCTCCAGGAGGACCTCCAGATCGGCATCTCTAAAACGAGGAGCTGTCCTACCCCGAGTTCCAGGCCTCTGCCTATCCTGCTCCATCTTTCTTCCAACAAGTAATGCAGTGAAATGACAGCTACAATAATGGCTACTGTAGTGGGTTTAAATTGGACCCACATTTTTTCTGTAGGGCCTCTGTTCGTTCCTCCTTGACCACCACCCTCTAGCCAATTCACAGTCACCCTTATGAAAATTGTGGGCTGTGACTGCTTCTCCTTGGGGTGGGTTTGGGACCCAGAAACAGTCTCAATGTTTGTTTCCTGCCCCCAAACGAAAATCCTGCAGCCAGTTTTAGCACTATAAAACAGTGGTGTAACGGTCATTAGATTTCATATGAGCAAGGCTTTATTGCTTATGCAGAAAATGGGTGCTATCTCAATAACTGCCTTCTTCCAGCTCTACAGCCAACCAGGGAGCAAGCTATTCTAGACGTCGTAAGAAGCAATGACATGGGATTAATCAGAAACCTCACGATAAAGGAGCATCTAGGTGACAGCAATCATAGCATGATAGAATTTCACATTCCCTTTGAAGGAGAGAAGTGTGGGTCTAAAATTAGTGCCTTAAACCTGAATAAAGGCAATTCTAAGCATATAATGGTAGACCTAGCTAAAGAGAACTGGAAAACTAGGTTAAAATATAGGACAGTAGTGACACAGTGGCAGACTTTTAAGGAGATATTTAACAACTCAGCAAAAATTTATCCCAGTGAGAAAGAAAGACGCTTTGAGAAGGATGCATCATCCATAGCTAAATAAGGAAGTTAAGCATAATATCAAATTGAAAGAAAGTCTGTACAAATCTGCAAAGATTAGTGGTAATCAGAAGATTGGACAGATTTTAAGAACCAGCAAAAAATAACTGAAACTTTAAAGAGAGGGAAAGTACAAGTATGAGAGAAAGCTGGTTAAAAGGTTGTTAGTAGATAAAGGTGGAAGGGAGAGAGGGACTTGGTGAAATTACAATCACTAAGGAAGGGATAGTGAGCAAGTTGATGGAGCTGCAGGCTGACAAGTATCCAGGTCCTGATGGACTTAGGGTCTTAAAAGAAGTGGCTAATGAGGTAGTAGATGAGTTGGTGTTAATTTTCCAAAATTCGCTAGATTCTGGAAAGGTTCCATCAGACTGGAAAGTAGTAAATATTACCCCTCCTTTAGGACAGAGATGAGGAGATTTTTTTTTTCTCTCAGAGGGTCATACGACTTTGGATCTCTCTGCCTCAGAAGGCAGTAGAGGCAGGGTCATTGAATATTTTTAAGGCAGAGGTACATAGATTCTTGTTAGGAAAGGGACTCAAAGGTTATTGGGGAGTACTCGAGGATATGGAATTCAAAACACAAGCAGATCAGCCATGATCTTATTGTATAGCGGAGCAGACTTGAAGGGCCAAATGGCCTACCTCTGCTCGTATTTCATATGTTTGTGTGTTCATAAGTTTGTAAGAGTTTCTACAAGTATTTGAATAGGAAAAGCGTAACTAAAGCTAGTGCTGGGCCTCTAGAGAGTAAGTCTGGGGATTTGACAATGGAAAACAAGGAAATGGTGGAGGCCTTGAACAGGTATTTTGTGCCTGTCTTCACTGTAGAAGATTCAGAAAATCTCCCAAAGATACTTGAAAATCAGGAGGCGAAAAGGAGGGAGGAATTTAAAACAATCACCATCACCAGAGAAAAGGTGCTGGGGAAACTATTAGACCTAAAGGCTGACAAATTCCCAGAAGCAGATGGCCTGCATCCTAGGGCCTTAAAAGAAGTGGCTACAGAGATAGTAGAGGCATTAGTTATCATCTTCCAAAATTCCTTTGATTCTGCATGAGTCCCAGTTGATTTGTGAATAGCAAATGTAATACCTTTAATCAAGAAAGGAGGGAGACAGAAAGCAGTAAACATAGGCCAGTTCACCTAACATCTTCCCTAGGGAAATTGCTAGAAGTATTATTAAGGAGTTTATGGCAGGATATTTGGAAAATCATAATGGGATTAGGCAGAGTTAACATGGTTTTGTGAAAGGGAACTCATATTTGACTAATTTATTCGAGTTCTTTGAGGAAATAAGCAAGGTGGATAAAGAAAAACCTGTAAATGTAGTATACTAAGATTTCCAAAAGGCATTTGATAAGGTGCCACATCAACGATTACTTCACAAAATGAGAGCACATGGCATAGGCGATAAGATATTAGCATGCATAAAGGATTGGTTAGCTAACAGGAAGCAGAGAGTAGGGATAAGTAGGTCTTTTTTTGGACAGCAAGCTGTAACTAGTGGAGTGCCACAGGGATCAGTGCTGGGGCTTCAACTATTCATAATATTTATTAATGACTTAGATGAAGGGACTAAATGTATGGTAGCTAAATTTGCTAATGACACTGAGATGGGTAAGAAAGTAAGTTGTCAAGAGGTGATAGAGGGTCTGCAAAGGGATATAGATAGGCTAATTGACTAGGCAAAAAATTGACAGATGGGGCATAATGTCAGAAAATGTGAACTTGTCTACTTTGGCAAGAAGAATAGAAAAACATTATATTATTTAAATGGAGAGAGATCACAGAACTCGGTGTTAGAGAGAGATCTAGTGTCCTGGTCCATGAATCACAAAGAGTTATACGCAGGTACAGCAAGTGATTTGGAAGGCATATGGAATGTTGGCATTTATTGCAAGGACAATGGAATATATAAATATGAAAGTTTTACTACAGGGCCTTGGTGACACCACATCTACAGTACTCTGTACAGTTTTGTCTGCTTACTTAAAAAGGAGATAATTGTGTTAGAAGCAGTTCAGAGAAGGTTCGCTTGACTCATTCCTGGGATGAAGAATTTATCTTATGAATAAAGTTTGAACAGGTTGGGCCTATAGCCATTGGAGTTTAGAAGAATGAGAGTGATCTTATTGAAACATATAAAATCCTGAGGGGACTTGTTGAGGTGGATACCAGGAGGATGCTTCCTCTTGTAGGGGAGACTAGAACTAGGGGGCACAGTTTAAGAATAAGATTTTATTTTTAAGATTTTAAGATGGAGATGTGGAAAAAAAATTTTCTCAAATGGTTGTTAGTCTGTGGAATTCTCTTCCCCAGAAGATAGTGGAGGCTGGGTCTTTAAATTTATTCAAGGATGAGTTAGATAGATTTGTAATGGACAGGGAGTGAAGGCTTTTAGGAGCAGACAGGAAAGTGGAGTTGAGACCACAACCTGCTCAGCTGTGACCTTATCGAATGACAGAGCAGGCTCCAAAGACCAAATGGTCCACTCCTGCTCCTAAGTCTTAAGTTCTATGTTCTTAGGTAACATCACCTGCTTCTAACCTTACCTCAGCCTCTCTGCTGTGATGCTCATTCAGGCCTTTGTCACCTCCAAGCTAGATTATTCTAAAGTACTTTGCTAGCTTTCCTCCAGCCCCTTCAGCAAACTCTAGCTTCTTCATAACTATTCATATCCTAAACTGCATCAAATCTTGCTCTCCCCTCATGCCTATTCTTAGTGAACTACGTTAGCTTCCAGTCCGCTAGTGTCTTAGATAAACATTATTTTTCTTTGAGTTATAGGCCATCATTCCTATAGTTGCCTTCAGCTCTATACTGGCCCCCAAGCTCTCTATTACTCTGACTTCATCTCCATGCATCTCCTTCTGTCTTCAACCCACATTGGTGACTGTATCCTTAGTTGCTACATCACAATCTTTGGTACTCCTTCCTTTTACCACCCTGTTTTTCCACCTTCCTCTCCTTCTTTAAGACTTTCTTTGAAAACTACCTCTTTGACAAAGATTTTAGTCAACCCTGCTCAGCTGTTTTGGCTCAGCAAATGTGTTCCTCACGTCTTAATGAAATGTCATGAAATGCTTTTCTACGTTTGGAGCATTATGTGACTGTAAGCTTCTCCCTCTTCTGTAAGCTGTTTACAGTAACGTTTTGATGGCTGGTTTATATCCTTTTATTGATACTATTTGACATTATTTATTAATTATTAACATTATTGTTTTTCTTAAGGCATTTAAGGGGAAGCTGGATGAAGGAAACTAGAATGGAATAGAGGGTTATGCTGATAGAGTTAAATGAGCAAGGATGAAATGAGGTTCAAAAGGGGCATAAATGCTGACATGGACTAATGGGGTGAATGGCCCATTTCTAAGATGTACATTCAATGTAATTCTATGTCGGACAGATTAACCAGTCAATTGCATTTGTGAAACCTTGCTATGTGAAAATTGGCTGCTTTGTTTATGTAACTCATTTAAACAATTGGCTGCAAAGCACTTTTTGATGTTATGAAGATGCAAAAGATACTACATAAATGAAAGTTCTTTCCAAACAATTGTCAGAATGTGGAACTGACTATCACAGGGAGCAGTTGAAGTGAATACTGGTAGTATAGATGCACATAAGGAGAAACTAGAGAAGCATCTGAGGGTTACATCAGTAGATTTAGATGAGAAAAGATGGGGGAGGCTTGAGTGGAGCATAAAGATTGGCATGGATTGCTTGGGCACTGTATACCGTAATTTGAGTCAGCAAGCAATTGGTTCTCTGCCTATTATCTTTAAACCTGATACCTTTCAGTTGATTATTTTGTTTCAATAAAATTCAATCTTGCAAAATATGTGAATAACCAAAGTAACAGTAAGACAATACTTATAATGTTTGTTGGGTCTTTAAAAATAGGTAATATGCAAGGGTAAGGTCATGTTACATTTTAGTGTAAGTTAGATGATAGATATGTTTACTGAAGTTTGCATGGTAATTGCCTGGTAAATGTCAATAGCATACTTATTATATTCCAGAAAGTCAGTTTGTGAAGCACAGAACTGAGGCCAATCTTACACACTTTTATAAAAACTTGTTTACAGAATTATACATTACCAGCATGCAACTCCTCACCCCAACAACTACAGTTTCATTCTGTGTCTATTTATGGGAGCATAAGTGAATCCCCAGTTAATGCCCACAACTTGCATACAATTAAAAACACAATTAATGTAGAATTAACAATAACTCCATTTCAACATAAACAGTGGTGTTGACAAATACTATTAAAATGAAGGGCAGAATTTTCCCCCCGTCAGAGGGGGGGAAGGTGGAAATTTATCCAGGTTTCCACATTGATCATGTCAGTGGAAAATTATACTGAAATTTCTTGTGTAGCTGTCAATGCCAGAGTATAAAAACTGACATAAAACAGCATAATTGCAGCGCTATTACTGTTTCCCATTGTGTTACAATTTTGATGCTACTTTTAAAATTGTGTTTTTCACTCAGAAAGCATGGACTTATTGCCATTGTCTCTATTTCTCTTCATTGGTTACTATTCTAATGAACCTCTTTTGTAAAATCAGAATACTTGTAAGGAGTATGAAAAGGAGCACTCTGATGTTTCATAGCAGCAGTTCTTCATTTTGTGTTCTGGCAAGGACAAATAAAACTTGAGGGGAAGGAAGTATGCATGTCCATTAGGTTTGGTTATGAACTCACAATTACACTGCTAAGATTAGTATTTTACAATCAAGCTTACTGAAGAGGAACTGATGCTTGCTGTATCCTCTCAGTTCTACATGCAACTGAAAAACTAACAGTTCCATTGCTCCCTCCAGTAGCTAAGATTAATTTACAAATCTTCCTTCTACCAATTTGGGCAGCATCCAACACGAATATTAAAAATCCTTTGTTAGCATTGTTAAAATCTAAATTATTCAGAATTACATTCTGAGGCTAACATCCCTATCAGGTGTAGTTTTACTTTTGACTGAAGGAGGTCACCTGTACACCAACACAATTAGTGTCCACTGCATGGTGCCTCAGTCCTGGAGTCTCTTGCTTTTGCTGTTCTCCCTCCTTTCTGATATGAATAACAGTAGCATGCCCTTTGGGAAAGTATGCCCATTTCAATTGTGTAGTCCTTTTGAGAATGTAGTAGGGTTCTAAAAAGGTTTAGGTGCACTGAGATGGACAACACTTTGGTGTTAGGATTGGTGCGGGTCACAGTAAAAATGCACAGAAATTGCAATGAAACTCCAGAAATTTCAATTACACCATACCAAGTGACTTTGAGTGATTATGCACCTAGGTTTATGGGTGTAAATTTATGCCTGCAGATTATTTGCATATATCCAGGGGGCAGAATTTGCCCTTGGTGGGCGTGCGGGCCCCGCCAGCTCAGCGGCGAGTGGACAGCCGGCCCCCACCACCATGCACGCGAAAGAGCACACTGCTCCCTGAGACTAAGTGCTGTCTCAGGGAGATTAATGACAATCTCAAAAACTTTAAAAATAGAAAAATAAAAATATTGTTAACATGTCCCCTTTATGTGACAATGTCACACGAGATGGGACATGTTAATAAATATAACATTACATTTATTAAATGTTACATTTATTGTTAATTGTTTAAAAAGGAACATGAAACCTCATCCCGCCAGTGGATGAGGTTTCATGTATTATCAAAAGCCCACTGGGGCTCCTGGCCTGCCCGCCAGCCTTAAGGTTGGACGGGCAGGTCCTTTCATTACTTTAAGTGCCCTGTCAATGGCCTTAATTGGCCAGTGACAGGTCGGCGGGCGGACAGCTGATTTTGCTGTCCACCCGCCTTCCTGAAAATTTAAGGGGATCGGCATGATGTCGGGGGTTCCTCCCGACATCATCCCGTGTCATTTTCTCGTCAGCGATTTGGGAGTGGGGCCTGCTCACCGACGGGAAAATTCTGGCCAGGGAATTTGTGAGAGCTGTTTTTTTTTATTGGAAAATGGAGCTAGCTCAATGAACAGCAAAGGATTTTGCACAGAGTATCTGGGAAGTGGTGCAAACCTTTCATTGTGATGTTCCACCATAAATCTGGGGCTGAGTAACAAGCTCAATTGCTCGTTAGTTAGTTTTTTAACGAATGGTTGGTAGCCTGCTGATTTTGTCACCCGCCCACCCACTGTATTATGAGGATTGAGTCAGGAGTGGGTGGGAAGGCAACTGCTGCCATTCCTCATATTTTACATATCTCCACTCACCAAAAACACACCCAACGGGGGGCCGTAAAATCTAGCCCCTGTAATAAATCAATTATGTGCGAATTTCCTTGAAAAACAAATTGCTGGTCTAATGCCAGAGTTGCACTGAAACCTTCCAGAAAATTCAGGGCCATTGTGTTGCTTCAATTATCTCAGTAACTTCCAGTGTAAATTTGTGTACTAGTTTGTACTTAACTTGGTTTCCTCCTTGCCATTTTCTGTGATTTGAATGTAGAATGTGTATTGTGATTGTGTTGCATCTATTTATTTGGAACAAACATGGACTTGTCAATGGGAATTATGAAAGACAGCGTGTAGATAGTTATAATGAAAATATGAAATATTTTATTTTATAACCTGCTTTAGTGACAAGTGATTTCAAGTTATGATATATTGTTTGTTAAGAGCAATCCATCATGTTTTAAGGCTCCTTTTTTGTTTGACAGGTGATTGCTATTATAAGGTAATTGCATTAAATAGCTGACATTCTCTAAAATTCTGTGGGCTGAATATTAGCTTGGAGGCAGGCAGGGAGTGGAGGAGCTGTTTGATCTTGTCAGGTCCTGCTGAATTTAACAGCAGAACCTGATTAACAGTTTTTGTCTCCATTTTCTGGCTGCAGCCAGTCAGATTGAGAGCCTGGCTGGCTGTCTGCAAGGAGATCAGAAGGCTCATGGGGGAGCTGAAAGGCTTAGTAGGTTATTCAATTGTAGGGAGAGGGTAACTCTTTTGAGTACAAACACATTTCCTTCTGTTCCTATTCAGATGAAGTTACATTGTTTCATAGTTTGCCATTGTGAGATTTGAACTCTTGATCTTGGGGTTACAAGCCCAGTACCATAACCACTTGGCTATTTAGGCCAAGCATTAAAAAATGTAACTCTTTCGAGTACAAACCCGTTTCCATCTGTTTCAGATGAAGTTACATTGTTTCCCATTGCGAGATTTGAATCTTGATACTCTTTTGAGTAAACCTGTTTCCATCTGTTTCAGATGAAGTTACATTGTTTCATAGTTTGCCATTGTGAGATTTGAACTCTTGATCTTGGGGTTACAAACCCAGTACCATAACCACTTGGCTATTTAGGCCAAGCTCCTTCTGTTCCTATTCAGATGAAGTTACATTGTTTCATAGTTTGCTATTGTGAGATTTGAACTCTTGATCTTGGGGTTACAAGCCCAGTACCATAACCACTTGGCTATTTAGGCCAAGCCTTGGGGAGTGGGTAAAGCAAACAAATTGGACCCAGCAGTGAAGTGGAAAGTCAGTTACATCCTGAATCCAGCAGTCCCTGCCTTCCTTTAGCAAGTGGCTTTTTCGAGGCCTGGGAAAGCCAGCCAGTCAGGTTTAAATTTAAAATATGGTTGATTCCATGGCACACCATCTCATATAATATTTTAATGAATGACCTGGCTCTTGCATGCTGGTTGGTTGCCTGTTTCCCAAATCACCTCTGAGCTAATTGGAGTCAATTTTTAGATTTTTACATAGGACCTGAACAAATTCCTTCCATTTTTGTGGGGTTTAAAATTTCCTTCCAATAATTCTATGATTCTCTATAAACTACAATAAAATGTGGTTCCCTCTTGCTAAGAGAATAGATAATTTCTCATAATTGGTGTACATTTGTTAGGTGTTTGTGTGTACACTTTGACAACAGAACACCATTTTTAACTCAGCGGTAATGATGAATAATGAACTGGTGTCAAGCCCGTCTCTGCTCACTAACATGAGGCTTGAGCCATTTTAACTCCTGGGGTTAATTTAAGCTTGACTCTGCACCCAAACTCAGCATTAGAACCTCAAGTGAGAGTTGGCCAGGATGATGCAAATTTGGACACCCAAAAGGAAAAAGCAGTTCAGACCAGTACTCTTATTTCTCAGTTTTATTGGTGTTCCATTTTAAGATATACAAGACCAGTACTGACCAGTATTCTTATTTCCCAGTTTTTACTCTTTTTTTCCCTCTGGACATGCAGAAGTAGTGCTCAGCAAGCTAAGTGAAAGGACTGGATCCAATGCAGTCATGGGAAGCCAGGACAAGAGTGGTCCAAAGGTTTGATGTGGAGCCCTGAGATGCATTCCTGCTCCTCCTGGCACCAAGGAAACTCTTAGCTAATAGGGTAGAAGTAACTTGCCTTTTTGGGCCTCTACTGAACTGCTGATCCTCAGTGCCAAGGTTCCTTGGCAAGGAGTGTGACAAGAGCCAGCCCATCACTGCTAATTAAAATGCTTTTGGGGTCTGAATGACATTATTAGACTTCTGAACCTCAGTGAGGTTCTTACCTGCCTGGGTGTAAATGTAGGTGGATTAAAATCAGGGCCAATGAATTACGTGTACTGTTTTTCAAAATTTAGTAATTTAAAAAAAATGGAGATGAGATTCATCTCCTCCCAAAAGACTTTTTAATGGGACCTGATTTATTTTTTGGTATACCAAAACTAGTCACAAAATGATCGCAGTGGATGAATGTCTAGCATGTAGTTCATGAAAACAATTCATTGGCAGCCATCATGAAACATTATATTGCAATGTTACTCAAGTAGCTAATGAGCTACTTCGCCATTGTAGTGTTTGTATCCTTTTATTGCAATTTATTTAGGTCAACAAGCAATTGTTGCTTTGTCCAATATCTTCAAACCTATTCAGTTCATGTTGGGATGGTGTTGGGTATCGGAAATGCCTATTAAAGAAATCTTGGTAGTCTTCTGTATGCTTACAGCCAGTTTTTATTAACTAGTAAAGGGTGCAAGCAAAAGGAGCTATCTCCCTGTCTAGGTTTTAACATGTCTTTGTACAATACCACACTAACCCTAGGTCTGGGTCATGTGCCTTCTTACATCGCTTTGTGGGAGGTACTGTACTCAGTCCCACTTTAACCCTTTATGTGCCAGACCCTTTTACTACACCTCCCCCCTCAAGTCTTTATCCCATGTATATTAAGTTACATTAGTTCACTATATGTCTTACATTGTTAATAGTCTTATGCATTTACCTTGTTGTTACTGTCTTAATGCTATTCCAACATTAATGCTAATAATTAGCATTATTAAACATTCTCGCTACCCTATCACCCCCCCACCCCCCCCCCTTCAAGTCTTTGAAGTTAGAGGTTTAGGCAGTCTGGAGGCCTTCAAACCCTTCCACATTTCGTTCGCCATTCTGTCGGAGGAGTGGTAGGCTCTGTTGGTTCTGGTTCTTGCTGTTGTCTTGGAGATTGGACTGGCATTTGAGTATGCTTTCATTCTTTTCTTCCATTGTTTTATGTTAAACCACGACTGGTCAGTTCAGCTGCTGCATTGATCCATGGAAGCCCTCTGAGCGATTCCTGTGGCAAGAAGAAGGTTCATTGGTATGCTCACTCCTGCTGTTGATGGTGAGAGACAGCTACCAGGCTCCAGCATCCCTTGCTGGCTGAAAATTGCAGTGTGTGCACAGTGGTTGTTGTGTTGACCAGTTGTACCATTGTCGCAGTTGGAGGTAGAGGCTTCTCAGCCTATTGATTATTCTCTGATACCGCTTTCACTTGATGCATCATGGTAACCTCATTGACGCTTGGCTGGTCTGGCCATTGGCGACTTTCTGGAACCTGGAATGACAATGGACAATACTGCTCTGCAAAGAGAGAAGTGAGATTGAATACTCATTAGTGTTTGAGTACTCAGGACTGTGCTGTTTGGCAGGCTAACAACAGTGGTGGTCTTGACATGCTCCACCATCTGGATGAGATCCAAGGCTACACAGGCATCCCTGCTCAGGAAAGAGGCTCTCAAAGATCTGTTGCTGCCATTCCTTAGTGATTCCAAGCATTTTTCACAATGTCTACCAGAGACATCTGATGCTTGACGTTCATCAAGGCCGCAGTTTTAGCTTGAAGGGTGGGTGCGTGCCTGATCTGGTCGAGCATAAAATGACTTTCGATATTTCGTTCGGCAGGCACGCAGCAGAGTTGGCAGCATGCCTGCCGACAATTAAAAGGCCTATTAAGGCCATTAAAAATTCATTAAATTCAAACTTACGCCGCCTGTCCAACCTTACAGTTGGCAGGCAGGCGAAAACGCCAAGCGGCCTTTGCAATTTTTAGGAAAACCTCATCCACAGGTGGGATGAAGTTTCCTAAAGCAATTAAAAATATAATAAAAATTTTACATTTGAATTAAAAACATGTCCCTGCTCACATGAGGGGATATGTTTTATGACATTTTCATTTTCTTCATTAGTTTTTTTAAATAGCGCTTCATCTCCCTGAGGCATCTCCAAGCCTCAGGGAGATTGAAGCGCTCTCTCGCACACATGCGCAAAGTTCGCGTTCGGCCTGCTTGCCGTCCTCCCCCGCCCACACTGTGCACAGGCAGCACTCAGCGCTGCCACTCGCGGTCCATGGTGGGCGGGCCTTAATTGGCCCGCCAGCATGAAATTGTGGTGTGGTGCCGATCGCGGGCAGCAGTCAGCTTCCTGGCTGCCCCCGCCGAGCCCGCACGCCAAAAGCAAAATTCTGCCCCAAGTTTTAATTGAATGCCTATCTTTGTCGACTTTGTTTGTACAAGTTCATTTAAGGGTTTCCAGTCCTCTTTCAAGTGTTGTACTTCTCTTGAACGACAATTCCGTGTTCTCATCAGTCCTTGCTTTTCATTAGCAAATCATCTTTCATATGTGAAAGTTCATTCTGAACACTGATCAGTTTTTCCTTGGCAGAGTGTAATTCATCTTTGCTATCCTTCAAGCTCACATTCAGTAATTGCACTTCTGCCAATTGTTTTTGAAACGCCTCATGCTTGTTAGTGAGAACCTCTACCTTTGCTTGTCATTCTATGGTCTTGATTTTCATCTCTTCGTATATCTCTTTGGCAACGTAATGTTTTTCCAAGGTTTCTTCCAAGTGTGCAACTCTTTCCTTGAGTGCTACAGATTCTTTCTTGTATCTTTCACTTCCTTCTAGAATATTGAACATTCCTGAGTCTCCTCTGAAAAATGGTCATCAGTTATTTCAGAGTGGGGTTAAATTAATTTTGTTTAACTTAAAATGTTCCAGAGGAACAAACTCTGCCCTGAGGGATCCTTGTCATGTATGAAGGCCCTTCAACAGGTTTTCCTTTTTGTTGTGAAGCTCAATTACTTCATTTTGAGTTTTCTTGTAATTTACCAGAGTCTGTTTGAGTTTGCCTGCTGTTCTGCCATTCTGTTGCTCAAGATAGTCTTTATTCTGTCATGTTGCTGAAGGCTTATGGACTGTGCTTGAATTTGATCTTGAAGGACCATTAACTGCTCTTTCAATTGCTTTCTTCCTTGTTCAACTCTTGTTTTCTCACTCTGCATTCCAGTTTATTGCTTTGTCACTACTGATAGCTCCAACACAGCATCTTCTGAAGTAGCATGTTTTTCCAGGGATACATATTGATCCCTCAAAAAGCCTTTCAGGGAAATGACTTCATTGAGTGCACTTCTTGTCTGCTGTTGTGCCTGTCTGTACTTCAGTTGAGTTCATCTAACTCAGCTTTGATACGAACATTCTCTGATTGGACTCCTGCTTTTTCTTGCTTCGCCTGCTGCAGGGCTTTTTCCTGGTACAGTTCTGGAAACATGTCTGAGTCTTTGGAAAGGAATTCATTTGGGACTTCTGTCTTGGGTTTCCCATAAAGATATATTACTGGGGCTTCGGGAGAGTTCTGTGCTTCTGTGGCATCCTCGTGTGTTTGTTTGAGTGCTCTCTTTTTCTCTTTTGCCGCTTTGCTGTGGTTTTCTATGCCTTTGTTAAAGCTCTAATCTCTCTTCAGCTTGAAGATTAAAATATTCATCAAAGGCTGTTAATAGCTCCTGGAGGCTGGTTGCGGATTTATCAATGCCTTGCATCAGGACAATATGATTCACAAAATCACCCAGCCAGTAATACAAGTAATAATCTGGCCTTCCCTTGAATTTTTACTGAGACCTGATGTATTGAAGTAACATGAAAAGTCGCTTCTCAAGGGTGACAAATGTCCTGTTGGATTTGGCCCTGGGGTTGGCCCAAACCAATCTGGTAAATTGGATTTTTGGTCCCATGGTGAAAATGTTTAAAGTGTGGGTACAGCTTTAAGAGCTTACAGGTTTTCAAGCTGGCGTCGCCATGCACTGCAGAACAAAGGATTTCCTGCGCTTGCTGGTTTTGATATGCTCTGCAAAATGGCAGCAGGGTACTTCTGGAAGAATTTTTTTTACAATGGCTGCATGGGTTGGTTATGTGCTGAATCATTTTGTTCTATGATTTACTGTTGCAAGTAACGAGGTGTTCAAATTCACCACGGGCTTGCTGTTTTACAAATTGGACAGTCATGTCGTTCTCAAGTGGCTAAGTAATTTAATGAATAATTGTTTTCTTTTTCGAATTTGGAGGCACAGATTCGGGTTTAGCGACGAGTTTCATTCAAGCGCTTCTGACTCTGGATTGTAAAGGAGGTTCTCAGGACTAGCTACAGCCTGGAACTTAAAAAGATTTAGCTCACCCATGCAGGCTATGGCCTCTGCGTGCTGAAATGGGACTTCCAAGGGAGATTCTATGGAGTCTTCTGCGGCAGTAAGATCTCTGACTTTAATGACCAGGCTCTTTTCTCCAGAGCCTATTCTGGATTGCTTTCTCAGTGTCTTCAGTTTCATTTGGGAGCTTCTTTCAGGTCAGAACTTCCATTGAAGGTGTTCTTTCCTTAGTCTTTCAGCATTTTTGTGAGATTGAGGGTTTATGATCCCAAGCTGATACCATGTTGGGATGGTGTTGGTTACCAAATGTACCTGTTAAAGAAGTCTTCATAGTCTTCTGTATGTTAACAGTATGTCTTTATTAACTGCTTGTGACTATATACATATCTACAGTAAATGGTACAGGCAAGGAGCTATCTGCATGCCTAGGTCTTAAAACGTCTCTGTTCAACACCACACTGACCCTAGATCTGGATCATATGCCTTCTTACATCACTGTTTCAAGTGGTACTATACTCATTCCCACATTAACCCTGTATGTGCCAGACCCTTATACTACTTCTTTTTCAAAATCATTCAGTTCCTATATAAAGCAACAATCAAAACAGAGTTGCAAGGTGCAACAACTTCTCATTCAGGCTTAATAGTTGTGCAAGTATGAAAAGTACAGCAATTGCTGGGATCCATTTTCATTAAATGTCATGGAAAACTGGTCTGAAATCAACTCTTTTAGAAGAATATTGCTTAGAGATTTGGACAGATAATTGGCAGCAGCAGCCTTCTTTTGAAAATAAGCACCATTAATTACACCCTCACAGCATTTGCAAATTTATAAGCAAATTTTTCTTTTGCATCTGGTTATTGTCTCATCAAAGAACATGAGGCATGAATCACTGTCATTTATTTGATGATGGATTCTTGAGTTTGGGCATTTTTTCTGAAAGTGCAGCGTTAAGTATACAAGATTGTGCTCCTTTTAGTGGTGAAATATATTGCTACATAATATTTTAATTAAGGTGCTGTAACCTGTCCTCCTCAATGATCAATTCAGGATAGGCCTTAACATATGGCAGAATTTTCGGTGCCAATTAGCAGCAGGCGTGTTTTGCAGTATGAGCAGACAATATGGCAAGAAGGCCAAAAATCCATTTTACAATGTCATGAAATTAGTTTGCAGTCATCCGTCCATCAATGGTAGGCCATGTTTCCCGCACTTGGGCATCAGGAAGTTCTTTCTAATATACCGGCATATCATTATAAGCCCAGCTCACCAGAATAACGCCCCCCCGTTGGATCATCTGACCAATCACGCCCAATGTATTTCACAACAGCATATATAAAGTGTGTAACTGGCAAGCTGCATTTCGAGGGGAACTCGGAGGTCAGTGTGCCATAACGTCCACAGCATTTGTGAGGGTCAACTGTTAGACTTCAAGGTTGAGGTGCTGAGCATTCAGGCGAGGGCACAGGAAAGTCGCTTTTTCCCGGCTAGCTGATAGTGTGGTGTAAGGGTTGCCCTGCAGTTGAGGCAAATTATTGGGAGGGGAGCGGGCAAGGGCTGCCTTCCTGTTGGGGCAATTTGGGGCGGAGGTGCAAGGGCTGCCCTGTGGTTGAGGCGACTTGTTGAGAGTGGAGCGGGCAAGGGCTGCACTGTGTTTGAGGCATGTTTGGGGTAGAGCAAGACTGCCCTGCAGTTGGGGCAATTTGGAGGGGTGCAAGGGGTGCTCTGCCGTTGATGTGAGTTGTGGGTTGCGGGACTCAAGGACTGCACTGTGGTTGATGGTAGTGCACAAGCATGTGCAGGGTGGGAGTGGAAGAAAGCAGCCACACATTAGGGAAATCTTGTATGAAGTGACCATTCCTCCACAGCTGAGACAGCTCAGACGCAGCCACATTGACATGCTTGGAGTCGGGCCTCTAGTTTATCTGCACACTCAAGCAATGCAGAGGCATAAAAATGCCACCAAGTACTCCAGAGCCTTTCACCCGTCAGGCACAGATTGCAAAGTAATGACCATTTTAGTGGACTGCAGAACAATCGGGTGACTTGGCAAGTTGTGCAATGCCCTTGCTAAAGCAGTCACCAATGGAGGCACTCACAGCCCCTTGCAATGTCATCATTCAGGTTGGGACCAGTCTCCCCCCTGGTTCAAGATAACAGTACAGCCTTGCAGTACAGGTTAGGAGAATGCCTCTGTCTGAGCTAAGAGCACAGCATGCAGTCCAGTGGCTGAAGCAGCCACCAATCGGTCAGGTGAAGTGGGGCAGAGTTGGGTGGGGTCTTGGATAGCCATGCAGCACACTGTTCTCTGGCCATCCAGGTGGTGGCCAGCACTCTCTGGGGTCCATTAAGGGGCCTTGAGACAACCAAGAGAGGCTCTTAGAACACCCAAGCTAACACTCAAGTCCTTTCTTTCATCCTGCAGGAGGAGTAGATCAGGAGCTTGGAGCCTACTGACCTAGATGTATGCCTCATGGCTTACAGAGAGAGTGGAGATGAAGGAGAAGAGTGCAACGGAGGCACCTGGCTGAGCGGAGCGAGGAGCAGTGCCCTCAGAAAGAAGGGATGGCTAGGGCTCCTTCACAAGCTGCTGAAGAGCCACAGTGAGCCATTGCTGCTCGGCACCTAGCTAGACCCAGGGTCTATAGCTGCCGCCTTTCATTCCTGCAGATGAACGGAAACAGTGTCGCTGAAGACTGCACATGGCATAGAACTGGTCGGTCACATCTGCCAGTAGATGCACGACTTGGCGCTGCAGGGACATGGAGGGCAACCACCGCCTGTGGCCGTGAAATTGACTGAGGTGCTCAATTTATATGCCACTGGTCCTTTCAGGGCTCCACAGGTGACTTCTGTGGGATATCGCAAGCCTCCATGCACAAATTGATCCATGAGGTCACAGATACCATCTTTGCGAAGGCACACAACTTTGTGCATTTCGCCAAGGACCAGGAAAGCCAGGATGCAAGAGTGCTGGAATTTGCTCAGATCTCAGGTTTTCCACAGGTGCAGGCTGCCAGAGACTGCATTCACGTGGTGCTCAGATCTCCATGGCAACAAGTGGTCAACTATGTCAATCGCAAGGGCTTTCACTTACTGAATGTTCAGTTGGTGTGCGACCAACGCAAACGCATCCTGTTGGCTTGCGTTCAGTTCCCATGATGTGTCCATGACTCCCACATTCTCAGTTGGCCTCAGATCCCTGACATCTTGCAGGGTCCACAGAGGATACAGGGACGGCTCCTTGGAGACAAGGCCTACCTGCAGAGGACGTGGCTGATGACACCCGTGTGGTGACCCCAGGCTGCAGCACAGTGAAGGTACAATGAGGCTCACGCTGCAACTCACACCTTGGTGGAGCAAACCATTGGGATGCTGAAAATGATATTCTGGTGCCTGGACCGGTCTGGTGCAGCCCTGCAATATTGTCCACAGAGAATAAAACACATTACCATCAACTGCTATGCCCATTACAACCTGGCGCAGTAATGGGGAGATGAGCTCGCTGAGGAGATGGAAGAGCTGCACGTGTCCTCTGATGAAGAGGATGGTGACGGGGATGAGGTTGAGGAGATCCTTGAAGGCGAGGATGATGGCGATAAAGCCATCCCACCTATTTTGGTGTCATCTGCAAATTTAGCTATAGTACCTTCTATCTCTGAGTCCAAGAAATTAATATAGATTGTAAATAGTTGGGACCCAAGGACCGAACCCTGTGGCACTCCACTAGTTATAGCTTGCCATCAGAAAAAGACCCATTTATCATGACTCTCTGCTTTCTGTTGACTAGCCAATCCTCTATCCAAGCTAATATATTAGCCCTAACTCTTATCTTGTGTGATCTTTTGTGTGACACCTTATCAAAGGTCTTCTGGAATATACTACATCTACAGGATCCCCATTATCCACTTTGCTTGTCACATCTTCAAAGAACTCTAGCAAATTAGTTAAACACAATTTACTCTTCATAAAACCATGCTGACTCTGATGGATTGCATTTTGACTTTCCAAATGCCCCATTACTACTTCCTTAATAAAGGATTCCAACAATTTCCCAATGACAAACGTTAAACTAACTGGTCTATAGTTTCCTACTTTCTGCCTCCCCCCCGCCCTTTTTGAATAAGGGCATTATATTAGCATTTTTCCAATCAACTAGAACGTTTCCAGAATCCAGGGAATTTTGGAATATTATGGCAAATGCATTCACTATCTCCATTGCCACTTCCTTTAAGACACTGGGATGTAGATCATCAGGTCCTGGGGACATGTCACCCTTTAATCCTAATAGTTTGCTCAGTACTTTTTCTCTCGTGATGGTAATTGTTCTAAGTTCTTCCTTCTCTATATCCTCTGCACTACCTGTTACTATTGGGGAGGACTTGTGTCCTCCACTGTGAAAACTGAGGCAAAATATTGATTAAGCATCACTGCTATTTCTGCGTTCCCCACTATTAACTCCCCAGTCTCGCCCTCCAAGGGACCAACATTCACTTTAGCTACTTTTGTTCCTTTTATATACTTGTAGAAGCTTTTGCTATCAGTTTTTACATTTTACGTTAGTTTTCTTTCATAATTTGCCTTTGCTCCTTTTATTATTTTGTTTAGTAACCCTTTGTTGATCTTTAAAAGTTTCCCAATCTTCCAGCCTGCCATTGACCTTTGCAATTTGGTATGCCTTAATTTTTGCCTTTAAGTTATCTTTAACTTCCTTGCTTAGCCATGGATGCTTTTTCCCCATCTTACCATTTTTCTTCCTCATTGGGACATATTTTACTTGGGAGGAATTGAATATCTCCTTAAATATCTGCCACTGTTCATCAACTGTCCTACCTTGTAGTCTTCCTGCCCAGTCCACTAGGGCCAAATCTGCACACAGACCTATGTAGTTATCTTTGTTTAACTCGAGAACACTCATGTGGGACTCAAGTTTCTCGCTCTCAAACTGAACTTGAAATTCTAGCATGCTATGATCACTCTTCCCTAGAGGATCCTTTACTGTGAGATCATTAATTAATCCCATCTCATTACACAAAACCAAATCCAGAATAGCCTGCTCCCTGGTTGATTCCACAACATATTGCTCCAAGAAACAATCTCTAATACACTCTATGAACTCTCCCTCAAGGCTACCCTTGCCAATTTGATTAGTCCAGTCTATATGCATATTAAAATCACCCATGGTTATTGCTGTCCTTTCTTACATGCTCCCAGTATTTCCTGGTTTATACTGTGTCCTACTGCTAAACTACTGTTTGGGGGCTTATAGATTACTCCCACCAGGGACTTCTTTCCCTTGCTATTTCTTATTTCTACCCAGACTAACTCTACGTCTTGTTCTCCAGTGCCGATATCATTCCTCATTATACCACTGATCTCTTCCTTTATGAACAAAGCTACACCACCTCCTTTTCCTTCCTGCCTATCCTTCCGAAACACTGAGTACCCTTGGATATTCAACTCCCAAACCTGTTCTCCCTGTAACCAGGTCTCAGTAATCGCCACCAAATCATACCTATTTATCTCTATTTGCACTGTTAACTCATTAGTTTTATTCCGAATGCAACGTGCATTCAGATGCAAAGCCTTTAAGTTTGCCCTATTGTCAATTTTCCCTACTCTTATATGATTCTTTGGTGCAATATGGCATTCACATACTCCGTCCCTTCCTTTCACTTTTTGATAGCAATCAGCCCCATCACTAACCTGCGCTCTTACCCTCTCCTTAATCATTGATTTTTTATATTTCCATGTAACTGAACCCTCCCCCCCACTATTCAGTTTAAAGCTCTACCTACGACCCTTGTTATGCGATTCGCCAGGACACTGGTCCCAGCATAATTCAAATGGAGCCCATCCAAATGGAATAGCTCCCTCTTTCCCCAGTACTGGTGCCAATGTCCCTTGAATTTGAACCCACTTCTCCCACACCAATCTTTGAGTCACGCATTTACCTCTTTAATCTTATTGACCTTGTGCCAATTAGCTCGTGGCTAAGGTAGTAATCCGGAGAATATTACCTTTTTGGTTCTGCTTTTTAATTTAGTCCCTAGCTGCTTGTATTCCCTTAGCAGGACCTCTTTCCTTCTTCTACCTATATTGTTGGTACCTATGTGGACCACAACAACTGGATCTTTCCCCTCCAACTCCAAGTTCCTGTGCAGCCCAGATGAGATATCCTTAACCCTGGCACCAGGTAGGCAACACAGCCTTCAGGATTCTCGATACTGGCTACAGAGAACAGTATCTATTCTCCTAACTATAATATCCCCGATTACAACTACATTTCTTTTTCTCCTCCCACTTGAATGGCTCCCTGTACCATGGTGCTATGGTTAGTTGCTCTTCCTACCTACAGTCCCCTCTCTTGTCCACACAGGGAGCAAGAATCTCGAACCTGTTGGATAAGGGCAAGGGCTGAGGCTCCTGCAGTTCTACTTCCTGGATCCCTCTACCTGCCTCACTCATAGTCACACCCTCCTGTCCCTGACCACTGGCCGAATTTAAGGTAGTTAATCTAAGGGGTGTGACTATCTCCTGAAACACAGCATCCAGGTAACTCTCCCCCTCCTTGATGTGTCACACTGTCCGAAGCTCAGACTCCAGCTCATCAACTCTGAGCCAGAGTTCCTCAAGCAACCAACATTTGCTAAAGATGTGGAACCACAATAGGGTCCACCAGCTCCCACATCATGCAGCTGTAACACATCGCCTGGCCCTGCATCTCTATTTTATTTAATTAGTTTTTAAATTTGTTTTTAAATTTCCTACTGGTCTTTAGTTTATCAATCTGTAAAATATTTCTCCTATTTACCTTTAATCTGAAAGCAAGTTAGAATAGAGATTCAAAATACACTTTTTACAATCTATTGGAACTCGCTCTCTCTGCTGAGCTGAAGCTGAAGTGTTAGGCCTCCGATCCAATATCTAGATGTTATTGGGAAGTTATTGAGAAGGGTTGAGGAAGTGAGAGACCTTGGAGTGCATGTCCACATGTCCTTGAAGGTGGTAGGACAGGTGGACAAGGTGGTCAAGAAAGCATATGGAATGCTTACCTTTATTGGGCTAGATCTTGAATACAAAAGCAGGGATGTAATGATGGAACTGTATAAAATGTTGGTTAGGTGGCAGCTGGAATTTTGTGTAGAATTCTGGTCACCACACTACAGAAAGGACATAATTGCTCTGGAGAGAGTAGAGAGGCGATTAATAAGAAAATTGCAGCTATGAGGAGAAATTGGATAGGTGAGGGTTGTTTTCCTTAGAACAGAGGAGGCTAAGTGGGGACCTGACTGAGGTGTACTAAATTATGAGGGTCCTAGATAGGGTGGACAGGAAAAGCTTGATTCCCCTAGCGGAGGGGTCAATTACCAGGGGGCATAGACTTAAGGTAATTGGTTGAAGGATTAAAGGGGATATGAGGAAAAATGTTTTCACCCAGAGGATGGTTGCCGTCTGGAATTCACTGCCGAAGTTGGTGGTTGAGGCTAAAACATTTTTACACCAAATACGACTGATTATCCTTCTTTTTCTAACTGAGAATAGCCCCTCTTGGCTTGGGAAAGGGTTCTCGAGACATAGCCAATGAGCCTTTCTGAGGGAAACAAGGGAGGAGATAGCGGGGGCTCTGACCCAAATTTTTAATTCCTCTCTGGCCACGGGAGAGGTGCCAGAGGACTGGAGAACAGCTAATGTGGTTCCGCTATTTCAGAAGGGTTGTAGAGATAAGCCAGGGAATGACAGGCCAGTGAATCTCATGTCAGTGATAGAGAAACTATTGGAGAAAATTCTGAAGGAGAGAATCGATCTCCACTTAGAGAGGCAAGGTTTGATCAGGGATAGTCAGCATGGCTTTATCAGAGGGAGGTCATGCCTAACAAATTTGATTGAATTTTTTGAGGAGGTGACCAGGCGTGTAGATGAGGGTAGTGAGTTGATGTAGTTTATATGGATTTCAGCAAAGCCTTTGACAAGGTCCCACATGGGAGATATATAAAGAAGGCAAATGCACATGGGATACAGGGTAATTTGATAAGGTGGATTCAAAATTGGCTTAGTTGTAGGAGACAGAGGGTGATGACAGAAGGATGCTTTAGTGACTGGAAGCCAGTGTCCAATGGCGTACACAGGGATCTGTGCTGGGTCCCCTATTATTTGTCATTTATATAAATGACATAGATGACTATGTCGGAGGTAGGATTAGTAAGTTTGTGGATTGGCCGGGTGGTTGACAGTGAGGTTCAGTGTCTTGGGCTACAGGAATATATAGATGGGATGGTCAAATGGGCAGGTAAGTGGCAGATGGAATTTAATCCTGAAAAGTGTAAGCTGATACACTTTGGAAGGAGTAATTTGACAAGGAAGTATTCAATGAATGGCTTGACACTAGGAAGTTTTGAGAAGCAAAGGGACCTTGGCGTGTGTGTCCACAGATCTCTGAAGGCAGAGGGGCATGTTAGTCGGGTGGTGAAAAAGGCATATGGGACACTTGCCTTTATCAATCGAGGCATAGATTACAAAAGTAGGGTGGTCATATTGGAATTGTATAGAACCTTGGTGAGGCCACAGCCGGAGTACTGTGTGCAGTTCTGGTCACCATATTATAGGAAGGATGTGATTGCACTGGAGGAGGTGTAGAGGAGATTCACCAGGATGTTGCCTGAGATGAAACATTTAAGTTATGAAGAGAGGTTGGATATACTTGGGTTGTTTTTGTTGGAGCAGAGAAGACTGAGGGGCGAGGTGTGCAAGATTACGAGGGGCATGAACAGGGTGGATAGGGAACAGCTGTTCCCCTTAGTTGAAGGATCAATCATGAGGGGACATAAGTTCAAGGTGAGGGGCAGGAGGTTTAGGGGGAATGAGAGGAAAAACTTTTTTACTCAGAGGATGGTGACAGTCTGGGAGGGTAGTGGAGGCGGGTTGCCTCACATCCTTTAAAAAGTACCTGGATGAGTACTTGGCACGTCATAACATTCAAGGCTATGGGCCAAGTGCTGGTAAATGGGATTAGGTAGGTAGGTAGGTAGGTCAGGTGTTTTTCACATGTCAGTGCAGACTCGATGGGTCGAATGGCTCTTCTGCACTGTGTGATTCTGTGATTCATTTTCCATTTTATGTGGTAACACTGTTCTGACACCATAAGGAGAGGCACCACATGTTAATACCAGCTGTTTTGATGGGTTCTAGTATACCAATAAACATGACGAATGCAGCAATTTCTTTGCTTTCACAAAGGCTTCTTCTTACTGTGAACCCCATGACCAACGGTGGCTCTTTTTTAGCAGTAGTGAAATGGTGCCAAAACAGTTGATAGGTTCGGTAAGAAGTGGCTATTGTAGTTGATCATACCCAGGAAGGACTTGAGTTCTGTTAATTGGATGATGATAGTGCATCTTTTATTGCCTGAACTTTATCTCTACTGGATGTAAACCCATGGCGTCCACCCTGTGACCTCGATAAGTGATTTCTGGTGCTTTACATGTGCATTTTTCCTTCTTTAACTCTACACCGGCTTCCAGGAACCTTCTTAGTATCTCCTCTAGGTTGGCCAAGTGTTCAGTCTTGGTTGACTTGAGTGATGAGAACATCATCCAGATATATTACCTCTCATGGGAGTCCTTGCAAAAGACTATCCATTGTTCTCTGGAAAATAGTGCATGCCAACGAGACTCTAAAGGGTAGACAAGTGTACTGATAGAGACACTTGTGTGTATTAATAATCACATATTCTCTCAACGTGTTATCCGGTTCTAATTGTTGGTAGGTGTGGCTCATATCCAATTTCATATAGGAATTGCCTCCAACCAGCCCCCTTGGCATAAATGTCGTTTATCCTTGGAATGGGGTACTTATCTAGTTTTGCTGTCTTATTTACAGTCAATTTATCATCTCCACAGACGCATTTGGTGTGGTCAGGCTTAACACTGGAACTCTGGGTGTGGCCCACTCTGAGAATTGGACAGTTTGGATGATGCCCAGCTTTTGTAACCTGCACAACTCTGCATCCACCTTTTCTTTCAATGTATAAGAGCATAAGAAATAGGAGCAGGAGTAGGCCATTTGGCCCCTCAAGCTTGCCAATAAGATCATGGCTGATCTGCCCCAGACCTCAACTCCTCTTTTCTGCCAGCTTCTCATAACCCTCAACTCCCCAATATTTCAAAAATCTATCTACCTCCTCTTTAAATACTTTCAGTGATCTAGCCTCCACAACTCTCTGAGGTAGAGAATCCAAATATTCACTACCCTTTAAGAGAGAAGAAATTCCTTTGCATCTCAGTTTTAAATAACTGTCGCCTTATTCTGTAACTATGGCCCCTAGTTCGAGATTCCCCCACTAGTGGAAACATCTTTTCAGCATGTACCCTATTAAACCCCCTCAGAATCTTGTACGTTTCGATAAGATCACCCCTCATTCTTCTAAACTCTAATGCATAAAGGCCTGACCTGTTTGGCTGTTCTTGATAAGCTAACTCCTTCATCCCAGGAATCAGCCTAGTGAATCTCTTTTGAACTGCTTGCAATGCCAGTATATCCTTTCTTAACTCCATTAGTTACGTCTTTCCAACCTGAAAAAAAATTCATTAATCCTGACTCTCTGTTTTCTGTGTGTTAACCAATCCTTAATCCATGCTAATACATTATCCCAATACCGTGAGCTCTTATCTTGTGCAATAACCTTTTATGTGGCACCTCATCAAATGCCTTCTGGAAACCCAAATACACTGCATCTACCGGTTCCCCTTTATCAGCTATAAGGCACAAGTTTGGCCTTAAAGAAATGTGGTGTCACCTGAGGATCAACATGTATCTTGGCATGCATTTTAACTTCCCTAATTCATCCCGAAAAACCATGTTGTATTTCCTTAGAAGTTCTGGGATTCCATCTGATTTTAGGTGAAATATCTCAGACCAGTTGAGTTTGATCTTCTGTAGCCAATCCCGACCTAAAAGACTGGGTCCCTCTCCTTTCACTTTTTTTTTACAGTCTATTGGGCTGTCTTTCGCTTGTAAGAGACTGGTAATGACCTTTACTTGAATAGCTTCTCCCATGTAAGTTCTTAATTTAGCAGCTATCCGTTCCAAGTTTAATGGTTGTCTTCCTTCACTAAGGTACCTGATAGCATGCTTTTCTACCACCATAGTTGAGGCACCAGTATCTACTTCCATTGTCAGTTGCTTCTCTTTTATTTGTACTGTCACCATAATAGGCTCAGTCTTCACAGTAGTCACATTATATAAGGAGTAAACATCAGGAGCAGCAGCTTCAGCCTTTTGTGTACCTTTTGTTGCTTCTATCATAATTGTTTGCTGTTTTGCAGACTGCTTCAACTTTGTCCGGCCTTGTCTAACCACATGATCCTTCTTATGACATTCTGCCTCTTTGAATTTACGGGTATCTGCTCCATGGTCACCTCCACGTCTATAGCAATTTTGGCTTGAGACTGATGATGAAGCATTTCTTTAGGCTTCTTAATGTTTCTCACAGTGGCCATTGAATCGCGCTTTAATTCTGCAGGTCTGGCTTTCGCGCCAAGCTATGTGGCAAGTTCCCGCCCAACATGAAGTACAGCGCCATTATCCATGTGTTGCTAAACCTGCAAGTTTCTTGCAGCACTTTCCAGGGTGCATTTAAAATTGATATCAACCTTGGCAAGCAATCGACATTGAATGGCATCGTCCTTGACTCCACATACCAATCGGTCCCGCAGCATATCATTTAAAACATCTCTGAAATCACAGTATTCTGTTAACTGCTTGAGATTCCCTACGTAGATTGCAATGGACTCTCCTAGGGCCTGAACTCCTGAATTGAGTTTAAAGTGCTGCATTATCATGGATGGCTTCAGCTGAAAATGTTTTCACTAAGTGCACTAATTCTCTATATGTCTTGGAATTCGGCGCGTTCGGGGCAATCAGGTTATGAATCAAATTATATATTTTACTGCCGCATAAACTTAGGGAGATTGCTTTCCACCTTTCTTTGGCAGTTTCCTCAATTTGCTACAAAGTAAAATCTGATGAGCTCAACATATTGGCTCCAGTCTTCAATATTAGCATCAAATGGATCAATTATTCCAAACAGTGGCATGACTGGTGGGTAGTTTATTTAAATTCAATTTACTCACAATAACAGGGCGAGGTGCAGAGTCAAAGTTGATTTTACCCTTGTCAACAAATGTGATGAATTTATGGAGCAGACTGGTTTCATCAAGAAACAATTAAACTTTATTAAAGAGACATTTTCAGCGTTTGCACGCTCAGCCAGACCTCTCATCAGAAAAGCCCTGCCCTGCGGATTGCTGCGCTAAGAGCTCACTGGTCCCAGCCCCCACAGTACATTACGTGACCAGTAATTGGTAGGAGGAAGTGACTATACATCCAGTTACCACAATAAGTATGACCTGATAGACGTTACGGAGACGTGGGCCTCAACTTCAGCTTTGGCGAGCGCGCACGATTGGTGGGCCCGGGAACAATTGGGAAACAGGCCACTGAACGCTATTGGCAGCCAACCATGATTTCATGCTGGCTGGCCAATCAACAGCCAGCCAGCATGAAACGTGCACTGAAAACCTCAGTGCTGTTGGGGTGGGGGCTGGTGACCACTGTAAGAAAGCTCCCTGAAGGCAGGCAGCTGGCGCAAGGAGCTGCAGACCTGAAATTGCCCAAATAAAGGCTTTAAAAGCTGAAAAATTTGTCCATGCATCACACTCAATCACCTGAAAATATAGTTGATAAAAATGTTGCCAACAGATATCTATTTTTATTTTATTTCATAATGGAAGTTTCATCCTGCCTTTGGATGAGGTTTGATGAAAAATGCAAAGGCCACCTCATTTGCCTGTCCACCAGCTGTAAGGTTGGATGGACCACGAGAAATTGGAGCCAGTGAGCTTAATTGGCCTCTTAATTGTCGGTGGGCATGCTTCTGACTTATGCGCACGCCAGCTGAGTGAAATATCGCGCGAGTGCACGATGACGTCAGGATGCTCGGCAGATGCCTTCTTGCGTAATTTTACGCCCAATTGGGTTGGCTGCATGCCCGCTTGCGGGGCGTAAAATTTATGCCCATGGGGTTCAATAATAGGTGACAAAAATAGGCCTGCACTGTGCCCGGGCCGATGTATTATTAGGCGTGAAGACGTTGGGTCACCTCCCTGACGTCATCACATCGGAACTCAACATTACGCTAGGTGGGCAGATTGAGAAACCGGGAGCTGCTCGCCTTATCCAAATTAATTTAAATTGGTTAAAGCTTGTTAAAGTGGCAATTGACTGGAGTAATACATGCTGGGAGCAATAAAGTGTTTAGAGAGTGTGAAACACACCAGGTGGGGATCTTGTTTTTTGCACTGAATGATTGTAAGGGCAGGTTCAAAGTCTCCAGCTGGGTTCTTTGTTTGACCTCAGCAGTTCAGGCTACTGTTAGTGCTGTTACCATTTGCTTTTGGAATCTGTGTTTCGAGGGGATGCCTGTGCTGTTTTAAGGTTTCAGTTAGCCTGCAGGAAAGTTCAGTTAGTGTCACATCTGCTCCTCAGCCTGTTTGATTATAAGAACAGGGGAAAGCGGTCACCGTGGGAAACACGTCCTCAAGAACGACTGACCTTCAAATGTCTGAGACACAGTGCCAATGGAGATGCAGGCTCTGTCAGGCCACAGTGACCTCTATCTGTGAGATGCTGGCAGGGGAGATAGCTTCCAGTTGTGGTCACCCAATGCCAGTAGCCGTCAAGGTGACTGGTGCGCTGAATGTCTTTGCCACTTGGATCCTTTCAGACAGCCTGTGGAGATCTCAGTGGCGTTATGCAGCCTGCTGCACACCACTGCATTAAGGTCTCTACAGATGCAATGTTCTACAGGGCAGGCCAGTTGCATTTTCCATGGACCGCCACAGTCAACAAGCCAGAGGCTTTGCAGCAATTGCAGGTTTCCCCAGGGTTAAGGGAGCAATAGACTGCTTTCACATCACCATAAAGGCTCCAGCAGACCAACCCTTTGCATTTATTATCAGGAAGGGCTAGTATTGCTTATAGGTCCAGTTTCTATGTGACTACAGTCAAAAAATTGTGCAGGTCTGCGCTGTGCACCCAGGCCGCAGCCATGATTTCTACATTCTCCAGAATTCCTGCGTGCTAGACATGTTTAATGGATGTGATGCACTGGATAGTTGGCCTCTGGGTGACAAGGGTTACCCTTTGAAGAGATGGCTCATGATGCCTATGAGTATCCCTAGAACAGATGCGACAGGACCTATAATGACACCATGGCAACACCAGGGACATCATAGAACTACTAAGTATGAGTTTCCAATGCCTGGATAGATCAGGAGGAGCATTGCAGTATGTGCCATCCAACTTTTCACTGATGGTCGGTGTGTGCTGTACTCTGCGTAACCTCACTATTCAGAGAGGGGATGGGCTGGAGGAAGAGGAGATGCAAGATAGCGGGCATTCCTCTGATGATCAGGTTGATAAGGAGGTGAGGGAGTATCCCGATGGAGAAGTGCAAGGGCCTGTATGGGAGTACGTGGATGGCCTTGACACATAGGAGAACTTAATAAGGTAGAGGTTCCAGTAGGTCAGGTATTCTTGGCCTCAGATGTACTGCCTGCGTCTCAACATCATTCCATTTACATTGTGAGCTCACTGAGAAAGTCCTGTCAGCATACTCACCGTCTCGATTCTTTAGGTATAGTTGCACCTTGACCAATATTCACTACTGGAAATGTATGAATTTTTTCTCCAGAAATTTCATGAATCACTTACAAATAAACTCAACCTCTGCATGAGGGATAATGCATATAAGTTTTATTAATAAATGCGCAATGGTCCGTCTACTGAGAGCATCTACAGAACACACCCATGTGACCTGGTTTGTGACTAACGTGGAGTTCTCTTAATTCGTTTGTTGGAGCGTGCTGCTCACCCCTCGCTTTCTGCTGCGCTGCAGAGAGGCTGCTGATCTGCTTGTCTCCTTGTCCTGGATGACTTTGATGCGGATCCACTTTGCGACTGAGGTTTTGAGGGTCCCACCACATTAGAAGAAGACTACTGCTGAGATGCGAGAGGACCTTCTGTCGCATGGCAATTGAGGTGGACTGTTTCAATGACGGAGGGACGGAGGAGAGACTGCCCCATCAAAAGTACCCTGAAGGTGTTTCCAGATGGTGGCAGCCTTTCTGTGAAATTTTAGAAGCTGGCTCAGTGTCCAGACTCCCAGCCACCCGTCACCCTGGCTCTGAGCCCCTGAACTCAGAGCTAGGGCAATAGTGTGCAGGTCAGAGCGCATACCCATGATTGCTTCTTCAATCCGGTGGGTTTTCCCCTCCAGGACAGTCACCAGTGTGTCCATGGAGGAAGCTTGGCACTGTGAAGAGTGGATGATTGCAGTGCACATGGCTTGGATGGACACCTCCACAGTCCAGACCATAACTTACAACCCCTCTGGAATATCCACCAAATCTCCACCCACCTAACACTGGACATTCAGCATCTGCCACCTCACGGACACCTTCAGAGACTCATCATCCAACTTGGACCCAGTTCTGGATCACCTTAAACACTCCTCTGACTGCCAGGAACCTGCTCTACCACATTCCCCAGCAGCTGCACGTGCGAATGTGAACTGCCCTCACCAGATTGGGCTTGCCCATGTTCCGCCGTGCTAATCCCCGCTGAGGTGCCAGTATCTGTGCTGGTGCTTGGTACATGAAGAGAATGTGATGCTGCACTCTCCAAGGCTTTGTCTTCCTCCTCAGAGGTTAGCGTCGGTCCCTCAGGGCTAGCAGGGTCAGCAGACAATAGTTCATTTGGGCAGGACACACAGAAAAAAGGGTGCTAATTGGCCTTTCATATCTTTCATGGGGTGTGCAAGGACACAACATTCAACACCATTAGCACTTTATAGATTTTGAGATATGACACCTTGCAACAATTAAACCACTTGTAACAAACTCATGAAGTTTCTACCAGGAAGCTTCCTTGCCTTTGAACACATAAACAACACATGTATAATTCATGTAACCATGCCAGGCCTCAGTCATCCTCCCCCTGGCCCTCTCCCCGTCTGTGTCCCAGATATGACTAAAGCCTTTTGCAATCTCATCAGCCCGAGGCTTTCCTCCAGTTTCACCTGGCCACTGAGAGGCTCCATTCTTTAGAGGACAACAGGAGAACCTCCTCCTCCAGCAGCGTTAGGATGGCCAGATCAGGCATGTACCTTCAGCTGTTTCTCTCCTGGCATTGTGGGCTCACTTTTCCTGAAATGAGATGTGACATTGCTATGATGCTTATTCTTAGGTTCCTTAATTTCAACATGTATTCAAGCTGTGATTGGCAGCCAATATGCCGTGTACCTTCCTCATGTCTAAGGCCAACTACTGCCCCGCCACACACACCAACCCCCATGCCCCACCCCGGAACCACAACAACATCTCCACAGAAACAATGGGGCCATGAGCAGTGCATAATGCTGCTTCAGACTTCAGAGGTACTCACAAGGCTTGAGCATTATCATGCTTTCCCTGTACCTTCCATGTACACTAATACACAGAGTGAGGACTTACTCACACTTGCGGATCTCAAAAGGCCACTTAGCCTCTTTCTGCAGTTTTGAGGCACCACGCCAACGCTACTGACCTTTGCAGCCACCTCTGTCCAGGCAAGTGATGGAGAGAGGTCTCCACTTCCAGACCGTTGGCATCAGGACCTCATGCCTGGTGGACACAGCCTGGAGGAGGGCTCGGATGAAGTCTTCCTTCTTCCCTTCCTCTCCCCTCGGTCCCTTCTCTCAGCCACCTATGGAGGAAAACATGTTCGAATGATTAGCTGTTCAATGTTCTGATCTTAACATTATGTAGATGATCAGAATGTATGTCCCGTGTGTACCCTGCCAGAAACACTTAATTACAAGCCTCTGCAGAATTTCTAACATTATTCAGATCGTTAATACTTACTTCAGACAATTCCTGAGAATCTTGCAGCAATCAAAAACTTCCTTCTGGCTTTGGACTGCAGTAAATCGCAGGGGCACCTTAATCTGTCTCGTGCCAAGTGCCCCTTTAAATTAATGGCCGTAACCTCCTTCTAGTTCATGGCCTGCGAATTCGGCTGCCGGACATCCCGCCCTCCATCTCCAATTGGGCGAGTGAATGACAATTCAATGACATCGCGGGCTGAAAACATGCCCTGCAGCCATCAGTTAGATGATTGCCGTTATTATGATGTGCTGGGATGGCATGAACAGTAGCAATAAGAAAGAGGAAAGGTAAGAGATCAATTGTTGGAGTTGTGTAAAAGCCACCAAACAGTAGTTACACTCTAGAACAGGGTGTATAGGAGGAAATAAGTAAGAAAGGTGACTTCAATCTACATGTAAATTGAGTGAATCAGATCGACAAAGGTAGCAGTGAAAATTAGTTCATAAAGCCATTAACTTTTAGAGCAGTACATTCTAGAGCCAACCAGGGAGAAGGCTATTATAGACCTGGTAAAGCATAATGAGACAAGATTAATCAATAACCTCATGATAAAGGAGCCTCTAGGCAAACACTCAGTAAAGATTTATCCCAGTGACAAAGAAAGACTCTTTGGACAGAATTGTATGCTGGCGGGATTTTACAGTCCTGCCGAAGTCAATGGAGTTTTGAATGGCTCGCTGCATTTAATGGCCACCACCGCCACAGGACCATAAAATTCTGCCTTTTCAGAAGGATGCATCATCCATGGCTAAATAAAGAAGTTAAGGATTGTATCAAATTGAAAGAAACACTGAACAAATCTGTGAAGATTAGTGTAGGTCAGACGATTGGACAGATTTTAAGAACCAGCAAAGGATGGCAAGAAAAAAAGGAGAAAGTAGTGGATGAGAGAAAGCTAGCTAGTAATATAAAAGCAGATAGTCAGAGTTTCTACAAGTATTTGAATAGGAAACGAGTAACTAAAGCTAGTGTTGGTCCTCTAGAGAGTGAGTTTGGGAAATTGATATGGAAGATAGGGAAATGGCAGAGGTGTTGTACAGGTATTTTGTGTCTCTCTGCACTGTAGAAGACTTAGAAAATTTCCCAAAGATACTTGAAAATGAAGAGATGAAAGGGATGGAGGAACTTAAAACAATCACCATCAGCAGGGAAAAGACACTGGGAAACTATTAGACCCAAAGCCCGACAAGTCCCCAGGACCAGATAGCCTGCATTCTAGGGTCCTAAAAGAAGTGGATGCAGAGATAATAGAGGCATTGGTTATAATCTTCCAAAATTCCTTAGATCCTGGAAAGGTGCCAGTGGATAGGAAAAGAGCAATATTTCCCTTAATTCAAGAATGGAGAAAGACAAAAAACAGCAAACCAGTTAACCTAACATCTGTCATAGGGAAATTGCTAGAAGCCATTATTAAGGAGGTTGTAGCAGAAAATCATAATGGAATCAGACAGAGCCAACATGGTTTTGTGAAAGGGAAAATGTATTTAACCAATTCATTAGAGTTTTTTGAGGAAGTAACAAGCAAGGTGGATAAAGGAGAACCAGTGGATGTGGTATTCTTGGATTTCTAAAAAGCATTTGATAAGGTGCCACATCAAAGGTTACTTCATAAGATAAGAGAACATGGTGTAAATGGTAACATATTAGCATGCATATAGTATTGGTTAGCTAACACAAAGCAGTGAGTAGGGATAAATAGGTCTTTTTGGGTTGGCAAGCTGCAACCAGTAGAGTGCCACAAGGATCAGTGCCGGGCCCTCAACTATTTACAGTCTACATCAATGACTTGGATGGTAGCTAAATTTGCCAATGTCATCAAGATAGGTAGGAAAGTGAGTTGTCAAGAGGAGAAAGAGAGTCTGCAAAGGGATATAGGTAAATTAAGTGTGGGCAAAAATTTGGCTGATGGAATATAATGTGGAAAAATGTGAACTGGTCCACTTTTGCAGGAAGAATAGAAAAGCAGTATATTATTTAAATGTAGAGAGATTGCAGACCCCTGTGGTACAAATGGATCTGTGTGACCTGGTACATAAATCACAAAAGTTATATGCAGGTACAGCAAGTGATTTGGAAGGCAAATGGAATGTTCATGTTTATTGCAAAGGGAATGGAATATAAAAATAGGGAAGTTTTATTGAGGTGTAGAGAACCTTGGTGAGACCACTTCTGGGGCACTGTGTACAGTTTTGGTCTCCTTATTTGTAAAAGGATATAAACGCATTAGAAGCAGTTCAGAGAAGGTTCGATCAACTCATTCCTGGAATGAAGGGTTTATCTTATGAAGAAAGATTGGACAGGCTGGGCCTTTATCCATTGGAATTTAGACGAATGAGAGATGATCTTATTGAATCATAAAAGATCCTGAGGGGACTTGATAGGGCGGATACCGGGAGGATGTTTCCTTTTGTGGATGCAACTAGAACTAGGGGTAAAGGTCTTCCTTTTAAGATGGAGATGAGAGAAATTTCTTTCTCGCAGATGGTTGTTAATCTGTGGAATTCTCTTCCCCAGAAAGCCGTGGAGGCTGGGTAATTAAACTTATTCCAGGCTAAGTTAGATAAATTTTTGATAGACAAGGGAGCCAAGGGTTTTGGGGGCGGACAGTAAAATGGCATTGAGACCATATCCAGATCAGCCATGATCTTATCAAATGGCTGAGGAGGCTCAAAAGGCCAAATGGCAAACTTCTGCTCCTATGTTCCTGGACAGGTGAAATGCCTTTCAAGAAGTTGGCAATCACCTGTCAAGCAGTGAACGCATTCTTTGAGAGAAGAAGTTCTTTGAATAACAGTCTCTGAATGGCCATGGCTGGAGCTCTTCAGTGTAACCAGTCAGAGCCTTCCCAACTTGTCTGTTTCACTGAAAAAGTTCTTCCCGATGTGCACTCGTTTCAGTGACCCCCGTGAGTAGCTGACAGGGCGGAACATAGGTTTCCTGGCTGGGAAATCCAGGATTTAGGGCTAAAAAAGCTCATTATTCGCTTCTGAACAACTACTTAATTTTGTATCTGACATATTCAAGGGGATTCCCCACTTGTCTTAAATGCTGCCCTGAGGAAGGCTGGAAAAGGGTGGGATCACTTGGGATCCTGACTTGAAATCAATAACTGGGACATTCCCACCCTGTTTGCCCCAAAGCCCACCTTCAAGGAGTTGGGAAAATTCTGTCCAGGGAACCCCACCATCTGCCTCACCATGATCCATCTTAAAAGGGTCCTTCCTTCCTCCCTCCCTTCCTTATTTCCTTTCCCCCTTCCTTCCTCCATCCCTCCTTCCCTTCCTTCATCCCTCTCCTTCTTCCATGCATCCTCCCTTCCTACCTCTCTCCCTCCCTTCCTTGCTTCCTCCCTTCCCTCTATCCATCTCCCCTCCCTTCCTTCCTCTCTCCCTTCCCAGCAGGATTTCTTTTCCCAAAATCCACACCTCACCTCAAAAAGGCAAGTCTCTCTCTCCAACAATGAATCAAATCTGCAAGAGAGTCCTGCTCCCTTTTCCCCACTCTACAACAGGATCTCTACCCCTCTCCTTTCTTTGCAACAGGTGCTCTCTCTGTGTATTTATCTCTTTTATCAAGTGACAAAACAAATGAACAGAATTGACATTTGTGGACTAAGATGCACTCCGGAATGTGCACATGGCAACTTTCCTCACCATTTCTTCTTAAATTTTTCCTGTCTCTGCTACTTTCACATTGCTGCTGCTAAAATTTCTGAATGTAAAATGTAGATCATAGGAGTGCTCAGACAGATGGGGTAGGTGCTTGTAATGGGAGAAAAAGCACATGGGAGGAAATTGACTGTGAAGTTTGATTGAAGAAGGATTGGGATCAAGGGGGACTGTGATAGTTTGATTGGGGAGGTATCCTCAGACTATGGAGTGGGCATTAAGGTCAGATGACAGATGAACAAATGCTGGCAATTGGAATCCTGTGTATGCTTTGAGAAACTCAAATGTTAACTAGCTGTATTGTAGCTCATGGAAGTTTTCTTTTAAAATAAAACTATTATTCCTCTTGGAAATTGTAACTAATGCATAGAGTTAATACAAATTATGGTTAGTTGTTTGCTAAGGAGAGATTCTACAGCCAGGAGAAGGTATACCTGAGCAGAGGATGCCCAAAGGGGCTGGATAGGATGCTTTTGCAGCTTATGAAGGGACTGACACAGCCAAGTTTATGGCTAAGTTTGATTTTTATGTGCTCTTCTTGTACTGAATTTGAGGTATTTAGAGTGAGATGCAGAGTCATGAGCAGAATGCCTTGCCGTTACTCTTGATCATGTATTGACCTAAGTCTTGGTGGAGTGTCCACAGCTGTCTCGTTAAGGGGTTTGAATTGTTCATTATAGTCCCAGAATCAAAAGGGTGTTTTGAAGATAATGTTAATGAGTTTGAATCTCTATCTGGGACATCCCAGGGATGCAATTTTGCCATGGGGATAGATTGTAGCAAGGTTCGTTTTTGCTTGTTTTGGGTTTATCTGTATGATTTCTCACAGAAACAGACAGACAGCTTTGTGAATTGAAGACTGGTCAGGAACTGTGGACCAGTAGCAGAAAGCTATCTGAAATCAAGGATGTTTTCTGATTTAGAGTCACTTAGAAAGAATGCAGTGTGGCCCATTCTTAAGTTGGGATGTCCACAATTGTGAGATGCTTAAGAAGAGTAGGAGGGTTGCCAAGCCAGTGCTAGTGGAAGGACCCCAGGGAACCTCATACATTGGATAATAGTGGGAACACTGAGGAGAATCAAAGTGAATTCTTGAGAGCTGTGGCACACATTAGTTTGGTCCCAGGAGAAGTGAAGGGACCCTCAAGATCCTGTGAAGTATAGGGGAACATGTGGGTGAAAATATAAGTAGAACAGGGTGAACTGTTGAGATTTTCAGGCTTAAAGAATAAGTGTTTATGAAATATTGTGTTAAGCTAGTAGTACTGCTTTGTTTAACTCTTGTACAGTAAAGAGTTTTGTTTAAAACATGAAACCTTGTGGTGTAATTCTTTCAGTTGATAACTGGGAGTAAAAATTTCTTATAAAAATTACTGTTCTCTGCTGGTCCCTATCCCTTCTGCCACAATGTTTCACCTCATGCCTCTCTCAATAATTTCCATCTCCCACTTGTCTGTCCATTCTGCTAGCCTATTTGTGTCCTGTTGCAGTCGGTTGGTATCATCTTCACTGTCAGCTACACCTCCAAGTTTGGAATCATCAGCAAATTTTGAAATTTTAATTTTTATTCCAATATCCAAGTTATTTATGTATGTCAGAAAAGCAATGGGAGGAACTGTCACAGTTGTACACTGGAAGATTTTTTTCTGTAATGTGATTGGGTGGAAATAACTTGGTGGAATGAGATTGAGCGAAATTTGAGATTAGGGAAATTGGTTTTAATGTGCCGAATAACCAAAACAAGAAGTAACTAATTAGAATCAGAGAAACAATACATATCATTATCGATGTGCACGTCAACCAGCAAATTGTAATGAGAAGAGTTGCCTCATTAAATGTGAGTTGACAGAAGTCATAGGCCAAATTAAGATATCCTGCTTTAGCTTCCCGAAAATGGCATCCCGAAAGTGGAGGAGCCTTTGCAATTATCCAGCAGGTTCGGGGTGCTTGAAACCTATATGGATAAAAGTGGGGGCTGCATGGTGGATGAGCGAGAGTGGTACAGGAGCCCATTCAAGTGGGGAGAATTAATTGGAATGTAGTGGGGAACAGTATAGTCAGGGGAATAGACATAGTTCTCTGCAGCTGAGAGTCGTGAAGGCTGTGTAGCCTGCCTGGTGCCAGGACTTGGGACACCTGCTCTGGGATGGAGAAAAGCTTACAGTGGGAAGGGAGAATCCAGAGTTTGTGATCCATATAAATACCAATTACATAGGTAGGCGTAGGAAAGAAGTTCTGCCTAGGGAGGATGAGTAGCTAGGAGCTAAATTAAAAAGCAGAACCTCAAGGTTAATAATGTCTGGATTATTACCTGAACCACGAGTAAATTGGCATAGGTAAGATTAGGGAATTGAATGTGTGGCTCAAAGATTGGCATGGTAGAAATGGATTTTGATTCATGGGGCACTGGGACCAGTACTGGAGAAAGTATTGTACCATTGGGATTGACCTCACCTGAACCGTGCTTGGACCAGTTTTCTGGCAAGTTGTATAACTAGGGTGGTAGAGGGGTCCTTAAGCTAAATAGTGGGGGCCAAGGGATCAAGTGTGGGAAGATGTGATCAATTAAAGAGAGGAGACAAGACAAGAGAGCAAGATAGCATTAGGAAAAGTGATAATTGGAGCATGGCAGGAAGGGACAGAGCATACGAGCTTAAGGGCAGAATTTTCTGTCTGTCGGGCGGGTGGGCCCCAACCAATCTCCGGGGGGCGGATTGCCGATCCCCACTAGCGAAGCGGGCTGCACCGTCATTTTACATGGGCGGGCCAATTAAGGCCCACCCAGCATGACGACTGGCAGGAAGTGCTGTGCGCTTCCTGTGCGGGCAGTGGGTAATTCCTGAAATTGAGAGTGTGCTCTTTCGTGCATGTGCACAAAAGAGCGCACATCTCCCTGAGGCTAAGTGCAGCCTCAGGGAGATTGCTTCCACTTTGAAAAATATTAAAATTAGAAAAAAGAATTCCTTAACATGTCCCCCTCATGTGACAATGTCACATGAGAAGGGACAAATTCATAATTTACAGAAAAAACTTCATTAAAATTTTTAAAACCCTGCATGAAACCTCATCCCGCTGCTGGATGAGGTTTCATGTTTTCTATATTTGCTGCCAGGGCTTCTGGCCTGCCCGCCAACCTTATGGTTGGATGGGCAGGTCCTTTAATTGTTTAAATGATCCTGTCAATGGCCCCAATTGGCCATTGACAGGTCTGCAGGCCCACATCTGATTTTGCTGCGCCCCCGCCTTGCTGAAAATTTAAATGGGGCGGGACTCTGCCCGACATCATCCCGCATCATTTTATGTGTCGGCGAGTGAGCCCCGTCCCATGCTTACCGACGGAAAAATTCTGCCCTCCATGTGCACTAACAGATAAGACAAGAGATTGTGAAAATGGTAGAAAGACAGAATTAAAGGCTTTGTATCTGGATGCTTGGACCTTTCATAACAACACAGATGAATTGACAACCCAAATAGAAATAAATATGTATGGTGACAGTCATTACAGAGACATGGCTGCAAGATGACAAAGGCTGGGATATGAATATTCAAGGATACATGATGTTTCAGAAGGATAAGAAGCTAGGAAAAGATGGGGGGGTGGGGAAGCTTTGTTAATTAAAGGTGATATTAGTACAATAGAGAGAGATGAATTTTGTTCTAAAGATCAAGAGGTTGAATCCGTTTGGGTAGAGATAAGAAATAGTAAAGGTAGAAAATCACTTGTGGGAGTAGTTTACTAACAGTAACCACACTGTAAGATGGAGTATACAGGAAGAAATAATGGAGAAGAAAGGTATGGTGATAGGAGTGATTTTAATCTACATATAAATTGGGTGAATCAGATTGGCAAAGGTAGCCTGGACGATGGGTTCATTGCATGTTCTCGGGACAACTTCTTAGAGTGGCAGGTTCTACAATCAACCACAAAAAAGGCTATTTTTGATCTGTTTATGCAACAGGATTAATTGATTAACTCATAGTAAAGATGCCCCTAGGTATCAGTGATCATAACATGATTGAATTTGCATTCAGTTTAACGGAGAGAAGTGTGGCTCTAAGACTAGTGTATTGAACTTAAATAAGGGCAATTGTGAGGGAATGAAGACAGAGCTGACTAAAAGGAACTGGGAAATTAGGTTAAGGGAGGTGCAGTGCTAGACATTTAAGGAGAAATCTTAGAATACTCTGAAAAGATACATTCCAGTAAGAAAGACACTCGGGGAAGGACATAATATCCGTGGCTAACTAAGGAAGTTAAAGGTAATAACAAATGGAATAAAGATGTGTGGCAGGTTAGAAGATTGGACAGAATGTAAAAAAAACAGCAAGGAATGACTAAAAAAAATTAGGAGAGAGAAATTAGAGTATGAGAGAAAGTTATCTAGGAATATAAAAACAGATCGTAAGTTTCTACAGGTATTATAAAGGAAAAGAATAAGTAAAATGAAATTTGGTCCTTTGCAGAGTGAGTCTGGGGAATTAATAATGGAAAATTAGGAAATATGGGATGAAAAGAACATATCTTTTGCATCTGTCTTCACTGTAGAGGATACAAACAACACCCCAGCATCAAGAGGCAAAAGGGAAGGAGGAACTTGAAACAATTACAATCACCATGGAAAGAGAACTGAGAAAATTATTAGAACTAAAAGCTAACAAATCCCCAAGTCCTGATGGACTTCACCCTAGGGTCTTAAAAGAAGTAGTTGCAGAGATGCATTATTTTTAATTTTCTAAAAGTCCCTAGATTCTGGAAAGGTCCCATCAGATTGGAAAATAGAGTATTGTAACTCCTCTTTTCAAGAGGAAGCTGCAGGCCTGTTGGCTTAACATCTGTCATAGGCAAAATGCTGCAATCCCCAATGAAGGAGGTTATAGTGGGACGCTGAGAAAATCTCAATGCAGACAGTCAATATGGTTTTGTGAAAGGGAAATCATGTTTGACTAACTTATTAGAGTTCTGTGATAAAGGAGAAGCTGGGGTTGTACTGTACTTAGATTTCCAGAAGGCATTTGACAGGGTGCCACATCAAAGGTTACGAAACAAAATAAGAGCTTATGGTCTGGGGGGTAACATGTTAGAATGGACTTTTTGATTGCTTAGCTAACAGGAAAGAGAGTAGGCATAAATGGGTCATTATCAGGATACCAAGATGTAACAAATGGAGTGCCACAGGGATCAATGCTGGAGCCTCAACTATTTAAAATCTATATTAATGACTTGGACGACAGGATTGAATGTATGGTTGCTAAATTTGCTGATGACACAAAGATAGGTAGGAAAGTAGGTTGTGAAGAGCACATAAGAAGACTGAAAAGGGATATATATAGGTTAAGTGAGTGGGCAAAAAATTTGGCAGATTGAGTATAATGTGGGAAAATGTGAACTTGTTCACTTTGGAAGGAAGAATAAAAAAGCAGCATTTTATTTAAGTGCAGAACTCTAAGGTACAGAACAATCTGAGTGTCTTGGCACATGAATCACGAAAAGTTAGCTAGCAGATGATTTAGAAGGCAAGTAGAATGTTGTTATTTATTGCAAGGGGAATGGATTATAGAAGTATGCTAAGTAGGGTATTGGTGAGACCACATTTAGAGTACCATGTACAGTTTTGGCCCCTTTATTTAAGAAAAGACATAATTACATTAGAAGCAGTTCTGAGAAGAATCCCTCAACTGATCCCTGAGATGAGGAGGTTATCTTATAAGGAAAGGTTGGGCAGGTTAGACTTGTATCCATTGGAGTTTAGAAGAATGAGAGGTGATCTTGAAACAAGGGGCAGAATTCTTTGCTTTTCAGGTGGGCACGTGCCCGACCCGAATGAGCATAAAATGATGTATGATGATGTCAGGCTAGCGTCCCGATGTCATTGTGCACTCGCGATAGTCAAAGCCGCTCCCACCATTAATTAAGAGGCCAGTTAAGGGCCCTGACAACCCAATTGACAGCAATTTAATGTTGCCCGTGTGATTTTTCGCTTGTTGCACGGTCTGGTGGGCAGCCCACAATTTGCAAAACCTCATCCAAGGGCGAGATAAAAAGGGCCAGCAACATTGCCATCGTGAGTAGTGAGGAGTTTTGGAGATAACTTGCTGCTAGTTGCTTGTCAGGTACTTGTCAGCTTAATATCTGATCGGGGCTTCATTCTTAGCATTTTCACACGTCATTTCAGAACTCATTGGTGTCTTCAAGGCCCCCTGAGAAATTGGACCATGTGGACCCTTCCATTACCCTGATAATGGGGATTGTGGTCTCCACTGGTGGCACCTCCTGTGAGGAGGAAGAGAAGAGCAGAAGGGATAGAAGGCCAGGTGTCCCAATGCAGCTTCCAGGGGAGGGACCTGTGGGAGGAGAGGTACAGGTACAAGGGGCGCAGGGCCACCAGAAAGTCCAAGGCGAAAGGGGCCACAGAAGACGCCACTATCCTGCTACCAAGGTTTATAGGTGGCGATGCAGCTGCCTCCATATGTCCAACGTGCAATGGCAAAGGAGGCTTTGTCTCTCCACCGAAACCATAACCTCCATTTGTCAAATGATCAGGCCTGAGATCAGCTCCGAATTTATGGGTAGACACCCCATGCAGTGTCTATGAAGGTCACAGTGGCCCTCAGCTTCTGTGCTTCTGGCTCTTTCCAGAGGTCAACGCTGGATCTGTGTGGAGTCTCCCAATCAGCTGTCCACAGTTGCATCAAGCTGGTGACAGAAGCTCTATTCAGGCGGGTATTGACTCTCATTCTTTTCTGTATGGATGAAGCCAGTCAGGCTGAGTGAGCCAGAGGCTTTGCAGCAATTGCTGGGTTCCCCCGCGTCCAGGGTGCCATCAACTGCACACATGTGGCCATCAAGGCCCCAATAGGTTAGCCGGGTGCCTCCATCAACAGGAAGGGATTCCACTCCTTGAACATGCAGATAGTGTCTGACCACACGATGCAGATTCTGCAAGTCCGTGCAAGGTACCCTGGCAGCTCCCATGGAGCATACATCTTGAGACACTCCCAGGTGCCAAAGCTCTTCAGTGCTCCAGCCCAACTGGAGGGATGGCAGCTGGGTAACAAGGGCTATCCATTGAGGAGGTGGCTTATGACGTCTCTCCGCCACCCAAGAACAGAAGCAGAGCAGCGGCACAACAGGAGCCATGCCTCCACAAGGACAGTGGTCGAGAGAACAATAAGTCTTCTCAAGATGTGCTTCCGATGCCTGGACCATTCAGGGGGCGTGCTGCAATAGCCTCCAGAGAGGGTGTCACTGATAGTGGTTGCATACTGTCCTCTCCACAATCTGGCACTGGCAAGGGGGAACCCACTGGAGGAAGAGGGTATTGATGCAGCTGCACAGGCCACAGATGATAAGTCCAATTGTAAGAAGAGGAGCAAGGTGAGGAGAATGCTGAGAGCATGGAGCCAGACCTCGGTAACCTCCAGGGAGACAGGGATATCTTGATCCAACACTCCTTCAGCTAGGCTCCCAAGTAAGAGCTACCATCTCATGCCAGGGCTGCCACCATTATCCTGGATCGCAGAAATGACCCTTCCCTTTGTCCCCAAGATACATTCAGTGCCTGTGCAATAAAGTTTCGAGCTACCCACATCCAGCATTACATGCAGGCATACCCTGCGCCTACAAAACAAATGAAGCATACTCAGGGTAATAACACAAAAGCAAATGTAATTTAATGTTGGAACTCACCTATTATTGAACGGAACAATATCTGGTGTTGTTGGTCATACCAATAAAAAAAGTAAAACAAAATGGAGGAATAAAAGATCACCTGTGACCAGTCCCTCTTGTGCTTCAGGTGCTTTAAACTTAAGATTACTGGTGCTACGCCTAGTGCTCCACCCTCGCTGGCACCAGCATTGGAGATAGCCTGCTGACTCTGCTGTCTTGTTGGCTTTGATGACCTTGGTGGTCGTCCTCTGGCCAGTGGAGTCTGTGCTGGCCCTGCCTAGGCGGGAGCAGCCAGTGCCAGGGCTGGCATCTCCTCAGTCACCGCAGCCTCATCAGATGCCACAGTCACTGGCAGAGGGGACAGAGGAGTTGCTGCCGTCATCCAGAGCGCCCTGACAGGAGCCCGCAGAGATGACAAGCAGCTCGTGCGATAATTTGAGGTCACTGTGGATCTCCCTGCTCACCATTGATGGATGGGCACCTAGCTGGGATACTAGGTGCCACATCTATCTCACACACGGACACTGACCAGCTGAGGTCAGTGCCTGTGTGAGGGCTTGCATGTCTGAATGCAACCCCAAGGACCCCTGATTCTGTTCCTGGAGCAGCTTCTCCATGAGAGTCGCCACTCTCTCCATGGAGGAGGCATTGCACTTAGCCATGAAGGTCAACACAGTTCTCATGCTCTGCAGGGACTTCTCCACAACAGAGACCTCTGCTTGCACCTCAAGATAGTGTGAAGTGCCCTCACAATATGCTTTGAGATACTAGGCACCGAACTAATGCCCACCGAAGTGCTGGTTCAGAGAGTGGGTGTGACAGGTGCTTCGGGAGCATGGTGGTCCTCTGGTGTCAGGGATAGCTCCTGAAGGTCCTGCACTTGGTTGTTGGTGGAAGATCTAAGGGAAAAGAAGGACATGACATCAGCTTAGTTCATGACACTGTCACTGTGCATGCTAGGCACTCTGGTGAGACAATGGAGATCTGCAGTGTGGTGCCATCGTCTTTCAATGATTAATGAGGAATGAGTCTGGATGCTCCCATCGATGATGAGACTGCACAAGATTGCTTGCAGCATCCAAAACTCTCACTTCAGTGCACTGAACTCTTATCTTTGTCTGACACCCCAGCCTCACCGTGGTTGGTTGATCTAGGTGCATGGTGCCTCTCGAGCTCCAAGGCCCCCTACTCATACCTGGAGATAATGAGGAGGTGTGGGGGTCCTCCGCCAGTCTGTGACCTCTCAATATTGTTTTGGAATGCCTTCTCCTGAAAAGACAGAGCAGCATTGATTAGCCCACGCTCTACCTGCAGCGCCATTGCAGCCTGGCCAACCTCACCTGAGGAGCACTTTGCAGGGCAGATCTGAGTCATGGCCCTTGAAGTGCAAGGCACTCAGTCAAAGCAGCCAGGGCTATACTACCCCTGATTTCCACGGGGGGTGGGGGATGGCCAGCCCAAAACAATTCAACACACTGACCCATGCCAACACAGTGGTCACCCTTCTTGAGTGCAGCAGATCATTGAAGCGCTTACGGCACTGCACCCAGGTGTGCCACACCATGTCGTGGCTGCTCCCCTGGGCTGCCACCTCCTCCCATGCTCTCTTTGTGAAGTGCGGTGGCCTCCTTCTCCCATCTCTGGGGTCAAGGGTGTCCCTCCTGGCAGCCACCCTCTCCAGGAGGGTGGCAAATCACTCATCGGAAAAGCGGTGTACCAAGTGCCCAGCCGACCTCACCTCCTGCCTGGTCTCTACATCTTCTACGTGTCACTGCTGCAACTCTGACATGGGCAGCCTCCCTGGGGCTGCCTGCGCCATTTTTGAACCAGCCGCCCAGTCGCCATTGGACCCAACACCCAACAGGCCACTGGCCCTGCCTGCCCTCCCCTTCTTATACGTTCAGCAGCCGGTGTTTATGCTGGACAGGCCTTAATTGGCCCGCCAGTGTGAAATCACTATTGGGCCCCAATAGTGGTCGGCTTCCCAACCACCCCTGCCGAGCCTGCCCAACCAGAGCAAAATTCTGCCTGTAAGATATCCTAAGGGGACTTGACAGGATGGATGCTGAGAGGATATTTCCCCTTGCGGGTGAGACTGGAACTAGGCAACACAGTTTAAAAATAAAGGGTTTCCCATTTAAGAGGGAGATAAGTACAATATTTTTCTCTCAGAGGGTCGCAAATCTGTGGAAACTGTCTTCCCCAGAGAGCAGTGGGGGCAGGGTCCTTGAATATTTTTAAGGCTGTGTTAGGTATGTTCTTGATTGACAAGGGAGTCAAACGATACAGGGGATAGGTAAAGAAAAATGGAGTTGAGGCCACAGATCAGCTATAATCATACGGAATGGTGAAGCAGGCTTGAGGGATTGAATGGTCTACTGTTGCTCCTAATTTGTATGTTCATATGTAAGTCCAAGATAAGTGAACTTACTCCCAAGAAGTTCAAAATCGTCTGTCAAGCAGTGAAAGCACACTCTCAGAAGAAATACTAGCAAACTCACGCTGGCTTTTTGACCAATGCCACTTTTCAGGGCTTTAACCTCCACCATCCTGCCCATTTTTTCCATTTGCTGGGCTTCTCTCAAACCCTCTCCCTCCCACTGTCACTCTCTGACTCCAGTCTTTCTGTCTGTTTCACTCTCTTCACCCACAACCTCAGTCAGCTACACGGGATAATTTTCAAAATTACATTCCCACGGCTTATAGAGGTTGATTTCGTGTGAACATGATTTTCCCACTATATGCAACGGATTGTAGAACTTATTATAGCAAATGAGCATCACATTTAAAAAGACTTCAGTTGAAGATGCATGTTGAAGCAGATTTGTTCTGATTTATACTATGAGGTCTATATGTGGAAGTTGTAGGTCTCTATATTGCAGCCTCTTATGGTAAGAATATATAAAATTATACTTTCCATAATGATTTGTATACCGATATATCTAATAGAAATATTAAGAGGAAAACAATATATTAGCAACACCATTATTTAATAGCATGAATTACTTTTCACTTGTGAAAAAGATGTATCTAAAGGTTTTAAAGTTTCAAACTGGAGTGTTTGACTTTGATTCAAAAGCCACTGTTAAGACTTTATGGCAAACAATATAATTAAAGGATAGTAGATTGTTTTTGTATATTTGTTCATGGGATGTGGGCATTGTTGGCTAGACAGCATTTATTGCCCATTCCTAATTGCCCTTGAGAAGTTGGTGGTTTGTTGCCTTCTTGAACCGCTACAGTTCATGTGTTGGAGGAACATTCACAGTACTGCTGGAAGATAATTCCAGGATTTTGACCCAGCGGCAGTGAAAGAACAGCGATATAGTTCCAAGTCAGGATGATGTGTGACTTGGAAGGGAGCTTGCAGGGGTGGTGTTCCAATGCATTTTCTGCCCTTGTCCTTCCAGGTGGTAGAGGATGAGGGTTTTGAAAGTGCAGTTGAAGGAGCCTTGGTGAGTTGTTGCAGTGCATTTTGTAGGTGGTACACACTGTTGCCACTGTGCATTGGTGGTCGAGGGAATGAATGATGAAGATGGTGGATGGGGTGCCAGTCAAGGGGGAAGAAGTCCTGGAAGAAGTCACGCTTCAGAAGTGTTATTGGAGCTACAGTCATCCAGGCAAGCGGAGAGTATTCCATCACACTCCTGACTTGTGCCTTGTAGATGGTGGAGAGCTTTGGGGAGTTGTGAGGTGAGTTACTCTCCACAGACTTCCCTGCCTCTGACCTGCTCATGTAGCTACAGTTTTTATATGGCTGGTCCAGTTCAGCTTCTGGTCAATGGTAGCTCCCCAATGGGTGATGCCATTGAATGTCAAGGGGAGATGATTGGATTTGCTCTTGTTGGAGATGGTCGTTGCCTGGCACTTGTGTGGCATGAATGTTACTTGCCACTAATCAGCCCAAGCCTGAATGTTACTTGTCACTTATCAGCCCAAGCCTGAATGTTGTCCAAGCTTTGCGAATATGGGCACAGACTGTTTCAGTATCTGAGGAGTCACGAATGGTGCTGAACATTGTGCAATCATCAGCGACCACCCCCACTTCTGACATTAAGATGGAGGGAAGGGCATTAATGAAACAGCTGAAGATGGTTTGGCCTAGGACACTACCCTGAGGAACTCCTGCAGCAATATCTTCGGACAGAGAGGATTGACCTCCAGGAACCACAACCATCTTCCTTTGTACTAGGTATGGCTCCAACCAGTGGTGACATTTCCCCCTGATTGCCATTGACTCCAGTTTTGCTAGGGCTTCTTGATGTCACACTTGGTCAAACGCTGTCTTGATGTCAAGGGCAATCTCCCTCACCTCACCTCTTGAGCTCAGCTCTTTTGTCCATATTTGGACCAAGGCTGTAATGAGGTCAGTAGGCAAGTGGCCATTGACATTCAATGAGCAGGTTATTGCTGAGTAAGTGTTGCTTGTAAGTGTCAACAACACTTTCCATTGCTCTGCTGATGATCGAGATTAGAGTAATGGGGCAGTAATTGGCCGGGTTAGATTTGCCCTGCTTTTCATGGACAGGACATACCTGGGCAATTTTCCACATTGCCGGATGGGTGCTAGTGTTGTAGCTGTACAGAACAGCTTGGCTAGGGTTGCAACTAGTTCTGGAGCACAAGTCTTCAGTACTATTGCCAGAATGTTGCCAGGAGCAGTAATCTTTGAAGTATCCACAATTTCTTGATATCACGTGAAGTGACTCAAATTGGCTGAAGACACCTGTAATGCTGGGGACCTGAGGAGGAGGCCAAGATAGATCAACCACTAGGCACTTCTGGCTGAAGAGGGCTGTCAGTGCTGCAGCCTTGTCTTTTGCACTGATGTGTTGCGCATTGAAGATTGGGATAATTGTGGAGCCTCCACCTCCAGTTAGTTGTAAGCTCTGTATGTGGCAGGACCAGAGAACTTAGATCTGATTCGTTGGCTGTGGGATCGCTCAGCTCCATCTATCGCATGTTGCTTCCACTGTTTGGCATTCAAGTAGTCCTGTGTTGTAAATTCACCAGGTTGACCCCTCATTTTTATGTACACTTGCTGTTGCTCCTGGCATGCCCTTCTGTACTCTTCTTTGAACCAGGGCTTATCCCCCAGCTTGATGGTAATAGTAGATTGGGGGATATGTTGGGCCATTGAGGTTACTGTTATGGCCAATGCAGTTGGTAAAGCGGAGTTATTTAAAAACCCCAGAGGGAAACTTTGAACAACTGTCATAACCTATATTTTTAAGTATTTATGCTTGAGATGCAACTCTAAATTCAGTAATCAGATCATCAGCTCTTGAGGTTTTACATTAAACTAATTGCAACATTTTATTAATTTACACAGGTTAAAAATATATATACACATGGCTACAAGTTACTGCTATCATATCTTTTAACAAATTCCCAAACTTATCTCCATTAAGGCAACAGCAACGCATAGACTTAACCAGACATCAGGCAAAGTATTTTCACCTTACGAATCAAAATTAGGCTCTTTCACTTTGGTTGCTGTGGAGCCAATCGGAGGCTTGCAGCTGCCTTTTGATCTCACATTGACTCTGCCCTGCACACCTGGAAACTGCTGAAGTTATACCTACCACCACTGATTGAATTCAACTTCTCATTGTCTCACCAGCCTCCTTGAACTTCACCTTTTAACAATGAAACCTCTTTCATAGTACCAATTTTATTAGTAATATAAACATATTGCTTGGTAGCTGCTAGAAAGGCATCAGTTTTCACTCCACTTCTTAAATGCTCTATTCAAAAGATGCAAATGCATGCTATCACACTTACATATCAAAACTAGTACACATCAAAGCACCCTGGCTAAAACAAAAACAGAAATACCTGGAAACACCCAGCAGGTCTGATAGCATCTGTGGAGAGGGATACAGCTGATGTTTCGAAAGCACCCAGGCTAGCTGGCTTTAATCTAAATAAGACACAATCTCAGATTAAACCTTTATTATAAAAGACAAATATTTTCCAAAAGGTTATATACATTAATAGCATCATGACAGTTACAAATGGTGGTTGTATTCAATTCTGCTGCTGCTGATGGCCCATAGCACCTCATGGATGTGCAGTTTTGGATTGCTAGATCTGGTCGAAATGTATCCTATTTAGCAAGGTGGTAGTGCCAAACAGCACGATGGGAGTGTATCCTCGGTGTGAAGACAGGAATTCGTCTTCACAAGGACTGTGTGATGGCCAGTCTTACCATCACTGTCATGGACAAATGCATCTGTGACAGGTAAATGAGGACAAGTAGGTTTTTCCTCTCTTGTTGGTTCCCTCACCACGTGCCGAAGACCTAGTCCAGCAGCTATGTCCTTTAGGACTCAGCCAGCTTTATCAGTAGTGGTGCTACTGAGCTACTCTTGGTGATGGACATTTAAATCCCCCACTCAGAGTACATTTTGTGCCCTTGCGATCCCTCACTGAGTCCTCCAAGTGGTGTTCAACATGGAGGAGTACTGATTCATCAGCTGAGGGGGGGTGGACGATAGGTGGTAAATAGCAGCAAGTTTCCTTGCCCATGTTTGACCTGTCATTACGTCTGGTGAGTCTGTATTGTCGGTGGGGCAGGATATACTCAGAGATGGTGATGGCAATGTCTGAGACCTTATCCGTAAGGTATGATTCTGTGGGTATGACTATGTCAGGCTGTTGTTTGGTTAATCTGTGGGACAGCTCTCCCAATTTTGGCACAGCCCCCAAATGGTAGTAAGGATGTCTTTGCAGTGCCGACAGGGCCTGTTTTGCCATTGTCGTCAACGGGGCCTTGGTTGATGCTGGGTGGTCCGTCCGGTTTCATTTCTTTTTGTAGACTTTGCAGCAATTTGATACAACCGACTGGCTTGCTAGGGTATTCCAAAGGGCAGTGAAGAGTCAACCACGTTGCTGTGGGTCTGGAGTCACATGTAGGCCAGACCAGGTAAGGGTGGCAGGTTTCCCCCCAAAAAGGCATGAGTGAACTAGATGGGTTTTTATTGACAATCCCATAGTTGCACGATCTTTATTAATGAGACAAACATTTTATTCCAGATTTGTTAATTTATTTCCATTTTCTCCAGATGCCATGGTGGGATTTGAACTCATGTCATTGGAGCATTAGTCTAGACCTGTGGATTACTAGTTCAGTAACTTTCCTGTTATGCTGCTCTTTGAACAAGAGAGCATAAACTTGAACCATAATTTCATTTTGGAAGATCGGTACAATTATAACCATGATTTGTACCTAGATTGCCCATTGCAACAAATCAGAAATTTTACCCTCAGATCTCTGGACAAAAATATCAACTTCAACAAAAAAGCAAAGTACTACTTAAATGGAGAACAGCTGCATAATTCTGAGGCGCAGAGAGACCTAGGTGTTCTGGTATATGAGTCACAAAAAGCTAGTATGCAAGTACAGCGAGTAATTAAGAAGGCTAATGGAATGCTGTCCTTTATTACGAGAGGGATTGAACATAAAAGTAAGGATGTTATGCTTCAGTTATACAGGACATTGATGAGACTACACCTCGAATACTGTATGCAGTTTTGGTCTCCTTATTTAAGGAAGAATGTAAATGCATTGGAGGTGGTTCAAAGGAGGTTTACTAAATTGATACCTGGAATGAGTGGGCTGTCTTATGAGGAAAGGTTGGACAGACTGGGCTTGTTCCACTGGAGTTTAGAAGAGTGAGAGGTGATTTTATTGAAGTATACAAGATACTGAATGGCCTTGACAAGGTGGAGGTCGAAAGGATGTTTTCCTCTTGTAGGTGAGTCCAGAACAGGGGGGCACTGTTTTAAAATTAGGGGTTGCCCTTTTAGGACAAAGGTGAAAAAAAATTTTTTCTCTCAGAGGGTTGTGCGACTTTGGAATTCTCTGCCTCAGAAGGTGGTGGAGGCGGGGTCATTGAATATTCTTAAGGCAGAGGTAGATAGATTCTTGTTAGGCAAGGGAATCAAAGGTTATCGGGGTTAGATGGGAATGTGGAAATCGAAGCACAAGAAGGTCAGGCATTACCTTATTGAATGGCAGAGCAGTGTTGAGGGGCTGAATGATCTATTCCTGTTCCAATTTCTTATGTTCTTATATTCTTAGGCTTTTATGGGATGCTGAGACTTTCAAGTAAAACTTTAATTAAGTTAACAAAAGACACTAATGACAATTTGATGAATATGTTTAATTGCTATGTATTGAAATATGTAATTTTTTTGGTTATACCCTTGTTTCAGGCACTAAAACTTTCAGCTGCTGAAAAAAAATGGACGATTAAAAACTTGGAGTATTTTAAATGATTTATCAGAACTCTGTAGTTAGATTGTGCAAGCCAGTGCCAGATTGTGTAGTCAGATTGATAACCACAACAACTTGCATTTATGTAGAGGCTTTAACGGGTAGTTTTACATGCATTGGATAGAATTTTCCTCTCGGCGTGCAGTCACTTGCCCGACAGGCTCGAGCAAGTTGTGAAGTAGCGCACGATATTTTGGTTGGCAGGTGTGTGCAAGAATCAGCAGCGTGCCTGCCAACAATTAAGAGGCCAATTAAGGCCATTAAAGTAGCAGTTGACAGCAATTTTTCACTGCCCATCCAATGCTATGGTTGGCGGGCGGGCAAATCAGCCAGGTGGCTTTTGCATTTTTGAGGAAACTTCATCCAAGTACGGGATGGGGCTTCTGCGATTAATTAAAAAAACAATTAAAATGTTTTGAAATAATTTTCATCATCCGTATGTTAAGATGTCTCACTCTGACACGTGGACATTTTTTCCCGATTTTACATTCTGTTTTTATTGATTTTAAATTCATCAGCTCCCTGAGGTAGCTCTCTGCCTTCAGGGAGCTTTCCTTAAGTGTTCCCCAGCGCCCACACTAACTTCAGTGCTTGCCCTCCCCCCGCCCCCACCTTAGAAGCACTGAGCCTTTCGGTGTGCCTTTCACACTGGCTGGCTGTTATTTGGCCAGCCAGCATGAAATCACAGTCGGGAGCCGATCACAGTCGGTGGTCCATTTCCCGGCCATCCTGGGCCCGCTGATTGCAGCTGCCCACTGGCCGGAAAATTCTGCCTATTATAAATCATAAAAGGTAGCATGAAGCATATGACAAAAGCGTGACAAGTGTAAGTCAAGTGTTGAGGATAGAAAGTAAGTGTAGCAATATGATTTTTAATAGTGCACAGATGTATGTGGATAGATAAAAATTGCAAGAATCTTCTTTCTTGCTGTCACCTTACTAATTTTACGGTTTCTGATCTTAATCACTGCTATTGCAATGCTAAAGTTGACACTTCATTTTACCACAACAGTATAGAAAGATTCTGTACTGTTGTCCTACCTGTACCATATAACAGCAGTGGTTCAGAAAGGCTGCTCAACAACATATTCTGAAGGGCAATTAAGAACGGGCAACAAATGCTGGCCTTACTCATGTCGCTCACATTCCACGAATGGCTAAAAAAAAAACTACCATGTTACTATTTAAACTGGAGGACTTGACACAAGTATTTACTTCAGATAAATGTTAACTGAAGAGCTGAGCAAGGTTAAAGATTTGGAAAGGAAAATAGAATTTTCTGTGAAGAGTCAGAGGTCCCTGGAAAAACAATCTGCAGGTACAAGTGGTGGAGCCATTAATTGTTTGGTTTGTTCCTAGGAACATTATAGTCTCACAAAAATGAAGTATAAATATTGTAAGTAAAAATAGTCTGATTCAAATAGTCATTTGGTAGTACAAAACTTGAATATTGCTGAAAAAATACATTTTGTTGAAGCTTTTTGTCTTGCACCCCTCAGGGCAATCACTAAAATACCAATGTCAGCGGAAGCAATACCTTTATATTGTATGAGAAGAGAGTGCTGATTGGTTGGCAAGTGGACTCTGATTGGTAGAGGCATTGCCATGGAGAATGCACCAGTTGCTGGTGACTGACAGTTTTCAGCCAAGCATTGTTTGAAATTTAAACCAGGCAGCTTGACTCTGGTTGGTCTAGGCATTGCCCTGAGGAATGAACCAGTGAATGCCTATCACTTATTTTTTTTAAATGAAACATGTGCTATGTGAGTATACATGCTTTCTGTCTGCAAAGAATAGGACACTGCGTCTTAATATTTGTAGCTTCCAATTACACAAATATACCACACTGCGAGCCGGACTGACATTTAAATTGGTTGTCAGAGTAATTTTTAGCACACTGAGGATTATTTATCAAATATTGTCCAATCGCGAAATTACATCTAATATTGGTGTTGTGGTCACTTTGACAAATGGACCACAAGAGTCTCAGGTACAGGTCACGATCGTTTGTTCGAGCAATTGCAAGGGGAGAACCATCTCAATGCAGCTTGAGATAGCACTCTACTAAATTACAAGTCTTCAACATATTTATTAATTATTGGTCACGTACAAGAACAGTTTCCAGATTCTGATCTCGTCAACATATTGGTTTACATTAAACAGACAACTCTGGTAACAGGTACATGCACCATATGTCCTTATTTGTTTTCACCCAGGCGGAGACCTTCCCTTCTAACTAAACTAGGACCATCTGTTCTTCTCCTAGCTATTGAAGAGCACACTTAATCTTATTGGTTATTGCCATACTCTGACTACAGTCCAGCTCCCAAGGCCTTTCTGTTGTTTGCAGGCCCTAAGGTTGTGCAAGGTTCAACTGGTAACCTTTAACTGCCAACGTGCTTGGAGATTTTAAGTAATTCATTCCCTTTCAATAAGTTCTTACTGTACCCCTTTATTGCCCCCTAACATTGGACACTGTGTTTTGAGTTTTGCAGGCATTGGCTGGTTGGGTACGGTCTGTATCTTGCCCATTGCAAACAATGGAAGGGACATGTTGTTTGATATGATCCGCCAGTTTTTGGGACGTACGGCCTACATCACTCTAGCACTGAAATTCATATACCACACTATTCATTTGTGAGATAGGCAGAATGCCTTTTTGGTTTGACAGCAGCATCCTGTTATTGGCAAATACCACTCATATTGCTGCTGCATAGTAGCAGTGTGAAGCAGCTAGCTTCATCTGTTGCTGAAATGTTTGAGATGCCTTGCGTTTCCAGGATAATCTGAGGTAGACTGGGCACTTTTGAGAGCTGAAAGTGATGGCCTTAGGCCCATTCATGAGTTTCCATGATGTCCAGCATGAAATGACCTGATCAGTGTAGCCATTATCCTGCATGATGTCCTTGATGCAACCTATTTCAGCATCAAGCTTACATGTTGAGCCAATGGCTTGGGCCCGATTTATGAGGTTGCGGTTAAGGTCAATCTTATAGCGCTTGGAACTGCAAGAATCCCAATGCATGTATTGACCAATTTGCAGTAAACTGTGGTGGAGAACCCCAGGCAGATTTCTTAACTAGTACATCAAGGAAAGAGTGTTTATTTGACTGCGTCATTTCAAAGTTGAATTGAGTGCAAGATGGAGCAAATTAAGACATGCAAGGGAATTTTTACATGCTGTTATGGATTTAAATATAGCAAATGTACCATTCACATGTCGTAAATTTGCAAGTGGTTGGAGGTTAGGTGTCATTCCATCGAAGCATGTTTCTCATGGAACCCAACAAAGTTGTTTGCAGTGGTGGGCCTAGAGGGGATCCTATGACAACACTATCTATTTGGACATACATGGTGTCATAAAAACTGAACTCAACTGCATGAGTTGCCGAGTTCATAAGCGCAATAAATACTGATTCACGCAATGGTGGCAGGTCTAGATCGCCAAGATATAATGCTGTGGAGCAAGTATCTATGGCTTCCTTGAGTGAAAAATTGATGAATAGGCTAGCAGTGTCAAATGAGCACATAGACATAGCATTGCTGTCGATACGCAAGTCCCATATGGTCTTTGCAGATGTGAAGGAATCCTTCACCGTGTATCTGGAAAACTTGTTCAAAACTGATTGTAACAGTTCGTGCAACCATTTGGCCAATTCATGCTGTGCAGAACCAGTCATGGATAATATAGGCCATAGAGGGATATCACTTTTGTGTGTCTTGGGCAGACCATACATACACAGATGCAGCAAGCTGTGAGGATGAACCCTGTCATATATATCATGTGGCAGCTCATTATTCTTACACAAGTTAAGCAAGCATTTGTTTAGCTTACTTTTGAGCAAGGCTGTCTGGTCATGTTGAACGGCAGGTCCAATGGATACGAATTTGGACCTGTCTTTAAGAATGACGTGTATTTTGTTGATATAGTCATGCTTGTTAAGGATGATTATTCTCTCCCTTTTATCAGGTTTACTGATGTGTATGTCCAGGTTGGTCTTAAGACCTCACAACACTGTAAGACATTCATGTTGCATGTGAAAATCAGACAGGTCATTTGGAATCCCACAATATGCGTGCACTAGATCAGTTAGGTGTGCTTTCAAGGATTCGGTGCTAATGGATGCTGGTTTGTGGGGGGATAGTTGGGAGTAGAGGAGTTCAAACTCAGCAAATACTCCTTCCGATTTGATTTGGGATGAAGGCACACCAAAATTGAATCCATGTGGAAAACAAATGATTCTGGCATCAATCATTATAAATTAGGAAGAAAATCTACAGAATGGAATTTAGTTTAATCACAGAAATTTGAATTTAGGTAATCGATGTCTTCAAAATTATGACTATGGTCACTGAGTGTAAAATTAATAAAAAGCCTTCGCACCCTTCCTCCCCCAACGACCAAAGTAAACAATATATGGATTAGACTTCCAGCAAAAGCAATTTAAATTTTTAAAATAATGCTTAGTAAATATTTGCTTAAAAGCAGGATTTAAAGTATAAAGATGAAATGCTGTATTGAAATCTGCCTGGCACCACAGATCTGTACAAGCCATTGACTTTATTCGTTTTCAGCATTTTCTTTTTCTGTGCATAAATGTTTATAAATTGCATTTGTAAAGCCAAAGAGGTACTGGATTCCTATAAAAATGATTGTCAAAATCAAATGGCAGCTCCTAACAATCAATGAAATGTAACTTTTTCAGCGTTTTTACAGTTATACTAAAAGTGTAAGAGTGGAGGTTATTGTCAGTTCAGTGACTTCCAATTGAGTGCAGTCTGGAACAGTATTAATAACACACCTCTGGAGAAGCTTAGAATCACTGGCAGCAACTTCTGGATTTCCACATTTAACTATGTCTATGGGGATACCAGAATTGCTGTCAATTTCAGGGGAGCAGTGATGACGGTTTCGTTGTCGTTGCAATTGCAAGTCTGGGCACCTTTTCATTCATTGATTCCTTTACACACTACAAGAAGTAATTCAATTAAGTACATTTTACATATAGCGCTTTAACCATCTTTTGATGGTGATGATTTAAGTGCTGACTGTTTAAAGTATTATTTTCTTCTCGGTTCACAGCACTTTAAAAATGAGGAAAAACAACTTGATTTTGCTGGAAGCAACATTCAGGCAAGAATTTTCCCATCGGCGAGCAGGGGTAGGGCCCTCTCGCTGACGTGTAAAATGACGCAGAATGACATCGGGCAGAACTCCTGATGTCATCCCACGTCATTTGCATTTTCAGGTTGACGGGGGCGCAGCCGAGTCAGTTGTGCGCCCGCTGACCTGTCATCGGCCTATTGAGGCCATTCAAAAAGCAATTAAAGCAAGTAGTGGACCCCTCCGTCCAACCTTCAGGTTAGCAGGCAGTTCGGGAGCGCTGGAGGCCACCTGATAAAGCACGAAACCTCATCCATGGGCAGGATGAGGTTTCATGACTGAATTAAAAAATTAAGATTAATTTTTACTTAAAGTTATGTCCATGTCCCAACCCATGTGACATTGTCACATGAGGAGACATGGATGGTAAATGAAATTTTTGAAAGAATAGCCTTCTCACTTTGGGAACCTATCTCCCTGAGACAGCACTTAGTCTCAGGGAGATCAGAGTGCATTTCTGCATTTGCTATTCCCCCCGCCCGCACAGGGAGTGCACAGCGCTTCTGTGCAAACGTCACGCTGAGCGGGCCTTAATTGGCCTGCCCACGAAAAATGGCAGTGAGTCAGTCCCCGATAGGGGGCGCCGATCAGAGGGCTGCCTGCACACGCCTGCTTCTGTACTTGCCCTCCCGGCAGGGTAAAATTTTGCCCTCAGGGTTTCAGAATAAAAACAGAAAATGCTGGAAAAATTCAATGGGTCTGGCAGCATCCGTGAAGAGAGAAACAGAGTTAATGTTTCGAGTCCTTGCTCTGAAGAAGAGTCATATGGACTCTTATTAGTAATGATGAAACTGTCACTGCTCATAGTTAATACTCCCCTGAAACTGACAGAAACTTCTGGAGTCTGCATGCACACAGTTAAAACTAAACCCCAGGGTGATGAACAGACTAAGCTTCTCCCACATAAGTTGCTGCCAGTGATCCTATGGGGTGGATTTTCCCATCCCAGTGCAGGACTGAAGTGCGTCATGAGAGCTTTAAAAATGTTGTGCAGGACCTGAGCCCAGGGACGGCAATTTTCACCGGTGTGGGATAAGGGATGGTCTGGAGCCCACATGCTGATGTCACAAAGTTGCTGACACCATTATGGAGGTGGGCATCTTAGACCTTCTGCAATTTTGATGGAGTCAGGCCAGTTTTGGGTGGTGATGTGAATCACACCAGCATAGAGGTGTTATGAATCATTAGGGAACCATGATTTGGAGACAGAAACCAAACAAAAAGTAAGTACGAAAGATGTCACCTACTTCATATGTCATAAAGAGTTGCTGTACCATCAGTTATACATGTTTTTAATACATTGAGTTATCATACTGCTTTGTTTTGAAAAGGTAAGTGTCCATTTAATGATCTGGTTGCCAGGTTTTCACTTCCGACAACTGGAAAATTGTTTTGAAAAGGTAAGTGTCCATTAAATAATCTGGTTTTCAGGTTTTCACTTCTGACAACTGGAAAACTGTCGAGGGAAATAACAGCATTGTGAAAGTATAAAGGTTAGATATATTTGAATACATTATCCACTGGATAAAGTACTAATCTGCATCGTACAATAGCGAAATCCAGGGCCAGAATCTTTAGGTCAGCGAATGGGGGCGGGCCCTGCTTGCCAACACGTAAAATGATGCATGGTGATGTCGAGCATGCGTCCCGATGTCACTGCGCTTCATTCAGATCCTCAGTTTGGCGAGCATGCACTGGAGTTGGCTGTGCACCTGCTGAACTGTCAAAGACCTATTAAGGCCATTTAAATACCAATTAAAATAAGTAACTGCGCTGCCCGTCCAACCTTAAGGTTGGTGGGCAGGCGAACAGCCCAGGCAGCCTTCGCGCTTATCATGCAACCTCATCCATGGGTGGGATGAGGTTTCATGAAGGCTTTTAAAGTTTAATAACGTTTTTAAATAAAATTCATTGACATGTCCCAGCTCATGTGACACTGTACACTGTCACATGAGGGGCCATGTCTTAAAAAATTTTTCATCTTTATTAAAATTGTTAAAAATCAAACTAATCTCCCTGAGGCAGATTATTCTTCCCCCAGAACTGATCATGTGAAATCATCCTATTGCTTTGATTTTTTCCCTTGAAGTTCAACTCATCCATCAGTTAGGCTGAGCTTCTGTTGATGGTCAAAGGCTTTAATTTATTTTGCTCAGGAGAATTTTTTGACACAGTTGTTAAGTGGAATCTCATTATGAATATTTGGCTAACTTCTAACCCGCTAATGGATTCTGTCCAGCAGGGTTGGTTGGCACAGCTGTCAAGTGGAATATGAACTTGTTTATTTTGGCAGATTTATGAGCTCTTCAAATACTTAAATATTATCATAGGGCTGGCGAGTTCTGTTTATAATGGATACAAGGTGAATGTATTGGTGGTATGGGAAAATATAGGGGAGTGAGGGGGGTATGGGATTTTATGGATAGCGAGGGGGTTGGGGAACCAAGGTTATGAGGGTCTTACACCATCTCCAGAACTGGACCAATGTCTCAGCGAATGGAGATGGGCCTTTTAACTTGGCTGCATCAGCCTCGCCCAGCTCTGTCTTCATCTTGGGCCTGGTAGCAGGCCCAACTCCAAGCCATCATCCCACAGTGAAAATAGGATTAGTGGTCACTGCAGAGTAAAAGATGGTTTTATGACATTGGGAAATCCCCTGACTCCCGATTCCCACCTGAAAGAAGGTGTGCTTTTGTGGTTCCCCAGACTGCACTCAATTGAAATTGTTGAACTGACAAGAAACTCCACTCTTACGATTGCAAAAACCCTTGAAAAAGTTACACCTTGTCGAATTAAGTGTAGCTAGGGGTAGAATTTTGCCGATGGTGAGCAGGGGGCGGGGCCCGCTTGCTGATGCGTAAAATGACATGGGATGATGTCGGGCGGAACCCCTGATGTCATCCCACCCCATTTAAATTTTCAGGAAGTCGGCCCACAGCAAAATCAGCTGAGTACCCACTGACTTGTCAGTGGCCAATTAAGGCCATTGACAGGATCATTTAGTTGGCTTTAATTGGCTTGCCCACGTAAAATGACGGTGGGGCCCATTTCTCCGGTGAGGATCGTCTCCCTGCCTGCCAGAGATTGGGTTGGGCCCACCCGCCCGACAGGCAGAAAATTTTGCCCTAGGTTTTTAACAGCATTCGAAGTTCATAATAAGCCTCCCTGGTCCTGAAGAGCAGTTTTATATTTGTTGAATGTCAAATTTCTCCATTATGCTAAGAAGTTCCACATTTTAAAAACATTTTTAAAAGTTTGTTTATATGATATTTTATCTTCTACATTAATTCCATGTGCATGCCAATCATTTATTTTGCTACCTGTAAAAAAAAAAACTAAAAATGAAAGTATTCAGTTGTTTTTACTTGCTGTCTGTGAGAATACTTCCATGTAGTTGTCAGCTTATCTGGCTTGATGACATCACTACTGCTGGACACCTGGGAATCCCCTTGGCTTGGTGCCAAATTCAAACTGACTTCAGGAAAGTGGAAATTCACACCACATGGATCACTTTGTGGGCATCTTTCTTCGAGGTCACTGGCAAATGTTGTTGCTGCACTGACAATGACAAAATCCAGGCCAAGGAGATAAAGGATGAAAAGCAAAGAATAATACTAGTCATGAGACTCTAAACTCACTGTTCCAAACTTTCCATCATTGTGTATATGCCCATAAACTTCAGGGTCCTTCATTAAGAATCAAGGGTTGCAACTCAGGTGATTCTTGTTTCTTGTCTCTGTTCACTGATGATTTCTATGTAAGGCCTTCATTTGCAAGCAAATAAAAATCTTCACACCTATATGTAACTCCAGACTCTTGCCAACATGGTTGACTCTTAACTACCCCTGAAATGGCGTATCAAGGCACTCAGTTGTACCAAACCACTACAAAGAATCTTGCAGCAATTCACAAAGAAACCCTGCCCCACCTCCTCAGCACAAAGAATGACAAATAAATGCCTGCTTTACTAATGATGTTCACATCCTGAGAACGAATAGGGTAAATATGTTGGAAGAAGGAACATGAGATAAGATGTGCATTAAGCAAATATCAAAACAAGTAGCAAATTGATATGTGTTCAAAAATACATAGGTATTTTGTGTGGGTACTCTGCTTGGTGTTTGTTGCTTGTCATTTTTAAGAGCTATACGATAAGGGTGTTGTGTTGCTAGCAATGCCGAATGCCCTGGTAAAACATTGCTATGGCTGTGCATTTGAAAAGTAGATGAACAGTTGCTAGAATGCTGTTAATTTTCTCTCTATGACACCTCACTTAGTTTATAGTGCAGTTCTGTCTAGGTACCTTATAAGACAACATTGTTAACTTAAGTAAAGTGCAGCAACCTTGCATAGCCTGACAGATTTCCTCCTCATGTACTTCCAGATTTGGGTCACAATCTGTAACTCCCATCCAGGATGCTTAACTGAAGTGTGCCCAATCATTCATGTAGGAGGAGCTCCATAACAATATCTTGAAAAAGTCCTGTTTTGTCATCCTTCTTTGCTTTTGAATTCTTTAAGCAGGCTCCCATTTAGGGTAACCAGTAGTCTTTCAAAAGCTGCCATATATTATGGCCCCTGACCCTTTCACATACACAGTGTATCAAGTACTAAGTTCCAAGACTTACCTCTCCTTATAACTCGGGCCTGAACCTTAACTTTGGTAGACACGCATGATCGGTGGGCCCGGGAGCGGTTGGGAAATGGACCATTGACCCCGATTGTCCCGCGACTGAGATTTCATGTTGACTGGCAAATTAACGGCCAGCCAGCGTGAAATGCATGCTGAAAAGCTCAGCGCTGCCGGGGTGGGGTAAGGAAGAGGGCAGGCAATGACATCACCGTTGACACAGGTGAGCGCTGTGAGAGAGCTTCCTGAAGACAGACAGCTGCCTCAGTGAGCTGCAGACCTTCAAGTGATGGAATAAAGGCTTAAAAAGCTACAAAAAAGTGTCCATCACAATTAAGCATCTGAAAATATACCTCATAAAACTGCTGTCCACAGATATTTATTTTTATTTTATTTCATAACGGAGATTTTGTGTCGCCCTTGGATGAGGTTTGATGAAAAATGTAACGGCTGCTTGGCTGATTTGTCTGTCTGCCAACCGTAAGACTTGACGGGCCATTAATGGGCTTAATTGCATCATTAATGTGCTTAATTGCCCACTTAATTGTCAGCAGGCGCACTTCCAACTTTTGCGTGCATCTGCCGAGTGAAATAACACGCGAGTACACTTTGACATCGGGATGCTCGCCTGCCACCATTTCGCATGACTTTATGCCCGATCAGGTCGGGAGCATACTTGCGCGCAGGATGTAAAATTCTGCCCTTGAAGTGGTAGCTGGACTGGGATAAATGCTAAAAGACATTTAACAATATTCTGCACAAAAAAAACCTTTGTTAAACTCAAAGCAGGAGGGATTCAGGGTAAATCTTAAGAATAGCAAGAAATTGGCTGAAAGGTTAAAAGCAATGATTACTCATCAGAAGAGGTATGACAGAATTCAGGCATATGAATGCATGCCCGGCTTGCCGTTGGGGCCACTATTCTTAACTGGATTCAGAAACTCAATGCAAGCTTGTCAAATTTGCAAATATACCAAACTAGGAGGAGCAGTGGATTAGGAGAAGGAAATTCAGGAATTACAGAATTAAGTTGAATAAAATAAGTGGATAGCACGATGGGAGTTGAAATTTAATGCAACCAAGCATAAAGTTTTGTAAAAAGGAAGGAAAGAAACAATGCAGTTGGATGGTGTTGAAATAGCCAAGCATGAAACCAGGGTCCAAAGAATCTCATTAGAATTATCATTCAACGCATTCAAAGAATGATGAGCAGCAATAATAAATTCCATGAACATTAGAATGCATGTCAGAGAAAGTCAAGACCAAAACTGTACATTGCAAAATCATATAGGTCAAAATAAACCTTGTGTACTGTATCTAGTTCTGGTCACTGAGATACAAGATTGGAGGCAAACCACCTTTGCAATGCCCACTTTACTGGAGATGCAATAAAAGAGTGGTATTGTCTTTTTGAATCTGACCTTCAGCTAACTTCCACTGGGATGACATTACCGGTGGTTGTGAAGGTTATCACAGCAGTGAGCTGCTTAATTCCAAACTGTGATGGGGATATTAGCAATAACAATCAATCTACAGTTCAAGCAGTTGATACATTGCTATACTTAGCTTTGCAGCTGAGAAAGTGCATGAGGTGTCCTTCAGCCACTACAATGCTACTCCTCCTTTGGCTGTGCCAGGTGCTTTTTCTCACTCATGCTCTGTGATTCACTACTTTACACTATCTATCTAAGTCTCCTGAATTAGATGTGCAGTTAATGCTGATTTTTTGTGATGGATGAAGCAAGTGACTGTATGTGTACTCTGCAGTACTAACTTTGTGGAAACTGAAGTGATCTGCAGCTTCTTCTTCTGGGATATCAATGGAATCAGAAGATATATTAAAATATTAGTTGAAATGCTCTACTGGAACAGATCTTAAATCATCTTAGGCTAGTTTGATGCAACTTATGCATGTGAATGACTGAGTGAGGGTATAAGGAGGGAATATCAAGAAAAGAATAATATTAACCCTGAGGGTATCTAGTTTTAATGTGGCCTGTCCCCCTTGTTCTTATATCCAACTCTGTTTAACATGGTCTATGTTCATGTTGACAAGGATCCTCCTCCTGTTCTGTGCCACTTTGTGTTGCAAGTCGAGACACAGTGCTGAGATAGTGGAAATTTAAAGAAGATTTAGACAACATTTAACATCTAAAGTTACTCATGTCTCAGGTTTCAGAAAACTCAGCTTCTATGCCTTACTAGCGAACATCTGTCAGCTTGCACATGCTACCATCTACCAGCATGGGAGTAGATTTTTCTTACAACTTTCCTCGATCTGACAGCATGAAGCCCTGGAACTATATAATATCAGGCATAGGACCTGATTATGAGACTTACCAAGTGATCAATGGGTTTAACATAGACCAATGTGGCCAGCTAGCATGATGGACATGGAAGCCTGTGCACAAAAATATTTAAACTAGGAACAATCTCCAGAATGTAGTTAGTGCATGTGAACATGCACTAACTCCAGTTGCTGAGTGTTCTTTCCCAATGAGTGTTGAAAGGTAGGTCCATAAAACAAAAATAAAAACACTATTTTGCCATAATGGCCCTTCCTTTTCCCTAGGACCACCTAGTTGTCTCTCTTCCCCTCAATGCCAGAAAATAATTGCTCCACAGCAATCCTCAGCATTTCCAAATTGTCTAGCACCATATGCTAGCAGCAACAGAAAAATATTGAAGAGAGTTAACCTTACATTGTGGGATGAGGTCAGCTCATTCATGCACAGGTACATGGAACACTGAACTGCCTCAGCAATGTTGCATGAGGATGTCACTTGTTCCATGAGTGTGGATGGTGTTGTCACATGAACAGTATTTCAAGATTAGTATGTAACATTTTTGAAAATGTTTACAACTCGTAACCCATCCAGACATGCAAAACTTATTCCTTGTAGTGCTATTTATGTGAATCACCCAGTCTGAAATTAAATTGCATTGCATAAATTTCATATTAGTGCAGTGGCATTTCATCAGTGTTCCCTTTGGTATTAATAAACCTGCTACCATAAAGAGCTAATCTATATTGTTAACCTATTGTCTTGTTTAATCTTCAGGAACAATTGCTGAAGAGGAACCTGCACCTTGTAGCTTAAATGTTGGACATGGTCGCCGATGTTCAAATGACACGTTATGTAAAAGTGGATGGGTTGGCCCCAATGACGGAATCACTAATTTCGATAACTTTGCCTTTGCTATGTTAACCGTATTTCAGTGCATCACCATGGAGGGGTGGACTGATGTCTTATACTGGGTATGTATTACAACAGAAACTGAACAGTACAGTAAGGTGTGGGGAAGGTGAATTAAGTAAACTGCAATAAATTTATGCATGGCATATTTTACTTGTCTGCAAATTTCCTAAAATGACTCCAATTGTGCCATTTCCACCTTAAACTAAAACATTCTAAAATGGCTGCTGCTTAATGCATGTTGAGTTTGATAAGAAAGTAAATTAAAAGATGGATTGCCGTGTCTGACTATATTTTACACATTTTTATTACAAGCTTGTGATAGAAAAATCACTGTTTATATGAAAGTTTATTTGCAACCAAAAATATTTGATACCATAAATTTGTAGCAGATCTTTTTTTTTTGTGTTTTGACCGATACAACTGTTTTTAAATTAGGTTCCAAACCACTATCAAAGATTATGTCATCAACAGCAAAACTGTTGCCAACAGTGGATTCTTCTTTTATTTCATTGATCTTACTTCCTCTGTTATATTTGTCTCTAGAATTCCTATTGTTGCTGGTCCTCCTTTCCCTAGTCATATCTTACTCATATCTTCATAACCTCTCTTTTTTTAATTCAACTCTCACATTTTCATATCTTCATTGCTTTTTTTTTTATTCTCACACTCTTGTTTGCCATTTCAATTCTGTCTCCTAATGAATCTTCAGGGTAATTCCCCAGTTACCATTTCTCTATCATTGCCTTGCTATCTAATTTCGTAGCTGCTGAACACTCTTGATCCTGTATGTTTGCCTTGCTATCTGCCGCTTTTCTATGCTTGACTATCTCTGCCATTTTATGTTTCTCATAGCCACTCTTTTGCTCAGTTCAAACTTCTTTTATGCTTACTGTTTTCAGTAATGTCACCACTAACCTAAATCTGAGGCAAGAACAATGAGCAATAAAGGAAGGCAGTGGGTCCACCAGGTTACATAATTCATTTGGGTTCATGCTTCAAAAAGTGTCATAATTTCTGGGAATTAATAGATCTGTTGAGATAATGAGCAAGAGGTAATGGAGTGAAAGGTCAGAAAGGAAAAAAGAAAAACTAAATCAGAAGAAAAAATAAAGAATGGACTAAAATGGAAAGATGTGTTGGGGGAGTAGGGGAGAGAAGTGGCCAAACTGCAAAGGCAGAATCGTTCCAGATATGCACTAAGTATGGCAGTGGGTGGGGAAAAGAACGTTTTACCCATCAGCTGCATTGGTGGCTTTTCACGCCATATCGCCCCCAATCCCACCTCATTAATCATTCAGTCCCGGGAAACATGCCGGTGGGCTCTCATTTGCCCACCATGTCATCATCACACACAACTCTTACTGCTTCAACCCCAGGACTGCTGCAAAGAAGACATGGCCCTGAAAGGCAAGAAGACTGCAGCCCTCCAGTTTAGTGATATGACCCTCGAGCACCTTTTGGATAATGTGGAGGTCTGCCGTGATGTCCTCTACCTCCTCTCTGGCCACAGGAGCGGCAGCAATATCACCAATCCAGCATGGGAGGGGGTGGCAGCAATGGTCAGTGGCAATGCCCTGCAAAAGAGGACAGCACCCAGCCAAAAGAGGATGAATGATCTCCTTCATTCTGCCAGGGTAGGTCACTCTTCTCATCACTTTCAGCTCACACACTCACAAATCCATCATGTATCCACAGGGATCTCTCTCACTGCCGGTTCAAGGGAGATCACCAATCACTCTTTCACGCACAGTTTCATTGTCCTCATCCCGTCCGTGGGACCACTCACTACCCACACATGCCAGGCATTCTTTTCATCTGGCTTGGCAGGTGTCCAGCTTACACTCTCTCCATCTGTATTCATGCAAGACAAGCTGGAACACAACAAAAAGGAAGCAACCGAGGTAGTCCATGACCAGACCCTTGACTCATGCCCCAAAGACACCTTGGAAGAAAAATCTGCTGAAACCCCAATTGAAGACCTGTCACAGTACTACACTAGCGCAGAGTCACACACCTTGATGGGACCTAGCTTTACAGTAGCTTCGGTATCACAATCTGGTGAGCACATCGCACTGCCTGATTCACAGCAGGCGACAGTAGGGACTTCCTAGGCCTGCGGAACTTGGAGGACTGCTGGAGGCCAGAAATCTGCTGAGTCCTAGTCAGATGACAAGCCTCTGGACTTGGTCATGTCTTAGTTGGCAGAGCTGCTCAGACAAGCTTGGGAACATCAGGAAGGGATGTCCGCTGCACTGCTCAGAAGGCGCCATGGAGGAATCCGTTCACCTTCAGGCTGAGGTGATGGTGCCAGGATGCTAACGAGGTCAACATTGGTAGGATAGTGGCCGCCATGGAGATCTTGGTCCAGGACATTCGTCCTGCGCTGCTGTGTGGGCTGTATTCCATTGCTGACACCATAGTTGGCCTCCAATGCTATGTGGTGCACGAGAGGGGTGCGGAGCAGCTCGATCTCACTCCAGCTACCCCTTCACCTCAAGGATTCAGCCAGGGGCCCTTGGACACCTACAGGGAGGAAAGAGGATCAGCAGGTGACTCAGAAGCGCCTGGCCCATCCAAATTGCCTCTTCCTGTGACCCCAGCAGCTCCAGCTCTGCAGGCCACTGCCACACAGCAGGACCCCGAAAGCAGGCCGGGGCCCTCCAAGATTCAGCCCTCCAGGGGATGCCTGCCAAAGTCATCACAGACAGGGCGTGGCAGTCAGCTAGCTGCCTCCAATTCCGCTTGGATTTCGGGGGAGCAACAAGCTGTAGCAGCAGGATTAGAAAGGTCAAGAAGATGCAATGCTTTCGAGTCAAAACCAAATAAACTAAATTGACAAATCAAATGACAAATTAAAAGGCAGCCCCTTAAAGGGAAACTGCAAAAACAAAATACAAAATTTAAAGGAACTTACAAACATTAAACCAAAATGTGATCAATGGGGTCAATAAAACACCCCAAGCCCCATGTTGCCCATTGAGCATGGTAGACACTGCATGCTCCCTCCCCAGGGACATCCAGCTGTGTGCATATCCGCATAAGAGGGGCAGACAGTCAGGCCGGACGACCAACTTGGCCAGGCCCAGTGGCAAGCCCATGAGGAGGTCCTCCTCCCGCCCCCCCCGACCTCCCCAGCTCCCCCCCCCTCCCCCCGCACCAGGTGAATCAAGATGTAACTTTTTTTTTGGAGTTAAAACAATTAAACTAAATTAACAAAATAAAGGATAAATCAAGCACAGCCCCGAAGTCAGGTCAGCTGTAAAACCAAGGACAAAGTTTAAAGGAAACTTACAAACATTAAACCAAAATGTGATTAAAAGTGTCAATAAAACACCCCAGTCCCCGCGGTGCCCACCGAGCACGGAAGGCCTCAAGAGTGCCGGCAGACACCGTGTGCTCCCTCTCCAGGAACACCTGGCCGCGAACGTAGCCGCAGAAGAGGGACAAACAATCGGGCGGGACTCCCCCCTCGATCACCAGCTGCCTGGACCTGTTAATGGCCAACTTGGCCAGGCCCAGGAGCAGGTTCACGAAGAGGTCCTCCATCTTCCCGACCCCTTCCACACCGGGTGATCAAGAAGATGTAACTCTTTCTGAGTCAAAACAATTAAACTAAATTAACAAAATTGGGATAAATCAGGCATAGCCCCTAATTCAGGTCAGCTGTAAAACCAAGAGCAAAGTTTAAAGGAACCTTATAAACTTTAAACCGAAATGTGATAAAAGGTGTCAATAAAGCACCCCAGTCCCCGCGGTGCCCACCGAGCATGGAAAGCCTCAAGAGTGCCAGCAGACACCGCGTGCTCCCTCTCCAGGGACATCCGGCTGCGAACGTAGCACGGAAGAGGGACAAACTCCCCCGTCGATCGCCTGCTGCTTGGACCTGTTAATGGCCAACTTGGCCAGGCCCAGGAGCAGGTTCACGAGGAGGTCCTCCTCCTTCCCAACCCCTACCATGCTGGGTGATCAAGAAGATGTAACTCTTTTGAGTTAAAACCAATAAAACCAAATTAACAAAATTGGGATAAATCAGGCACAGCCCCTAATTCAGGTCAGCTGTAAAACCAAGAACAAAGTTTAAAGGAAACTTACAAACTTTAAATCAAAATGTGATTAAAGGGGTCAACAAAACACCCCAGTCCCCGCGGTGCCCACTGGGCACAGAAGGCATTCAGAGTGCCAGCAGACACCGTGTGCTCCCTCTCCAGGGACATCCGGCCGCGAATGTAGCCGCGGAAGAGGGATAAACAATCGGGCGGGACTCCCCCGTCGATCGCCCGCTGCCTGGACCTGTTAATGGCCAACTTGGCCAGGCCCAGGAGCAGGTTCACGAGCAGGTTCACGAGGAGGTCCTCCTCCTTCCCGACCCCCTACCGCACCGGGTGCCCATAGATCAGGAGCGTGGGGCTGAAGTGCAAACAAAACATCAATAAAATGTTTTTCAAATAACTAAAAAGGGAGTGTATTCTACCACACCCTATATATGCATGGTCCACGGACTCCACAAGACCGCAAAAAGGGCATGTGTCCTGAGAGTCCGTGAACCTATGCATTCTCCTATTATAGGGGACTGCTGCATGCAACACCCTCCAACCCAGGTCCCCGATAGAAAGGGGGAGGATACCTCCGTAGAGGGCCTCCCATCGGGGGCCTCCGCCGCCGAACGGCAACAAGGCACGCCAGGGCGTGTCCGGGCGGCGGACAAGGGCGAGAAAATGGAAGGTGTGCAGCAGCAGTCCGTACAAAAAGCTCCTCTTTGCCGTGCCAAAAGGCACAGAGGGCATGTCCCCGAGGCGGCTCATATTGCGAGGCACCAGCACCCGAGGGAGGGTTCAGATCTTGGGGCCAATGTGGAATTCTGTCCAAATTTTGTGAAACAGGTTCTCAGTCATTCTGCAGGAATGAAAGACAGTAGCTATAGACCTTGGGTCTAGCTAGATGCTGAACAGCAACGGCTTGCTGTGGCTCTTCAGCGACATGTGCGGGAGCCCCATCTTCCTGACGATGCTGCTCCTCCCTCTGCCCCGCCAGGCATCTCTGTCACTCTTATCTCCTTCCTCTCCACTCTCTGTACACCATGAGGCATACAGCTAGGTCACCAGGCTCTATGCTCCTGAGGTGTTCCTCCTGCAAGATGAAAGAAAGGGCATGTGGGTTAACTTGGGTCTTCAAAGAACCTCTCTTGGTTAAATCTGTAGGTGCCTGAATGCATCCCAGAGATTGCTGCCCAGCACTTGGACGTCCAGAGTTTAGTGCACTTCTTGGCTGTCCGAAACCCCACCCACCTCTTCCCCACTCCATCTGACCGATTGACAGCAGCTTTGCCCCCTGGACTGCATGCTGTGCTCTCAGCTCAGGCACAGGCATTCCTCTAACCAGCACTGCAAGGCTGCACTGTTAGCCTGAACCATGGGGGAGACTGATCCAAACTGGAATGATGACATTGCAACGGGCTGTGAGTGCTTCTACCAGTGACTGCTCCATGGCCAGCTTTAGCAAGGAGATTGTACAACTTGCCCAGTCATCCAATTGTTCTGTGGTCCATTAAAAAGCTCATTACTTTGCAGTCTGTGCCCGAGGGGTGAAAAGCTTTGGAGGACTTGGTGGTAATTTCACGCCTCTGCGTAGCTTGACAGGACAGATCAGCCAGAGGCCCGACTCCAAGCATGTCAATGTGGCTGTGCCTGAACTGTCTCAGCTGCGGCAGAATGGTCACTTTATACCATGGTGGGAAACGTGACCCACCATTGACAGGCAGAGTGGACAATTGCAAACTGGTTTCACGATGTCATGAAACCTATTTTTGGCCTTCTCACCATATTGTCCTTCTCCACCAAACACACTCAACGCCAGCGAGCATGGACAATTCTGTCCTTTGTGTTAACTTATATTTATTATCAGTGCCTAGCTTGGCAACTCAGATGTAATCCTGTTTACAAATTACATGATTGTCATTCTTTGTAGCAAGAGGACAGGCAGCGAGTTCCATTTAGTTAGAACAAGTGGATGCTAGTTGATCTATAATTATGTTTATTTTTAGGTTCAGTGGATTGGATTCACCTCTGGAATCTGGGTTCCAATCCAGCTAGACTAATGAGATGAAATTCTTTTATGTGTGCTGGCTTCAAAGCATTTACATAAAATGAGTTTGGCAGGCTAGCTCAGTTGCAAGGGACCATGGGCCGGCAGCAAAAAATTGCCTGAATTTGGTATAACATTTACAATTTCATGCAGCGAGAGCATAAGATGACTTATGTGAGAGTTGGAAAAAAATAATCCACTAATATTAATGGGGAACTGTTCTGAGGTTTGGGCAAAGACATTCTTAGGAAAAACATAGGCATTTTATTTTGTCAGTGTTTGCCACTGGCTCCAGCTGGCCAAATTTTTTTTTTCAGTTTCTTAGCAGCAACATCCATTAATTTATTTTATTCTTTCATGAGATGTGAGTATCGCTGGCAAGGCCATCTTTTGTTCCCCATGCCTAATTGCCCTTGAGAAAGTGATGGTAAGCTGTCTTTTTGAACTGCTGCAGTCCATCTAGTGTAGGTGCTCCCACAGTGCTGTCAGAAAGGGAATTCCAGAATTTTGACGCAACAACAGTAAAGGAATGGTGATGTAGTTCCAAGCCAGGAGAGGAACTTGCAGGTGGCAATGTTCCCATTCATCTGCTGCTCTAGTCCATCTAGATGGTAGAGGTCATGGGTTTTTAAGATGCTGTCGAGGGACGCTTGGTGAGTTACTGCAGTGCATTGATTGTGGAGGGAGTAAGTACTTAAGGTGGTGGATGGGCAGTGTCCTCGATCTACCTTCTTGGGTGTTGTTAGAGCCACATTCATGCGGTCAAGTAAAGACTGTTCCATCACACTCCTGATTTGTGCCTTGTAGATGGTAGGCAGGCTGTGGGGAGACAGGAGGTGAGTTACTTACTGCAGATATAGCAGCCTCTGACATGCCCCTGTAGCCACAGTATTTATATAGCAGGTTTAGTTAAGTTTCTAGTCAATGGTAACATCCAGGATGTTGGGGGGAATTCACCAATGGCCATGCCATTGAATGTCAAGCGGATATGGTTAGATTCTCTCTTTTTAGAGATGTTCATTGCAGAAGCCTGAATGTTGTCCAGGTCCTGCTGCATGTGGACATGGACTGTTTCAGTGCCTGAGAAGTCGTGATGCAACCACCCCTATTTCTGACTTAATGTTTGAGGGGAGGTTGTTGATGAAGCAGTTGAAGATATGTGGGCCTAAGACACAACCTTGAGGAATGCCTGCAGTAATGCCCTGTGACTGAGATGATTGACGTCCAACAAACTCAACCAACTTCCTTTGTAAAAAGTATGTCCCCAACCAGTGAAGAGTTTTTCTCTGATTCCCATTGATTTCAATTTTGCTAGGGCTCCTTGATGCCACATTTGCTTAAATGCTGCCTTGATGTCAAGGCCAATCACTCTTGAATTCAACTCTTTTGTCAATGTTTGAGCTAAGGATGTAATGTGGTCTGAGGTGAGTGGCCCTGTTGAAACCCAAATTGAGCATTGCTGAGCAAGTTATCGCTGTGTAAGTGCTTCTTGATAGCACAGTTCACAATACCTTCCATCACTTTGCTGATGAATGAAAGTAGACCGATAGGTTAGTAATTAGCTGGATTGGATTTGTCCTGCATTTTGTGGATGGGACATTCTGTGCAGGTGTACTAAAGCAGCTTGGTAGGGGTATGGCTATTTTTGGAGTGCAAGTCTTCAGTACTACTGCTGGGATGTTGTCGGGGCCCCGTAGCCTTTGTTGTATCTAGTGCCTTCAGCCATTTCTTTATATCCATGGAGTGAATTAAATTGGCTGAAGACAGGCATCTATGTTACTGGGGACCTCAGGAGGAGGTTGAGATGGATTATTTACTCTGCACTTCTGGCTAAAGATGGTTGCAAATACTTCAGGTATGTCTTTTGCACTGATGTGCTGGGTTCCCCCAACATTGAGGATGGGGCTGTTTGTGGAACCTCCTCCTCTGGTTAGTTGTTTAATTGTCCACCACTATTCATGACTGGATATGGCAAGAGTGCGGAGTTTTGATCTGATTCATTGTTTGTAGAATCACTTAACTCTGTCTATTGCATGCTGATTCCACTGTTTAGCAAGCATGTAGTCCTGTATTGCAGTTTCATGAGATTTGGTACCTCATTTTTCAGTATGCCTGGTGCTGCTCCTCTCATGCTTTCCTTGCTTGTACCAGGATTGATGCAGTATGGTGGGAACAGAGGCAGGCAGGTGACATCGACAACTGGTTAGAACACTCACCTCCTTTCAGTGGAAGATCAGCCAAGTTCCCCACATGGTTGTTAGGCTGTCTAGCCCTCACCCCTCACTCCCCCACCTACCCATGCCCCCTCCATATACCCAAACTCTCTCTTTGTCCACCCACCCATTATGTATAGAACTCATGTGCCATATAATAACACTGAGAATTCTTTGAAATGCTCAGGAGCAAAAACAAAACCATCCATTCAAACTCCTTTTAGAAGCTCATCAATCTGTCAGTCAAACACATAACCATTGAAACCCCTCTTGAAAAAAACTCTTGTATCCCAAGTGTTCATTAATCTGTCAAAATAAACAAACAGCCATTCAAAATATTTAATCCTAATATATGCTCATAAAACTGTCATTTAAACAAAATGCACAGTTCACTCACAGCTGTGTATACAACTCCTGCTGAGCTAGATCCATTAGTGGGGCTTTGAGCTCAGCCATGCATTCATAATGAGAATACATTACAAAGCAGAATAAATAAATGCAACAGAGCACAATGTTATGGATTATTTGAAGTTGCTTGTCCAGATGTCCAACCATCTGCTCCATTTTTTCAAAGACTTAATGGAATTTCAACCAAAGAAGGCTAGCAACTGTTAAATTTTTTCAAAGTCTTAAAAGATTTCTGGAAGTTAAATCATTGTAATACAGTATACAGCTGACCTATTTAAATCAAATTTTCAATAATGTTGAATGCAGAAGAGCATGTTAATCACTGGATAAAGTATTATACTACATATGGACATTTACAGTTGGTCATTTCCCTTTTAAGGACAGAGCCCTTTGATCAATCATTGCATTGAAAGCATACTTAAATCATAATACACCATTACATTGGGGCAGATTTTTGGGGAGTAGTAAGGACCCCGGAGCAATTTAAAAATGGAGGGTGAGTCTCGATTCTGGGATTCCTGCCTGCATTCCCAATGCCCCCAGTTTTTGGCGATATGAGATAAAGGTGTGGATAGCAGTTCCACACCCTGCACTCCCTACCTGGCAAGCTCCATTGTGGCAGTAGGCATCTCCTAGCCCCCACAATTTTTATGGAGTCAGGACAGCTTCTCCATGCCTCGGTGAAACACAGACTTTGAGGAGTCATGAACCATGACCTGCAGGTCTTACCCATGCTCCACTATGTCAACTTATGTCAACTAATTATCCTCACCAACAACCAATGGTCCCTCATTCCAATCTTTACCTCACCAACACACACTTAACACTGTTGCAAGCCTCAAAAACGTATCTCACATGCCAACTCATTCCCCCCCCCACCCCCACTGCCAATGGGCCTCAGACACTCCATGCCCTTCACCCACCCCATCAAAGGTTCACCCTGTCCAGGCCTGCCAAAACTCATCTGCCTGAGCCTGCCAAAACTTCACCCTACTCGGGACCCCAAAACTTGACCTTCCCCGGGCCCGTCAAAACTTTGACCTCCCTGTGCTCCAGCCCTAGCGTCCAGCACCACTGTACCTTGGCTCCCCAAGTTCCAGCTTTGCCATTCCTTTGCTTGCCTTGGGCCTGGCAGTCCTCAGCACACTCACCACCGCCTATCAGCAGCAAATGCAGGAAAGGAATGCCCTGTGATTGAGGAGCAGACCTTTGCAAAATCTTAAATTTCACTTACCTGCATTTTGAACTCACTGGCATGTCTTACCTACTTTTGAACAGTGGCTCCATGTTCGGCCCATGGGCTGCTAGTTGGACATGGTTGGTTTAGAATATTGGCCCCGGTCTGAAGCAGCAGCCAAAATATGCATGCAAAATGACACTGAGGGAAATTTGGATTAAATGGGTTTGCCAAATGTTAGAATAGCTCTGTCCTAGGTATAAACAGAGGATAAAAATGAGATCCTGTAAAAAAAATCCAAAGTTAAAGTCAGAGACCCTGTCATGGAATGATGTTGACTTGCAGACAATATTCAACCTACTTGGAATATGGACACAGTATTGTGTACAATTTTAACCACTACACCACACGCAAAAGAAAATGAATGCATTGGAAACTGTGTAAAAGGGACAAAATAGGAGAAAATGTTAAAGATGCTTAAAGTCTAGACTTAAGACAGTTAAGGGGGAATCTCATACAAGTATATAAATATTAAACAGATTTACAAAAACAGATTTGTATTTCAAAACAAATAAGGAATGTAGGGCTAGGGACATAAATGGAAATTAGTGAAAATAATGGGTGGAATTTTCCACACCCACCCGCCAACGCGATCTTCCAGAAATCAATGGATTTCTGGCTGGGGTGCCGCCTCGCCCACGGGTCCCATCCACGACAGGGCTGGAAAACCCTGGTCTAAGTTTAAAATAATTATATCAGAAAAAGCTATTTTATTCAGGGAGCAAATCGTTTGGAATAATTTGCCAGCATGCCATTCGAATCGAAGAAATTGTGGCTATTCAAAGCTATTCAAAGTGTAACACTGTAATGAGAGACAGACTGGAGGCTGAGCTTTAAATGAGCTAAATAGTGTTTTCTTGTCCTTGACTTCTACTTATGTTTTCAGATACTGTTGTATGCTGCAAGAGATTAAATCATTTCCCTGGGGGGGGGATTTTCAGCATGGTGAGTGGGGGCGGGGCCCGCTTGCTGAGGCATAAAATGACACTGGGTGACATCAGACGTCACCGCGCGCCATTTAGATTTTCAGTTCGGCGGGTGCACAGCCGAGTCGGCCCTGTTAAGGCCATTAATTAACTAATTAACCCTATTGAGAAAACTGCCCATCCAATCTTAAGGTTGGTGGACAGGTGAAGAGCCCAGGCGGCCTTTGCATTTTTCATGGAACCTCATCCACAGGCGGGATGAGGTTTCATGAAGGGTTTATTAATTAAATACATTTTTCCGTTAAAGTTCATTGACATTTCCCAGCTCATGTGACACTGTCACATGAGGGGACATGTCTTAATTATTTTTCCCTTTATTAAAATTTTTAAAACTTAAAACTTGTTTCCCTGAGGCACAGAGATTTCTGCGTGCGAAAGAGCGCACTCCCGCTTCAGGGAATGACCCCTGTCTGTCCTCCCAGGGAGCGCACAGCACCTGCGGGTGCACGTCACGCTGGGTGGGCCTTAATTGGCCCGCCCACGTAAAATGGTGGCGCGGACCCGATCAGGGGCACCGATCGGGCCCTCATCTGCCTGCGCCCGCCCCTGCACAACCCCCCGATGGAGGGAAAATTCTCTCCCTGCATTTTTCATTCATTTGGACATATGGATAAAGAGCAGGAGTAGGCTATTCAGCTCCTCGAGCCTTCTCCGCCATTTAATAAGATCATAGCTGATCTGATAGTAACCTCAAATCTGCATCATGCCTACCCCCGATAACTTGTCACCAAGAATCTATCCACCTCTGCCTTAAAAATATTCAAGACTCAGCTTCCTCCGCCTTTTCAGGAAGAATTCCAAAGACTCACAACCCTCTGAGTGAAAAAATTTCACCTCATCTCTGTTTAAATGTGTGGCCTCTTATTTTTAAACAGTGACCCCTAGTTCTAGGTTCTCCCACAAGAGGAAACATCCTCTCACAACCACCCTGTCAAGATCTCTCAGGATCTTATATGTTTCAATCAAGCTGTCTTTTACTCTTCTAAACTCCGGCAAGTACAAGCCTAGTCTGCCCTACCTTTCCTCATAAGACAACCCACCCATTTCAGGTATTAGCCTGGTAAACCTACTCTGAACTGCTTCCAACACGTTTCATCCCTCCTTAAATAAGGTGACCAATACTGTACACAGTACTCCAAACTAGTGCTCTGTACAACTGAAGCATAACTTCCCTACTTCTGTATTCAATTCCCTCACAATAAATGATAACATTCTATTAGCTTTCCTAATTACTTGCTGTACTTGCAAATTAGTCTTTTGTGATTCATGCACTAGGTCCCTCAGAGCTCTGCAATCTCTCACCAGTTAGATAATATGCCTCTCTTTTATTCAACCTGCCAAATGGACAATTTCACATTTTCCCACATTATACTCCATCTGCCAGATCTTTGGCCACTCACTTACCCTATCTATATCTGTATGTAGCCTCCTTATATCCTCTTCACAACTTACTTTCCTGTCTTTGTGTCATCAGCAAATTTGGCAACCATCCCTTCAATCCCTTCATCCAAGTTACTTATATAAATTATAAAAGTTGAGGCCCCAGCACTGATCTCTGTGGCATGCCACTCATAACATCCTGCCAACCTGAAAAAGACCTATTTATGCCTACTCTCTGCTTCCTGTTAGCCAGCCAATCTTCTACCCATGCCAATATGTTACCCCCTATACCATGAGCTTTTATTTTTCGCAATAACCTTTGATGTGACACTTTATCAAATGCCTTCTGCAACGTAAGTACAGTATACCCACTGGTTCCCCTTTATCCTCAGCACATGTTACTTCATCAAAGATCTCCAGTAAGTTGATTAAATGTGATTTCTCTTTCACAAAACCATGTTTACTCTGCCAATGACCTTGAGCTTATCAAGTGCCCTGCTATAATTTCTTTATTCTAATGTTTTCCCTGTGACAGATGTAAAGTTAACTGGCATGTAGTTTCCTGCTTTCTGTCTCCCTCTCTTTTTGAATAATGGAGCTACATTTGCTATCTTCCATTCTAATGGGACCTTCCCTGAGTCTAGGGAGTTTTGAAAAATTAAAACCAAAGCATCAACAATCTCACTAGATACTTCTTTTAAGACCCTAGGTTGAAGTCCAGCAGGACCCAGGCTCTTGTCAGCCCACAGCCCCAACAATTTAGTACCACATTTCTGGTGACTGTAATTTTCCTGACTTCCTTCCCCACTTCCATTTCCTGGTTAAAAGCTGCTTTTGGGTTGTTACTTGTATCCGCTATAGTGAAAACCGATGCAAAATATCTGTTAAAATCATCTGCCATCTTCTTGTTTTTCATTATCAATTCTCCAGACTCACTCTCTATAAGACCAACATTCACTTTGTTAACTTTTCTTTTTAAAATATTCTTAAAAACTCTTACTATCTATGTTTATATTTCTGGCTAGCTTTCCCTCATGCTCTAATTTTTCCCTCCTTATTAATCTTTTAGTCATTCTTTGCTGTTCCTTATATTCTGTCTAATCTTCTGGCCTTCCACCTATCTTTTCACAACTATATGCTTTATCTTTAAGTTTAATACTACCTTTAACCTTTCTAGTTGACCATGCATGATGTGTCCATCCTTTGGACTTGTTCTTACTCATTTAAATGTATCCTTTTGTGCATTCTAAAAAATCTTCTCAAATGTTAGTCACTGCATCTCTATTGGCCTATTCCTTAACCTAATTTGCCAATCCACTTTATCCAGCTCAGCTTTCACGCCCTCATAATTGCCCTTATTTAAGTTCAAAAACTTAGTCTCAGACCCACTCTGCTCTCTCTCAAACTGAATGTAACATTCAATCATATTATGGTTGCTGCTACCAATGGACACCTTCACTATGAGATCATTAATTACTCCCTTCTCATTGCATAACACCAGGTGTTATGACATGGCAGATGATGTGTGCCAGGTGGACTAAATCCATGAGGGAAACTTGGTCATGCTATCATAACAGCTTTGAAACTTGTATTTATTATGAGATGTGTGCACTGAATTCAGAAGTAATAAGTCCACCAAGACTTCTAGAGATTCAAAAAAATTAAATTAGAACATTTATTTACAAAATATAAGATTCAAAGTACATACATAAGACTACAAATGACTTAATGTTATAATAACTCCTAAAATTCCTAATTAACCTGACCTCCAGTTACACTCCCTTTATGGAAATGGTCTAAAATAGATCTTGGATTTTGAACAGATCCAGCAAAATAACACAATTCCCTGGACAGTGGAACTCCAAGTGGCTTTTCTCCAGCTTCAGTTTTGGTGGACAGCAGACTTATACACGAATATGTATATTTCACACACTTCTGTTAGATCTTACATGGTGTTCTCCTGTTACATAGCCCTTCATTCTCCTTTATATATATTTCTCTCTTTTTAATATATAAATTCTGTTATCCCATATGTCTTTGAACCTGTATCTCCCTCATGATATGAAAACTTTCTTGGTGCCAATATTTTCAGTGACCTATGGGGAAAATAAACACGTTCCTTAGCCTTGCTTATCTGGCTAATTGCAAACAGGCTAAAATGCCTTGGAAATCCAAATCTCCCTTCATTTATGTAAAAATGCAAATTCCCTTCACATCTTACATGCTAAGCCAGCATCCATGTTTACTCATTAGCATGTCAAGCAACTAGCTTCTTTTGATGCGTTAAAGCTTGCAGCCTACTTCACTCCAAATGTAATTAAAACACACATAGGCAGACCCAACTCTTCTTACCCCCATAAACCTACTTTACAGAAAACCAGAAAAATGTTATGAAAATTATTATACATTCATGACACAGGTTTAGTATAGTTTGCTCTCTGGTTGGCTCCAGAATATGCTGTTCTAAGAAGTTATCCCGAAAACATTCAAAGTACTCCTCATCAAGGCTATCTTTGTCTATCTGACTTTTCCAGTCTCAATGTAAGTTAAAATCTCCCATGATTATTGCTGTGCCTTTCTGACAAGCTCCAATTATTTCTTCCTTTATGATCAACCCTGCCATGTGGTTACTGTTAGGAGGCCTGTACACAACTCTCACAAGTGACTTCCTGCCTTTCCATTTCTCATTGCTATCCAAACGGTTTCCACATCCTGGTTTCCTTAACTTAGGTCATCTCTCTGTATTGTGCTAATACCATCATTAACTAACAGAGCTATCCCTCCAACTTTTCCTTGCTTCCTGTCCTTCTTAAATGTTCTGTATCCTTCAATATTTAGGTCCTAATCCATGTCCTCCTGCAGCCATGTTTCCATAATGTCTATCATATTGAAATTATTTACTTCTAGGTGCACTCTCAGTTTATCTGCTTTGTTTTGAATGCTATGTGCATTCAGATCCAGAGTTTTAGTTTTATCCTTTTATTCTTTTTATAACCTCTAGTTTCGTCTGTTGATTTACTGTTGGATTTGTACTCTCTATCCCTTCCTGTCACAGTCTGTTTTGCATTTCCCATAATAATGCCTTTTTCTTTTGCCTTGTCTCTGCTCTTTCATTTACCAAATCTGCCCAAGTTTGATTCCTTGTCCCCACTATTTAAATTCTCTCTCCTTTCCTAATTATGTGGCTCACAGGAATACTGGTCCTAGCACAGTTCAGGTATAGACCTTCCCAACGGTACAGATCCCGCTTTCTCCAGTACTGGTGCTAGTGCCCCATGAACCAGAACCCACTTCTCCCTCACCAGTCTTTGAGCCACACATTCATCTCTGTTTTGTCTTATGCCAATTTGCACATGGCTCAGGTAATAATCCAGAGATTATGAGCTTTGAAGCTCTGCTTCTTAATTTGGTGCCTAGGTCCTCAAACTGACTATGCAGAATCTCCTTCTTTGTCCTGCCTATGTCGTTGGTACATGGATCACAATGACAGGGCCCTCTTATTCCAATGCATGTTCCTATTCAGCCCCGAGCATATGTCCCACATCCTGGAGCCTGGCAGGCAACGCAGCCATCTGGATTCGCTCTTTGCTGCAGAGAATGGTGTCAATCCCTCTGACTATACTATCTCCTACTTCCACTACATTCCTTTTTGTTCCTCCCACTTGAATGGCTTCCTGTACCATGCTGCCATGGTCAGTTAGCTCATCCACCCTGCAGCCTCCATCTCATCCAAACAAGCTGAAAAAAACCTCTAACCTATTGGACAATTGCAAAGGCTCACACTCCTGTGCTCCTGCCCTCTGAGTCTCCTTACCTGCCTCACTCACAGTCACACTCTCCTGTCCCTGACCACTGACCAAATCAAAAGACCCTGTCCTAGGAGGTGTGACTGCCTCCTGGTACAAAGAATCCAGCTAACTTTCCACCTCCCTGATGCATTGCAGTGTCTGTAGTTGAGCCTCTGAACTCTGAGCTGAAGCTGCTCAAACTTCAAACACTTACTGCAGACGTGTTTGCCCTGGATCAAACTTGCACCCAGCAGGTCCCACATGTTGCAGTTGCGACAAATCACCTGTCCTGACATCCTTAATATGTTCTAATTAACTATTTAATTATTTTATTCAATTAAAAATTTTACTTTTATTTTTATATATTTTATTGACCTCACCACTAGTTACTAGACTATTTTGAACGTTAGGAATAAAATAAACCTTAGTCACTTAACAAATACTCACCAAATAACTAGCTTCTTCTCCTGTAGCAGAGTATGACCACTTCCTGAAGGCTGAGAAAGTTAGAAAGCAGAAAGCAAAAGAGCACCTATTTCCCTTCCTTCCCTAACTCCCTTAATTACCCAACTCTCTGCACTCTATTCTAGTCATACGTCTTGCAGTAAACCTTACATACAGCATTTCTTTCCCCACTATGCGCCGAATTTTCACTCGAGCCAAATACGCTACTCGGTCCCTATCTCACTCAGGCCGAAGTCTCCACTCACTGATTGCATACCTCTCACTGCTGTGATAAGCTTGCTTTGATTGATGTTTTAAATGTAGTTAAATGTGCTATAGTTGTCAGTATTTTATGACTGTCTCAGTTTCAACCCAACCACGTGCCCTTGCTTTTGAAAACATTCAGCTTTTTAAAAAAACAGATCCTAAAGCAGGTACTGGTGCAAACAAAAAGAATCACTGCACACTTCATGAATTAAGCAGGGCAAGATTTAACGAAAGGATTAAAGCTGTTAACTTACTGTGATCTCAAAATATTTTGCAATAATTGTGTAGCAATTTTTTTAAAGGAAAAAATGTTTAAGAACTGTTCTTAATTCAGTCGCTGTCAAATCCTGAGGTAGTGTTCAATGCAGAATAGTTTGGGTTTATCTGGCATCTGCCACATACTGTTGGAGTTGAACAAAGCTGAATTCAATGTTCTTTGGAATCCATTTATACCAATTCTGTGATATTTTTAATGTTGAGCACAAGGTCTTTGAGTAGGTTTGGATAATACTGACCCATCAACAACCCCAAATCCCATGTGGTTTAAAATTTCAGTATACTGGGCAGAACAGCAGTTAATTTATTCCCAATGAGGAATAATATTCTCCATTCTCTGTGTGGCCCTGCTAGAAATCATGTCCTTGTTTCATTTGTACCAGTTTCATTTTATATTTCATTATTATTCCTCTTACCAGTTAACGTTTATTGGCCAAATTATATTGCCCCATCTTGTGTTTTGTTCTCTATTCTGTACCACTTAATGCCTTGCATCATCAATAAGGCCTTTGCCAGTTCTAAGACAATATTCTGTGAGCTTAAATGATTTAAGCATTGTGTTAACTGCAGCAAGATCTTGCTGTAGCAGATAAGTGATTGAGTTATATGCCACTGCACAATACTCCAACATGCCAGATATGTTTGAGTTGTCTTTTTGGACCCATCAATATCTGATATTATTCAGGAAAAATTAATGAAAAATAGCAGATACAGAAAAAAATTAACCACATGTCCGTACCAATTGGATAGTAGCAGAGGGGTTGGTATCATCTACATTTGCTGGTTGAACCTCTGTGTTTTTGCAGCATGGCTTGACAGAATTCTCAATAAGCCAACTTTGAAGTTCTAAATGGTGCTCTGAGTTTGGTTTGTTTTTACCATGCTCTTCCAAAATTCGTAATTGTCTGTAGTCCAAGAAGGGGAGCTCATGCATTTGTCACCCACATATCCTGTCTTCTTGGAGAGAACTTCTTGTTGGTAATAGCTGGTTTTCCCATGTCTATTTTTGGAACCATAGGTATGAAAGTGAAATATGATAATCTTCCACAGGCACTTTCCATATTCTAAGATCTAAGTTTCATTATGAATTATGTTACAAGGCTATGCCCCTTTATTTTAGAAAAATATGATTTTTCAACTGTTAACTGACTTGAACTTCTGCAATTTGAACTGAGATAGAGCAAACTGCTTAAAAATGCAAGGCTACGTTCCAAGTTGAAGGTGAGAAACCAGCAAATTGCCCTCAGGGGAATGTGAAGAGAGAGACATTTCTAGACACCCATCAAAACTCTTAACTGTCTAAGGAAGAGACATTAATAATGCAAGGAATTGGATATTGAAACTGGCTGCCACAGACAGACCCGCCCAAAACCTCTTGGAAACAAACAATGAGTGAAATATTTCAAGGCAAGGTTGCCAGCCACTAGAGAGACACAAGTGGCGTCCAGAAAGCCATCAGCAGAGGAAACATGCTGAGGGCTGCTTGCTCTCCCCCACTCCCCTTTTTGGAATAAGTATGTCACCCAGTTCGCTAAGCCAACCCTACCAGAAACCTACTAATGAACCAAGATCTCATATTGATTGCAACATCTTCTACATATGGCCGCATCCAAGAAATCAGCTAACCTAAATTGGCCACAATGTTTAAAATCTATGCCTCAAGTTCAAACAAACAACACTTAGCCAGATCTTAATTTACATTTTTTTATTTCTGTTACACACCGTGTGGGCGTGTATTGTTACAACTGGTCCTCAGGCAAGGATTCCCCAATTTGTTATGATCCTGGATTAGGTACCCCAAATTGTTATGCTCCTGGGTGAGGATGGATGAACTAGCTCCCTTTCTTTATTCAACCCCCTTTGTTGGTCACAACAAGGTTAATTTAAGGAGGATCCCTTCCCTCATGGATTCCTTTCCCTAGTCCAAATGTATTTATGTTTTAAAAGGAATCAATTTAACCAAGCTGTCTTGAGCCAAAGTAAGAATGAGTTTATTGTTTACTAAACACAAGAAAAAAATAATAAAAACACAGCGCACATACAGACAGATTAGAAATGAGAAATTGAGTCCAAAAATAAAAGTTATAAATATATATGAATCAGTCCTTTGGCTTGTCTGTGAGGAGTAGATAGTAAAGCGTTCTGGCCGTTAAGTTGGGGTGATTCCGGTAGCACTGACTTTAGCAGCTGAGCAGTTGGTTTGAAGATTCTTGGTTCTGCAGGTTAGCTGGAAGGAGTGGTCCTGTTTCCTTTTTGACTGTGGTTTTTGCTGTCTTCTGCCTTGCTTCCAGCAATCAGAGAGGGAGGACTTTTTTTATTGTAAGCACAAGGATACCCAGATGATGTTTTTTAGCTATGACCTTCACAGCACACACACACCAAAAAGAACACCAGACTAGCACACAGAACTAGGGTTGCAGTTGGCTTTTTGAAACCCCTTTACTTGTGTATCAAGAAATTACAGTTCAGTTTGCATTATATATTTTCCTTTCAAGTAATCTACATAGAAATTTTCCAGCAAAGGGATTATCTTACAGTCTCAGCCGGCTTTTGCTTGTATGTCCTTTTTTAAAAAACGTGTAAGTTACTTAAAAGTTCAATATGTCCATTAGTAATTCAGGGATAGGATCCATGATCATGATACATCCCCAAACAACAATTGAAATGAGATTCATTGTCATTTCATTACAAAAGGAGAAAAAAATATAACACAACAAAGACACTCATTCTTCTAGCCTGGGTCAATATTATCTTTTCAGTTCTAAGTGGTCTCTTTAAGTTCTGGACAGGGTGTCTGCAATCACATTTAATTTCCTGGCAATCTGGATGATTTTTAGATGGTATGGTTGGAGAAGCAAACTCTAATGGAATAACCTGGCATTCTCTGCCTTAAATTTTTCCACAAAAGTTAACGGGTTGTGGTCAGTATAGACTGTGGCCTCTCTTTATCCATTTAGGACATACATCTCAAAGTTTTTGAGAGCCAGTAACAAACCCATGGTTTCATTGGCTACTGTGGAGTACTATTTCTGATACTTGTTTAGTTTTTTGGAGAAGTACCTGATTAGTCTCTCTATCCCTGATTCATTTTCCTGGTGGAGGACAGCCCCTACCCTGATGTGACTCGCATCGATGGCTACTTTAAATGCTTGGTTAAAGTTTGGAGCTGCAAGCACAGGCTTGCCTATTAAAATGGCCTGTAGCCTTTTGAAAGCTGCCTGGCATTTCTCAGTCCATACTACCTTTGCTTATTTCTGTAGTAGCTCTGTTAGTGGGGCAGCTCCTACACTGAAGTTTGGGACGAACTTGTGATAGAACCCACACATACTCAAGAACCTCATAATTTCCCATTTCACTGTAGGAAAGGGGGACTGTGCTTCTGCTTGTACCTTTGCAACCCTAGGCAGTACTTGCCCTTGACCCACTATGTGTCCTAGAAAGGTCACTTGAGCCTTAGTGAACTTGCTCCTTGCGAGATTGACCACTAGGTCAGCTGACTGTACTTTCCGGAAGAGGGCTTTCAGTACTCTAGAGTTTCCTTGGTGTTGCTGTACACCAGGAGGTCGCCTAGGTACATTATGCAATTGGATAAGCCTGCCACTACCTGGTCCATCAGTCTTTGAAAGGTGGCTGGGGCATTTCGGAGTTCAAATGCCATGACTCAACATTGGTATAACCCATCGGGAGTTACGAAGGCAGCGATTTCCTTCATGCGGACAGTCAAGGGAAGCTACCAGTATCCCTTGGGTAAATCTATCTTTGTAATGTAGGCCGCTTTACCTACTCTATCTATGCAGTCTTCCAGCCAAGGTATCGGGTAGCAGTCAGCTCAGGTCACTGTATTTATTTTTTAGTAGTCAATGCAGAACCTTGTGGAGTCATCCAGCTTGGGCATAAGCACAACTGGGGAGCTCCAGCTACTGCTGCTTGGCTCTATCTGTTGATGCTCCAGCACATAGTTAACCCCCTCCCAAACCTGGGCCAGCTTTTCTGGGCCTAGATGATAGGGATGTTGGCTTATGGGATGGGCCTTGCCAACATCCACATCCACATCATGTAGAACTAGTGCGGCCCAGCCTGACTTGTCCCTGCATAAACCTCTAAATGCAATGAGCAGCCTCGTTAAGCCTGCTCGCTGTTCTGCAATTAGGTGGGTGAATAGGAAGTCTAAGTTTTCTAGTATCTTGGTGTTGATTAGCCAGGTAGTAGGGCTTCAATGTGGGCCTCAGCCACAACTCCCTCCAATTCATCCCCACTACTATCCTCATCCTTAGGTGGGTGGCAATGGGACAGATCACTACCTGCTTGTCCCTTTCTCGGCTATGATATTGCTTTATCATGTTGACATGGCACAGCCTTTGCTTTTTCCCCCAATCTGGGGTCTCAATTAGTTTACTTCCCTGAGCTACTTTGTTACTCTGTACGGCCACTGAACCATGCTTTTAAGGGTTCACTTAGTATTTGTAGGAGCATTAACACATACTCTCCTGGCATAAAGATTTGGGCCCTGGCATGTTTGCCTAACTGTTTCTTCATAGCTGTCTGGGAGATTTTCACATGTTCTTGGGCCACATCACAGGTTCTCATGAGTTGCTCGAAAACTGTTACGCAGTCTAACATGGACACTTCCCCTGTTTGTTCTTAAAACCTCTCCTTGATTAGTTTCAGAGGCCCTCGCACTTGGTGCACATAAACTAATTTAAAAGGAGTAAAACTGGTGAACCCATTGGGTGAGTCCCTGGTTGCAAACAGTAGAAGTTTTATTCCAGTCATGGGGTACTCATGGCAGTATGCCCTGATCATTGTTTTTAGGGTCTGTTGGTACCATTCTAGTGCCCCTGCGACTGCGGGTGATATGCTGACGACTTCAACTGGGTCATGTCCAGGTTACCCATGACTTCCTGGAATATGTTAGACATGAAATTTGAGCCCTGATCTGACTTGAAAGGCTTTGGGTCAAAGAATTGGGTCAATTCCCTCACCACCGTTTTGGCAGATATGGTTCTTAGGGGAAGAGCCTCTGGGAAATGAGTAGCCACATCTATGATGGCAAAGATAAACTGATGGCCCCCTTTTGTTTTGGGCAGGGGCTTCACACAGTCCATTAACAACTTGCTTAATGGTTCCCAAAAATCGGGCATGGGAATTATAGCAGGTCATTTGGCAGGTTGGGGTTTTCCCACAACCTGGCAGATGTGGCAGGTTTTGCAAAACCTTACTGCATCTCTGTGGAGGTGTGGCCAGTAAAAATGCTGGCTGATGCAGGCTTAGGTTTTGCATATACCGACATGCCCAGCCATCGGAATTTCATGAGCTAGCCGCAATATTTCCCTATGGTACCTCAGTGGCACCGCTACCTGGTAGATCACTGTCCACTCCTCATTTTCAGGTCTGTGAGGGGGTCTCCATTTCCTCAACAGCACCTCATTTATAATGTAGTAGCATTCAGGGACTGCTTCTGCCTTGGCTTCAATGTGTTGCAGTCTGAGATAATGTTTTTAACAGTCGGTCAGTTTGCTAGGCCACTACCAAACAAGATCTATTTATTACCTCCTTAGGATCTTCTAGACTCCTGAAAAATTTTCAGATCATGAAACCGTAGGGTCTTCTGTCTTCAGTGCTACTTCAGCTTCCACTGATGGAGCATGTCTGGCCACAGGCTGTGTCGCCACATAGGGAAAATTCCAGGCACTTTCTCCTGTCGGTTCTGTATCCCAAACCTTAGTGGGCTTCCCTGAGATCACTGGGATGCTATTACCTTTGATCCTGCCAGGCCATTGCTGAGGAGCAGGTTGACCCCTCCACTGGCAAACTGGCGGCGACTCACCTGGTCACTGGTCCTGACACAAGGCCACACTCCAGATGCACCCGGTATAAGAGGATGTGCATGTAGCCTTTCAATGCCCTTTACCAACAGCTTGGCACTTAGTGCACTCTCTGGTGGGAAAGTCATCCCTTTTCACAGCAGTAGAGTTTGGCTGGCCCTTGTATCACAGGCTTATTTGCCTCACCTTGGGGAAATGTGGCCACCCTTCCTTCGGACACAAATCCTTGTAATTGTCAGGGATTTGTTTAACATCATCCGCTCTCTCAGGAGTGCCTCTACAGTGATTCACAGCCGCCGTCAGAGCCATAGCCTGGTCTCTCTGCATACTCTCTGACTGACTCCCGCTCTCTGCATGGGGAGTATGTGCCCTGATAAATCCCACTGGATTTCCCCGTAACCTCCAGCAATTTGCCTGGAGGTGCCCTACCTTTCGGCAATTAAAACACATAGACTTCTTAGCCTCATTTTTCATCTCAGAACCACCCTTTCTGTGCTGAGGAAGGCCCCCAGCATTTCCTTCTCTCCCACGGGTGCTCAGTTTCCGATCACTCTCTCCAACTCTATCCTTTCCAGTTGGTTGGGGGTGACTAGGGGAGGGTCTCTTCTGGGACAAAGGTTTGAGAACCAGCTCATAATCATCAGCCAGTGTGGCTGCCTGCCTGGCCCCTGTTACTCTCTGTTCCTCTAAGTGTGTTCTTATTGGGAAGAGTATGGAGATTTTAAACTCTTCAAGGAGAATTATTTCACAGAGGTTTGCATAAGTGAGTTCTGTCTTAAGTGCTTGCACCTACTGGTCAAGGCAAGTTGCTTAAGCCTTTCAAATTCCAGGTACATCAGGCCATTTCCTGAGGGAATGGAATTTCTGGTGGTATGCCTTCGGCACTAACTGGCACAAACTCAAAATAGCTCTTTTTGCTGCCTCATCGTCATTGGCACTTTCCTCAGGTAAGATAAAGTAAACCATGTGAGCTTTCCCTGAAAGTTTACTTTGCACTTTGCAGTAATAAGGACTAATGTTGGACTGGTCACTTGAAAGAAATAAAGAAAGTTTCCACCTCTGCTTCATCAAATTTGGGGATTAATTAAATAAACTGAATTGCCTCAGCCCTTAAATCTGAGCTAGTGGTGTCTTCAAGGGACACAGTAGGATTCCTGCCCCTCAGCTTGAGCTGTTTTAGTTGAAAATCCCTTTCTCTCTCTCTGTCCTGAAATTTTCTCTCTTTTCTCTCCGTGGCCTTTCCTGTCTTTCACTTTCTCTTTTCTGAAATTCTGATTTCTGCTGCTCTAATTTTAATCTCTGTACCACTTCTTTATCCATTTCATCGTCCTCCTGTATTTCCACCTGTAGACTGTTGGCCACCCCTTTTAAAATCTCGGATTTTCTAGCTTTCGGGCGAACTTGTAATCTTAAATGCCTCGTTAAATCTTTTAACTGTTCAAGAGGCAGAACTTTTATATACTCAAAAGCAACTTCACCTAATTCTCCTAGAAACGCACAGGCATCAAATGTGGACATTTTACTCTTCAATAGTACAGACTCAAGAAAGCCCTTTTGTAGTTTTTAAAATTGGTTTCAAAGGAACAATTTACTTTCCCCACTCAAATTCATTTGTTTTGTCTGTGGGAACAATTCCAGCACTGAGCCGCCTTTTTTATTACAACCAGTTCCGGGCAAGGTCCCCCTGATTTGTTTTGATGCTGGATGAGCTAGCCCAAATTTTTATACTCCTGGGTGAGGAGGGATGAATTAGCTCCCTTTCTTTATTCAATCCCCTCGGTTGGTTGCACCAAGGTAAATTTACAAAGGATCTCTTCCCTCGTGGATACCATTTCCCAGTCCAAATGTATTGATGTCTTAAAAGAAGCCAATTTAACCAGGCTGTCTTGAGTCAAAGAAAAAGTGAGTTTATTAGTTACTAGATGCGAGAAAAAATAATAAAAACACAACATGCTAACGTACAAATTAGAAATGAGAAATTGAGTCCAAAAATAAAAATTAAAAAGATATACAAATCAGTCATTTGGCTTGCCCATGAGGAGTAGATAGTGAAACATTGTGGCCATTCAGTTGGAGTGATTCTGGTAGCACTGACTTTGGTAGCTGAGCAGTTGGTTTGGAAATTCTTGGTTCTGCAGGTTAGCTGAAAGGCTTTGTCCTGTTTCGTTTTCGACTGTGGCTTTGTTGACTTGTGCCTTGCTCAGAGAGGGGGGACTTTTTTACCTGTAAGCACAGGGATGCCCAGTTGGTGTTCTTCAGCTATGACTTTCACAGCACACACACACCAAATGAGAACACCAGACTAGCACACAGAGCTAGGATTGCAGTTGGCTTTTTAAAATGCCTTTCCTTGTGTATTCCTGGAAGGGAAAAAATAACCATGCCTTCCACCCAGCCCAGTTTTCTTTTCAACTCAGTTCATGTTCACAGTCTGAGATATAACTCAACAGGAGGTGGTTTCAGCTGAGATGGTAATCATTTTCCATTATTTCCACAACCACAGGATATTACAGTTGAGTTTACATCGTATCATTTCCTTTGAAGTACCTCTGTCATACCTTTTAAGTCATACCATGACATTCCGCTCTCTCTGAACTAGTTGGTCATGTAAGCCACATAGGAATTTTCCAGCAAGTAGTTACCTTTCAGTCTCAGACAGCTTTTGCTTGGATGTCCCTTTTTAAAAAACATGTGTCTTACTTAAAAGTTCAATTTGTTCTTAAGTAATTTGGGGATAGGATTCGTGGTCATGACAGTGTGGGTCCTAATGACTGCATGAGGGCCGAATGCTTGATGTCATGTTTTTATTTTTTTTGGGTTTAGAGGTTAATCAATTTGCTCTTTCTTGGATTCATGAAAACTTTGTTTGATTGGCTTCTTATTGATCACAGCTTAAGTAGATAAATACATTCTGATTTGGAAAAGATGTATCCTTGTAAAAAGAAATGTAAACCTTTGTCGTCACCAACCAAGGAAGTTGAATAGAAGGGAACCAGTTCATACCCTTCTCACCTGGTCATAACAATGAACAATCTTCTTTGAGTGTAAAACCAGATATATTTTTACAGGAATCTTGTTTTAAACAATTCTTAGTCTCAAATTTGTTTGTATTCCTTGAGAGACTGATAGCTTGTCTTCACAAGAAGACAGGAATTTCAACAAATGACAGCTTCAACCATCATTGTGTCTAGCATCTTATGAGATCCCTATGGTTGGTTCAGCTTTATTGTTAGTCTCATCTGAAGGAACTGTTATTCCATCCAGCAGAGATCAGAGGCCTGATATTTTTTCCCCAGGACCAGAAAGTGGACGTCAGAACTGATTCCAGGCCCTGAATCCAGGTCCCTGTTTGCGGGGGGAGGGGGAGGTGGGAAGGGCAGTAACAACCTCTAATTTCCACAGGGGTGAGCTGTTAATTGGCTGGAGGGTGAGCCAATTAGTGGCCACGCAGGCAGGAATAGAAAGAGAGCAGGCACCATTTGAACTCACAAAGGCAACCATTACTGTTGTTGCTGTTTTAGATATTGACTTGCTGTTTTGCACATGGAGCAGGAAAGGCAGAGGCCTGGAAACTAGGTTAGAGCTGCTGCTCACTTTGCTGATGTTGACCTGGAGGTCTTCCTTGAAACATTGAGAGAGAGGAGGGAGGTCATCTTTCTGGAAGGTGGCAGGAGAAGGCCAAAGAGTCCTGAAATGTGGTGGTAGAGACTGTGAGCAGACACCATGTGGTCCAGGGGAACTGGGCCCAGTGCAGGATGCGGTTCAGTGACCTTATTCACTCTAGCAATATGTGCAACACCAGATCCTCAGACCAAATCTCTGAATATTTAACCTCTAGCAGACACTCTAGCTGAGGAGTCTGGGGGTGATGTTCCTGAACATGGGAAGAATTTATCTCAGGGCACTTCCTGACCCTTCAGATGTGGAGCACACTAGAAGCCTTACTGTGAAGGTGGCTTCAAACTGTGTCTATGAGAACACTATCAGGTTTGGAGGCACTGTGGAAGATAGGGCCAATGTGGAGTGCTGTTTGTGTCCCAGGTCCACATCAGCAGATGGAGGCTAAACAAGGTTCTTGAGAGGTTCATTGCTGGAGAGGCTATATCTGACTCTAAAGTCACTGGGTGGAATTTAATGCCAAGGAAAGTCACTGGGGAGAGCGTTTAATCAGGCAGGTTAGGACTCTCCTGCCTTCCTGCCTCTGCCCCTTTTAAGTACATGGTGGAAGGCTCATGGATGGCCTCCCTGCCTCACTGCCAATTGAGGCTCTTAAGGGGCAATTAATGCCCACTTAAGAGGCTCATCCTGCCGCTGTTGGCATTCACCCAACAGCGGGTGGAGGACTTGTAATACGGGAATCCCGAACAGCCAATCTTGTGAGCTTCTGGGGGGAGGGGGTCCCTCTTTTCAGGCACCCAGTACCTGATTGAGGGACCCAGCATTGGTGGGGAGTGGGAGGGGGTTTTGAGAGCCAACCCCTTGCCCTTGTTGCTGATTCTCCTCCCCCACAATTACCACCTCACAGTCTCCCTCTTGCCATCACTCACCTGTGCCTGGTCCCTTAGCAATCCTGGGCCTCTGCTGGGTACATTACCAGCAGCAGCAGCTGCTTCCCCAGTGGTGCTGCCGAGCAATGAAGAGCTGTCAGTCTCTGATTGGCTGGAGCTCTTGGAAGGTGCTCTTGGGTCCCTTGATCCTGGGGAAGGCCTGCTCCTGCCTAGTTAAATGCCTGATTGACACTTAATGTGGTGAATTTTCCCAAAAAGAGGCAACCCCAGGACTCTTGTTCACTACCCAACTGGTGGGCAAGTCCTCCCGTCAATTATATTAAACTCTGCCCAATGCTTTCAGACTTTGACATCTCAAGTGAGGAAGAGAACGGCATAGAAATGGGTCTGCAGTTACATGGAATGCCTGTACAATGGCCAGGGGAGCTCCAACAACTTGAGGAAGCTATTGATTGGAGATGAGGAGGGTGCATTGGGGCAAGAGAGAAGTCTCATGGTCACAGAAAGTGCAACCCAACTCAAAGGGCATACCATCAAAGGCTCAGCTTCATTGAAATGTCCAAGAACCAATATCTCTGAAGGTCGTATCTTTCCAGGGATGTCATGGCAGAGCTGTACAGTATGCTGGAGCAGAAGTTGATACCAATGGGAAGCAGCGGATGCAAAATGCCTTTAGCCTTAAGTGTGACATTGGCACTCAACCTTTTCACCGCTGGTTCATTCCAGGGATTGTCTAGAGATCTGTGTGGCATCTCTCAGACAGCTACCTATTGCTGTACAAAGGAATCACAGATGCAACTTTCTGTCGGGCTGGGCAATATATCATTTTCACAACCAGTCAGGCTGAAAGAGCAATCGGCATTGGGGCCAGGGTTGTACTCCCCCAGGGGCAGGGTGTCATTGACTATACTCATGAGGCCATCCAGGCTCCCTCAGAGCACCCAGGCACCTTTGTGAACAGGAAGGCATTAGACTCCCTCAATGTTCAAGTTCTCTGCGACCGCCAGAAGCAGATCATCTAGATGTGTGTGAGGTTTCCAGGAAGCTACCCGACTCCTACATCCTTAGACAGTTCCAATTGTCTCAGCTCATCAGGCCACCAAACATCTTTGTGGCTGGATACTAGTGGACAAGAGAAAAACACTGAAATCATATGGCTTCTGACCCATTTAAGCAAACCCAACAGATAGGCAGAGGACACATAGAACCCCTGCTTTAGGACTAAAAGGGCCAACATCAGGCATATTGTTGGCATTTTGTAGTTGAGATTTAGATGTCTCAAGATCTGGGAGATCTTTGCAATATGCATCCTCAAGGGTATCCTGCATCATTGTCATCTGTTGCATTGCATAACCTGGTATTCCAGAGGGGAGTAAGCTTGGAACCAAAGGAAAACACTGAGCAGGCTGGATCCTCAAAAGAGGAGAATGAACATGAGGCACCTCAGCAGGTACTAAATGGCACTCACAGGACAATGACAAGTGAGGTAGGGAGATTTTTTAAAATTCATTGATGGGATGTGGGCATCACTGGCTAGGCCAGTATTTATTGCCCATCGTCAATTGGTCTTGAGAAGGTGGTGGTAAGCTGCCTTCTTGAACCACTGAAGTCAATATGGTGTAGGTACACCCACAGTGCTGTTAGGGAAGGAGTTCCAGGATTTTGACCCAACGACAGTGAAGGAATGGCAATACGTTTCCAAGTCAGGATTGTGAATGGCTTGGAGAGGAACTTCCAGGTGGTGATATTCCCATATGTCTGCTGCCCTTGCTCTTTTAGGTAGGAGCGGTCGTGGGTTTGGAATGTTCTGTCTAAGGAGCTTTGGTGAGTTCCTGTAGTGCATCTCGTAGATTGTATACAATCAATTATACACAATGGTACCAACTGTGCGTTGGCGGTGCAGGGAGTGAATGTTTGTGGATGGGTGCCAATCAAGCGGGTTGCTTTGTCCTGGATGGTGTCGAGCTTCTTGAATGTTGTTGGAGCTGCACTCATCCTGGCAAGTGGAAAGTATTCCATCACACTCCTAACTTGTGCCTTGTAGATGGTGGACAGGCTTTAGGGAGTTGGGTGATGACTTATTTGCCACAGGATTCCTAGCCTCTGGCTTGCAGTATTTATATGGTTAATCCAGTTTAGTTTCTGGTCAATGATAACCCCCAGGATTTTGATAGTGGGGAATTCAGCAATGGTAATGCCTTTGAATGTCAAAGGGCAATGGTTAAATTCTTTCTTGTTGGAGATGGTCATTGCCTGGCACTTGTACGTTACTTGCCATTTGTCAGCCCAAGTCTGAATATTGTCCAGGTCTTGCTGCATGTGTACATGGGCTGCTTCAGTATTTGAGGAGTTGCGAATGGTGCTGAACGTTATGCACTCATCAGAGAATATCCCCATTTCTGACCTTAGGATGGAAGGGAAGTCATTAATGAAGCAGCTAAAGATATTCATTTTTGAGACTTCCTGATTAGCAGATGTTTCACATAAGGATAAGTACAAGGGGCCACTGAACCAAGAGGTTGTCTCCCAGAGGCATCTTGCTGATTGTTATGAGACCACAGTTTGTTCAAGCTCGGCTATTCAAAAATTCCAGATGGAAACTTTAAACAACTGTCATAACCTATATTTGTAAGTGGTATGTTTGAGATGCAACTCTAAATTCAGAAATCAGACGCCCAGTTCTTGACAGGTTTTATATTAAACTAAATTAAATATTTTATTAATTTACACAAGTTAAATACATATACATGGCTACAAATTACTACTGTCATAATTTTTAATAAATTCCTAAACTCATCTCCATTAAGGCAACAGCAACCCATAGATTTTTAAGCAGTCACTAGGTAAAGCATTTTCACCTTACGAATTCAAAATGAGGTTTCTTTCACTTTGGTTCCTGTGGAGTCAGTTGGCGGCTTACAACTGCTTTGATCTTACATTGCCTCTGCTCTGCATGCATGAAAACTGCTGACGTTATACCTATCACAGCTTATTGAATGTAAATCCTCAATGTACCACCAGCCTCTTCTAACAATAAAACCCCTTTCATAGCACCGATTTTATTAGCAATATAAACATATTGCTTGGTGTCTGCTCGCTAGGTGCCCGATTTTGCCCCACGTCTTGAATGCACTATTCAAAAAATGCAATTGCACTCTACTTCTCTTACATCTCAAAGCAAACACACATCAAATCACCCAGACTAGCTGGCTTTAATTCAATTAAGACACACCCACAGACTAAACCTCTATTCCAAAAGAAACATATTTTCCAATAATATTATATACATTATAGCTTCATGTCATCCCCCTCCCTATCAAAAAATGAACTGTCATAATTCTAAAAGACTGCTTTATTTTAATAGCCCATTTCACACTATCTCCTATACTTATTACACTTATTACATTACCAGATGCAATGCATTAACATAACAATATCTATATACACACCAGTACTTGGTATCAATAGAAATCACCCCAGTTCAGTGTCTAGATTTTTTTTTAATTGTTCCATTTTCCTTTAAGCTTCAAACTCTTGATAATGCATCTGCGAACAGATTTTCCCCTCCAGCAATACGTATAATCCGTAGATTAAATTGTCATAAGAATAGACTCCACCTGAAAAGCCATGCACTTTTGGCTCGAAATTGATCCAAAAACTTCAAATGATTATGGTCTGTGTAATCCATTGTTTCTGATGAATTGGTTGCAACATAAATTTCAAAATGCTGCAATGCTAACACCAAACTCAAAGTCTCTTTATTGTTCATTGAATATCTTCTTTGATGTACATTCAGCTTCTCTGAAAAATAGCCTATTGGTTTTTCAATTCCAGTGTCATCTTCTTGTAACAGTACAGCCCCAATGCCTATGTCACTTGCGCCAATGGCCAACTTGAATTGCCTGGCATAATTGGGTACTGCCAACACTGGTGTCATAGTCAATACAATGTTCAAAGTATCAAATGACTTCTGATACCCCAGTGTCCATTGAAACTTCTTGTTCTTTCTTAATAGTTTAGTCAGTGGAGCAATCAATTGGCTAAAATTCGGTACAAATTTCCAGTAAAACCCATTCATGCCCAGAAATTTCAAAACCTCTCGTTTTGTCGTAGGCACTGGGAAATCTACGATAGCTTTGATTTTCGCATCTCTCAGAGCTGTAAATAATTCTTCCAGATGCTGTAAATGCTCATCCCACACCTGACTGAAAACAATTAGGTCATCAATATACAGCACACAATTGCTGAGACCTGCAATTACTTTGCCAGTGTCTGATAAGTCGCAGGTGCATTCTTCATACCAAATGGCATAACTTTAAACTGATATAGTCCACTTGACGTTACAAAAGCTGATATCACCTTTGCTCTCTCCAACAACTGTACCTGCCAATATCCTTTTAGCAAATCAATTTTTGTGATAAATTTCGATTGTCTCATTTCTCAATGCAATCCTCCAACCGTGGTATGGGATATGAAACCGCTTTTGTCACCGCATTCACCTTTCAATAGTCTACACATAGTCTTTGTGTTCCATCCAGTTTTGGTACCAGTACAATAGGCGAACTCCTGTCACTGCAACTAGACTCAATTATATAATTTTGAAGCATGCAATCAATTTCTTTTTGTACTTGTGATAACTTTGCTGGATTTAATCTATGAAGTTGTTGCCTTGCCTTATTGAAGATTGACATTTCTATATATACATCATGTAAAGCTAAATGTGTCTTTCCCAACTTACTTCCACAAATAGGCTTGTGTGACTGCAATAGCTTTTCTAAATCACTTTGACACTTGCTTGGAAGGTAACTCAACATTTCATTTAAATGTTCAAGCACCGCCTCATTATCTAATTTGATTAGACGAAAATTAATTTCAGAGTCCTGCACTTCTACCTTTCTTATCATCCACCATCGTTAATATCTCTTTTTGTTCTCCTTCCCTGTCAAAGTATGTTTTAAGCATATTTACATGACACACCCTCTGCTTTTTTCTTCTATCTGGAGTATTTATTAAATAATTTACTTCACTCAAATTATTTCCAATCCTGTACAACCCACTAAACCTTGCATTTAATGAATCACCTAGTCCTGGTAACAAAACTAGTACTTTCTTCCCAGAAACAAAACTTCTAGTTTTAGCATTCTTTTCTGCTTTCAATTTCATCAATTGCTGTGATGTCTTTAAATGTTCCCTAGCCAACTCACATGCTTTGTTCAATCTTTCCCTGAAATTTGATACATAATCCAGGAGAATAGTTTCTGAATTTTGACCCACCAATTTCTCATGAATCAACTTCAGTGGTCCCCTTACCTCATGACCATAAACTAGTTCAAAAGGGCTAAAACCAATCGATGCATTAGAAGCATCTCTAATAGCAAATAACGAGAATGGAATTCCAGTATCCCAATCCTGTGCATAATCATGACAGAATGCTCTTATCATATCTTTTAAAGTTTGATGCCATCTTTCCAAAGCTCCTTGTGACTCCGGATGATAAGCTGTTGACTTAAATTGTTTTATCCCCAAACTGTCCATTACTTCCTTAAACAGCTGTGACATGAAATTTGACCTCTGATTGTATTTCCTTAGATAAACCATATCTTGTAAAAAATTTAATTAACTCCTCCACAATCTTCACAGTTGTAATATTTCTTAAAGGTATCATTCGGGTAGACATATCCATTATTGTCAATAAATAATGACTTCCACTTTTTACCTTGGGGAAGAGTACTACATAATCAATCATGGCCCTGGTAAAAGGTTCTGAAATGCTGGGATTGGGATTAAAGACACTGTCTTATTCATTGCTTGTAGTTTTTCTGTTATTTGATATGTATAACAGGTTCTACAGAATTTGACTACATCCCTATGCAATCTTGACCAAATAAATACCTCTGTATCATTTCTTGTGATGTCCTAATTCCTAAATGTCCTCCCATTGGAATTTCATGAGCAATCCTCAGAATTTCATTTCTATACCTTAATGGGATAACAATCTGATGCACTTCCCTTCAGCTTTCATTTGCTGAGACATGATCCAACCTCCATTTTCTTATTAAAATATCTCTTTGCAGATAATAACAGACTGGAATACATTTTGCTTCGGTTTCTGAATAAACTTTCTGATATAACTGTTTTAATTGCAAATAATTTTTCTGTAACTCCACTAATCTCTTTGATTTAAACACTTCAACTGAACTGTCCTGCCTTCCTTCCTCTTGAACAATGTTATCAAACACAGTGCCAGTTAATTGGATTTTGACGTCTTCTTGCCTTTGAACTGCCTGTCCTTCTTGTTTATCTTGTTCTTCCCGATGAGCCTTTGATTTCATTATAACACAACCAGAAAACAATCCAGGATGTTCCTTCTGTAACACCTCTGCTGAAAACACTTCTACAGGCTGCTCAACTACCAAAGGCATCACCCACATTTGTGATCCAGCTATATCATTACCCAGAATAAATCGAACCCCTGAAATATGTAATTTTTCCAACTATAACTTCACCAGTCTTCCATTTGCTCTTTAAATTTACCTCTCACAACAGAATAGATTTAGCATCTCCACAAACCCCATTTTTATTACCTTTTCCTGCAATACCCCCTTTGAACAACAAATATCACTATCCCACAATATTAAGGATAGACTAGTCTCTGTGTCTCTTAAAATTTTAACATCTTTACCTTCTCCACCCTGTACATACGGAAAGACTTTCCCTTCACACACAAAATCTTTAAGCATTTCTGCAATCTGCACCTCAGAATTCTCTTGAATAAACTGTTGAATAAGTTCTCTTGAATAAATGGTAAAGAAGGCAAATGGTATGTTGGCCTTCATAGCAAGAGGATTCGAGTCCGGAGCAGGGATGTCTTGCTGCAATTATACAGGGCCTTGGTGAGACCACACCTGAACTATTGCGTGCAGTTTTGGTCGCCTTACCTGAGGAAGGATGTTCTTGCTATAGAGGGAGTGCAGTGAAGGTTTACCAGACTGATTCCTGGGATGGTGGGTCTGACATATGAGGAGAGTTTGAGTCGGTTAGGATTATATTCGCTGGAGTTCAGAAGAATGAGGGGGGATCTCATAGAAACCTTAAAAATTCTAACAGGACTAGACAGGGTAGATGCAGGAAGGATGTTCCTGATGGTGGGGCAGTCGAGAACTAGGGGTCACAGTCTGAGGATATGGGGTAGACCATTTATGACTGAGATGAGGAGAAATGTCTTCACCCAGAAAGTGGTGAGCCTGTGGAATTTGCTACCACAGAAAGTAGTTGAGGCCAATACATTGTATGTTTTCAAGAAAGAGTTAGATAGCTCTTGTGGTGAAAGGGATCAAAGGATATGGGGAGAAAGTGGGAGCAGGCTATTGAGTTGGATGATCAGCCATGATCATAGTGATTGGGGGAGCAGGCTCGAAGGGCAGAATGGCCTACTCCTGCTCCTATTTTCTACATTTCTATGTTTCTATGTTTAAACTGTGAACACATTCCCACTTCTTTACCTTTCACTGTTTGTCCCTGTTTCACCTATACACAAACTATTGTGCCTGAACCTCAGAACCCACAGTACTTTTACTCCAAGAGCTTTTTTGTACCCCAACGATTCCTACAGACTTTTCCTGCAATCTTCAACACACTGATTTTGTGTGCCCCACTTTATTACAACGAAAACACCTCAATTTTCTAATGTCACTTCTACCTTCAGCACCTTCCTCTTTATTCTGAGAAAAAAAACTTTTTGGGAACTTCCAGCTCCTCCTTCTCTTCCTTCCTTTCACCTTCCACTTTTTATCCTTTTCCAATTTGAAAGGATGACAAAAAAAACGTTTAGCTCCATGAACTAACTCATAATCATCAGCTATCTCTGCTGCTTGTCTTACAGTTTCAACCCTCTGTTCCTCCACATGAGTTCTCACCACCAAAGTGATTGAATCTTTAAATTCTTCCAAAAGAATGACTTCCCTAAGAGCTGCATAGGTTGTCTCTATTTTTCACACCCATATCCACCGGTCAAAATTACTTTGTTTTACTTTTGAAAACTCAATATAAGTTTGCCCAGCTGTTTTCTCATAATATTAAATTTCTGAAGTATGCTTCAGGAACCAACTCATATGTACTCAAAATAGTCTTTTTCACCACATCATAATTCACTGACATTTCTTCTGATAGCGAAGCATATACCTCAAGCGCCCTACCTAACAACTTAGACTATAATAATAACGCCCAGTTTTCCTGTGGCCATGTCCACAGTTTAGCTAACCTCTCAAATGAAATAAAGAAGGCTTCAATATATTTTTCTTCAAACTTTGAAAGAGCTTGTACAAATTTAAACATATCCCTACTGGGTTCTACTCTTCCTCACCTAATGGCATCTCTTTTTTAACTGCCAACATTTGCAGTTGGAATTCTCTCTCTCTCTCTCTCTCTCTTTCTCTTTCCTCCTTCTCCATCTTCACAATTTTGAATTCCCTTTCTTCTAATTCAAGCTTTTTCATTTGTAGCCAATGTCTCACTACCTCCAGTTGTGACTCACTAGCATCAGGTTTCACTTCCAACTATAGATGCTGTGCTATACTTTTAACTATATCTGATTTCCTAGCACCCTCAGGTAACCCCAATTTTAACTTATCTGCCAATTCTTGTTCGCTTAGTTTTGGCTATTTTCTCCAACCCAATCAGAATTATCTCTTCTACTCCCAGACAAGTCTTAGCAATTGCCAAAGCCATCTTTCAGTCTCACCACTTCTAAAAACCTCACCAACTCCTGAATTCAAAGTGCCTCTCATATTTGTAAGCTTAAGATTCACCAATTCCAAACCAAGCAAAGAATTAGAAATATTTTTATCCTGGACGAGCCCCCAGTTGTTATGAGAGTGCAATTTGTTCAAGCTGAGCTATTCAAAAATCCCAGAGGGAAACTTTAAACAACTGTCATAACCTATATTTGTAAGTGGTATGTTTGAGATGCAACTCTAAATTCAGGGATCAGAGCCCCCAGTTCTTGACAGGTTTTATATTAAACTAAATGAAACATTTTATTAATTTACACAAGTTAAATACATGGCTACAAATTACTACTGTCATAACTTTTAACAAATTCCTAAACTAATCACCATTAAGGCAACAGCAACCCATACATTTTTAAGCAGACACCAGGCAAAGCATTTTTACCTTATGAGTTCAAAATTAGGTTCCTTTCATTTTGGTTCCTGTGGAGTCAATTGGCGGCTTACAACTGCTTTGATCTTACATTGCCTCTGCTCTGCATGCATGAAAACTGCTGAATTTATACCTAGCACAGGTCATTGAATGTAAATTGTCATTGTATCACCAGCCTCTCCTAACAAGAAAACTCCTTTCATAGTACCGATTTTATTAGCAATATAAACATATTGCTTGGTCTCTGTTCACTAGGTGCCAGATTTCACCCCACGTCTTGAATGCATTATTCAAAAAATGCAAATACAGTTTACCTCTCTTACATCTCAAAATGAGCACACATCAAAGCACCCAGACAAGCTGGCTTTAATCCAATTAAGACCACCCACAGATTAAACCTCTATTTTAAAAGAAAAATACTTTCCAATAATATATACATTAATAGCTTCATGACACTGATCCTTTATGAGCGACCCTTAGCATCTCTCCACATCAGTCAGCAATATTTCCCAAGTCCTTGGTCAACACAGGCGTGCATGAGGCTCTCACTTTTACATGTTATCCCACATTTGATTACTGTCAACTGCATAAAAATATACAAGTCATTATAGATTTAATGTCAAGAACTTTAACTCTCATTAAACATTAAGGGCTTCTGTTATTAACAAACTATCATCCAATAAAACATTGGCTAGTCCATGCATTTACATGCATGCTTACGGTCACTTCCCATGTACCAGGAGTTGATATGGAGACAAGCTGCCGTCTTTCTTGATCTGGTGCATTAGATGGCCAAGGCCCGCTACTTCTGGGTGCCTGAGGCCATCTGGGGCTCCTTTATGTGTGCAGAGGCCGCCTTAGTCATCAGGCCAGCATGTAGTGATGGTGTCACCATCAAAGGGGCTGAATATTTGTCTTCACCTATCAATGCAGCCTGAGCGGAGCCCCCATTGCTTTCATGTTGCCCTTCTCTGCCCTTTCAGGCCCCAAATGCACTCCTGTGGTCCCCTGAAGTGCTTTCGCTTTTGGCAATGGGAAAATCTCACCCACCCATTTCTCCATAGACCTTATTAACAAGGTCATGCCATGGAATTCTGTGTGCACCCACTGCATCCACTCAATGATATGCTCCATGTGTCTCTCCATGAGGGTCGCCACTTTTTCAATGAAGGATCCCACGCATTCACATGTCAGAAATATGAGTCACCCATAGGCTTATTTACACATGGGACTGCAGTGCCTCTGGAAACTCCAATAGATGCTCACAAATTCAACACTGCTGCTTTGTTGATGATGCCCAAGACTCACCATCTGCATGGAGCTGAGCATTGCTTGGGCTCTCCTCACCCCTCCAAGAGGAAGGAGCCACAGTTGTCGCTGCCTCGCCTCCATTATTTCCTAAAGTAAGTGGCTGTGCAATGTTGACCAAATTGCGCCACCTATTCTACACACAACAAAGCCCACCATTGTGAATGTATCTGTGCTGGTGGAGGGTGTACTGGAATAAAGTGACGCAGTGTCTTGAGATGGTGTTGTATTCTCTGAGCTTTCCAGGGTTGTATGAGCCCTGTGTGTTCCTCATCTGCTGCTGTGCCCATTGGAGAGACATAATTTAAGTGAAACACATGGTCAGGTTGGTCAGGTGCTTCCCGTGGTGTTAAGACCTACCCACACATGGGGCAGAATAATACAGGGAGTGGATGGCACATCCCTTTCCCCCCATGCCCCAGAAACCACATCAGCTTGGGGCTAATATGCTCCACGCTGACGTGCCCCAAAGCCCTAAAGCTCTAAAACCCTGCCCTCTAGTACTGCTGGCCAATCAGATTGGCTGGCAGCTCCATCAATGCCGGCAGCACCAGGAAGGCCTCAGTGGCAGCTGCTGGGACTACAGGAAAAGAGGAACATCAAAGCCCATGGATCCCCAGAGCAGTTAAGTCCAGGGCCTTGGGGCGGGAGGGTTTGGGTAGGCTTGGTAGAGGGGCTGGGTTTAAGGGCGGGAAGGGGTAGGAAGGATGGGGTTCGACCTAAGGGGGGCTACCCCATGATCAGCCAAGGGCAGCCTCCGAAGAGTGACCCACCCCCTTCCTTACTTTCCTTTAAACATTTAAGTTTAAAAGCGAGCTTCCTGCTCCTGCCCTGCTGCCCATGCCAAACGTTTTATGGCATGGATAGCATGTTATCAGGGTCAGTTGGCTTAAAAAAAGCCTAATTGACCCTTAATTATTCATTTAAATATAGCGGCAGGCTGCCAATTTTGGCACCTGCCTGCAGCTCCCCACCGTCCTGTATTATGGGGGAGAGCTTTAGGGTGGGCGGGAAGGTGGTTGGTGGGCGGGAAGGTTGTGGGTGGGCACCCGTGGGCACCCACCCCATTTTATGTGCTCTCCATGAGAAACATGCCTGCTGGGGGCACATAAAATTCAGCCCATGAACTAGAGGATATTGGGCACAACCATCAGTTTACACACTCTCCATAACTTCCACACCTATCTCACCCTCAGCAACAGGGTGCCCTGCCATGGGGCTTCCGATCTCCTCCTCCATCGGTGTCAGTTCAGCAATGAAAGGCATGTCACCAACTGTTCATTCATTCCCTGACATTCTGAGTGTGATTCTCCAGCAAGCACAGACTTACGTAGTTGCCTTCTCATGGCCCCTCTGCCTTGTTACTTAAGGCACTGTAAATACGCAGCAGCAAGCCATTGGGATGGCATGGTGAGGCAGCCATTCAGCCATTTAAATTAAGCATTCACCCATCATTGATCATGAGGTTTGGGGGACTGTGAATTAGACTTCTCCATGTTCACAGTGGTGCCTGGCGTTGCCTCATGCATGGGTTTACCTACCACCTGGCTTCACAGTTTTTAAATTCATGCTGGACTTCCAGTTTGCAACTCTCAATGCCACTCACTGTTCCAGACAACAGCAGGTCATTAGATTGACTCTTCCTGGTTCTGGAGTCATTCCTCCGCTGCTTCTAATAATGTGAACCCTTCCTTTTTGCTTGTGTCTTCAGCCTGCCTGACTGCTGCACATGTGCCTTTAAAAATGGTGCCTCATGCTCGCTGCTGGCTCCAGAATCCAGCCGCCACTGTTAATTGAATGGCTCTCCTGTCTGCCAGCCTTTAATTGGTTCTTGATGGTAAAATCGTGTAGGAAGTCCCACCCCCACCCACCCATGCTGCTGGCCCACATTTCTGCCCAGTGTTGGGTCATCCATCCGATTGGTAAAGCTCAGGCCTAAATATTGAAACTGACCAGCAGATGAAGTCAACCACCAATTTGTAGTCCAAGGGACTGAAATGTAGGAAGTTTGAAGAGGAATCAGTTATCTGTGTTGTGGCACTAAAGTTTCCACCTTCATTCACAAAATGTAGATCAAAGTCCGGTTAGGGGTGGGGATGGGCAAGTTTTTTATTCTAGTCAAGGGACTGTGCTAGGGGCAAGCCTAGGGAGGTTCATAGATTGAGAATTCTGGCCATTATTTTCTCCCAAGGCTCAATAGTGTGAATTCCCAGAGAGGACTGAATATTTTCTACATTCTGGTGTTTCATGCCTGGAGACTTTTGGACCCTTCAAGGACCTTTTGCTTTATCATCAATGCAGCAGGATGCTATTCCAATTTTCCAACCAGCAGTCATGGCACATCCCTCTGTTGCATATGTACAGGCAAGAACCATCTGCTCTAATTATTAAAATAACTCCAATTCAAATCTTTGAAGAATTTTGTGCATCATCTTTTCCTATCAATTTTTGTTATGCTATAAATTAAAACTGGTTAATAAACCAATGTGTGCATTGCCCTTCATAGGACAAGGGAAAGTGGTATTACATGGGTTAATATCATGATGTCAGTGCATAATAATGTTAGAAATATTACAAGGTGCCATTTCCCAGCACATAACCTCCCATAATGTTGACTCCAGCCTGTCTTAACTCTAAGAATGTTGAAGGATGTATCACATCAGAGTGAAGAAAAACTTAGAAAGTGTGTAATCATTTTTGCGCAATCTACACAGTTACCCAGTAGCGTTTTCTGCAGTGCATGAGTGGCACTAGTTCTCTTCCCTCCTTTAGTAACTCCAAAAAATACCGCAAAGTAGCATTTAATTGCTGATTTTTTTCTAAATTCATCTGTTTTTGAAATATTTCTAAAAATTTATAGTTGTAAGCTCACAGAACCACATATCACATTATATACTGAGATTTAATGCTCCAAAGACTAATAAGAAAATGTTGCAAGTCTCCTGAGATTTTACACCATAGGTATCTACAGAAGAATTCATAAAGAACTTGCACTGAAGCAGTGTCACATTTTCTTAAAGACAAATATAATTTCTGCAATATTTTCCTTAACTGTTTAAGTAGCAAAGTGTTCACACAATCTTTTGGGAGCCTTTTTACTGGACAAGTTAAAAATCAAACTAAGAAATATTTTAAGATTTTAGTACCTTTAGCTGGCAAGAAGAATAAAATAGTATTCATCATGTGATATTAAAAGTCTTGATTCCTTAAAATGATATTTAATTATGTAATTTGTTTATATACTTTTTTGATAATCAACCCACCCCTCTCAAATTGTTTTTAATATCCACTATCTTATTTTTAAACGACCATTTATTTAAAATATGCGAAATTGGATGTTATATTGGACTTAAACTTTGGTTCATTCCAGCAGGGATCAATCCCAACACCTGATAGCAACTGCACTTAAAGAAAAATTGACAGAGGAAACCTCAAACAGACATTAAGCATGCTTGTTTCTATATGCCAATCAACTCGTGCCTGTTACAGGAATTTAAATGTTCATCACCAAGAGTAGCTCAGTAACACTACTGACCGAGCTGGCTGAGTCCTAAAGGACATAGCTGCTAGACTTGGTCTGCAGCAGGTGGTGAGGGAACCCGCAAGAAAGAAAATCCTATTTGACCTCAGCCACACCAACCTAACTGTCATAGATACATATGACCACGGCAGTATTGGTAGGGGTGGCCACCGCACAATCCTCGTGGAGATGAAGTCCCATCTTCACGTTGAGGATACTCTTAACCTTATTGTGTGGCGCTAACACCCTGCTAAATGATAAAGATTTTGAACAGATCTAGCAATTCAAAACTGGACATTCAGTGTCACTGGGGGCCATCAGCAGCAGCAGAATTGTATACAACAACAATCTATAACCTTATGGCCTGGCAACCCTACCATTACCATCATGCTGAGGAAATCAAACCTGCTTCAACGAAAAAGGAGCAGTACCAGACATACCTTAAAAGGAGGTGTCTACCTGGTAAAGCTACAACACAGGACTACTTACATGCCAAATAGCAGAAGCAGCATGCAATAGACAGAGCTAAATGATCTCACAACCAGCAGATCAGATCTAAGCTCCGCAGTCCTGCCACATTCAGTTGTGAATGGCAGTGGACAATTAAACTGGAGGAGGAGGCTCCACAAATATCCCCATCCTCAATGATGGGGGAGCCCAGCACATCAGTACAAAGTTGAAGCATTTGCAACAATCTTCAGCCAGAAGTGCCGAGTGGATGATCTATCTCAGCCTCCTCCTGAGGTCCCCAGTATCACAGATGCCAGTCTTCAGCCAATTCGATTCATTCCACATGATGTCAAGAAACAGCTGAAGGCACTGGATACTACAAAGGCTATGGGCCCTGACCACATTCCGGGCAATAGTGCGGCCCCTAGCCAAGTTGTTCCAGTACAGCTACTACACTGGCATCAACCCGGCAATGTGGAAAATTGCCCAGGTATGTCCTGTCCACAAAAAGCAGGACAAATCTAACCCAGCCAATTATTGCTCCATTAGTCTATTCTCAATCTTCAGCAAAGTGATGGAATGGGCATTGACAGTGCTATCAAGCAGCACTACTCAGCAATAACCTGCTTACTGATGCTCAATTTGGATTCTGGTTCTGCCAGGGCCAGCCAGCCCCTGACCTCATTATAGCCTTGGTCTAAATATGGACAAAAGAGCTTAACTCAAGAAGTGAGACGAGAGTGACTGCCCTTGACATCAAGGCAGCATTTGACTGATTGTGGCATCAAGGAACCCCAGCAAAATTGGAGTCGATTGGAATCAGCTTGTAAACTCTCCACTATTTGGAGTCTTACCTGGCATAAAGGAGGATTATTGTGGTTGTTGGAGGTCAGTCATCTCAGTGTAAGGACATCACAGCAGGAGTTCTTTAGGGTAGTGTCCTAGGTCCAACCATCTTAAGCTGCTACATCAATGATCTTTCCTTGAATGATCACAAGGTTAGAAATGGGGATGTTCACTGATGACTGCACAGTGTTCAGTACCATTCACAACTCTTCAGATACTGAAGCAGTCCATGCCCATATGCAGCAAGACCTGGACAACATTCAGGCTTGGGCTGTTAAGTGGCAAGTAACATTTGCACCACACAAGTGCCAGGCAATGACCATCTCCAACAAGAAAGAATCCATTGACATTCTATGGCATTACCATCACTGAATCCCCAATCAACAACATCCTGAGGGTTACCAATGGCCAAAAACTGAACTGGACTAGCCATATAAATACGGTGGCTACAAGTCAGAGGCTAGGAATTTTGTGGCAAGTAACTCATCTCCTGATTCCCCAAATCCAGTCCAACTGAGCATATGTTTCTTTTACTCCTCTGTGTTTACTATAGGAATGCTAAGTGACTTTTTTTTACTTTCTTAAACTATGTATAATTTAGAATGAATTAATTCTAAATTGTATGTATCACTCCATAAAATGTAAGGAAAGTTTGGAAAATAGAAATGGCACACTGAAATACTAGAGTGTGCTGTTCTAAGAATGGAGATCAAGGCACTTTGGGGTAGGTTTGTGGATGTCTTCTATTTAGGCGTCTAATGCCAATTTATTTTTCTTAGCAGTACCATGATACCTGCTATTCACAAAGATTGACAATACTCATGAAACCAATCACTGCTGACCAGTTCAGCACCTTAATAAAGAGGTAATAAATTACTTCAACAATATATATTGAAAATAAAACAGGTTACTTAATCCAAATGTGCAGGTCAGAAAGTTCAGAGGAATGGCTGAGAAAATAACAAGCAAGACTTCTCACCCTCTGTAAAGTACCTCCCCATTTTGGTATTGGCTACAATTAGCAACTCATCATTATTGCAAATTATATTGGACTCTTCTGTGTCCCTTACTTGAGAAATAAAATTATTTCTCAGCATTTCCTGGAAAATATATGAAAAACACAAGCTCAGTGTAAGATGCGGTAACCCAATATTATCAATAACAATGCCATTCTTCATTTTGTATATGCTATATAATATTAGTTCAGTCACAAATGTGAACAAATAAGAAAATAATTGTAAACCTTAGAAATTGCAATTAGTAACATCAGCAGATGAATGTTTAGTGTGTTCAGTTGACATCCCTCTGTCCACTACATGAGCAGTTAACCATATTTAGTTTAAAACAATTAATAAAAGAATGGATTAAAACCTGTATTAAAATAGCTAACAGAAGAAAGTTACCCAAACACTTTAAACATTCATCTACTGCTATTGCATACATTAATTTTTAAGTCTAAACAGCAGTTCTGTTTTTGTGAAGTATTTAAACCATACCTGTTATCTTATACAAACATGTAAATTAGGAGCAGGAGTAGGCCATTTGGTCCCTTGAGCCTGCTTCACCAATCATTAAGATCATGGCTGATCTGATTGTGGCCTCAACCCCACATTCCGCCTACCTCCGATAACCTTTGACTTCCTTGTTAGTAAAGATCTATCTACCTCTGCCTTAAGAACATTCAATGACCCTGCCTCCACCACTCTATGGGGAACAGAGTTCCAAAGACTCACAACCCTCTGAGAGAAATAAATTATTCTCATCTCCGTCTTAAGTAAGGAGGTAGGGGAGATCCCTTATTTTTAAACTGTGTCCCTTAGTTCTAGTCTTTCCAGAAGGGAAAGCATAATTTCAGCATCCATCTGTCAAGTTCCATCAGGATCTCACATGTTTCAATAAGATTACCTCTCATTCTTCTAAACTCCAACAGGCCCAGCCTGTTTAATCTTTCCTCATAAGATAACATCCCCATCCCAGGTATCAGCCAAGTGAACCTTCTCTGAACTGCGTCTAACGCATTTATATCCTTTCTAGAATAAGGAGACCAAAATTGTACATAGTACTCCAAATGTGGTCTCGCCAAAATCATGGACAACTATAGCAAAACATTATTAGTTTTATATTCTATTCCCCTTGCAATAAATGACAACATTCCATTTGCCTTCCTAATCACTTCCTGTACCTTTATGCTAACTTCTTGTGATTCATGTACTAGGACACCCAGATCTCTCTGTACCTCAGTGTTCTGCAATCTCTCTCAATTTAAATAATATGCTGTTTTTTATTCTTCCTGTTAAAGTAGACAAGTTCACATTTTCCCTGATTATACTCTATCTGCCAAATTTGTTCTCACTCACTGTCCCTTTGCAGACTCCTTATGTTCTCTTCATAACTTACTTTCCTACCTATCTTTGTGTCATTTCCAAATTTAGCAACCATACATTTCATCCAAGTCAGTGATATATATTGTAAATATTTGAGGACCCAGCACTGCTCCCTGTGGCATTCCACTTGTCACATATTGCCAACCTGAAAATGACCCATTTATGCCAACCTTCTGTTTCCTGGGCCAGAATTTTACATTCAGCGTGTGGGAGCAGACCCGACATGCTGGAACAGAAAATGACGCACAATGATGTCGGGCGTGCATCTCAACATCAATGTGCACCATCATGATATTTCAATAGGCGGGTGCGCTATGAGGACGGAGGCACGTCCACCATTAATTAACAGGCCAGTTAAGACCCTTGAGGCACCAACTGAATTTGATTTCATCCAGCCTGTGCGATTTTCAGGGCATCACATGGGTGCAACGGGCAGGCGGGTAGGCCACATTTTCAAAAACCTCACCCACAGGCAGGATAAGAGGGGTGAGTGGGCTTGCTAATATGAATTGTTAGTACTTTAGATTATAACTTACTGCTGCTTGCTTGTTTGAACAGGGCAACTTAATTTCACTTCAGAGCTGCTTTGACAGAAATAACAGGACTCCGGAAGAGTCATACCACTTGGGGCCTTCCAGGTATCAGATAGCCTTCCCTTACCCTGGGTTTGGGTTTGTGGTCTCTGCTGGAGGCACTTCCTCTGAGGAGGAAGAGAGGGCCAGAAGGGGGAGGAAGCCACGTGTCCCTATTCAGCCTCCAGGGGAGCAACCTATGGGAGGAGAGGCGCAGACACAAGGAATGGAGGGCCAACAGGAAGTCCAAGGTGGAAGAGGCCACAGAAAAAGCCACTATCTTGCTGCCAGGGTTTACAGGGGCGATGCAGCTACCTCAATATGTCTGAGATGCAATGCCGAAGGAGGATCTGCCTCTCAAGGGAGACAGTGACCTCCATCTGCTCCTGAGATCAGCTCCAACTGTGTGGGTAGACACCCCATGCCAATACCGCTGAAGATCAAAGTGGTCCTCAACTTCTATGTCTCCGGCTCTTTCCAGGGATTGGTGGGTGATCTTTGTGGAGTCTCCCAATTAGCTGTCCACAGTTGTGTCAAGCTGGTGACAGACGCTCTTTTCAGGCGTGCATTGACTTTCATTCACTACCGCATGGACGAAGCCAGCCAGGCAAAGTGAGCCAGAGGCTTTGCAGTGATTGCAGATAGTGTGTGACTATAGGATGCAGATTCTGCAAGTCTATGCAAGGTATCCAGGCAGCTCCCATGACGCTTACATCTTGAGAGACTCCCCCGTGCCGAGGTTCTTCAGTGCTCCAAACCGGCTGGATAGATGGCTGCTGGGCAACAAGGGCTATCCCCTCAAAAGATGGCTCATGACACCTCACCGCCATTCAAGAACATAGGCCAAGCAGCAGTACAATAGGAGCCATGCCTCCACAGGGCGGTGGTAGAGGGAGCCATAGGTCTTCTCAAGATGCACTTCTTATGTCTGGACCATGTAAAATGGCAGTGCAGCCCCCATGATTGGGTCAGCTCCGCCCGCCCGACGAACAGAAAATTCAGCCCATTAGGTATTCTTATGTGCTTAATAGGAAAAAGAAGGAAACAAATCACGTTTTTTTAGAGAACTGCATTTATCATAGAAATAACTGACCTGGTTTAACCAAAATGCAAAAAGACTACATCAATGTAAACTTTAAATTCTTATCAAAGATAAACAATGAATATGTCAATCTATTCTTTCACAAAGCAAATAAGTTTTGTAAAAGTGAGGATTCCATTTGTTTACTAATTTCAACTAAATTTTGCCATCTTAACCATCAATGTATTCATTGGTTTCCAATTGTAAAATAAGATAAGACCACAGAAAAATATAGTTGAACATGTTTTTAAATGTTTTAATTCAATTGCTTGATTTTTAAATCAGGACAAATGAATATATTTTTAATTACAGAAATTACTAGCTAATGTTGTTCATTGAATTTTGTTCAGAATGTTAAAAAGAAAAATTAAGGATGAGGCAGGTGCTAAAATAAAATTCAAGTGTTATTCTACTTTCCATGTCATGATTTTTGGTGAAAGATTGTTCTATAAAATATAACAGTATGCGTAAATCTTTCCCTCAGTACTTATATAGTGCATTGCATTTTTTTTAGATTTATGATTTATGAGCTAACTAATTAAAAAGTGGAACTTGAGCAACTTCTTCACACCAAAAAGTTGGCAATTTATGCTGGAGGTTGTCACTCAACTGAAATATTGGGCGAAGTTTTATGGGCGCCCGCTGGTCAGTTTGCAGGTCCATAAAATTCACCAGTTGCCTTCCCATTGCCTACCTATCCACCCCTGACCAGCCCTTCCCTGGGTATTCCCTTCCGCACCCACTGCAAGAGCCCAGACTTAGCTGATCAGCGAATTTGATTGGCCGAATGGTCTCTGAAGTGGGACTTCCTTCGGTTTGAGGATCGGAAATCCCGTCTCTAGCCAATTAACACTCCTTGGACCATTAAATGTCTCTGGGGCTGCTGTGATCCACTGAACATTTTCGAGGCAGGGTGGGAAACCCTGCCATCTAAAAAAGCTGGCCCACTGAAAACAAAGAAAAAATCAGATTTGTGTTTCAATAGACCTATGGGCTGAGAGGAAAGAAAGGATCTTAGAGGACCTATGTGATAAATAATATTACCTGAGTATCCTATTGCTCCAGCAACTAATATTATTGATTATCTGCATAACAATTATCATTATAGTTTGAAAAGTATTTCACTGTGTGAAATACATTGAACTGTTTCTATCAAATAACACACTATATAAATAAGCGTGAATAGGAGTGTTGCACATAATGATAGGAGCATATCCGTTAAACTAAAAGATATGATTTGCATGAAGTTGTATCTGTATGAGATATGCATGTCTTTAATTTCAGTGCATGTACTAAAAGCACAATACTGTCCATGATCTTTTAATCCTTTCATTCTTCTAGTTCTGGATCTGCTAACTTTTTCTCTCTGTTAATCTTCCTTCATTTTTTCAGATGCAGGATGCCATGGGCTATGAGCTACCTTGGGTCTATTTTGTGAGCCTGGTCATCTTTGGATCCTTCTTCGTTTTAAATCTGGTTCTTGGTGTATTGAGCGGGTAAGCTGTCAGTTTGATATCTTCACTCCCCCCCATCCTTCCCTTCCAATTATCTGTTTCTGACTGTGACAGTTAATCTTTTTCTATTTTTTCCTCCCTGCACTATCCTTTAGGAAAAAATAGGGAAATGTTGTTTTAATTACTGCCTTTTTATCATACATATTACAAGGACAGGTGACATTAACATCCTCAAGTTCTAAGCTACCCACTCAGTTCATTAGTTTATTGAAGCAGGACACCATGATGTTTCTACATCTGATCTCAAGTTATATTAAACCAGCACTTTAAAAGCAAAACTATGATGACATGGCAGGATAGTGAGGGTTCCCTGGCATCAGTTTCAGGAAAATTGCACTCTTCAGTATATACTATGATACATTAATGACTTGGTGTTGAAGGTCCAGGGCACATTTTAAAATTTGCAAATGACACAGTACTTGGAAATATCGTAAATGGTAATTTCAAGAGGACGTAGATAAGCTGGTAGAATTGGTAGATACATGCAGATGAAATTCAACACAGTAACAAGTGAGGTGATAGGAAGAATGAGGAGAGACAATACAAGCAAATGTTACAATTTCAAAAAGGGTGCAAGAACAAGAGACATGTGGGTGTTTGTATACACATCTTTGAAGAGGTACAAAAGCCAGGAATTTATGCCAAACCTATAGAAAGCATTAGTTTGGCCCCAGCTGGAGTATTATGATTAATTCTGAGTACCACATTTTAGGAAGAATGTTAAGACTTTGGAGGTAGTACAGAAGAGATTTACTGGAACAGTTCCAGCTTTGAGGGATTACAGTTCCATGAATAGACTAGAGAACTGTTTGTTTTCCTTAAAGTGAGGAGATAAGAGGAAAGTTAATAGAGGTGTTTAAAATCATGAGAATTCAGATAGAATAAATAAAGAAAAACTGTTCCTAACAGCTGGTGGGTCAATAACCGGAGAGCACAGATTTAAGGTGGTTAGCAAAAGAACCACAGGCAACATGAAGAAAAACTTTTTACGCAACAAGTGGTTAAGATTTGGGATGCGCTGCCTGGTAAGATAATTGAGACAGATAGAAAAGTCACTTGCTTGAAGGGGAAAAAATGCTTGAAGAGGAAAAAAATGCAGAGTTATGGGGAGTGGAACTAACTACATTGCTCTCTGGCGCTTTGTTGATGAGCCAAATGGCCTCCCTCTGTACTCTACACTTCTACAAAGAGTAAGAAGTATAAATATAGACTAAATGCTAACATTTTGGAGGAGCAAAGAGATTTAAAGGTTCATATATCCAGATCGTTAAAACTGAGAAGACAAGTTGATAAAGCTCTGGGGAGACAGGCACAGATTTTAAGTTTTACAAAGAGAGGACTAGAACACAAAAGCAAAGAGCTGAACTTGTAAACACCATTGGTTAGGCACAGTTAGAATATTGGTGCCTTACTTTATGAAAGGTGTCAATGCTATGGAGAGGGCAGAGATTCACTAATACGATATCAAGGACATGAGAATTTGTAGCATAGTGTCAATGTCACTGGACTAGTAATCCTGAGGCCTAGACTAATGATCTGGGGAAATGGGTTCAAATCCCACCATGGCAGCTGGTGGCATTTAAAATTCAATTAATAACTCTGATTATTATTAATTAGAAATTCATAATTCTGGAATTGAAAGCTGGTCTCAGTAATGGTGACTATCATCTGTTGTTGTAAAATCCCATCTGGCTCACTGAGGCCCTTTAGTCTAGCTCACTGAGGCCCTTTAGGGAAAGAAATCTGTCATCCTTACCCAGTCTGGCCTAGATGTGATTCCAGTAGTGTGGTTGACTCTTAATTGCCCTCTGACCTAGCAAGTTGAAGGGCAATTAGGGATGGGCAACTAATGCTGGTCTTGCCAGTGACATCCATATCGCATGAAAGAATGAATTTTTAAAAAATTATTTTCAGGAAAGTTTAGAGGTAATTTTGGGTCTATTTACTAGAATTGGGAAGATTAAGAAGAAATTAAATTGAGTTGTTTAACATTATAAAAGATTTCTATACTGTTAATAGAAGAAAATTATTTCTGCTGATCAGTAAGATGATAAATAGACAGTGTTTAAGATAATCACCAAGAAAGAAATAAGGCAGAAGCTCAGAAAATTTCTTTTATGCAACCTGTTGCTAGTATGTGGAGTTCCTTGACAGAAACTGAGTTGCAAGCATAATTGTTTTTAATAGAGAAGCAAATGACTATTTGAAAATAGGTATGCAAATATGACGAAACCCATACCTTTTTCAGAGCACCTATAAAAACACAGTGGGCTGAATGACCTTCTTCTGTGCAGTAAAATTCTAATGAGCTGAAAATTTACAAACCCTCCAGGGTACTCTGACTGTAACTCTACTGTGAGTGTACCACTATAGCTGTGAATTAGGCTGCAATCTAATATAATTTGCTCTAGATCTTCTGCAGGAATGTTCTACATTAAACATGGCAGAGCTTTCACCTAACCCAAACAAGCAATTGGGGCCAGAATGGGAAACACCTATATTAGCAGTTCCAACTTTCCTGGCCCACAGAGGGGCCCAGTGTCTTACTGATGGTGAGGCAAGGCATGTAACCAGAAGTGGACTCTATATGGGATTGCAATCTGCATCCCTGAAGGAAATAAAGCGCTTTTTAAATAATCAAATGTGGCCCCCTTACAAAAGGGACTGCACAGGGAACCGGTGACTCCCCCCTCCTCCCCCCAGTCCCACTTCAGATCCAATTGAAGTAATTTGAAATTCATCAAACTTTCTAAATACCAGTAAAAGGTTTTTGTCATGTTAACATGAGTTCCAAAATACTATTCTTGTGATTAGAACAAAATTCACATTGTTCAGTGCTTGTGGCATTTTTTGGAAGTAATTCATGAGAATTTTGTGATAATCATTTGAAAGATTACTGTTCAAATGGCATCATAAAAGTTGACTACAATTCAGTTGGGGATTTTTTACTTGTGAATTATTCAGTCAGCTTTGTTTATGCAAATGTAGATGATATGCCACTTAAGGTAAAAGTTTATCCCATAAGCGAGGGAAACCAGATTATTTACAATGTATAACGGTGGGAAGGTTGACAGGGGAGGGGAGGAGAGTGAAGAAGAAGGGCAGACAGGAAGGCTGGGGGTTGCTGTGCACAGGAGCTAATAAGCTCTAAGTTTCTGGGAGCAGGTAAGTTGGAGCAACCTAGAAGACTGAGGCAGAAATTCAAACTTAGGAGTAAAGGGGAGATTGGAGGGAAAATGCCCAAAGAGGGTATTCCAGGTCAGCTGCCTGGCATTCATTTCTAAAAATTAATTACAGTTTATGTTTACAATCTCATTCACACCCTACTTATCTCTTTTTACCAACATACTTGATGCCACTGTCATCCCACGCCCTTTGGTTGCACTACTGTGACACCGGATGGCCAAAGCTTGCAATAGAATGTAGACGTATAAAGATATAAATAGCTCTATTTCTCTCTCTGCAGATGCTGCCAGAGACCTGCTGAGTATTTCCAGCATTTTCTGTTTTTCTTTAAAATAGTAGCTATCATTCTACCAACTCGGATGTTATAGAGCTCAGATATTACTGATGTTAGCTAAATGTTAGCTTTAACATTGAAAATCCTTACCATAGTACCACCAATAGTTTGCAGTCAACCAGGAGGTGCGCCATTGAGAGTTGCGGCTGTCCTCAATTTGTAGGGTGTGAGTATGTTCCAATAGGGACTAGAGGATTTTAGAAGGGGCATAGTCTTTTTTAGCTCCTGTGTCAATGGGAGTGCTTCATTAGCTTTCAGCCGATGTTGCTTTGAGGAAGATGTTTTCTCTGCAGATGTCAAATGAATATGGCCATTCAAGTCAGACCATCACCCAAAAAACTGAATTTCTGCCTGAGAGATCCATGTCTGGTGGCATCACAATCAGTCAGCTAAAGCCATCGAATGGATTGTTAACTTCAACATCAAACTATAACTGCTGCCCCAGCCAAATGAAAAAATCTATAGGCGTGGCATGTATTACAGAAAAATATTATAGGTTTTCAGTGCATTTTGAAATGTAATTTTCTGAACTACCTGCATTTGTCATACACAACAGATTGTGGAAGTGAGAACACTGATGCAGAAGAGAAGAATATGGAACAATTGTTAGAAATGAAAAGTAATCGGTCCTTAAAAATATCTGCTGAATTCAAGGAGCAGAATTTTGCTTTTGGCGTGCAGGATCGGTGGTGCAGGCAGGGGCAGTTGGGAAGCCGAACACCGCCCGCAATTGACAGCGCACCACAATTTCATGCTGGTGGGCCAATTAAGGCCCACCCAGCGTGATAAGCGAGCAGCATGGAGCTGCCTCAGGGAGATGAAGAAGATATTGAAAAAACTAATAAACAGCAGAAAAATGTAATAAAACATGTCCCCTCTTATGACTCTGTCACATGAGCAGGGACATGTTTTTAATTAAAAAAATAAAGTTTTTATTTTATTTGTATTTGGTTTTGGAAACCTTAACCCGCCTCTGGATGAGGTTTCCAAAAAAAGCCTGCCTGTCAACCATTAGATTGAACAGTATAAAATTAATGTCATTTGATAACTTAATAGCCTTAATAGGCCTTTTAATTGTTGGCGGGCACGCTGCCAGCTCAGGCATGCGCCTGCCGACTGAACTATCGCGTGACTGCGCATTGATGTTGGCATGCTTGGTAGATGTCATCGCGTGTCATTCACATTTGGTTGGGTCGAGCACATACCTGCCCGCCGAGCTAAAAATTCTGGCCAAGGTGAATAAATCACTGGGTCCCTGTGGCATGCAATTTATGGTGTTAAAAGAAGCTGGGGAGGAGGTGGCAGAGATCATGCTTGAATTTTCTTTCAGCATAAAGTTTATGCCAGGAAATATCTTAAGGTATCCAGTAGTACACCTCTGCTCAAAAAGGGAGAGATGGATAAATCAGGTCATAATAGACATGTTATTTTAATTTCAGTTATGAGCATCTTCAGAATTTAAGGTCAAGTTGGTAAGAATTTAGAAATGCATGACTGAATCAAGAAAAGCAATCACAGATTTATTAAAGGCAAGACATGTTTGATTAAATTAATAGAATTCTGTGGAGAAGTTGCAATGCACAGATAAAGCACTAGAGGAAGTGTATATGGACCTTTGAAAGTTCTCAGAGGAAGATTTTACAAAGAAATTCCGGTTTTTGATATAAAAAGAAGAATGATATGGATTGAAAATTGGAGGACTGACAGGAAACAATGGGTTAGGGTTAATGAATGGTGCTTGGATTGAATAGGGTTGGAAGTGGTGTAGACCAGTAATCAGGGCTGCGTTCGTTTACATTCATAATTTTACATAAGATTTGGACTTGAGCATAGGAGTTCCTCAGGGTATTGTCCATACCCGACAATCTTCAGGTGCTTCATCATTCACCTTCCTTCCATCATAAGATCAGAAGCGGGGATGTTCATTGATGATAGCACAGTGTCCACGACTCCTCAGATACTGAAGCAGGATGTGTCCATATGGAGCAAGACCTGGACAACATTCAAGTTTGAGCTGATAAGTGGCAAGTAACATTTGCACAAAGGAAGTGCCAGGCAATGACCATCTCCAGCAAGAGAAAATCTAACCATCTCCCCTTGACATCCAATTGCATTACCAAAGCTGAATCATCCATCCTGAACATCCTGAGGATTACCATTCACCAGAAACTGAACATCTAAATCCTGTGGTTACAGTCAGAAACTTGGAATTCTGCAGCAAGTAACTTATGTCCTGAATCCTCAAAGCCTGTCCACCATCTACAAGTACAAATCAAGAGTGTCATGGAATACTCTCCACTTGCCTAGGTGAGTGCAGCTCCAACAACATTCAAGAAGCTCTGTACCATCTAGGACAAAGCAACCCATTTGATTGGCACCCCATCCACAAACTTCAACCTTCACTCCCTCCACTACTATTGCACAGTGGTACCATATACAAGATGCACTGTTGCAACTCGCCAAACCTCCTTCAATAGCACCTTCCAAACCCACGACTTCTACCACCTAGAAGGACCAGGGCAGCACATGGGAACATCATTACCCACAAGTTCCCCTCCAAGCCACACACCACCCTGTTAGAGCTATATCGCCGTTCCTTCACTGTCACTGGGTCAAAATCCTGGAACTCCCTTTTTAACAGCACTGTGGTGTACCTACACCACATGGACTGCAACAGTTCAACAATGCAGCTCATTCACCGTCTTCTTAAATGCAATTAGGAATGAGCAACAAATTTGGCCTTGCCAGCAATGCTCACATCCCATGAAAGAATATAAAATGTCGTCTTGAAACTGCTGTAATCTATTATTAAGGAAGTCATAACAATGCACTTAGAAAATCATAGACAAAATCGGACGAAGTCAACAAAAGGAAAATCATGTTTGACAAAGCTATTCGATTTTTTTGAGGATATAACCAGAAGGGGAGATAAAGTGAACCAGTACGTGTAGCATACTTGATTTCCAAAAGGCATTTGATAATGCCACAAAAAGGCTAATCTAAGACATAAGGGCATATGTGTTGGGGGTAATATATTAAGGTGGATGGAGGATTGATTAACAGATAGGAAGCAGAGTAGGGATAAATTCAGCATTTTCAATTTGGCTGGCTGTTAACTCGTGGATTGTTGAAAGGAAAGGTGCTGAGGCTTCGGCTATTTATGATCTATATTAATAGCTTAGATGAAGAGACTTGGGGCGGAATTTTCCCAAATTCGCAATAAGTGCAGTAGCGGGCGGGCAAAATGGCATCCTACCCACCAACGGCGAAGGCGGATTTTTATGTCATATCATCCCAAACTTGCCACATTATTTATAAATTCCTGGGAAACACACCATTTCCATGATGGGCAAACTCTCATTCGCCCTCCCGCCATCACCCTGCCATTGCATCATGTTGGCTGCCATATTTAAAAGGAAGCCGCCAGCACGCCATTCATTACTACCAGCTCACCACCGCTGCCCGGGAGACATGGCCAGAAAAACAACCGCAGCACCCCCCCCCCTCTCCTGGTTTAATGACGAGCCCCTCGAGCGACTGCTGGATGCAGTGGAGGCCCGACGGGACGTCCTGTACCTCTGCTCTGGCCGCAGGACGGACAGCAACATGACCAACCTGGATTAGGAGGCGGTGGCAACGGTGGTCAATGCCAATGCCCTTCACAAGAAGACAGCCACCCAGTGCCACAAGAGGATGAATGATCTACTCTGTTCCACCTGTGTAAGTCACTCTTTTCATCACTCTCAACTCACAAACCCAGCACACATCCACAGGGCCCTCACTCACTGCCAGGTCAAGGGACATCACCATTCAATCTCTCACACGCCTTCATTGTCCTCAGCCTGTATGTGGGACCATTCACCACCCTCACAGGCCAGGCATATTTATCATCTGACCTGGCAGGGCCTGTTTATACTTTCTCCATCTCTATTCATGCTGGACAAGCTGGCACATAACAGAAGGGAGTGATCACGGTGGCGGAATGCCCAAAATCAAGGTCCTAACTGACTTTGAAAACAGAGCCATCCAGCTGGCCATCTAGACTGTTCCTGTGCTGACAGTGAGGCCGGCGCTGCTTTACCAAGTGAGGATCCAGCAGTGTAATATCCATTAGACAACCATGCCGTGTGTGATGTGTCCTCTTTCACAGGCCACATGCCATGCATTAATTATCTCTCCTTGTTTTCGCAGACATATCTGCCAAACAGCCAACAGAGTCCATGACCCAGGGCCTCCAATCAAGCCTTGAACAAACCTCCAAATGGGAATCTGAAGGCACCCTCCTCGAAGTTCCGTCACAGCGCTCACCTACACCCTGCACCTTCTCAGAGTCACACACCTCGGTGGGAGCTAGCTATAAAATAGACACAGGATCACATTGTCTGATCCACAGCAGGCGGCGGCAGGGACTTCCCAGGTCCCTGGCATTCAGAGGACTGCTGGAGGCCAGAAATTTGTTGAGTCGGCGTCAGACGATGAGCCTCTGGACTCGGTCATGTCATAGTTGCTGGAGCTGCAAAGGCAAGCTCAGGGACACCAGGAAGGGATGTGCGCTGCACTCCTCAGATTTCAAGGCACGATGGAAGAGTCCATCTGCCTTCAGGCTGAGATGATAGCGCCAGCATACCAACACACTGAGTCCAACACTAATAGGATGACAGGAGCATTCTCACAGAGGGTATTTGCCTTGCCATAAGCCAGGCTGGAGTCAAATGTTCACAAATGCACTGTGAGGATCTATGGGGTCACCTCACTGCATGTCGTCATCGTCCTCCACAAATCTAGCAGCTATGAGGGCCTCCAGAGTGCGTCTGCCTCATCTAGCCAGTGTGAGGGCTTCATTCCCATCATCGTGCCTCCGAGGACCTCCTCACCCTCATCCCCATCGGCATCCTCTTCATCAGAAGAAACTTGCAGCTCCTCCAGCTTGCCCTTAGCCAGCCCATCTCCCCGTTGGAGCACCAGGTTGTAAAGGGTGCAGCAGATGACAAAGATGCGTGACACCTTCTGCGGAATGTATTGCAGGGCTCCACCAGACCAGTCCAGGCACCAGAACCTCATCTTCAGCATTCCGATGGTCTGTTCCACAAAGTTGCGAGCTGCAGCATGAGCCTTATTGTAGCGTCGCTCTGCTGCAGTCTGAGGCTGCCGCACGGGTGTCATCAGCTACGGCCTCTGAGGGTAGCCCTTATCCCCAAGGAACCATCCCTGCAGCTTCTATGGACCCTGGGACACTGCAGGGACCTGTGACTAACTGAGGATGTAGGCGTCGTGAATACTCCCTGGAAACTGTGCACACATCTGCAGAATGTGTTTCTAGTGGTCACATACCAGCTGCACATTCAGTGAGTGCAATCCCTTGCGGTTGATGTAGTCTACCATGTGCAGCGACGGAGACCTGAGTGCTACATGGGTGCAGTTGATTGCACCCTGCTCCTGTAGGAATCCTGAGATCCAAGCAAATCCAATGGCCCTTTTATCCTGGCTATCCTAGTCCCGGGCAAAATGAACAAAATTGTGTGCCCTCGAGAAGATGGCATCTGTGACCTCATGGATGCATTTGTGGGTGGTGGTTTGTGAGAAGTCATCTGTGGAGCCCTGAAAGGGGCCACTGGCATAGAAATTGAGCACCGTGGTCTGTTCCACAGCCACTGGCATTGGATGCCCTCCATGTCCCCTTGGTGCCAAGTCCTGTAGTAAGTGGCAGATGTGAGTGACCAGGTCCCTAGACACACACAGTCATCAGAGACACTGGTTCTTGGTCATCTGGAGGAATGACGGGCAGTGTCTATAGACCCTGGGTGTCACTAGGTGCCGACCAGCCACGGCGCGCTGTTGCTCCTGTGTGTGGGAGCCCCGGCAGCCCCTTCTTCCTGAGGTTGCTGCTCCTGCCTTTTCATGGCCAGATGCCTCAGTTGCTCTCTCCTCCATCTTTTTCGCTCTCTGTAAGGGATCAGGTATACAGCTAGGTCACCAGGCTCCATACTCCTGATGTGGTCCTCCTGCGGCATGAAAGAGAGAGAAAGACGTGGTTAGCATTGATGAATTTAGCACCTTTCCTGGCCCTGTGTGACAGCCCCTTAACCCTTCCCTCGGATGGCCACAGATGAATGTGCTGCATGGCTGCCCTATCAGCCTGCGACATGGAGGTAGACAGCTCCTATCTGGGTTGCTGAGATTGCAAGGGGCTGTGAGCACCTCCAGCAATGACTGCTGCGTAGTCAGCATTGTCGAGGAAATTGTACAACATATGCAGTCCAACTGCTCTGCAGTCCAGTAAAGTGGTCACGGACTCGCAATCTGTGCCAGGGGTGGGGAGAGGTGGGGGAATGGGGTGGGGGGTGGCGGGTAAGGGGGAGGGTGTGGGGGGTAAGGTCAGGAGTACTTGATGGCTCTTTGGTGCCTGAACTGTCTCAGTTGCAGAAGAATGGTCAATGGCCACTTCCCTCGCCTACGATTTCTTGTGCGGGGGATCCAATGCCAGGGCAGCAGTTACCTCTCCCATGCCGGACAACAGCAATAGGCACCTCCGAGCGGGGCAGCAGTTGCCCACTGCCCCACGACAACAGCAACAGTTGCCTTCGAGGCTGGGCAGCGGTTACCGCCGGTCAACCCCCACCCCTGACAACAGTCACCTCCCTGACAAGGCAGCAGTTGCCCCCGGACACCACCCCTCCTCGAAAACAGTCATCTCTGAGACAGGGCGGCGCTTCACCCAGGCACCCCCCCCCCACCCCCGGCGCCCCTGAATCCTGCAAAGCAACAGGTGACCCTAGTGAGCTGTGGAAATCACCTCTATTCCTCCAAAGTGAAGGCCGACAAGTGCACGTTGCTTGTGTGCTGTTGTGAAACACGTTGATGTCCTTTCCCGCCAACGTGGACGGATGACCCGGCAGGGTCCAAGAGCCTGGCAGGATGGCCTTTTAATGACATGCTAATGTATTATGTATTGCATGGAGCTCCCCGATGAACGTTGGTGGGAAACACGGCCCGCCATCGGTGGGCTGAGCGGATGATCACAACCTGCATTCCCACTGTTGTGAAACCAATCACGCTCTGGGAGTTACGTATTTAAATTTGCTGATGATACAAAGCTAACTGGGGATGTGAGGACAACACAGAGCGGCTGCAAAGTGATATAGACAGGTTAAGTGAACAGACAGCAATGGAGCAAAATGTTTCAAAGTGCAGCATTATTTACTTTGGTGGTAAGAACAGAAAAGCAGAATACTTTTTTGAAAGGCATGAAATTTTGAAATGTTGATGTTCAGAGAGACTTGGGTGTACTTATAGAAGGAACACAAAGTTAACATGCAGATACAGTAAGCAATTAAGAAGATAAATGGCATGTTTGCCCTTATTCCAAGTGGACTGGAGTACAAGATAAATAAGTGTTGCTTTGGTGAGGCCATACTAGGCAGAATTTTCAGGGTGACATGCGGGGGGGCGGGCCCCGCATGTCAGCGTGTAAAATGACACGTGGTGGCATCAGGCAAGTGTCCCAACATCAAAGGGCGTCATCACGATATTTAGTTGGGCGGGCACACGATGAAGTGCGACGCGCGCCCACCATTAATTAAAGGGCTAATTAAGGCCATTAACTCAGCAATCGATGCTGATTTTCAGGCACCTTTGCGATCTTCGGCTCAGCGCTTGGACGCAACAGGCAGGCATGCAAGCGACTTTTTAACAAAACTCATCCACGGCGGGATATGAGGGCTCAGTGGGGTTGTCAATGTGTTCTGTGAAGTATTTATTGCAGAAAGTGTTTTAAACTTGCCTGTGCAATCTGTAGCATTTCAGTACGAATTCCAGCAGCTTTCTGTGTCTTTTGAACCTTCAGCTCAGCACTCTGCATCTTTATTGGGCCTGCAGCTTTCCAGAGGCCTCCATTTAGCCTGGGTATGGGTTATAACATCTCCACTGGAGGTAGTTCCTCTGAGGAGGAAGGGAGGGATAGAATAAGGAGGAGGCCAGAAGTGGACAATCTGCCTCCAGGGGAGCCACCTTTAGGAGGCCAGACGCAGGCACAAGGGGCGCAGGGCCAAGAGGTAGTCCAAGGTGGAAGGGACCGCAGAATACGCCACTATCCTGTTGCCAGGGTATACAGGCGGAGAAGCAGCTACCCCAATATGACTGAGCTGCAGTGCCGAAGGAGGCTCTGACTGTCAAGGGAGACAGTCAACTATATCTGTCAAATGATTGGCCCTGAGAGCTCTCCTAACTGTGTGGGCAGACACCCCATGCCAGCGGCTCTGAACATCACAGTTGCCCTCAACTTCTTTGCCTGTGGCTATTTCCAGGGCTCAGCGGGTGATCTTTGCGGTGTCTCCCAAACAGCTGTCCACACTTGTGTCAAGCAGGTCACAGACACTGTGTTCAGGTGTGCATTGATCTTCATCCACTTCCGCTGCGACCAGGCAAGTCAGGCACAGGGAGCCAGAGGCTTCACGGCCATTACTGGCTTTCCCCGTGTCCAGAATGCAATAGACTATACACATGTGGCCATCAAGGCACCAGCAGGTGAGCCCAGTACCTTCGTCAACAGGAAGGGCTTCCACCCCATGAATGTGCAGATAGTGTGTGATCACAGGATGTTGATTCTACAAGTCTGTGCTAGGTACCCAGGCAGCTCCCATAACGCCTACATCCTCAGACACTCCCAGGTGCCGGGGCTCTTCAGTACTCCAGCCTGGCTGGATGGATGGCAGTTGGGCGACAAGGGCTATTCCCTCAGAATGTGACTCATGACGCCTCTTTGCCATCCAAGAACAGAAGCTGAGCAGCGGTACAATAGGAGCCATGCCTCCACAAGGGCTGTGGTGGAGAGAACCATTGGTCTTTTCAAGATGCGCTTCCGATGCCTGCACCGTTCAGGGTGCGCACTCCAGTACCCCACAGATCATGTCTCTGTGATAGTGGTAGCATGCTGCACTCTGCACAATCTTGCGATGGAAAGGGGGGTTGCAGTGGATGATGAAGACCTTGACGCAGTGGATGTGGCTGCCCATGATGACTCCAGCAGTGGTTCGGAGGATGAGGAAGCACAGGGCCATGATGAGGGGCTGCGTGCCATCCCGGAACTACACCAAAGAGGCAGGGACACCCGGGAGACTTTAATCCAATGAACCTTCAGCTAGCTCCACACAAATGGACCTGCAGGACCAACATTGCCTGGCTCATCCATACATGGCACTTAAGTGCTACATCTTCCACTTCACTAGCTGCAACTAAGGGCTTAGTACATAAACCTCAATGTCCACTCAAACCCTCATGATATGTCTGTGAAACATACAAATGCAACACAAAGGAGTCACCCTCAACCATGGTAACAAATGAAGATTTTATTTTCATCCATCATATGGTGCAACAAAATTAATTCCTAACGTTATTGCAACGTTAAAAAATATAAATTCCCTAATCTAGGGCCAACACAAAAGCGCCAGTGAGAAACCGGTGGTGTGCCTAAGGGGCCTTATGCTTATGTTTATGGGTGCTACGTTTGGGTGCTGGCCCATCGCTCGGAGTGACTTCCGAGACAGCCTGCTGACTCTGCTGTCCTGTTGGTCTCGATGACTTTGACGGACGTCCCCTGGCCTGTGGAGCCTGTGCTGGCCCTGCCTGGGAGGGAGTGGCCAGTTCCACAGCTGTCATCTCCCCAGTTGTCGCCGCCTCAATGGATGCAATGGTCACTGGCAGAGGGGTGGAGGAGCTGCTGCCCTCATCCGGAGCACCCTGAGAGGAGCCCGCAGAGACGACAGGCAGCTGCTGCACTGACGTGAGGTCGCTTCAGACTTCCATGTTCACTGTAGATGGATGGGCACCGAGCTGGGACACTTGGTGCCTAGACCATCTCCTACATTGCCAATGACCAGCTGTGGCCACTGGCGCTGTGAGGGCTTGCAGGTTCTAACGTATCCCCAGGAAAAGCTGGTTATTCTGCCGGAGGCCCCTCTCAATGAGAGTCGCCAATCTCTCCATGGAGGAAGCCTGACGCTCTGACATGAGGTTCTTGGCATCACTGATGCTCCACGTGAATTCCTCCACCATGGAGACCAAGTGAAGCACACTCTCGTACAACACTCTCAGCTGCTCCTGCACACCCGGCCACTTTTCCTGCAGCTGCTGCATGGCAGACGACTCCAGAGGCACATCATCACGGCCTGACTCAGCATGTGCCTGGTCCCCTGCAGTCCTCTGGCTGCTGGCGCCATTGGCACTCTCTGTCTCTGCCATCTCCTCCAGCAATTGTGAAATGCCCTCTCCACTGTGCCCCGGGATACTAACCAATGTAACAATTCCCACCAATGTTGTAGTATCTGTGCTAGTGCCTGCCTCGCTGAAATGGTGTGACGCAGGTGACGGTTCAAGCCTCTCAGGTGTGAGAGGGGGGATCTGCACTTCCCTCATGCCGGCCATACTCTGCTGATGCTGAAATTAACAACAAGGACAGTGGATCAGTTAGCATGCACTCAGTATCACAATTCATCCCTTTCCCTCCAGGCTCATAATACGCTCAACCTTCAAAAACCTAAGGAGACGAACATTGGTGGGGTGGCAAATAGTCAGGAGGAGGCTTCACGGGTTGGTCAGATGGCCTAAAGAATGCCACATGGAATGTTATGTGGATAAGTGTGAAATGATGCACTTGGGCAGGACAAACAAGGTACGGAATACACGAGAAATAGTAGGACTGTGGAAAGTAAAGACGATTAGAGGGACCTTGCTGGACATGTCAACTGGCCTGTTAAGGTAGTGGGACAGGAACATAAGGTGTTTAACAAGGTAAAAGCCATACTTGCCTTTATTAGCTGAGGAATAGAATGTAGGAACAGGGAGGTCATGTTGCAAGTGCAGAAAATGCTGTCGAGGCCACAGCTACACTTCTGTGTTCAGTTGTGATCAGCGCTTCATGGGAGGGATGTGATTGGAGTGGAGAGAATGTAGAGGTTTGTGCCCAGGATGCATGCTGGCCTGGAGAGTTGGAGTTATGAGGAAACATAGCATACACTGGTGAAATTTGCCGTGGAGCACAGGAGATTGACGGCTGACATTATTGAGCTTCATACCATTATGAGGGGCATAGATCGGGTGGACAGAAAGCAACATTTCCCCTTGGCAGAGGGATGACTAACCTCGTGGTATTTATTTAAGGTAAGGGGCATGAGGTTGACAGGTGAGGTGATGAGGAACTTTCGGACAGAGTAATGTGGGACGCACTGGCTGAAAGAGTGGTGGAGGCACAAACCCTCCTAAGATGTAATAAGTATTTGGATGTGCAGTAGCGATGCCATAGCATATGAGGCCAAGGGGGATAGTGGTCAGAAATGGGATAAGGTGACTTTGGAAGGTGCTAGAGACGCACATCTTCGAAGGGCCAAGGGACCTTTGTCTATGACCCACACGTCTGACTCTATCAGTCTGTGAATGAGCAGTGTTGCTGCATTAACGATTGCAACAATCATCAGTGCTTTGGATGGTGGGAAGACAGAGCGGTTGGGACTGTGGGCCTCAAATACCTGACCGTTCCACCCCAGCCTCACTGACACCTGTGGACCTGGGCGCATGGCGGGTTTCTAGCTCCAGGGCCTGCTGTTCGAAATGGCTGAAGATGATGAGCTGGGCCTGGCCACCTCCAGTGTGTGAATGTTTGTTCACATGATACGCATTTTTCTCCTGCAGAACAGAGAAGACCATTTATTGGGGCTGATTGGTCATGTACTCTACATGCGCACGCCACACCCCAACCACAGTGGCCCACCTGAGGCCTTCAGTGCCTCCTGTCCACGCTACTGGTGATCTGTCACCAAAGTATAGTACGTTTGCTCCCAACTACCACCTTGGACACATTCTGCGTTGATCACTTTCAGAAACACACGGTCTTAGCTCCCATGGCAAGGAGGCCCAACTAGGCATAGCGCCAAGGCCACCAGATGGCTCTTGGCTATGACACCTTGAGGCTCCCCTTCCACCATCTCATCACCGTGAATAGGACAAGTGTTGGAGTTGTGAGTATGCGCCTAGCTGCATCTCTGCAGGTTGCCTCCAGACTATTCAAGTGCAACTAATACCAACACATGGTGCAGGGAGAACCCATCTTCTCATTAGCCACTAAGGGTGATGTAAGCATGGTCACTATCTGCTTGAGCACCCAGCGTGCAACAAATGCCTAACATGAGTCAATGCAGTCACGACACTAGGACATGTGGTGTGGGGGGGCCTCAAAGGCTAAGGCTACCTGCTGGGTTAAATGCCCAAGGCCAACATGGTACTCACCCTTCCAGAGTGCAACAAATCGTTGAACTGCTTAGGACACTAGATCCAGGTTCGACGCACCACATTCCGGGAGCTCACCACCTCCGCCACCTCCTTCCAGACACGCTTTGTCATGTGGTGGGCCCTCCTCTTCCCATCCTGGTGAAACAGCACCCCCTGCCATGCTGCCACCTCCTTCACAAGTGCAGCAAGGCAGTCATCGGAAAATCGAGGGGCACATTGGCCCCTCACTGGCCTACCCTGCAGCCTGCCCTGCTCCTGGCTCACACCCTGAAGCCTACCCTCCTCCTCTGGCCTTCCCTATACATTGGCCTGTTGTGCAGACCCCCTGTGGTGCCACCTGTAGCTGGCCATTGTGAACAGCCTAAAGGAGGCTACCTTGCCTTTTATTATACAGACTGCCAGCTCACCATTGGACCCGGCGGTCTGTACACGCCCGCCGCAAATTTACGACTCCCGCTCTCCACGGGAGTGGGAAATGTGCTGGGCGGGCCTTAATTGGCCCGCCCGCACAAAATGGCATGGCCGGTGATCGGGTCCACTGCTACCTGCAACAGCTTCAGCTCCGCCCACCTGCCTAATGGAAAATTTAGGCCTTGGAGTATAGTTGCAGTTTTGTTCCCCATATTAAAGGAAGGATATTCTTACGTTGGAGGTGGTACAGCAAAGGTTTGCCAGATTCCTGATGTGAGAGGGTTGACCTATGATGATAGCCTGAGTAAACTGAGCCTTTACTGTCTGTAATTTAGAAGGATGAGAGGTGAAAATGTCCTTGAAACATACAAGGTTCTAAAATGGCTTGACAATTTTTTCCCCTGTCTGGGGAATTTAGAACATGGGGGCCATTGTCTCAGGATGAGATATTGATTATTTGGAATTGAGATGAGGTGAAATGTCTTCACTGAAAGGGTTGTGAATCTTTAGAACCCCAGAGGGTTATGGATGCTCCGTCGTTGAGTGTATTTAAGGCTGAGATAGACAGATTTTTGGTCTCTTCGGGAACCAAGGAGCAGGGAGGAAAGTGAAGTTGAGGCAGAAGATTAGCTATGATCATATTGAATGGTGGAGGGGCCATATTGTCTACTCCTATTCCTATTTCTTATGATCCTATGATATACACACAAAATATTCCAGCAATATGTGTATATATTTCATATCCTATTTATATTAGTTCAAATATATGGCCTGGTTACCACATTATGGGAAGGACGGGATCTAACAATAAAAGGTACAGAGGAGAATTATGAGGATGTCGCCAGGAATGGTGAATTTAACTGTGAGAAAAGATTGGAAAGGCTGGGGTTGTTTTCTTCGGAACAGAGGAGGTCGAACAGAGCTTTAATTGAGGTGGATAAAATTATGAGAGGTTTTGATAGGATGGATAGAAGGACCTATTTCCTTTGTCATAAAAGTCAATTACCAGGGGCATAGATTTCAAGTAATTGGGAGGAGGATTGGAGGGGAGTTGAGGAGTAATTTTTTCACCCAGAGCTTGGTGGGGGTCTGAAACTCACTGCCTGGAAGGGTAGTAGAGACAGAACCCTCATCACATTCAAAAACATTGGGATATGCACTTGAAGTGCCTAAGGGACTGCAGACCAAGAGTTGGAAGTTGGGATTAGGCTGCATAGCATGGACATGATGGGCCAAATGTCCTCCTTTTATGCAGTAAATCTTTCTATGTTTCTAAATAAGAATTGAATCTGTTGACAATTTGGTTTTGTATGACAATATAAGCAGTACAAACAAGATATTTCTGAATTGGACCAAAGCAAAATACTGCTGAAAATCTGAAATAAAAGCAGAAAATGCTGAAAATATTCAGCAGGTCAGGCATCATCTCTAGCAAGAGAAACAGAGTTAACATTTCAGGCCGATGATAGCATTTTCTGTTTATATTTCTGAATTGGCCCTGGCTCAAGAAAACTTACTGAAAGAAATGACCTTAGATCTAGAACAACTTGGAAGCATGTGAAGACTAGCCATTATAAAAAAGCAGACTCCATTATCAAGTTCTCAGTGTCAGAAGAACATGACTTCTGCTCTTCCTACTTCTTTTGTCTCATCAACTTCCCTCAATCTAATTTTCCTTTGATTGCTTTTAACGTTTCTTCTCCGCCCTGAGAACTGATAAGTCAATTTAGAAATAAAACAAGCTGAAGGTTTTACTAACATTGATTTGAAGAGCCTAGGGGAATATTGATAAGATACTTCGCAGCTGTTTTTTTTCAGGGGGTGGAGGTGGGTCTGCGATTGCCACTCAGATTATGAGTATTCTTTGGGCAATAGCTCAGATGCTAGCATTTTACGGCTACAATTATAAAAAGAGCACAATGGTTTTCCCTATGGGAATCCTCCATTCTTTATGTTGTTTGCAGAAAAAAGGAAATGACCAAGAGAAAAATATACTTGCTCTGCTGACAATGACTGAATGAAAGAAATGAATGACAAGATTGTGGAGAATGTTTGCCTGAAACTTAAACTCACAGTGATCCTCCAACTTTCCTTCTATGATACCATCTATGGTCTCCTCACCTAAGATTGAAATTAGTCCTTTCCATAATTGATTAAAATCAATATATTAAAAGGGACTGGTCTTTTTATTATTCTCTTTTGTTACAGTGTCTTCTCCTGCTACCAGAATACAATAACATTCCAATTGTCTCAATAATGCACATTTGTTACCCAAATATCAGCAAGTAGCCCATATTGGGTGTGATGAAATGCACATGTATAAGGTAGCTAGGAGGATTTAGATAGGAGGATTATTTTGGGTTGAATGGTTATGAATGAAGGAACACTTCTAGTGAAGGCATATGGTGCAAAGTTCACTGTGGATAGCCCATTAAGTGCTGAAAGAACTTTAAAATGATGAGAGGAATACAAAATTAAATGACAAAGACACAACTTTAATAGAAGATACCATCTGGCGCCTCCTCTTATTTTTCCTTGTCCACCTGTCTTGGAATTTAGAACATTCTCTACCAGAGGTGTAAGAGTCATCGAATAATATAGTGTTTACAGCAGAGAAGGAGGCTATTTTGCTGATCAAGCCCATTCCAGTTCTCTGCAGGAGCAATTTAGCTAGCCCCACTCCCCTGCTCTTTCCCATAGCATTTTTTTTCCATTTGGGTGTTTATCCCATTCCTTTTTAAAAGCCTCTACCTCCCTTTAAGGCAGTACATTCCAGATTGTAACCACTCGATCTGTAAAAAGTTTTTCCTTATGTCACCTTTGATTCTTTTGCCAATCACTTTAAATCTGTGCCCTCTGGTTCTTGACCCTTACACCAATGAGTACAGCTTCTCTCTGTCTCAACCCGTTATGATTTTGAACACCTCCTGCAAATCTCCCCTCAAGCTTCTCCTCTCTAAGAGGACAACCCCAGCTTCCGCAACCTATTCATGTAAGCGAAGTCCCTCATCCATCACCATTCCCATTACTCTTTTCTGCGCCCTCTCTATAGGCTTCACATCATTCCCAATATGCAGTGCCCAGAATAAGGTGTGATACACTAGTCGAGGCCAAATTTTATCATAACGTATTTACAAAAGTAAGTTTATGAACCCCAGTATTCCGTATACCTTTTCAACCACTTTCTCAACCTGTCCCACCACCTTCCAAAATTTTTCAAATAAATCCCTCAGGTCTCTATGTCCCTGCAACCCTTTTAGAATTGTGCCCTTTAGCTTATATTGCCTCGCCTCCATCTTTGTACCAAAATGGATCACTTCACACATCTTTACATTAAATTTCATTTGCCGTGTTTTTACCAATTCCATCGGCATGTCCATGTCCTCTTGAAGCTATCATTCTCACAGTTTTGTGACATTTGCAGATTTTTAAATTGCACCCTGTACATCCAAATCTAAGGCAGAGAAGCATAGGGCTGGATTCAGTGCAGCCCGCTGGAGCAGGCTATGTGGTGAATGGGCCATTTTATTTTAGGGATCTCTTTTCTCTCCACAGCAGTTGATAAAGGCTGAGTTATTTAAAATCCCAGAGGTAAATTTTAAACAACTTGCATAAACTATATTTTGAATGGGTATGTTTTGAATTGCAGCTCCAAATTCAGGAATAAGACCACCAGTTGTCAAGAGATTTTTATATCAAACTAAATGAACCATTTATTAATTTACAACAAATTAATAACACATGGCTACAAATTACTACTATTATAACTTTTAACAAATTCCCAAATAAGTCTCCACTAATGCTACAATAACCAATAGACTTAAACAGACACCAGGCAAAGCATTTTTCACCCTACAAATTCAAAATGAGGTTCCTTTCTATTTGTTCCTTCACAAACACAGTGGTAGGCTTACAGGCTTAGACCTTACATGCCTCTGACCTGCACACACAAACTCCTTTCTGTTATACCCAGCCTTTCAGGAAGGAAATAATAGCTCTGGAGAGAGTGCAGAGGAGGTTTACAAGAATGTTGCCAGGATTAGAAAAGTGTAGCTACGAGGAGAGATTGGATAGGTTGGGGTTATTTTCCTTAGAACAAAGAAGGCTGAGAGGTGACTTGATTGAAATGTACAAAATTATGAGGGGAATAGATAAAGTGGACAGGATAAAATTGTTTCACTTGATGGAGAATTCTAGAACCAGGGGACATAGATTCAAGATAAGTGGCAAAAGGTGTAGGGGGACATGAGGAAGAACTTTTTTACGCAGAGGGTAGTGGGTGTCTGGAATTTGCTGCCCAAGTTGGTGGTAGAGGCAGAAACTATGGGCAGAAAGGTGGGATTAGAAAGGGCACCTGGGTGTCTTCAGGCTGGCATAGTCAAGATGGGCCAAATGGCCTCCTTTTGTGCTGTAACTTTTCTATGGTTCTATGGTTCTCTTTGAATGTAAATCCCTATTATATCACTAGGTCCTTTGAACTCCACCTCTTCAAGCAGTAAAACCCCTTCCATAGTACCAATTTTAGTAGTAATATAAACATATTGCTAGCTAGGTGCAAAATTTCACCCCCGAGCCTTTGAATGTTTTATTCAACAAAATGCAAATGTACTCTTTACCTTATTGTTTACACTCAAAACTACTATACATCAAAGCACCCAGACTAGCTGGCTTTAATCCAATTACTACACACATAGACTAAATAATTTCCAATAACATTATTTGCATTAATATTTCTTCATGACATACTATCATCCTCAACCTTTTCTCAGTGACTGTCTTTGTTGAATGAATATTGTCTCAAAGGGAACAATTATCCACAGAGCACTCAATGGCCAAACCTTTCTCAGAATTCCCCTTATATAGGATTTCCATCAGAATGTTACATCAGTACAATCTCATATCTATCATTTCTACTAGCACCAGTGTTTCTGCAGCTAGGGTACTTTTAACCACCCTTTTTATTTTATTGGCTTCCTAGGCCAAGGGACAACATTTTCCATTTTTACCAACCAAGGGTATGATAAACCCAGCTGTACTTGAATACTCATCTGGAAGATTGGCATGGGAAGCATCACTAAAAAGGACTAACTTCATATCTTTTCAGTCACCCAAGACTGGAATCTTGAGTGTGCATTTCTACGAATGTAATTTCTTTAATATCTTATTCACCATCAGAATCTTCTCAACTGTAGCATGTTTCAACGTAGCATTATGTTCCAATACGTCATAACTGGCGTTGGGTCTTTTCTGAGTGCATAGCCAGTTTAACTGTCCAATCAAGCTTCTTACTTTCACTGGTTCTCCTTTAAATACAAGACTATCTTTCTGTGTGGACCTGGCCCATTTTATCAGCATATGATTAACACTTTATGGGTATGATTCAAGGTTACTCCTGACCCATTCTGCTTAATGCCTAACCCTATATATTTAAAGATCTCCTTAGCCTGATTTCCAATCTTAAATTCCCCTTTAGTCTCTTCAATAACAAATTGCTCAAATTCTGCAGAACCTCCCCATAGAATATCATCAAAGTACATCTTAGAGATTCCTGCTAGTTTCTCTTTGAGATGCCAATAGAACATGGTGGGCCTGCTTTCAGCTGAATACAACCTACTTTACGCAAGACAGATCTAACTGAGAAATACCAGACCCTTGCACATCATTCAATCTATAAACGCGTTTATTTAATTTCTACAGCTTCCCTTCAAATCCTTGCTTCTCTAGGTGGTTTCAGAAACATTTCTCTTTGAAATTTTTCACCCTGCAAAAATATGGCTCTGATATTGATCGACCTACATTCCCACAAATGTGTGTTTAAGAGGGAAGATGGTGGTGTAATGGTAATGTCACTGTATTAGTAATCCAGAGGCCCAGACTAATCTTCTAGATGCATGGGTTCAAATCTTACCATAGTAGCTGGTTTAGTTTAAATTCAATTAATAAAATCTGGAATTGAAAGCTAGTCATCACTGATGATGAGCATGATCGCTTATTGTAAAAACCTATCAGGTTCACAAATGTCCTATAGGGTAGGAAATCTACCATCCTTATCTGGTCTGGCCGACACATGACTCCAGAACCACAGCAATATGGTTGACTCTTAATAGCCCTCTGAAATGGCCTAGCAAGCCACTCAGTTCAAGGGTAATTAGGAATAAATAACTTGCCAGCGATCTCCACATCCCACAAAGGAATAAATAATAAAAACAAGCTAAGAAAATCTTCAAGATCACTTTTCCTGCTGTGGGAGAATCTACTGTAACATCCTGATCACTGAGTCCCTCTTTGAAACCCGAGCCACGAGAAACACTTTAACCTTATATGTCCCATCAGGAAGTACTTTTTCTGTACGTATCCACTTGTGTGATAAAGCTGGCTGTCCCCTATCTGGCACTTCACAGCAGACACCAAATTTTTTCCAACTACCCAACCCTTTTTGGTTTGCCTCCCTTATTAGATTTACTTTCTAATTTGTTTGTAGCCACCAAAACTTCATGATCATGAACTTCTATTTCTAGTCACATTCCAAGATGGTTTCATAGCCTTTATTCTAGACAAGCTACAACCTCTACTTGTCCTCCTATCTCTTTCTTGACTACTGCTGCTTGACCTCTACTTCACATGATCAGAAGTTCTGTTGCCAGTACGTGATTGTTTCCCAGAGCCAAAGTCACTTCCAGTTCCACTATGGCAACTTGCACTGTTTTCTAAATTTCCACGGTTTCACCTCATTTTGCCAGTCCATAGATCTTACCTCTTGTCCATCATCTTGAACATTTAGTCAATGTTTGAATTTGCTCGTGGCTTTTCCTTCTCTCTCTACAGTGGTTGCATTCCTCCATTCACTGCACCCTTCTGGTATGTATATTACACTAGTATCAAATTTCAGCAGTTGTCCTTTAGGTAAAATAGCCCTATCCTGTGCATCATTATCAGTTTGTCTGTCATCATCCCACCCCTTATCTACCTGTATTCTGCTCCTCATAGCTGTCAAACATATGAAGATGTGAGGTGGAGAGGTGCTCATCATCTTCTACTAATTGTCCAGATTCTGCAAATTTATAACCAATCCTAGTGAACCTAGATGAGTGCACCCTAATAGTTAGACCATCATGTTGGAGAATTATTGTCTCCCCATCGCACACTACCACATTACCCAGACCTTTCCACTGTCTCTGACCCTCTATTTTATATTACAAAATCCCCTGGATTAAAGTTTATCTCTGATGGTCTTAAATTCACCAAACTTTCCCTAAGACTTCTGTCTTGAATTCCTCTGTCTCTGCATGTACGGCATTCATGTGTATGGAAAAGGTGGAACTAATTTTAGTCCCTTCCAAGGCCAGGGGATGATCACACATCACAGAAAGTATTTTTGGATTTCTTTCATAGACCAACTGATGTGGACTATAGTTCCCAGCTATTTGAAGTGAATTCTTTGAATGGACTGTCCACGCCATGGTAGTTGTTAGATTACAATGTCGTTGGTAAGCTAAGATCTTTTGGAGCATCTCATTAATCACTGTGTGATTTCTTTCACAAGCCCATGACAGAAGGGATTTTCAGCTGTAGCGTTCATCATTACAATGTTCATATGTTTGCATATGTCTAAATCCGTCATTGGCAAACTCTCCCCTATTGTCAGTTAGGAATTTTGCCAGTGCCTCCAGTCTGGTTCCTATCCATTATTCCATGATTTAATCTGCAATCACTCTTTTGTCTTTAGCATGTATTACCATAGACAGATTTAGGGTGGAATTTTCTGTGCCCGCTCAACGAAGTGAGCAGACAATATGGTGAGAAGGCCAAAAATCGGTTTCATGATGGCGTGAAACCAGTTTGCAATCTGCCCGTTAACGGTGGGCCGCGTTTCCCTCTGTTGGACATTGGGAATCTCATTGTAGTACATCTGCATATCATTTTAATCCCAGCTCGCCGGAATCATCCCCGCACGCTGGATCATCTGGGCAATGCCGACTTGTTTCACAACACCATATACAAGGCATGCACCTGGCGGGCTGCACTTCGAGGGGAACTCGGAAGTGAATGCAAAGTAACATAGAGGAGTGCTCGCAAGGGTCACCTGTTGGGCTTCAAGGTTGAGGCGCTGTGCATCCAGGTGAGGGCATGGGCAAGTCGCTTTTTCCTGGCTGGCTGACAGTGTGGTGCTGGGGCAAGTGCTGCCCTGTGGTTGAGGTGACTTGGAGAAGGAGGCAAGGGCTGGCCTGCGGTTGAGGCAACTTGATGAGGTGGGGGGAGGGGACAAGGGTTGCTCTGCGGTTGAGGCAAGTTGTAGGGGGTCCAAGGGCTCCTTATATAAAGTGACCATTCTTCCGGAGCTGAGACAGCTCTGGTACAGCCACATTGACAGGCATGGAGTCCAACCTATAACTTATCTGTCCAATCAAGCAACACAGAGGCATGAATTTGCCACCAAGTGCTCCAAAGCTTTTCACCCCTTGGGCACAGACTGCAAAGTACTGAGCATTCCAGCGGACTGCAGAACAGTTGGACGACTGCGTACGTTGTACAATCTCCTTGTTAAAGCTGGCCATGGAGCAGTCAGTGGTGGAGGCGCTCACAACAGCTTGCAATGATATCATTCCAGTTTGGACCATTCTCCCCCATGGTTAAAGCTAACAGTTCAGCTTTGCAGTGTGGGTTAGGAGAATGCCTGCACCTGAGCTGAGACCACAGCATGCAGCCCAGTGGGTGAAGCTGCCGGCAATTTGTCAGGTGGACAGGGGCAGAGGTGGGTGGGATCTCGGGCAGCCATGCAGCACACTAAACTCTGGCTGTCCAAATGGTGGCCAGCACTCTCTGGGATGTGCTAAGGGGCCTTCAGACTTAACCAAGAGTGGTCCTTATAACACCCAAACTAACCCATGCATCTCTCTCTTTTATCCTGCAGGAGGAGTACATAAGGAATATGAAGCCTGGCGACCTAGCTGTATGCCTTGTAGCATACATAGAGTGGAGACAAAGGAGGAGAGAGTGACGGAGGTGCCTGGCTGGGCTGAAGGAGGAGCAGCACCCTCAAGAAGAAGGGGCGGCTGGGGCTCTCATTCACACCCCTGAAGGGCCACAGCGAGCCGTCACTGTTTGGCACCTAGCTAGACCCAGGGTCTCTAGACGCTGCCTTTCATTCCTGCAGATGACCCCAAGAACCAGTGTTGCAGAAGACTGCACATGTCCAAGGAACTGGTTGATCACATCTGCCACCTGTTGCACGATTTGGCACCACGGGGTCATGGAGGGCATCCATTGCCCATGGCTGTGAAAGTGACTGAGGTAACGTCTGTGGAATTTTGCAAGCCTCCACCCGCAAATTAATCCATGAGGTCGTGAGTGCCATCCTCACAAAAGTACACAACTTTGTGCATTTTCCCAAGACAAGGAAAGCCAGGACGCAAGACCGCTGGGATTTGTTCAGAGCTCAGGTTGCCCACAGGGCGCCATCAACTGCACTCATGTGGCACTCTGATCTCCATCGCAACCACCCGTCAAGTATGTCCGCTACAAGGGCTTCCACTCGCTGAATGTTCAGCTGGTGTGTGACCACTGCAAACACATCCTGCAGGTCTGCGCACAGTTCCCAGGGAGTGTCCATGACTCCTACGTTCTCAGTCGATCTTGGATCCTTGATGTCTGCCAGGGTCCACAGAAGCTGCAGGGATGGCTGCTCTGGGACAAGTGCTACCTGCATAGGCCGTGGCTGATGACACCCATGCGGCAACCTCAGACTGCAGCAGAATGAAGGTATAATAAGGCTTGTACTGCAACTCGCACGTCGTTGGAGCAAACCATCGGGGTGCGGAAAATGAGATTCCGGTACCTGGACTATTCTGATGAAGCCGTGCAATATAGCCCACAGAGGTGTCATGCATTGACATCGCCTGCTGCACTTTTCACAACCTGGCATTGCAACGGAGAGAGGAGCTGACTCAAGAGGAGATTGAGAAGCTGCACATCTCCTCCAATGAGGAGGACATCAACAGGGATGAGGGTGAGGAGGCCATCGCACTAGCCAGATGAGGTAGGTGCGCTAGATTCGCAGAGGATGATGACGTCATGCAGTGAGGAGACACCATAGCTCTTCATTGTATCTGTGAGTGTTTGACTCCAGTCTGGCTGATGGCAGTGCGACCTCTGTGATAAGGCTCCTGTCATGGAGATACAGTGGAGGCCCTAATAGTTGTTCAATTCCAGGAGGATGATGGCGACATTCTGTGAGGACACTCCTAGATCTTTACACAGCCTCTGTGAATGTCTGACTCCTGTCTGGCTGAGGGTGGATCACTTGCGCTCTGTGATCAGGGTAATATCATGGAGACACAGCCATAAAACTTTAAATGTACCTGACCCTTTGTCAGCCTTCAGCACTTGATGTCTTCAGGAGCACAGCATCACTGGTCACAGATGCTAATGAGAAGGGTGCCAGCCCCACCACAAAGGTACGAAGAGCACATGGAAAGAATGATGGAACTCTGCGTCGCCTACCCACAACATTCTGGCAACAATGACGAGCACCGTTGAGGTGCAAGCATTACTAATGTGTCCAGGGAGTGTGAGGCTGGACCACCACTTTAGTTTGAAGGCTGTACAAAGCACAGGGAAGAGACCCTGGACTGAGACACCTGCCTTTATCTAGTGCAGAAAGGTCTCACACCTGAGTGACACAAACGCTGCTCACCAGAACAAGGAGCCATAGGCAGGGAGACATTTTCAGGAGTTTATTTACAATAGTGAACATTATGTGCCAAAACTGTGCAACTACATGTTCTTAACCTTCCTAACCCTGCAGCTACATCTTGGTGCTCCCCAGACATCCACAGCGGAGGTGGAGGCAGCCTGCTGACTGCTATGCCCTGTCTGTGATGACCTTGACAGGTGTCTTCTGGAGGGCCGAGGCCTGGAGGGACCTGGCCTGCTTTCAGGTCATGCTGTGTGGCAGTGGCACCCTCCTCGGCCTGTGGAGCTGGAACTGCTGGGCTCACAGGAAGAGGGGATTCGGATGGACTGGGCACCTATGATTCTCTTCCGTATGGGTGCCCATGGGCCCCTGGCTGACTCGTTGAGGAAAAATGTAGCTAGAGTGAAATCGAGCTGCCCCTCACCTCTCTTGTGTATATACTGTTGGAGGTCAACTATGGTGTCAGTGATGTAGTTCAGCCTGCACAGAAGCACAGGACTGATCGTGCCTTGCAATCTGAGGAATGCAGCAGACATCCCTTACTGATGTTCCCAAGCTTGCCTCTGCAGCTCCAGCAACTGAACCTTGACCGAGTCTAGAGGCTCTTCATCTGACTGGAACTCAACAGATTTCTGGCCTCCAGCGGACTTCCAAGTGCCAGAAACTTGGGAAGTCCCTGCCACCGCCTGAAGTGGATCAAACAGTGCTCACGAAGGGTACTCTAAAGCTAGGTCCCACCGAGGTATGTATCTCTGTGCCGCTGGAGGGCATGGGTGAGCGCTGTGATGGGTCTTCAATGATGCCTTCAGATTCCTCTTCAGAGGTTTCTTCAGGGCTTGATTGGAGGCCCTGGGTCGTGGAATCTGCCTACTATTTCCCAGATGTGCCTACAAAAACAAGGAGGGAGAATTATGCATGGCCTGGGTCTGCAGAACCAGACAATCACTCAGAGCATGATTGCCTGATGGATGTTGTGCTGTTGGATTCTCACTTGGAAGAGCACTGCCAACTTCACCGTCAGCACAGGAATGGTCCAGATCCTTGCCAGTTAGCTGGATGGGCTCTATTTTCAAAGTCCATGAGGACCTTGATTTCGGGCATTCCTCCACCAGTTTGCAACCCCACCCTTTTGTTATGTGCCAGCTTGCACTGCATGAATAGAGTTGGAGAGAGTGTAAGCAGGATGCCTTCCAGGCCAGATGATAAGTATGTCTGGCACGTGTGGGTGGGGAGTGGTCCCATGGACAGGATGGCGACAATGAAGGCGTGTGTGAGAGAGTGAATGGTGCTGCACCTTGAACTAGCAGTGAGTGAGATCCTTGTGGATTTATGATGGGTTTGTGAGTGTGTGAGTTGAGAGTGATGAGAAGAGTGACTTACCCTGACGGAACGAAAGCGATCATCCGGCCTTTTTCGGCATTGAGTGGCTGACCTGTTTTGTAGGGCATTGGCCACCGCTGCCACCATGTTGGATTAGTTAAGTTTGTTGCCCCTCCTGTAGCCTGAGTGAGGTAGAGGATATCATGGCGGGCTCCCAGCACATCCAAAAGATGCTCGAGGGACACAACATTAAATCGGGGGGCTGCATCTTTCCGCCTTTCAGGGCCATTTCTTTTTTGCAGCAGTCCTGGGTTTGAGACATTGAGGGCTGTGTGCATGGCTGCACTTTAAATATGGTGCCCAGCATGAGGAAACAGCAAGGTGACAGCGTGGTGGGCGAATGAGAGCCCACCTGCCATTGAAACGGTGTGTTTCCTGGGAACACATAATTAATGAGGCTTGATTGGGACAATACAGCATGAAAAGCTGTCAATGCAGCTGCCGGGTAAAGTGTCCTTTTTTCCCGACCGCCACTGGATTTAGTGCAAATCTTGGACGATTCTGCCTTTAATCTTGTTGCCTATCTCTGGAGTGTAAAATGAAAATATTTCTATCTTTATCGCACCATCTGCTGCTTCATTAAAGTCTCATGCTAATGGGAGACTTACAATAAGCCATGAGCCCGGTAGATTAAGTACCTCAAGTCCAGTCAGTGGTCAGGGTCAGCAAGTGAGGCAGGTAGAGGGATCCTGTGTTCAGGACAGAGGAGCCTCAGCTCTTGACCTTGTCCAACAGGTACGAGGTACTTGCTCCCTGTGTGGATGAGGAAGAGGGCTGTAGGGAGGATGAGACAGCTGACCACGGCACCGTGGCACAGGAGGCCATTCAAGAGGGGGGAACAAAAAGACAAGTGGTAGTTATAGGGGATTCTATAATTAGGGGAATTGATAGCTTCCTTTGTAAGCAGGATCAAAGTCCCGCATGGTATGTTGCCTGCCCGGTACCAGGGTGAGGGACATCTCTGGCCAGCTTGAAAGGATATTGGAGAGGGAGGGGGAGGATCCAGTTGTTGTGGTCCACGTCGGGACAAATAACATAGGTAAGACTAGGAAAGAGGACCTGTTTGGGGATTATCAGGAACTAGGAACTAAATTAAAGAACAGGTCCTGAAGGGTTATAATCTCTGGATTACTACCCGAGCCACATGTAAATTGGCATAGGGACGCAAGAATAAGGGAAGTAAACACGTGGTTAAAGGAGTGATGCGGGAAAGAGGGGTTCCATTTCGTGGGGCACTGGCATCAGTATTGGAACAGGAGGGATCTGTACCATTGGGAAGGTCTCCACCTGAACCGATCTGGGACCAATGTTCTAGCGAAAAGGGTAAATAGGGTGGTCAACAGGACTTTAAACTAGAAAGTAGGCGGGGGAGGGAAGGGTAAAACTCCAAGAAGTATGACTAATGGGAAACAAAGCAGCAGGTTAGCGTGTGGGGTGGGGGGTGGATTCAGCTTCGTGGAAAATTATGAAAAAACTGAAAAGAAAGGAGAGCCCAGGAGAGGCTATTAAAGTCTCCAGAACACAAAATAGGACAGAGTGTTTGGAAAGGGCTAGGAATCTAACTTCAAGCACATCAGATAAAGGGATGACAATGAGAAAGGGGACAGGAAATACAGGACTGAAGGTGTTGTATCTGAATGCACGCAGTATACAAAATAAGGTAAATGAGCTTGTGGCGCAGATTGAAATTGACAGGTATGATGTGGTGGGCATCACGGAGACATGGCTGCAAGGGGATCAGGACTGGGAGCTAAATATCCAAGGATATACATCCTATCGAAAAGATAGGCATGTTAGCAGAGGTTGCTTTGTTAGTAAGAAATGAAATTAAATCGATAGCAAGAAATGATGTAGGGTCAGATGATGTAGAATCTGTGTGGGTAGAGTTGAGGAACCGCAAAGGTTAAAAAACATAATGGGAGTTATGTACAGGCCTCCAGACAGTAGTCAGGATGTGGGGCACAAGATACACCAGGAGATAGAAAAGGTGTGTAAGAAAGGCAAGGTTACAGTATTCATGGGGGATTTTAATATGCAGGTAGACTGGGAAAATCAGGTTGGTAGTGGATCCCAAGAGAAGGTATTTGTGGAATGTCTACGAGATGGCTTTTTAGAGCAGCTTGTGGTGGAACCCACTATGGAACAGGCAATTCTAGGTTTAGTGATGTGTAATGAGGCAGATTTGATAAGGGAGCTTAAGGTGAAGGAACCCTTAGGAGGAAGTGACCATAATATGATAGAATTTACCCTGCAATTTGAGAGGAAAAAGCTGGAATCAGATATAACGGTATTACAGTTGAATAAAGGCAACTACAGAGGCATGAGGGAGGAGCTGGCCAGAATTGACTGGGAGATGAGCCTAGCAGGAAAGACAGTGGAACAGCAATGGCAGGAGTTTCTGGGAGTAATTTGGGAGACACAGCAAAAATTCATCCCTAGGAAGAAGAAGCATACTAAAGGGAGGACAAGGCAACCATGGCTGACAAGGGAAGTCAGGGACAGCATAAAAGCTAAAGAGAAAGCATACAATGCGGCGAAGAGCAGTGGGAAACCAGAGGATTGGGAAGCCTACAAAGTCCAACAGAGGACAACTAAAAAAGAAATATGGAGGGAGAAGATTAAATATGAGGATAAACTAGCCAGTAATATAAAAGAAGATTGCAAGAGTCATTTTAGATATATAAAGGGTAAGAGAGAGCCAAAAGTAAACATTGGGCCACTGGAAAAAGACGCTGGAGAAGTAGTAGCAGGGAACAAAGAAATGGCGGAGGAACTGAATAGGTACTTTGCGTCAGTCTTCACAGTGGAAGACATGAGTGACATCCCCAAAGTTCAAGAGAGTCGGGGGGCAGAAGTGAGTGTGGTGGCCATTACCAAGGAGAAGGTGCTAGGAAAACTGCAAGGTCTGAAGGTGGATAAATCACCTGGACCAGATAGATTACACCCCAGAGTTCTGAAGGAGATAGCTGAAGAGATAGTGGAGGCGTTAGTGGTGATTTTTCAGGAATCACTGGAGTCAGGGAGGGTCCCAGAGGACTGGAAAATCACCAATGTAACCCCCCTGTTTAAGAAGGGAATGGGGCAAAAGACGGGAAATTACAGGCCGATTAGCCTGACCTCGGTCGTTGGTAAGATTTTAGAGTCCATTATTAAGGATGAGATTTCAGAATACTTGCAAGTGCAAGGTAAAATCAGGCAAAGTCAGCATGGTTCCATCAAGGGGAGGTCATGCCTGACAAATCTGTTAGAATACTTTGAGGAGATAACAAGTAGGTTAGACAAAGGAGAGCCAATGGATGTTATCTACTTGGACTTCCAGAAGGCCTTTGACAAGGTGCCTGCTCAGTAAGATAAGAGCCCATGGTGTTAGAGGCAAAGTACTAGCATGGATAGAAGATTGGCTGTCTGGCAGGAGGCAGAGAGTGAGGATAAGGGGGTCCTTCTCAGGGTGTGGCCAGTGACTAGTGGAGTTCCGCAGGGGTCAGTGTTGGGACTACAACTTTTCACTTTATACATTAATGATCTGGATGAAGGAACTGAGGGCATCCTGGCTAAGTTTGCAGATGATACAGAGATAGGTGGAGGAACGGGTAGTATTGAGGAGGCGGGGAGGCTGCAGAAGGATTTGGACAGGTTAGGAGAATGGGCAAAGAAGTGGCAGATGGAATACAATGTGGGGAAGTGTGAGGTCATGCACTTTGGTAGGAAGAATAGAGGCACAGACTATTTTCTAAATGGAGAGAGAATTCAGAAGTCTGGAGTGCAAAGGGACTTGGGAGTCCTAGTCCAGGATTCTCTTAAGGTTAACTTGAAGGTTGAGTCAGTAGATAGGAAGGCAAATGCAATGTTGGCATTTATTTCGAGAGGACTAGAATATAAAAGCAGGGATGTGCTGCTGAGGCTTTATAAGGCTCTGGTCAGTCTGCTTAGAATATTGTGAGCAATTTTGGGCCCCGTATCTCAGGAAGGATGTGCTGGTCCTGGAAAGGGTCCAGAGGAGGTTCACGAGAATGATCCCAGGAATGAAAGGCTTAACATATGAGGAACGTTTGTGGACTCTGGGTCTATACTCAATGGAGTTTAGAAGGATGAGGGGAGATCTATTTGAAACTTACAGAATACTGAAGGGCCTGGATAGAGTGGACGTGGGGAAGATGTTTCCATTAGTAGGAGAGACTAGGACCCGAGGGCAAGCCTCAGAGTAAAGGGAAGACCTTTTAGAACAGAGATGAGGAGAAACTTCTTTAGCCAGAGAGTGGTGAATCTATGGAATTCATTGCCACAGAAGGCTGTGAAGGCTAGGTCATTGAGTGTATTTAAGACCGAGATAGATAGGTTCTTGATTGGTAAGGGGATCAAAGGTTATGGGGAGAAGCCGGGAGAATGGGGTTGAGAAACTTATCAGCCATGATTGAATGGTGGAGCTGGCTCGATGGGCTGAATGGCCTAATTTCTGCTCCTATGTCTTATGGTCTTATGATATCCTCCAATACTTTTTGCATATATCCCATTTCATCTCTTCAATAAGCTTGATGTGCTTATCATCAACTACCCCTGCATCCTTTATCAGAACTTTTATTCTGTGACAAGAGGGATGAGCAAATTATTGTTGTAATTTTCTTTCTCTCAAATTCCTATCGCCTGATGCCATTAACACTTCTTAAACGTTATGATTAGAGATGCTAGGTTTTGTTAAAGGGATGCAATAATATCCCGATTGGGCAAATTGAAAATCTACTAACTTTTCAAAGCAATCGCTTTATCATGCTCCATGTCTATTGTCTTATTTCATTTGTGCCTTTTTCATGGATGGCTTGCTCAACAGCAAGGGTATCTCACTGGATACTACATCCATACTAATGAAGTGGCTTACCCCAACTATTCTACATAGGGCAGAATTTTGCCCCCGTCAGACGGGTGCGGCAGGTGGGCCCGGGAGTGGCCGCAAAAGCAACCGCCATCTGCAATCGGGGCCCATCGCAATTTCACACTGGTGGGCCAATTAGGGCCCGCACAGCATGAAACACTCATTGTAGTGCTCAACACTGCCTGTGTAGGGAGGGGAGCAGGACAAGCACAGAAGAACGTGCATGCACACGGGTGAGCACAGGAAAAGCTCCCTGAGGGACAGAGCTGTTTTTGAAAATAAAAAAGAAAGATTTTAAAAATGTTAATAACATGTCCCCTCATGAGACGCTGTCACATGAGCAGGGACATGTTAGAGATTATTTGACAACTTTTTTTAATGACTGATCGAAACCTCATCCTGCCTGTGGATGAGCTTTCGCAAAAAATCCAAGGGCCGCTTAGCCTTTTTATCTGCACTCCAACCGTTGACTCCTGTGCAGGCCCGCCGACTGAAATATCGTACGAGTGCGTGATGACATCAGGACGCTCGCCCAATGTCATCACGCGTCATTTTATGTTCATTCGGGTTGGGGCGCATGCGCGCCCCATGAGCGCAATATTCTGTCCATAAAGTTACCACTCTTTTTAGTGACTTTAACATGTTGTTACCGCCAAACCTGAAGCAAGTAGAACTTTCCTATTCCTTGACTTCACCTTGATCCTTCCTACTGAGTGAATCCAAATAACATTTCAACCAATCCGTTCAACATACTGTGGATATGCAACCACAATCCAACAGGGCGCAATTAAATGAATCCGTGACTGGTATGCTCATTACCGGACTGAAGCTTCTTGTGACCAATACAATTCCCTCAAACTGATTAATATCATCACCTTCCCTTTCAGACCTTCCATGTCATGCGTCACCTTGAAAGCCCCGTTGTTCCATTTTGAACAATTTACTGCATAGTGATATTTCAAATTACATCTGAAACATCTGTTAATGATTTCCCGGGAATTCCTGGGGTTCATTCTTCTGTTATTATTACTCTATTCCTGTCACCTTCCAGACCTGCCAAAAAAGTCTCCATCCTCATTTCTCTTATCTGTGATTCTTCTGTTGTATCGATGTTTCCACCCAAGTCTCGAAGTGCGACGAATGTTGAATCCTCCATTTTTTGTGACATCACCAAATGTTCCAATTGTGCCATTAAGGCTGCTGGAAATGACTGTTTTCCCAGGAATTTTTATAAATCCTCAGTCATCTAATCCAAATGCATGTCTCTTTCTGAGAATCTGACTCCAGTTAAGACCTGGAAGCTGTCAACAAATGACATTGCAACACAATCCAATAATTTGAAAGCAAGAACTGAACCAGGAATTTCCGAATAGAATTTCTGCAATCTTGCATATAGTCTGTTAAATTCTCTGCTATATTCTTCTATGGAATAACTATCTGCCTTTCTGAATTTAACAAAGTTACACCCTGCTTCAGATGCATTTAATAGATCAGTTTTCTTATAAATTTTATCCATAGATTTTAATAGAATATCCAAACCTTCCACAGTGTCTAACTGACAGGTTTCTAGCTCCAAAAATACTTTGCACCTGATCCTGCTTTTGTTAAGAAGCAACAGTTTCAAGGCCATATCTTGTTTTTTCTTTGCTAAGGATATAACCCGTGTCTACGTATCTACTTAATTTTTCCATTGGTCATAAGGTTCAGATTCAAAGAACATCAGTAGCAAATCATATCCTGACACTTTACACTCGGTTTCAGCCAAAGTAACTCTTCTGTCTGAAAATATTTTTCTTAGTTTCCATCTTCACCTTTAGGCAACCATCGTCTGCGACCATGTTAAGTGGGTCTAAGCCAGATGGTGAAATATGAAACAAGACACAGCTCTTTCCTTGATGATAGGTTTATTCACAGGATGCAACATTACAGATCTCTATTGCATAACTACTAAACCAGTGTCCCAGCTTTATATGTGCTCTCTGTCCTTAGTCAAAAAATGCCCATCACCTGTATATCTTTAACAACATAAGCGACCAACCATTAACACCCCCTGGCTTTGCATCCGAACCACTCTCCTCCCTCACAGGTGACCCCCTCCTCCTGACCCCCCCACTCACCTCTCTCTAGGGATCCCACGATGATCTCTGATGAAGGCCTCACTATATTTGAGAGTAACAGTCATGCCACACAAGTGCCAAGCAATAACCATCTCCAACAAGAGAGAACCTAATCATCTCCTTTTAACATTCAAAGACATTACCATCACTAAATACCACAAATCCAGTAGCATTACCATTGCCGAATCCCCCACTATCAACATCCTGGGGGCTGCCATTGACCAGAAACTGAACTGGACCAGCCATATAAATACAGTTGGTACAAGATCAGATCAGAGGCTGGGAATTCCGCAATAAGTAACTCACCTTCTGCTTCTCCAAAGCCTGTGCACCATCTACAAGGCACAAGACAGGAGTGTGATAGAATACTCTCTACTTGCCTGGGTGAGTACAACTGCAACAGCTCTCAAGAAATTCAACACCATCCAGGACAAAACAGCCCGCTTGATTGGCACATCATCCACCACCATAAACATTCACTCCCTCCACCACCGATGCATAGTGGCAGCAGTGTGTATCATCTACAAGATACACTTCTAGCACACTCACCAAGGCTCTTCCGACCACACCTTTCAAACCTGCGATTTCTATCATCCAGAAGGACAAAGGTAGCAGATGCATGGGAACACCACCACCTGCAAGTTTCCCTCCAAGCCACCACATGATCCTGACTTGGAACTATATCACCATTCCTTTATTGTCATTGGGTCAAAATCTTGGAATTCCCTTCTTAACAGCGCTATAGTATACCTACACCAGATGGACTGCAACAGTTCAAGAAGGCAGCTTACCACCACCTTTTCAAGGGCAATTAGGGAATAAATGCTGGCCTAGCCAGCGATGCCCACATCCTGTGAAATAATATAAATAAATTACTGGCAGTAGCTACTGCTGAAGGTGGCAATGCATATAATGTTGTGCAGTCTCTGATTGGCTGCCAGCCCTCAATGGATGGGATTTCTGCCCATGGGACCCTAAATCCCAGGCAAGGCAGACAGTTCAGCCTCCCCGACAGAAGCAACCAGTTTCCCACCAGTGGACGGACCCATGTCAGGAGCATTAAATTCAACATCTTGTATCATTACTGCACAGAAGCAAGCCATTCAGTTCATCAAGTCCAAGAAAAGCAGTGGACATAGTACTTACCCCATGGAACCACATTGTATACCTTCCTCCCGTATGATAAATAACTGTTTACATCTACTTTCTGTTTCCTGTTACTCAGCCAACTTTGTATCCATGCTGCCACTATCCCTTCTATTTCACTTGCCTCAACTTTGCTAACAAGCCTGTTATCAAATTCTTTTACCTAATGCCAACTGGACGTCCATGTGCACCACATCAACCAAATAACCTTCATCAACCCTTCCTGTTCCATCATCAAAAACTCAATCAAGTTAGTTATGCATGATTTGCTTTAACAAATCTGGACTGGATTTTCTTAATTAATCCAGACTTGTCGAAGTACTATTAACTTTGTCCCAGATTATCATTTCTAAAAGCTTTCTGACCATCAAAATTAAACTGGCTGGCCTGTAGTTATTGGGTTTGTCCTTGGATCTTTTCTTTGACAAAGTTATAACATTTGCAATTCTCCTCTGGTACCACCAATGTATCTAAGGAGGATTGGAAAATGATGGCAGTACCTCCACAATTTCCACCCTTACTTTCGTCAGCATTCTCAAATGCATCCAGCCTTTCTAATACCTTATCTTCGTCATTTTTTAGCCCATTCAGTATCTCAACTGCTTCCTGTTTGACTATGATTTTGGCAGTATTTTCTTCCTTAATAAAGGTGCAAAGTACTCATTTGATACCTCAGCCAAGACTTCTCTCTTCATGAAAATATCTCCTTTTTGGTCATTAATTGGCCCCACCTCTTTTACTACCATTTTGTACTTTTATACCTACAGGAGACTTTTGGATTCCCTTTCATGTTAGCTGCCAGTCTCTTCTCATAATATCTCTTTGCTTCCCTTATTTCCTTTTTCACATTCCCTCTGAACTTTCTATATTCAGCCTGGTTATCACTTATATTATTAACCTGACACCTGTCATACGTATTCTTTTTCTGCCTCATCTCACTCTCTTTCATCATCCAGGGAGTTCTGGCTTTGGCTGCCTTCCTTTCACCCTTATGAGAATGGACGTGAACTATACCCAAACCATCTCCTCTTTAAATGCAGCCCATTCTTTAATTACAGTTTTGCTGGTCAACCTTTGATTTCAATTTATCTGGGACAGATCCATTCTCAACCTACTGAAATTGGCCCTTCATTTAAGTATTTTACTCTAAATTGCCTCTTATCCTTTTCCATAGCTAATCTAATCCTTATGCTGCTATAATCACAATTTCCTAAACGTTCTCCTTCCTGACACTTGATCCACTTGACACACCTCATTCCACAGAACCAGATTCAACAAGGCTTCTTTCCTCATTGTGCTAGAAGTGTATTGATCAAGAATTTTTTGTTTTATTTTTCATTCATGGGATGTGGGCTTTGTTGGCTGGGCCAGCATTTATTGCCCATTCCTAGTTGCCCTTGAGAAGGTGGTGGTGAGCAGCCTTCTTGAACTGCTGCAGTCCATGTGGTGTTGGTACACCCACAGTGCTGATAAGAAGGGAGTTCCAGCATTTTGACCCAGCAACAGTGAAGGAACAGCAATATATTTCCAAGTCAGGATGGTGAGTGACTTGGAGGGGAACTTCCAGGTCGTGGTGTTCCCATGTGTCTGCTGCCTTTATCCTTCTAGATGGTAGTGATCGTGGGTTTGGAAAGTGCTGCCTAAGGAGGCTTGGTGAGTTCCTGCAGTGCATCTTGTAGATGGTACACACTGCTGCCACTGTGCATTGGTGGTGGAGGGAGTGAATGTTTGTGGATGTGGTGCCAATTAAGCAGGCTGCTTTGTCCTGGATGGTGTCAAGCTTCTTGAATGTTGTTGGAGCTGCACTCATCCCAGCACATGAAGAGTATTCCATCATACTCCTGACTTGTACCTTGTAGATGGTGGAGAGGCTTTGGGGAGTAAGGAGTTGAGTTACTAGCTGTGAGAGTCACTGATCTGCTCTTGTAGCCATAGTGTTTATATGGCTCGTCCAGGTCTTGCTGCATTTGGACATGGACTGCTTCAGTATCTGAGGAGTCGCGAATGGTGCTGAGCATTGTGCAATCATCAGCGAACATCCCCACTGTTGTTGGGTGATAGTGGGAGGGTAACAGGTAGGGGAGTGAGTTTGCAATGTGACATGCACCGTTTTTCAAATCTGACCTTGACCACGCAATTAGTCAATAAATGAGATTCCTCTGAGTGGGAAGAGGATCCTCTCAGGTGGGTGGAGTTCACAATTCGCTGACTAAATGGTCACCCTAATAATTATGAGGCAACTGGATGTCAACATGCTCAGTTGTGTTCCCTCTCAGCAGCAGGTCTCCTCATGTTGGGATCCCAGCAAGGTGTGGAGCTGCCATTCATTCTGTGGCATTTACCATCTGCTGCAGTCAGAGACAGGAATTAAGGGAGAAATGGAGGTGAATGCCTCCAAGGGATATGGGTGGTGCATGGCAGCAAACTCCCAACTGCAAACCTCCATATTCCAAGGCTAACAAGAGCTTGTATGGTAAGTCTTTCTATGATGCCAAAGCAATGGTCTCTCTGTAGAAATCTCGAGGCTAATGGAGGCAAGCTGAACAGTATCGGAGGGAGGGTTCTCACACGTGGCTGTCATCATCCCAGTCAATGTGCACAATCTCCGTGCACAGTCATGTATGAATGGGAGGAGTACTCATATCTGGTCCTCCAGGATGCCCTTCACCTGGAAAGGCTGCCACGTCTATACAGAAGCCAGGCACAAGGCTTAGCGGTGGGCTCTGGCTTTGAGATGGAAGGAGATCTGTAAAGGATATGCTCACTAAATGTATTACTTCAGTGCATTCACAGATCCACTGAGGTGTCAATGATGCAGGTTCCAGGCAATCTAGATGAGGATAAGGAGGGCCTGTCACAGGTTGGCACAGTGCTAGGAGGGGCAACAGCCTGAGCAATAAGAGGCAGGGGCCTCAAGTAGGTCAACATGCTGGTGAGTCCACTGCAATGGTGACTATTGGCCCAACCATGGGTGTATCATAGGCGGGGATCTTATCTACAAATGAGTGAAAGGCAATGCCGGAGTCACCTTTGTATGTCCCGGGATGTGGTTGCTCATATTGTCCAGCTTCTCCATCATGAGCTGCGGCCATAAGGACTTGGAGGGAATCTCATGCCAGTGCCATCAAAGGTCACCATCGCCTTGAACTTCTTTGCCAGTGGATCCTTCAGGGGCTTCATAGGGCACCTGTGCAGCATCTCCTGGTCAGTGACACACAAGTGCATACGGAGGTCACAGATGCCCTCTTCAGAAGAACACACCAATTTGTACAATTCCACCTGGATCCTGAAAGCCAGGCTGCAAGAGCATTGGGACTTACAGCGATCTCAGGTTTCCTGCAAGAGCCTTGAAAGCTCCCTGGCAACAGCCAGTCACATTCATCAATAGATTCCACTCTTTGAGCATGCAGCTGATATCTGATCACAGAAGGCAAATCCTTCATGTTTGTGCTCTGTTCCAGGGAGCTTTCAGGACACATATATTCTGAGTCACTCACAGGTGTCACAGGTTTTGAAGGACTGCGGCGATCGCAGGGCTGGCTCCTCGGGGGTAAGGATACCCCCAGAAGACATGGCTATTGACGCCAGTCCACAGAGTTCTGCTGAAGAGAGGTACAATGCCACACATGCCTCCACCAGCTCCGTGATTGAGCAGACGATAGACCTCCTAAAGATGAGGTTCAGATGTTTGGACTGCTTAGGAGGGGCTCTCTAATACACGCCACAGAATGTGTCCCAGATCATCGTTGTCTGCTGCACCCTCACAACCTAGTGCTACAAAGAGTGGATGTCTTGGCTGAGGGAGACATAGAAGACCGATGAGAACAGTGAAGGAAATGGAACTGATGAGGACCAGGATGTTGCTGAACCACATGGAGAGGCTTTAGCAGGGGAGTAACGTGGCAGATAGGCCTGTGTCAATCTGATAGCTACCAGATTTCAGGCAGAGTGAGCTGCCCACACATTTTTTGGTTTTCTATCTTCTGCCGGCTGGAAGGCCCCAGCACCTTTTTGGTTACAGACATTATTTTTCTCCAATATACCTTGATTTATGATAGCTGAATTAAATTGCACTAGGTACCGTCTGCCCTGCTGTTGGCTTCATGCTTTGAATGCGTCAAACTATTTTAAAATGCAAAGCCCTGGCCCTCCTCCACAGCACTCCGTTCTCCTGCTACTGCAGGCATCTGTAAGTAGAATTGTGAACTCACCCATGGACTCACAAAGTCCATGTCCATTCAACTTGGAAGCAATATCAAATCTAAACTCACCAGGGATGCATTCATGTCACCTTGACACCTGCTCCCAAAGGGGGGCCAACCTGGCAGAGAGCTCTTTCAGGCAGAACCAGATAGTTGGGTCCACAGGGAGGAGCAGCTCGAGAATACCATTAAGCCCCTTGAAATTGTGCCTCCATGCAGTTTGATGAGGAATGATTGTGTTCTAGCCCCCTGCCAATCACCACTCGCTCATCATAAACCCATAACCCTTGACATCTTTATCATGCCGAGAAGTTTCAAGGTAACTTTGTAGTTCATTCACTGAGAGTGCCTCACCTGCACTATGGGCTGCTGAGGTGCAATCACTCTGGACCCTCCAATCGCAGAGACCCCTACAAGTCTCACTCCTAGATGGGCTGAGCATTAGTATGAGACCATGATCCCTCATTGTGTGCACCCCAGCCAAGATAAACTTCTTTCCTGCATGGACACTGCAGAGGCCTGTTAGAGCTGCTCTTGCTTCACATGGACAGTCCTCGGCCAAGTCCAGCACACAAGCCCATTCTATTCTCTCTCTCCTCATGCACTAAGTCCTTGGTCCTTCAATGATGTCCAATGCACTTTGGTTGCAAATCCTTGATGTGGGGTCCACTGCCACCTTCCATAAGGAGATGAGCAGGCCACACGAATCTTCATGTGAGGTCTGACAAAGGCTTCAGATAACTGCAAACACACGTTTTACATCCTACATTCAAATCCCTCTAGCAGTCAAGGCTAATGTGCCTGTTGCCTCCTTATTTGCTGTCTTTACCTGCATGTTAGCTCACAATGACAAATCACCAAAGAAGGCCATTCACAATTGAACATGTCCACCATAGCTTTCTCCAAACATGTAGGGTAGCCTCTGGTTTTCTACTATTAAGACAGTGAAGAGCTTCAGTCTCTCAGCCCTGAAACTGCATATACAGTGTTCATTGTCACTCACAGCAGATTTAATTCCTCTTGAGTAATCGTGGCATCCAACCACATCTGCTCTTAAGGCAACAGCAGCAGGAGACGAAATGGCCTCGATGAACACATTTTCAGAGGTTAGAACATGGTGAGCTGCAAGTAATGGCTTGCATGAGGAGTGGCCAGGCAGCACACTCACAACTGATGGCTAGTGTGTAATTACGTACATGTGACAACTGACAGCAAGATGGAATCCAGAAGACTTCCAAACAGTGCAAGGGAACATATATTTACAAGTGCCAAAACTATATACTATATGTACAGACATGCCACCTGTGTGCCTTCAATAGTTCTTCCTTTTTCTTTTCCTACTGCTATGTCTAGGTGCAGGCCTGACATCCACAGCTGAGGTGGAGGTAGCCTGCTGACTGCTATGCCCTGTTGACTGAGGATTTTGGCAGGCACCCTCTGCTGGCTTGAGGCCTGGAGGTGTCCTGCTAAGGGTCTCCTGCTCAGGTGCAGGTACACTCTCCTCGGCCTGACCTGCTGGAGGCGATGGGGTCTCCGACAGAAGGGAGTGGAGTGGCAAGGCACCCTTGGCATGTCCTGGGTTGAAGCCCCTGGGGCACCTGGCTGGCGCTCCTCCTCCCTGTGTGTGCCCAATGGCACCTCCCTGACTGCTTGAGGAAAAATGGAGTGCAGGTCTGAGCACATATCTAGCAGCCACTGTACATTCTTCTGGACCTGGATCTCCAATGCAGCCACCACCCTTTCCATGAAGGCAGCCTCTCCCTCCCAGCCAGTTCCCCCCAACCCCCAGCAGGCAACCAATCCCTTGCAGCCTCTTCCCCAGCCTCTTCCCCACCCCCGACTCCAGAAGGCAGCCTCTCCCTCACAGCCTTTTCCCCCAATCGGCAGGCAGCCTCAAACCCAACCCCACCCCCAACCCCCCTGCTCTGAGCAGGCAGCCTCTCCCGTGCAGCCTCTCTGCCCCCACCCCCCTGGCAGGCAGCCTCTTCTTGATAGCCTCTCTTCCCCCTGCACCTCCGCGCGCACTCCCCCCCCCCCCAACCACCATCAGACTCATTGCTACCACTCTGGTGTGCAGGCCTCAGGCTGAGAGCTGCCACTCACCTTCCCACTACTCGCTGCTTCTCCAATCACAGACTGTTTCACTCCCAAGGGAGAGAAACCTCCTGTGATTAGAGGAGCAACTCCTTGCAAAATCTGCCACTTCCACTTACCTGTACTTTGAGCCATGGTCCGCAGGCCAGGTAGAAACGCTAGGCAGGCCTGACTCTGTTCTAAACGATCTTATGGCACAAAATGAAGAAAAGCAGAGCACTTCTCTGTGTCCTAGCCAACATTTATCCCTCAATTAACAATAGTAAAACAGTCTATCTGGTCATTTAGTTTCTTGCGATTTGTGAAACCTTCTGTTTATAAAATGGCTGCCATGATTCCCATCGTTACAACAGTGGCTAAGAAGTATTTCATTAGCTGTTAATTCTTTGGGACTTCCTGAAGTTAAGGAAGGTATTACATAAATGCAAGTTTTGTTCTTTCTCTCATTTTTCTCCTTATTTCTTTTTCTCTCTCTTTCTTTCAATTCTTTCCATCGCAATTAGATTTCCCACCCATCTATAGGCAAACTTCAAATTACAGATAGGGAGCTGTAACCAATTGTAAAACAGACTCATCTTGGAAATTCTAAGGGGAGAATCCACCGTCCGTGGTTGACTAAAGATGTTAAGGAAAGCATCAAACTTAAGGAAAAGGCATACAACTCCACAAAGATGAGTCGAAGGACACATGATTGGACAGAATATAAAGAATGGCAGAGAATGACTAAAAGGTTAATCAGGAGAAAGAAATTAGAGTATGAGAGGAAGCTAACTAGAAATGTAAAAATGGATAGCAAGAGTTTCGACAGGTATTTACAAAGGAAAGGAGTAAGTAAAATGAGTGTTGGTCCTCTCGAGAGTGACAGTGAGAAATTAATAGTAGATAATAAGGAAATGGTGGAAGAAATGAACAAATATTTTGCTGCCGTGTTCACTATAGAGGATACAAAAAACATTCCAGTAATAGCTGCAAACCAGGAGGTGAATGGGAGAAAGGAATTTGGTGAAATTGAAATCACTAGGGAAAGGGTCCTGAGCAAAGTAAAGGAGCTGCAGGCTGGCCAATCTTCAGGTCCCAACGGACTCCATCCTAGGGTCTTAAAAGAGATGGCTAATGAGGTAGTCGATGTGCTGGTGTTAATTTTCCAAAATTCGTGAGATTCTAGAAGGATTCCATCAGATTGGAAAGTAGCAAATATAACCCCTCTATTCAAGAAGGGAGGGAGGCAGAAAACAAGAAACTATAGGCCAATTAACTTGACATCTGTCATGGGGAAGTTATTAAAATCAATCATTAAGGAGGTTATAGCTGGGCACTTAGAAGAGCTCAAGGCAATAGGGAAGAGTCAGCATGGTTTTGTGAAAGGAAAATCATGTTTAACCAATTTATTGGAGTTTTTTGAAGGTGTAACATGAGCAGTGGATAATGGGGAGCCTATTGATGTACTGTACTTGGATTTCCAGAAGGAATTTGATAAGGTGCAACATCAAAGATTATTACGGAAAATAAAAGCGCATGGTGTAGGGGGTAACATATTAGCATGGAAAGATGATTGGCTGGCTGGCAAAAAGCAGAGAATATGCATAAATGGGTCTGTGTACTGACAACCAATTACAGATTATCAGTTGGGCTCACAGTGTGGCTCACACACGGGCTAGAAGCTACATATATTCACACACTGGGCCCTGTCCTTTTCACACAGGAGGGCTATTTCCATGCATTGTGCCTTTTTCAACTAAACAAAAGCTTGGGGGACGGCTATTCTCTGGTTCATTCCCCATTGCAATACTTTGACTAATCAGAGTCGACCTGCCTGTTTTGAATTTAATCAAAAGCTTAGCAGTTAACTGCTTCCTGGCACATTCTCCATGGCAACACCTCCACCAATTGTAGCCCACTTGTCAACCAATCAGCACTCTCTTCTCAAGCAGTATAAATTGTTTTTCCCCTTACAATTGGTCTTCTAGTGAATTTTGTCTTGATGAGTGCAAAACTAAAAGCTTCGACAGCATGTCTCTTTTTCAACAATAACTTTATAAATCTCCAATAATTAAGATCTAAAGGATGAGACTCAAAATTTTTAAAACTACATTTTCACTGCCAAACAAGTTGTTAGGCAGAAATTAAGACCAGTTACCTCATTAAAACTTGCATTACATTTGACTGGAAGAGCCCTAACTTTTTCTGGTGTGTTTAGTGCTGATCAATGGGTAGATACCATAACTTCACGTACTTCATATGCTTTAATGTCAAGTCTTGCGCTTAGATACCAGCAGAGCACAGCTTCTGTAGGAGCAGGGAAACTCAGACAGCAATTTCCTGATTTCCATGTTTAACTGTGGCCCAGATCTTCCAGTCAGTGCTGAGGCTGTGACATTTGCTGCTGACCGTGACTGAAAGTACAGCCTTACCTTTTTCCGAAGATACATTTTCCAGCTGAGGGATGCAGCCAACTATAAAGGGAACCACAAGGGGTAGTGGTAGGGGGAAGAAGCACCAAGGTCATGCTCCTTTTGATGTACGCAGCACATGGAGTGCCCCTTAAGGTCCAGCAGTCTGCAGTGTTATGGTTTTTTTTTAATGTTCTTAACCATTTTTAAAAAATATTTTGAATCTTTCAAAGACATTTAGTTGCGTACACATGAAGTTGCTGTCCAATTTACTGCTTAATAACAGTGAGTGCAAACAGCTTCACCGATATTCTTACATCTAATACCGGGCCCTATACCCTGAACTTGCCCAGAAATTTACTCCAGGCAGCATACACCTGTTAGTCATAGGTGTGGGCCTAAGTTAACAGTGATTAACAGTATAAGTTGTATCAGGAAGGACTCAAAATGCATTTAAAAGTAAGCTTGCTGAAAAATTAAAAACCGTAATCCAAAGCCCAATTATAAAATCTCCAGTCCAGTTGCAAAAGTTGGAATGCATCCAAGAACATTTTAATCCCCCAAATAAACAGTTTGACCCTAGAACAGCTATCCTCAGCAGCAGCCCAATAAAAACAATCAAAAATGTTTTAAAAATTAGAAATTGTTATTTATTTCACTGGTCCACACATAAAATAACTGTAAAATGTACTTTACCATTTATTTCATTTGAATTTCATTCTTAAACTAATTTCAAGATGTTTCCACTTCTGATTACATTGCATTAGACATTATACAAACTCATAAAAGCAATTAAATGTCTTTGAAAGATTCAAAATATTTTTAAAAAAATGGTTAAGAACATTAAAAAAAAACCATAACACTGCAGACTGCTGGACCTTACGGGGCACTCCATGTGCTGCGTACATCAAAAGGAGCATGACCTTGGTGCTTCTTCCCCCTACCACTACCCCTTGTGGTTCCCTTTATAGATGGCTGCATCCCTCAGCTGGAAAATGTATCTTCGTAAAAAGGTAAGGCTGTACTTTCAGTCATGGTCAGCAGCAAATGTCACAGCCTCGGCACTGACTGGAAGATCTGGGCCATACTTTATCAAGTTATCAAGTGGCCCTGTTATAATTCTGGCCTTGCTGCTGACCACCACCCCCCCCACCGTCCTCCTCTGCAACGCCCACACGATGGCTCCCTCTTGCCAGCACTCATTTGTGCCTTGGTCTTTCCTTGATCGGAGGCCTTGGGTGAGTGTAGTACAACCAGCAGCCACCATCTCCCCAGTGGCACTGCTGACTACAGAAGAGTTGTCAATGGTGGGACTTGCACCCCCGAGGCCCTTGATCCCAGGGAAGGCCCACAGCTGGCCTGTCAAGTGCCTGAGTGGCACTTAATTTGGTGGGCCTTCCCTATAGGAGGCAATATGAGGCTCCTGCAGCTCTGCGGTCGGTGAGTGAGACCCCTGTCACCTCCATTAAATCTAGCCCATAGTGACTGGTGGAAATCAACTCCGTGAAATTGGAGTAGTTTTTAAAAGTAACACATTTCAAAAGCTTAAAGAACATGGCTTATTCCAAATGAGTGAGATCGAATAGGTCTAGTTTTTGATGATGATCTTACATTTTAAAATTTCTCATGGATCACTGAGTTTATGATACCACTAGAAACCCCCAACTAAATTCAAAATCACTTCCAGGTATGGTCAGACTTAATTCTTACATGCTGATGGGAACATAAAAAGAGCTGTGTTGATTGGAAGCTGAATGTGGCTTATGCGATAAAGCAGCTGGAATTGGTTGTGCAAAATTATGCAGATTATGTGGCAGCATCATTTGTTCTAATTAGATAAATTGAATGTGCTGTTTAGTCATCTAAACATGCTTTCTGTGTTTTGCGGGAAATAGAGAGTTTTCCAAAGAGAGGGAGAAGGCCAAAGCTCGTGGTGATTTTCAAAAGCTAAGGGAGAAACAACAGTTAGAGGAGGATCTCAAAGGCTACCTGGACTGGATTACCCAAGCTGAAGACATAGATCCGGAGAATGAAGATGAAGGAATTGATGAAGATAAACCTAGAAACTGTGAGTGATAACATTTCACTTCCAGATGTAGTAATATTTATATCAAGAGTAGATTTTAATTTTCATCTGTGCAATGCATGGTATCGATTCAGTGTATGGTTATTATTATTTTAGGAAAAATACAGGCTATGAAAAACTTATATGGATGATTCATTTATGTGATGTAGGCTACAAATATTTTGGCAATCTGCCAGTTTGACCATCATTAGCAAAAAACCGCACCTGAGAAATAACACAAAATTTAAATCATAGGGGAGCATTTTCTCCCCGTCGGGTGGGCGGTTTAGGTGACCATTTTCATTGGCCCGCCCAGCGTGTTGTGCACCCGGAAGTGCTGAGCGCTCCCTGTGTGGGCAGGGGGAGGAGGGAGAGTCGGGGCACGTGCGCGAAGAAGTGCAGAAATCTCACTGAGGCATGGAGCTACCTCAGGGAGATTACTTTGCTTATGAAAAATTGAAATTAAAAAAAATTATTCAGACATGTCCCCTAATGTGACAGTGTCACATGAGCTGGGACATGTTAATGAATTTTAATAAAACTTTTTATTACATTTATAAACTTTCATGAAACCTCATCCCGCCTGGGGGCTAGTGCCAAAACTGGGAGAGCTGTCGCACAGACTAGTCAAGCAGACATAGTCATCCTCATAGAATAATATCTTACAGATAATGCCCCAGACACCACCATCACCATCCTTGGGTATATCCTGTCCCACCGGCAGGGCAGACCCACCAGAGGTGGCGGCACCATGGTAGGGAATTGGCCTGAGAGTCTTCACCATTGACTCCAGACCCCATGAAGTCTCATGGCATCAGGTCAAATATAGGCAAGGAAACCTCCTGCTGATTACCACATACTGCCCTCCCTCAGCTGATGAATCAATGCCCCTACATGTTGACCACCACTTGGAGGAAGCACTGAGGATGGCAATGGTGCAGAATGTGCTCTGGATGGGAGACTTCAATGTCTACCACCAAGATTGGCTGGGTAGCACCACTACAGACCAAGCTGGCTGAATCTTAAAGGACCTAGCTGCTAGACTTGGTCCGCGGCAGGTGGTGAGGGAACCAACAAGAGGGAAAAGCATACTTGACTTCATCCTTACCAACCTGCCTGCCGCAGATGCATCTGTCCAAGACAGTATCGGTAGGAGTGACCACTTCACAGTTGTTGTGGAGATGAAGTCCCATCTTCACATTGAGAATACCCTCCATCATGTTGTGTGACAATACCATGTGCTAAATGGGATAGATTTTGAACTGATCTAGCAACTCAAGACTGGGATCCATGAGCATCAGCAGACCATCAGCAGCAGCAGAATTGTACTCGAACAAAATCTGTAACCTCATGGCCTGGCATATCCCCCACTCTACCGTTACCACCAAGCCAGGGGCTCAATCCTGGTTCAATGAAGAATGCAGGAGGGCATGCCAGGAGCAGCACCAGGCATTCCTAAGATTGAGTGAAACTATAACACAGGACTACTTGCATGCCAAACAGTATAAGCAGTAGGTGATAGACAGAGCCAAGCGATCCCACATCCAACAGATCAGATCTAAACTCTGCAGTCCTGCCACATCCAGTCATGAATGATGGTGGACAATTAAACAACTCACTGGAGGAGGCGGCTCCACAAATATCCCCATCCTCAATGATGGGGGAGGGCAGCACATCAGTGCAAAAGATAAGGCTGAAGCATTTACAAAAATCTTCAGCCAGAAGTGCTGAGTAGATGATCCATCTTGGCCTCTTCTGGAGGTCTCCAGCATCACAGATGCCAGTCTTCAGCTAATTTGATTCACTCCACGTGATATCAAGAAACGGCTGAAAGCACAGGATAGTGCAATTGCTATGGGCCCTGACAATATTCTGGCATTAGTACTGAAGACTTGTGCTCCAGAACTTGCCGAGCCCCTAGCTAAGCTGTTGCAGTACAGCTACAACACTGGCATCTACCCGGCTACGTGGAAAATTGCCTAGGTATGTCCTATACACAAGGGGCAGGACAAATCCAACCCAGCCAATTACCGCCCCATCAGTCTGCTCTCGATCATCAGTAAAGTAATGGAAGAGCTCATCAGCAGTGATATCAAGCGGCATTTTCTTAGCCATAACCTGCTCACTGACGCACAGTTTGGGTTACACCAGCTCCAGACCTCATTATAGCCTTGGCTCAAACATGGATCAAAGAGCTGAACTCCCAAGGTGAGGTGAGAGTGACTGCTCTTGACATCAAGGCTGCATTTGACCAAGCATGGCATCAAGGAGCCCTGACAAATCTGGAGTCAATGGGGATCAGGCGTAGAATTCTCCACTGGTTGGAGTCATACCAAGCACAAAGGAAGATGATTGTGGTTGTTAGAGGTCAGTCATCTCAGCTCCAGGACATCACTGCAGGAGTTCCTCAGGATAATACCCTCGGCCCAACCATCTTCAGCTGCTTCAATGACCTTCCTTCCATCATAAGATCAGAAGTGGGGATGTTCGCTGATGATTGCGCAATGATCAGCACCATTTGTGACTCCTTAGCTACTGAAGCAGTCCATGTCCAAATGCAGCAAGACCTGGACAATATCCAGGCTTGGGCTTGCAAGTGGCAAGTAACATTTGTGTTCCACAAGTGCCAGGCAATGACCATCTCCAACAAGTCAGAATCTAACCATCACCTGCAATGCTATCACTGAATCCCCCACTATCAACATCCTTTGGTTTACCATTGACCAGAAACTGAACTGGGCTAACCATATAAATACTGTGGCTAAAAGAGCAGGTCAGAGACTAGGAATCCTGCAACGAGTAACTCACCTCCTGACTCCCCAAGTCTGTCCACCATCTACAAGTCACAAGTCAGGAGTGTGATGGAATACTCCCCACTTGCCTGCATGAATGCAGCTCCCACAACACTCACGATTGATACCATCCAGGACAAAACAGCCTACTTGATTGGCACCCCATCTACAAACATTCACCCCCTACAGTAGCAGCAGTATGTACCATCTACAAGATGAACTGCAGGAATTCACCAATGCTGCTTAGGCAGCATCTTCCAATCCCACAACCACTACCATCTAGAAGGACAAGGGCAGCAGATAGATGGGAACACCATCACCTGGAAGTTCCCCTCCAAATCACTCACCATCCTGACTTGGAAATATATCGCCGTTCCTTCATTGTCGCTGCATCAAAATCCTGGAACTCACCCTAACAGCACTGTGGGTGTACCTACACCCCATGGACTGCAGCTGTTCAAGAAGGCAATTCACCACCACCTTCTCAAGGGCAACTAGGGATAGGCAATAAATGCTGGCCCAGCCAGCGAAGCCCACATCCTGTGAATGAACAAAAAAAAGGTACTGCAACATGTGTTAGTCTGTGTTATCCAAATATGATATTTCTTGATTCCTGCATGTTCCCAGGCTGCAGAAGGATATTTAAGATACCTTTCATTGATAACATGGCAGCATTTTATTGTTTATGCCATGTGTACAAGGCAACAGACTTGATTTTAACATCCGCAAAAAATTGGGGCAGGATTTTGCCATCCCACCCACCACTGAAAAAGTTTGAATTGGCTGGAGGTGGGCCTTCTGTCTCTCATTCTGGTGGAAGTCCCACCTCAATGAGCTGATGGCCACAGCTCTGTAGTCCTGGCAGCACCACCAGAAGCAGTGGTCACTGCTGGAATTACAGGCAATCCCCAGATTCTAAGTGCCAGAAGCCCCAGGACACCGGGACGTGTAGGGGCCGTGAGGCTGGGATGGCGGGAGGCCGTGGAGAGGGGTGGGGGAGTGTGGTAGGGAGCACTTGGTTGGGGGAGGGAGACCTTGGGATGGGACTACTGAGCAAGGTACCCCACAGACCTTCCCTGCCCAAGGCTCAAGCTAACTTGCCAGGTTTCCTCCTGCCCCTGACGTCCTCCCACCACTCCAGTATTGGGGTTTTTTACAGACTCCCCCCAAGAGCAAACAAGCCGGCAGGGGCTCCTAACAACCTGTCCCTGAGTTTAGATTGTGTTAGAGGTTAAAATTTTAGGAACTTTAAACCTAACTTCAGCCAGCCATTTCAGGGCTTAATGGAGTTTATTAGATAAGTGGTGGATAGCCAACCTGTTCCCACTGTGTGGATTGGCAATTCATGTATTTTAAATGAGGCTGTCAACCTTTGACACAACCTGTTTTACAGGTGTAATTGTGGCCTCCCAGGTTTTCTAGGCCAATGGAAACCTGGTAGCTTCAGGGTGATAAGGAGACCTTCGGGGGAAGAAAGTGCTTCCATCTGGCCCTCCCAGATTCCCCATATCAAATTCTGCTCCTGTACAAAGATCCCGAAAATTGGGCTGCAGAACCACCCACCACTGATTGGACTCACCCCTGAGGCCAGGAATCAGCCACACCTTCCAGGATCAGACATGCCCCCTGGGATCAGGGATCAGACACACTCTCGCACACCCCATTCCTATGGATCATGAATCGGACCTACCTGATTCTGCAAAATGCTCCCCATTTGACTCAAAACTCAGTTTGTCAATCAGGCTACTTCCAGGCAAAGAAGCAGCAAAGAATGAAGGGTACATGCAATGGAGTTAAAACTCCATAGCATGTGGGAAAAACTGGGCTTACAGGCTTCCAATTTGAAACTTGTCCCTGTCAATATTTAGACTAATGTGTACATTCTAACACACAGTCATGTTCCTGAAGACTATTTTATAAGAAGGGTGAAGTGTTCATTGCACTTGTTTATATAAATTCTTTGGAAATTGTTGAAAGAGAAGGGAATATATGTGCATTTTGTTTCCATTCACAAGAGGACCAATGTTCAGACAACTAAAGCTGTTAAGTAGAAACACCTATTTTGAGGATTTATTACTTGCTGATATTAATTTTTATATTATATTGAAAACCCCTGAAAAGGTGATGGTGGGCCTTCTTCCTGGACTCCTCGGTTTATGTGATGTTCTTTGTAGATGTAACCAAATGATTTCCTAGACCACGACTTAAGGCAGTTTAGAGTCAAGTATGTTGATGTGGGACTCGAGTCAAATAACCATTAAGCTGCAGTGTCCAATTTGCTAAAGGCTTCTATTTCTAAAGTATCTATCAAGATGCTTTTGAAAGCAATGGTCAGGAATAATTTCAATGTTTGTTCAAATTGCATTTGAAGCATCTATAATTTATATATTTCAATGTGTGACATGCTTATGGAACATGTTTGATTTGTCAGACTATCACCTCTCAGCTTGATAAATAATATATATATAAAATATAACATTATATATATAAGTAGTGGACTTGATGTCTGTTAACTCTTATCCAGCAATCCAACATTTGCACTTATGGACAAAATTGATCTCTTCAGTTTTACACTGCACATTTGTTTTGATGGTTAAAACATTAAGTAACTTTGAAGTAAAATTTGTGTATTTGCTTACAGTAAAACCATTTTATTTCAATGCAGATTCTTTTGAAGGAATAGTGAATTTAAATTCCTTTTTTTTGAAATTGTGCCCTTATAAAAAAGTGAAGCATGTATAATGTTTTTTATATATATATATATATATATATAGTATTTATCAAGCTGAGAGGTGATAGTCTGACAAATCAAACATTTTCCATTTTTGATACCTTGAGCCAGATTTTCCTGAAGTGGGAATTGGGAGGTGGGACTGATCCCAGCTCATATTTCATCTCCATTGCCAGCATGCTAGGTGGCAGGATTCTCATGGGCTTGGAGTCTCAATGACCCTAGACACAGGTCTGTTGCTCAAATAGTGACTGGGGTGGGGGTTGGTGGGGGGAATGAATGGAGGCGGGATACCAGAGAAGCCTGCCATATTCTGTACCAAATCAGCAGCCATTCTTGTGGCTGCCACCTGTGTGTGGTTTTAAAAAGTAAGAGGATCTTTATCTTCAAAGAGGCCAGGGCAACTGGAAGCTGGGGCAAGGGGGTAAGGTAGCAAAAGGTTGGTTATTAAAATTTCATTGCTGCTCAATTTTTTTTTTTGTCCAAACTTGCACTTTTTTCCCATCAAATAGAACTGTTTCAGCACTACCACCCCTGCCAGGCTGGAGCTGGTCAGCTTCCTGGAGTTCCTAACAGTTGTCTGCCCCATGAAAATCTCAAAGTTGGAAGGCAAGCTCTTAACAAGCTCCCTAATGACCTCAACAATCCCAATCAACATTCTGGAGGTTACCATTAATCAGAAACTGAACTGGACAAGCCACATAAAGACTGTGGCTGCAAGAGCATGTCAGAGGCTGGGAATTCTGCTGTGACTGTTTTACAACATCATCAGATATAGTCATCATCAGACTTGTAATTCCAGATTTTTATTGAACTCAGATTTTATTATCTGCTGTGGTGGGGTTTGAACATAGGTGCCAGGAGCATTACGCAGGGTCTCTGGAACACTAGTCCAGTGTCAGTACCACTACACCATCACCATTTGGTGCAATTCTGCTGCGACTAACTCACCTCCTGACTCCCCAAAGCCCCTCCACCATTTACAAGGCACAAGACAATTTGCTGAGAAGACAAGCACTGTGCTTGTGCACACTGTATCTTATTGCATGAACAATATGCAAGCTCCATTACACTTGATGGTGCTGGAGGCAGTGTTATCCAGTCTATGACAAGTACATAATTTTCTAGTTTCTAGTATGGTTCTTTGGAGATGGGATTTCTGGCATGTTCTGAAGACATCGCCAGTGCATTGTGGACTGGTAATTGGTACACTATATATGCATGCACAATGAACCTTTGGTGGAAAGCATTTCTCTGCATAAATTCCAGTCCTGAACATTTGACAGCTGGCCTGGTTTATATCTCTATATTCAACCTGCCCATAAAATTCAGCTAGTTCTTCATATAGAGATTGCAAAACAGCAACGATGCCCTTAAATTCTCAAATGTTGTACAGTGCTCTTTGCTGATGATCATTTCTTTCACTGATTTCACCTTCCCCATTCCATTCAGAGCACTCACTGAATGGCATCCTAGTAAACAGTGAAACCCATGAGGGCAGCAAAATGTGATGAACACCATTTGTATGCATATGTTTCCTCTTCCTGTGTGAAAGTAGAGCTTATAGCATTAATGCTGCTGTAGAATGCCAAGTACAGTACAAAGACACCAGTGTCAGGGCTGTTTATGATGACGTTCTTACTGGAACTGGTTGAAAATGCACCGTGAAGCAGTAAGCATGTGTTGGCTTCTTCTTGGTTGAAGAACAGTGGTAGGATTAGTATCATCTCCAGATCTATTTTGCTGACATTCTAATGACGAGCATGCCACTCACTTCCATGTCCAACAAAGAGTGTTATGTCATCAATGATCTCTGTTGCAGATTTAAACTATCTTTCATAGAGTAGCTGGAGTAGATTTTCCTTGTTGTCACTGCAAGCCAGAAATTTTGTCAGTTGCTTTGGGATTTTCTGGTCAGGATAGAAAATGTTGGTGATTTGTGTTCCTCCAACTGACTTCTGCCTCCTTTAAGCACTCTTGCTATTGGTCTTGTATCTCTCTGGAACAAAGTGGATCACTCTTGACTTATCCATCCTTGCCTGTCTCACAAGAACTCTCTGTACTTGGTCAGCGAACTGTTCAAATGTTGATTGGGGTTTCATGTCTTGAATCAGTGCCATAGCATCCCATTTGTACCACTTTGGATCACATCAATGAAAGACTAACCCCTCAAGAAGTGTAAGAATGTTTCTTTGTTTGTCTTGATGAGGGATCCATTATTAGCTAGAGGCAAGAGTAACATTTCCAATGTATGAACCAGCATCTCATCAATGACCACTTCTTACTGTTTCAACAACGAATACTCTAGCAAATAAGTTTTGACCTGCTTTCAGAGAAATCTCCTTACCCTTTACTTTGGTTACCGTACATTCTCCTGTGTCCTTGAAAGTCTTCAGTTTCATCTTCTTGACAGAGTCATGAAAGTTGACATCTTGATATTGTAGTCATTTCTGACAAAAAAATATTAATGTTTTCTCTACCTTTTCCTTGGCCTCCATATGGTCTTTGACTACAGGTGTGGTGCAACTTGGCCTGCTGTGATGTGATACAACTGATTTGCCTCCAAAGAAGGATCAAAAGTATTAACCATGTATTGAATGGTGTCCATGATATTCCTCGTATCCTTTTCATCACGTTCCCTTTATTGGACATGGAAGTGAGTGGCATGCTCTTCATCAGAATGTCAGCAAAATAGATCTGGAGATGATACTAATCCTACCACTGGTCTTCAACCAAGAAGAAGCCAACACATGCTTACTGCTTCATGGTGCATTTTCAACCAGTTCCAGTAAGAACGTCATCATAAACAGCCCTGACACTGGTGTCTTTGTACTGTACTTGGCATTCTACAGCAGCATTATTGCTATAAGCTCTACTTTCACACAGGAAGAGGAAACATATGCATACAAATGATGTTCGTCACATTTGGCTGCCCTCATGGGTTTCACTGTTTACTAGGATGCCATTCAGTGAGTGCTCTGAATGGAATGGAGAAGGTGAGATCAGTGCAAGTACTGATCATCAGCAAAGAGCACGTTCTTGTCTTCTGCAAGTCAATGCAGGATTGTTTTGACATTTTGTGACTAGCTGTCCCTTGACAGTTTTGTTTATAGCAACCCTCTCAAGTTGCGACAAGGCACACCTTTGTACAGCTCCCTTATTGAGAGTGTACGCTGTCAAGCCTTGTTTTATCTTGGAGTCACAGTTGCCCATCTGTTCAATAACTTGATAACATGTACTCTTGTTGTCTCTGGACAACAAATTCTCCTGGTTGTAACTCTGCACTGGCATCAGGATGGCTTTCTTTCAAATTGCACCTTTCAAGCCAACATACTGAAAGATTCAACCATAAACAAAGAACCATGGTAGCATAAAGCTTGCTATCCTGGTTTCTGTAATGAATTGTAACAATTCTTCTACCGTATTGATGTAATTGCTCAAGAACTGAAAAGTCATGTTGTTTTTGCTATTATTAACAAAGTTGTAGCAACTAATGAATGTCTAGCATCTCTTGGAGTTGAGGATGTCATCAAAATCATCATTTGGGGAACGCAGTCAGAAGTTCAACTGCTAGATTTTGTTAGGTCTTTCCCATCATCTGGTAGTGTTTTTTTTTGTTCATTCACAGGATATGGGCATTGCTGGCTAGGCTAGCATTTAGGCCCATCCATAATTGCCCTTGAGAAGGTGGTGAGCCGTGTCAAATTAATCATGTCAACTGAATTTCTGTAGTGCTTCACATGCAAGATTTTTTTTAATATTCATTCTTTCATGGGATGTGGATGCCCTTGGCTAGGCCAGCATTTATTTCCCGTCCTTAATTTCCCTTCAGAAAGCGGTGAGTCGCCTTCTTGAACCACTGCATTCCATGTGGTGTATGTACACCCACAGTGCTTTTATAAGGGAGTTCCAGGTTTTTGAACCAGCGACAGCGAAGGAATGGCAATACAGTTCCAAGTCAGGATGGTGTATGGCTTGGAGGGGAACTTGAAGGTGGTGGTGTTCCCTTGCATCTGCTGCCCTTGGCATTCTTGGTAGTAGAGATCACGGCCTGAAAGGTGCTGTTGAAGGAACCTTAGTGAGTTGCTAGAATGCATTTTGTAGATGGTGCACCGTGCTGCCACTGTGTGTTGGTGGTGGAGGGAGTGAATCTGTAAGGTGATGGATCGGTTGCCAATCAAGCGGACTGCTTTTTCCTGGATGGTGTTGAGTTTCTTGAGTGTTGTTGGAGCTGCATTCATCCAGGTAAGTGGAGAGGAACATAGGAATGGGGGTAAGCCATTCAGCCCATCAAGTCTGCTCTGACATTCAATTAGTTCATGGCTGATTATCTACTTCAACACCATTTTCCTGCACTACCTCCATATTCCTTGATGTCATTATTCTCCAGAAGCCTATCGATTTCTGTCTTGAACATGTTCAATGATTGAGTTTCCACAGCTCACTGGGTTGGAGAATTCCAAAGGTTCACCAGCCACTGAGTGAAGAAATTCCGCTCTATGTCAGATGTAAGAACATAAGAAATAGGAACAGGAGTAGACCATTCGGCTCCTCGAGCCTGCTCCGCCATTCAATAAGACCATGGCTGATCTTTTTGTATTTTGAATTCTACATTCACATTTAACCCCGATAACCTTTGATTCCTTTGCCTAACAAGAATCTATCTACCTCTGCCTTAAAAGTATTCAATGACCCCGCCTCCACCACCTTCTGAGGCAGAGAGTTCTAAAGTCGCACAATCCTCTGAGTGAAAAAAATTCTCCTCATCTCTGTCCTAAAAGGGCGACCTCTAACTTTAAAACAGTGCCCCCTAGTTCTGGACTCACCCTCAGGAGGAAACATCCTTTTGATGTCCAACTTGTCAAGGCCGTTCAGGATCTTGTATACTTCAATCAAATCATCTCACTCTTCTAAACTCCAGTGGAAACACATCCAGTCTGTCCAGCCTTTCCTCATAAGACAACCCACTCATTCCGGGTATCAATCTAGTAAACCTCCTTTGAACCGCCTCCAATGCATTTACATCCTTCCTTAAATAAGGAGACCAAAACTGCACACAATATTCAATGTGCGGTCTCACCAATGCCTTGTATAACTGAAGCATAACATCCTTACTTTTATGTTCAATCCCTCTTATAATAAAGGATAACATTCCATTAGCCTTCTTAATTACATGTTGTACCTGCGTGCTAATTTTTTGTGACTCGTACTGCAACACCAAGATCCCTCTGCCCTTCAGAATTATGCAGTTATTCTCCATTTAAGTAATACTCTGCTTTTTTGTATTTCCTGCCAAAGTGAACAACTTCACACTTTCCCACATTAAACTCCATTTGCCAGGTCTTTGCCCACTCACCCAACCTATCTATATCCATCTGCAACCTCCTCATGTTGTCTTCACAAGATACTTTCCTACCTTTCTTTGTGTCATCTGCAAATTTAGCTATCATGCCTTCACTCCCCCCATCCAAGCCATTGATGTAAATCATAAAAAGTTGAGGCACCAGTACACACCCCTGTGGGACTCCACTCGTCACATCCTGCCAATCCGATATAGACCCATTTATGCATACTCTCTGCTTTCTGCCAGTCAGCAATCTTCTATCTATGCTACTGTGTTACCCCCTACATCATGTGCTTTTATTTTCCGTAATAAACTTTGGTATGGTACCTTATCAAATGCCTTCTGGAAATCCAAGTACAGTACATTTACAGCCTCCCCTTTATCCACTGCGTATGTTACTCCTTCAAAAAATTCCAATAAATTGGTTAAGCATGATTTTCCTTTCACAAAACCATACTGACTCTTCCTGATTGCTTTGAGCCCTTCTAAATGCGCAGTTATAGCCTCCTTAATGATCGATTCTAATCCTCACGACAGATGTCAAGGTAACTGACTATAGGTTCCTGTTTTCTGCCTTCTCCCTTCTTGAATAGAGGGGTTATATTTGCTACTCTCCAATATGATGGAATCTTTCCAGAACCTAGCAGATTTTGGAGAATTAACATCGCCTCATTAGCCACCACTTTTAAGACCTTATGATGTAATCCATTGGGACCCAAAGACTTGCCAGCCTGTAGTTCCATCAATTTGCTCAGTACCATTTCCTTAGTGATTTCAATTTTACCAAGTTCCTTTCTCTCGTTCACCTCCTGATTTGCAGCTATTACTGGAATGTTTTTTGTATTCTCTATAGTGAACACAGAAGCAAAATATTTGTTCATTTCTTCCACCATTTCCTTATTATCTACAATTAACTCCCCACTGACATTCTCTAGAGGACCAACACTCACTTTACTTACTATTTTCCTTTTTAAATACTTGCAGAAACTCTTGCCATCTATTTTTACATTTCTAGCTAGCTTCCTCTCATACTTTAATTTCTTTCTCCTGGTTAACCTTTCAGTCATTTTCTGCCATTCTTTATATTTTGTCCAATCATCTGTCCTGCCACTCATCTTTGCGGAGTTGTATGTTTTTTCCTTGAGTTTGATGTTTTCCTTAACCTCTTTAGTAAACCATGGATGTTGGGTCCTCCCCTTAAAATTTTTCTTTATGGTAGGAATGCACTTATTCTGAATACTCTGAAATATCCCCTTAAATGTCTGTCCCTGCTTCTGTATTGATCTATCCTGTAGCCTAGTTTCCCAGTTCACTTCAGTTAGCTCAGCTTTCATCCAGGCATAATTGCTTTTATTTAAATTTAAGATACTAGTCTTAGACCCACTCTTCTCCCTTTCAAACTGGATGCCATGTTCATGCCCATTCAATTAGCCTGTCCATGTCTGCTTAAAGGCTCCATGCATCCTCCTCATAACACACATTGCCACCTAGTTTTGTGTCATCACCAAATTTGGAAATATTACATTAGGTCCCCACATCCAAATCATTTATGTAGATTGCGATCAGCTATGATTCCAGCATTGATCATTGCGGTACCCCACTAGTAACAGCCTGCCATCCTGAGAATGACCTGTTTACTCCTATTCTTTGCTTTCTGTCTGTTAACCAATTCTCAATCCATATCAATATATTACCCCCAATCCCATGCGCTCTAATTTTATTTACTAACCTCCTGTGAGGGGCCTTATCAAAAGCCTTCTAAAAATCCAAATACACCACATCCATTGCTTCTCCTTTATCTAAACTAAAAGTAACATCCTCAAAAAACTCCAACAGGTTTGCCAAACATGATTCCTCTTTCATAATTCCATGTTGACTCTGCCCAATTTTCCAATTACTTACCAAGTGTCCAATTATCGCATCCTTTATAATAGATTCTAATATTTTCCCTGCTACTGATGTCAAATTAACAGGTCTGAAGTTCTCACTTTTCTCTCTCCCTCCATTCTTAAATAGTGGGGTTACATGTGTTACTTTCCAGTCTGCAGCAACCTTTCCAGAATCTATAGAGTTTTGGAAGATAACCACCAATGCATCCACCATCTCCCTCTCCATCTCTTTCAGCACTCGGATGTAGCTCATCTGGTCCAGAAGATTTATCAACCTCTTTACTAATCTTAATTTCTTTTAGTTCCTCAGTTTAACAAGTCCCTTCGTTGCCTAGTATTTCTGGGAGATTTTCTGTATCCTCTTCCATGAAGACAGATACAAAGTAATTGCTTAGTTCCTCCACCATTTCCTTGTTTTTCACTTTAAATTCTACTGCCTCCACCTGTAATGGGCTCACATTTGTCCTAGGTAATCTTTTCCTTTTCGCATACCTAATGAAGCTTATACAGTCCGCCTTTATTTTTTTCGCTAGCTTGCATTTGTATTCCTTTTTCCCTTTCTTTATCAGTTTCTTGGTCATCCTTTGCTGGGTTTTAAATTGCTCCCAATCTCAGGCTTATATTTTTTTCTGGCATCCTTTTAATGCAACTTCCTTTGATCTAATGCAGTCTTTAACTTCTTTTCTGAGCCATGGTTGATTCACCTTTCCCATTGGGTGTTTGTGCCTGAAAGGAATGTATATGCATGGTAGACCATGTGGTATTATTTAAATACTAGCCATAAAATCTTTTAGTGTATTTTCCCAATCCACCATAGCCAGCTTGCCCCTTATACCTTCATAGTTTCCCTTGTTCATATTTAAGATCCTAGTTTCAGAAGGAACTATGTCACATTCAAACTTAATGTGAAATTCTGTCATATTCTGGTCACTAATACCCAAAGGTTCCTTTACAACAAAGTTTTTAATTAGCCCTTTCTCATTACATAATACTAAATCTAAAATAGCCCGTTCCCTAGTTGGTTCTTCAACATACTGCTCCAGAAATCCATCTTGTTCACACTTCAGGAAGTCATCCTCCACCGCTTTAGTGCAGATTAGTTTTACCCAGTCTATATGTAAATTGAAGTCACCCATTATTACTATATTACCTATACTACATGTACCTCTAATTTCTTAATTTATACTGTGCCCAACATTACTATTACGTTTTGGTGGCCCATAAACAACTCCCACCAATGTTTGCTGCCCCTTCCTGTTTCTTAGCTCCACCCAAACCAATTCTACATCTTGATCATTCAACCTAAGAACTAATGCACTGATCCCGTCCCTTATTAAGAGCGCTACCCCATCTCTTTTCCTTTTTGTGGATCCTTCCTAAATGATGGATATCCTTGGATATTCATTTCCCAACCTTAGTCACCCTGTAGCCACATATCTGTAATTGCAATTAAATCTTACCCATTTACCTCAATTTGTGCCTTCAAATCGTTAACCTTGTTGCGAATGCTGTGCAAATTCAGATTCAGTGCCTTTAATTCTGTCTTTTGAACATTATTCTGCATTCTGATTCTATTTGATGCTTGCCTTTCCTTCTCCTGTTTTCTATTTTCACTTGCTGCTTTTCTACTTCCTGTTACCAGTTTTGCTTCCCTCCAATCTGAGCTCCCCCTCAGGTTCCTATCACACTGCCAATCTAGTTGAAACCCTCCTCAACAGCAGCAGCAAAGTGTATTCCATCACACTCCTGACTTGTGCCATGTAGATGGAAGACAGACTTGGGGGAGTCAGGAAGTCAGTTACGCGCCTCAGAATTCCCAGCCTCTGACCTGCTCTTGTAGCTACAGTATTTAAATGGCTGGTCTAGTTCAGTTTTTGGTAAATGGTAAGCCCTAGCCTGTTGATAGTGGAGTATTCAGTAATGATAATGCCTTGAATGTCATTAGGAGATGGTTAGATTCTCTCTTGTTGGAGATGGTCATTTCCTGGTACTAGTGTGGCATGAATATTACTTGTCACTTATCTGCTCAAGCCTGAATGTTGCCTGTGTCATGCTGCATATGGACACGGTCTGTTTCAGTATCTGAGGAATTGCAAATAGTATTGGACATTGTGCAATCATAGCAACATACCCACTTCTGACCTTACAGTGGAGAAATGGTCATTGATGAATCAGCTGAAGCTGGTTGGGCCTAGGACATTGCAGTGATGTCCTGGGACTGATGATTGACCTTCAACCACAACCATCTCTTTTGTGTTAGGTGTGACTCTTAACCAGTTGAGGGTTTTCCCCTGATCCCCATTGACTTCAGTTTTGCTAGGGCTACTTGATGCCATACTTAGTCAAAGGCTGCCTTGATGTCAAGGGAAGTCATTCTCACCTCACCTCTTGACTTCAGCTCTTTTATCCATGTTTGGACCTAGGCTGTAATGAGGTCAGAAGCTGAGTGGCCTTGGTGGAACACAAACTGAGCATCAGTGAGCAGGTTACTGCTGAGTAAGTGCCACTTGATAGTGCTGTTGATGACATCTTCCATTGCTTTGCTGATTGAGAGAAGACTGATGGAGCAGTAATTGGCCAGGTTAGATTTATCTGGCTTTTTCTGGACAGAACATACCTGGCCAATTTTCCACATTGTTGGGTAGATGCCAGTGTTGTAGCTGTACTGGAACAGCTTCCCCACATTTGATGGTAATGGTAAAGAGGAGGATATGCTTGGCCATGAGCTTACAGATTGTGGTTGTATACAATTCTGCTGCTGCTGATGGCCCACAGTGCCTCATGAATGCCCAGTTTTGAGTTGCTAGATCTGTTTGAAATCTATCCCATTTAGCACAATGGTAGTGCCACACAATACATTGGAGGGTATCCTCAGTGTAAAGGTGGGACTTTGTCTCCACAAGGATTGTGCGGTGGTCACTCCTACCAATACTGTCATGGATAGATGCATCCGTGGCATGTAGTTTGGTGAGGGTGGGGGTCAATTAGGTTTTTCCCATTGTTGATTCCCTCACGACCTGTAACAGACCCAGTCTAGCAGCAAGTCCTTTAGGACCGGGCCAGCTCGGTCAGTAGTGCTGCTACCAAGCCACTCCTGGTAATCAACATTGAAGTCCCCACCCAGACTACATTCTGTGCCCTAGCCACCCCCAGTGATTCCTCCAAGTGGTGTTCAACATGGAGGAATACTGATTCATCAGCTGAGAGTGGATGGTAGGTGCAATCAGCAGGAGGTTTCTTTGCCCATGCATGACCTGGTGCCATGAGACTTCATAGGGTCCAGAGTCAATGTTGAGAACTCCCAGGCCAACTGTCTCCTAACTGTATTACACTTTGCCTCCACCTCTGGTGGGTCGGTCCTGTCAGCGGTGATGGTGATGGTGATTGTTGTGTCTAGGATATTGTAAGGTAGGATTCCGTGCGTATGATTATGTCAGGCTGTTGCTTGACCATTCTATGGGACAGCTCTCCCAATTTTGGCATAATCCTCCTTTTCAGGGTCAACAAGGTGAGGTTTGCCATTGTAGCTTCAGGTGCCTGGGTTGATGCTGCATTTCCCTTCAATCCTTTTTGTAGGCTTTGCTAGGCTATTTCACAGTCAACCATATTGCTGTGAGTATGGAGTCACATGTAGGTCTGACCAGGCAAGGGTGGCAGATTTGCTCCCTAAAGGGCTTTAGTAAACTAGACAGGCTTTCGATGACAACCCACAACATTTTGATGGTCACCATTATCCAGATTTATTAACTGAATTTAAATTCGACCCGCTGACGTGATAGGATTTGAATCCTGAGATAGGATCCTGGGCCTCTGGATTACTCATCCAATGGCATTACCACTATGCCACTACTTCCCCCTCAAATCTTATGAGCTCTGACACTCCAGTTGTTATGATGGCCACTTACGGCACCATTGATAGAACTTGCCATAACCAATTCAGATTCAATGACAATTTTCTGAAGAGCAGCATCTGCAAATCTTTTCCCAATGGAAGTTAGCAATGCAATTGCAGTGTGAAACTCCCCCTTGCAAAGAATAAATCTCTGCATTAAGAGGGCATTCCTCCAACCTATCCTCTGGGCAGACACATAAATTCCCTGGTCCGTTATTACTAAGACAAACTTATCCAGATTCAGTTTGTCTGCAATTCAAAACTTCATTGTAAGATTGTGTTAATCATACTGATCTCAGTAGGGCTGGTATCAATGACTGGAAGGTAGCCAGTGTTTGACTTCTGTAGAACTGAAGTTCTCTGAATCAGGGGGCAGAACTTTCTGGTCAGCGTGCAGGGGCGGGGCCCGCTCGTCAAAGTGTAAAATGACACGGGGTGACGTCGAGCAGGCGTCCCAATGTCACCCCGTGTTATTCATTCTCAGGTCTGCAGGCATGCAGCCGACCTGTCAAAGGTCTATTAAGGCCATTAACAAAGTAGTTGAAGTCATTAGTGGACCTGCCCATGCATCCTTAAGGTTGGCGGGCAGGCCCGGAGCACTGGCGGGCTTCTGAAAAGCATGAAATCTCATCTATGGGCAGGATGAGGTTTCATGAGGATTTAAGAATCTCACAATATTTTAAAATAAAAGTTATGGACATGTCCCAACTCATGTGACAGAGTCACATGAGGGGACATGGCAGGGGCATTTTTTTCTCAGCTTTATTTAAAGTTTAAAATGTGAGCCAATCTCCCTGAAGCGGCGCTTTGCCTCAGAGAGATCTGTGCACTCTTCCTCGCACATGCACGAAAGAGCGCACTCCCGACTGAAGGAATACCCCCCGTCTGCACAGGGAGTGCATAGCACTACCTGGCGGACGTCATGCGGTGCTACTGCAGGTGTCGATTGGAAGCCCGGGCACCCGTGCCTGCTCCTGCACTTCCCCCTCAACGGGGGAAAATGTTGCCTCCAGACAACATATCATCATACATTTCTGGTAACTTGCTGAGGAAGTATCCATTACCCAATCTTCTTGGATCTGCATATGATTTTCACGCTCTAATTGTACTCCCTTACCAAATGTCCTCTGTCCTCCGCTATACAAATCACTATTGTGGGGAGTGGCTATAGGGATGGTTTTTTAGTTTTCTTCAGGGCAAGTGCTTCCGCTGCTTTGTTCAAACTGGCGCATAGCTTTGAATTATTATGACTTTTGTATTGTGAGTTTTGCTCTTTCCTGACAATATCTCCCTCTGTAAAGTCGTTGTTATCTAAGACCAGCGCTATGTGTATATTGGGCTTCATATTGGGTGGGATGTACTGCTCACCTCATTGAATCTAAAGCTTAGCCAGTGCTGTGACATACTCTAACACCTAAGAGTTTGGAGAGCAGTGCCCTAAACCATTTTGAAGCCCAATTGATTATGTTGAGCCAGTCACATGCTTGACAAACATTGCCAAAGCCAAGTATTTTGGTATGAGCCTCCAACCCTTCTAATCCAGGTTGATGATGGCAGGATTTTCGGACTGTCAGGCAGCCTGGGTGCGGCCAGGAGCTGCCTCAGGGAGCTGAAAAATATTAAAAACAAAAGAATTTAAAAGTTGGGAAAAAATGTTCCCACATAGGACTCACTCACATGAACTGAAACATAAAAATTATGTCAAAACATTTTCATTTAAAAAAAAAATAATGTTGGAAACCTCATCCTGCCAGAGAACACCAGTGCAGTCTAGCTACAGCCTGAAAAGTGAATAATATTCTCTTTGGCTCCTAAACAACAATGTACATACAGCAAGCCATTGTTTTGGCTCAAGAAATAGAAAAGGCTAGGCCTGAAATATTGGGCAGAAATTTCGAGTTGGCGGGCTGCTGCGACCAGCGAGCCTGGGAGCGGCCAGGGAACGGACCACTGACCGCGTTCGGCCCCGGACCATGATTTCACACTGGCTGGCCAATTAATGGCCAGCCAGTGTGAAAAGCGCACAGAAAGGCTTAGTGCTACCGGGTTGGGGCAGGAGGAGAGCGAGCGCTGATATCAGCACAGGCGCAGGGGAGCACAGACGGAAAGCTCCTTGAAGGCAGAGAGCTGCCTCAGAGAGCTGATGAGTTTAAAATCAATAAAAACAGAATGTAAAATCAGGAAGAAATGTCCATGTGTCAGAATGAGACATCTCAACGTATGGAAGATGAACATTTTTTCAAAACATTTTAATCTTTCTTTTAATTAATCACGGAAACCTCATCCTGCCCTTGAACGGGCAGCAAAAAATCGCTGTCAATTGCTACTTTAATGGCCTTAATAGGCCTCTTAATTGTTGGCTGGTGCACTGTCAACTCTCGCATCCCTGCACCAACCGAAATATCGCGCAAGTACACGATCACGTCAGGATGCTCGCCCAACGTCATCATGTGCAATTTCACGCTCAAGTGTGCTGGGCATGCGCCCACATGCTGAGTGGAAAATTATACCCATTAACTTTGTTTCTCTCTCCACAGATGCTGCCTCACCTACTGAGTATTTCCAGCAGATTATGTTTTTATTTCAGATTTCCAACATTTTTTTGCTTTTTGATTACTTTGTAGCACAGAAATCCTGTTTGACTGATTATGTCGAACTCACAGATACATCATTTGTGATTGGTCATATAAAGAACTCACAATTATATCATCAGTCTTGGTTTTCATGTGATTTATGAATTTTATAACAATATTTTCTACAAAATGCTCATTTTTGGAAGATGGGAACGTAGATTTTTGTAACAAGTAGTCTCTAAAGTAATAATGGTGCGAATTTGAAATACTTCCAAGGAGGTGGGCTGTAGAATGCTTTGTTTTGAGACTTGGTCCATGGCCTAGGACTAATCATTTGGTTTAATCCCTCTCCTTAAAAACAAAATTTGAAACTGCAAACATACAATATTTAAGTAGTTTGGCTGAAACAGTTGTTCATTGCCAGGATATTCAAGTTTGACTGCAGTATCCAGCAAACCTCAGATGAGAATAGACCATTTTTAAGTTACAGCGAGATTTAATAAACTGAACCCAGAATTTTGTTGACTCCTAGTTCCAACATTGTTTTTCACTAAAATTTGATAGGCTGAAGGTACATAGTTAACTATACTTATAATAGTGTTAGCAAATAAAACATAGGCTAAAACATAATGTTAGCAGTAATAATGGGCAAATTGCTTAACAACCTCACATGACATGTCTCAATTGGTTATTTTAATACAGGTGTTAACACACTAAAAATATCATCTGAACCTGTCAATGAGATTATTTTATTGTAATAGTTCTCACCATTCTAATTATACACCTGCTGAACCCATCAATTAGATTTCAGTCTGTCACTTACTCAACCGACTCATAGCTTGTACTTTGTTAATATTTTTAGCTTGAACATTGGTGAAATTATTGTTCCATTTGGAAGCAATTCTTTTTTATAAAATAAAATTCCTCAGCACATCTGATTATCTTGATGATTATTAACTATTTTGTGATCTGTAAAGGGGCATTCAATAATTCAAATACAAGTGCCACTCAGCATTTGGTCATGCATCAATAGATGTATTGATTTTGATTATTTTTCTGATGAATTAATACTTGTGCATTAATCTTTTTGAATTTCTTGTTTTTGCTTCTTTTTCATGTATTGATTTCTATAGTGAGCATGCCCACTAGTGAAACTGAGTCTGTGAACCATGAGAATGTGGCTGGTGCAGAATTAGAAGATTTGAACTGCTGCGCTAGACTTGGGTAAGTCTTCTTTAAATTCTTTCACAGGTAGTGGGTATCGCTGGCTAGGCCAGTATTTATTAACCACTCTTAATTGCCCTTGAGAAGATGATGGTGAGCTGCCTTCTTGAATTGTTGCAGTCCATGTGGTGTATGTGAACCCACAGTGCTGTAAGGAAGGGGTTTCCAGGATTTGGAGCCAACAACAGTAAAGGAATGACAATATAGTTCCAAGTCAGGATGATTTGTGGCTTGGAGGAGAACTTGCAATTGCAGATGGTGGTATTCCCATGCATATGCAGCCCTTCTAGGTGGTAGAGGCCGCAAGTATAGAAGGTGAAGTGCATCTTATAAATGGTACACACTGTGTGTCAGTGGTGGAGGGAGTGAATGTTTAAGGTGGTGGATGTTATTTAAGTAGTTTGGCTGAAACAGTTGTTCATTGCCAGGATATTCAAGTTTGACTGCAGTATCCAGCAAACCTCAGATGAGAATAGACCATTTTAAAGTTACAGCGAGGTTTAATAAACTGAACCCAGAGGCAAAAGAAGAAGCTGGAGCCAGCCTATCTTCTTCATTGGTTTAGTCACAAAACTCAGTATAACGTAAGTGCAGACTACTTTTCCCTTCCACATTGTTCCCCCGCGTAGGTGGAAAATGGTTCTTTATGTGCCCTAACATTTCCCCAATTAGAATCAGCTGCTCCTAATCACAACAAGAGCATGCACTCAATTGTCACTGCATTTGCAACATCAATGGATTCCCTTCTTAAAAAATATTAGCAAGTACATATTTACAGACAAAATGTTTTAAAAATTGAACAAATAAAAATAAACCTTACACTCCCAAGACTTACATCATGAGGTATCCTTCTTCTAAGACTACACATTTAAGGTTGGAGATTTCTTTTTTCTCCAACATTGATTGCAAACTCCTAATATCAACTTTTGGACAGGATTTTTTGCTCGGCATGTGGGCACGGGCTCGATATGCCTGAGTGTAAAATAGCACGAGATGTCGTCAGATGAGTATCCTGACGACATCGCACACTTGCACAATATTCCAGTTGGTGGGCATGCACTCGAGTTGGCAGAACTCCTGCCAACAATTAAGAGACTTATTAAGGCCATTAATGTATTAATTAAAAGTGATTTTTTACTGCCCGACCAACCTTACGTTTGGCAGGTGGGCAAATCCATCAAGTGGCCTTTGGATTTTTAAGGAAACCTCATACGCAGGCAAGATGAGGTTTCCGAGATTAATTTTTAAAAATAAAAATGTTTTGACAGAATTTTTATTATCTATATGTTCAGGTGAGTGAGTCCTATGTGGGGACATTTTTTTCAGAATTTCATAATCTTTATTTTTGTTTTTAAAATTGCTCAACTCCCTGAGGCAACTCTCTGCCTTCAAGGAGCTTTCTTTGCGTGCTCCCCCACACCCGCAGTGACCGCTCGCCCTCTTCTTGCCCCCCCGGTCTGGCAGCATTGAACTTTTCAGCATGCCTTTACGCTGGCTAGCTGTCAGTTAATGGCCAGCCAGTGTGAAATTGCGGTCGGGGGCTGATCGCAGGCAGCGGCCCATTTCCCAGCCGCTCCCAAGCCCTCCCGCTGTGCCCACCCAATGACCTAAAAATCCAGCCCTTAATATCTTCTCGTGCACATATTTTATGGGGTGCACATTATCCCAGAGGGAACCATTGTCTGTATAACATTCAATAGGTTACATTTCTTCAGCATCTCCTTGATATAGATTTTCCCCTAATATCTTTGATAAAAGGAATGCCATGTCAACTGCCTCAACAAGTTTAAGAGTTTCAGCAGCCAGAGTACTTATTACTATCTCCTTATTTTCTTGGCTTCCCAAGCCAAGGTGCAACATTTCCCACTTTCTCCCATACGAAATATTGTAAAACTGGCTGCACTTAAAAACCTATCACTAAGATTTGCATGAGAGGCATCACTAAAGATAATCAATTTGATATTCTTGAGGACTCCCAAAGATGTAAATTTCAATACACATTTCTCCATCTTTAATTTTTAAAAAATGTTTGTTTTTCCATTAAATTTCCTTGATCTTTGTTGTCTCATTACAGTACTTAGTTCTAAGATATCAAACCTTGCATCCGGCCTTATGTGTGTGTGCCCAGCCAATTCATATGTCCAACTAGGTTTTGTAGCTGCTCTGACTAAGCTTTGGAAGCATCAGCATCTTTTTGTCAGGATCTAGCATGATTGAATGAACACTTGCTGAGTAAGATTGTTGGTGTAAAGTAACATCAGACCTATACTGCCTTACCTCCTAACAAATATATTTAAAGGACCCAGAGTCTGATTCCCAATCTTAAATTCTGTTCGATTCCTGTCAATAACATATTTTTGAACTCACCAGTACCACCCCATAAGAAGTCAACAACATGCATCATAAAGATGCCCGTGAGTTTTCTGCCATAGTACTAATAAAACATGGTGGGGCATGCCTTCAGTTGGAGACAAACCAACTTTAACAAACCTGACCTAACTGAAAAGTACCATACTCTGGAAGCATCGTTCAAACCATAGGCACACTTATTTAACTTCCAAAATTTTCCTTCTACATCTGGGGCCTCCTTATATTGGAGAAACACTTCCCTCTGGAGGAAGTTCTCCTGCAAAAATGCAGGTTTTATCTGTATTGACTTACATTCCCAAGAAAACATTACTAAAAGGGCCAAATTATTTTTAAAATTACCTTTCCTGCTGTGGGCAAGTCCACTCTGACCTCTTAATCTCCTAAGCATTCTTCAAAACCTGGGCTGCTAACCTAACTTTGGCCTTGTAAGCTGCATCTGGTTGGACCTATTCTCTGTCGATCCATCTAAATGATAATGCTGGCTGACCCCTACCCGGAAACTTTGAATACATGCAAAACTCAGTCTAACTTTCTAACTGCTTCTGTTTAGCCTCCCATATGGCTTTATCACCTAATTTGTTGGCAGCTACAAAAATGTCTCAGTCATGAGGAGTTCTGTTTTAATTATTTTGTTGGGATAGCGCTACATTCTCCCTTCCATTGTATCGTCCAGTCAGACTGCAATCTCTACTTGCCTCTTGAAGTCTTTCCGGGCTACTGCTGTTCGATCTCCTGTATACCCGATCTGAGCCCCCTTCCACCCTATGTGAACGTTTCCTCAACCGGGACTCATCACCTGATCTATTACTGGAACTCGAGCGTTGCTTTCTTACTTTCCATTCTCACACACGGTTCTCTCAGTATGACTCCAACCAGAGGAGAGCTTTCCCCCTAATTCCTATTGACTACATGTTAAGCAAGGGCCAGGAATCCAATTGTAGCTCAAGTTAACACAGTGATAATAGTAACACAATTTTATCCCAGTCATACAAGATGTTTTTCATCTTGTAACAAATCAAGGTAATTTTATGCCAGGGAGTTGTGCCCATTAGAATCTGGGGATGGAATCTCCTGCTCTCTCTGATGGTGAGCTTGGAAGTGAGAAGGGCATTTAATTAGGTGGGATGGTGGTGTACCTGAATGCTGCCACATTCCCACCTCTGCCAGAATTAAGTTCAGGGCTTGAAGGCCCATGGTCAGGCTTCCCTCCCTGACCCTAATTAAAGCCCTCAAGTGGCCAATTAATGACCACTTAAGGGCCTCTTTCCATTAACCCAGCTGCTATGCAGCATGCTTAGCAGCTAAAATCGTGCAGCCAGCTTCTCAACTCTGGGAGGCGGATGGGGAGGATGGCCCTTCAATCAAAGACATTGGAAAGGGGGGGGCCCGCTGAGAGCCACCCCCTTGCCCTGGCTGCTGAAGCCCCCTGCACCCCTCTCCCCATGACCCCTACCCCATGAACCCTGCCCCTTCCCCCATTTCCCACATTACTTATTTGCAGCCTGGGTCACTTCGTGATCCTGGAAATCCTGTGTAGCCATGGTCTCCCCAGTGGCGCTGCTGAGTGTAAGAGCTGCCAGCCTCTGATTGGCCAGCAGCACTTGCTAGGTAAGTCCTCTACCCCAGGGGTCTTGATTCCAGGGGAAGGTCCACCGCTGGCCTCACCACTGCCTGATTGGCTTGCGGTTTGGCAAAAAAGAGATAGTATGGGTCTCATGCAGCTTTCCAGCCAGCAGGCAAGACCACTGCTGCCTCAATAAGATTTCGCCTTCAGTTTCAGTAACACAGATTCAATTTATATCTCTGATGGGAGATTTTACCATGTGAATTTTTTCTGCAGTAGATGTTTTAAGATTGATTTTTAATCATACATCTATAGCTTCAACTACTCAAATTCCCTGTACTAACCTTTTAGAATTATCTGTAATTAATATATCATGCAACCTTGCTGTTTAGCTTAGATTAAATGTTCCTTACTTAACCATCACTTTTCCTCCCCCACAATATTAAAATAATTCAACAGGGACTACTGATGGACTAGGTTTTTACATTGAACTTTTGTCGCTTGTTGCCCTTGTTTTAATTGCAGGCCAGCCTAAGGAAATGAAAGTTTTCATCCTATGACTAGGTGATCAATAGCTTTAGTTGTAGGATTGGGAAACACAATCCTTCGATACCATTTTACTAATTAATCAAGCTTTAAAATGATTTGACAGATTGATGTGATGGCTTGGTATCTTTTTAATGAACAGAATCAATTTTTACTCCCAGGTGGGTACACACCAAAGTGTACGAGTGGCTGGTAGTAGCAGTAGGCAGGCCCGGTCAAATTTAATGGCTGTGCTTCATCAACATACCACATGACCAAAGCAGCCGAGAGATCAGCAGGAAGCAACTGCCTAGCTGTTAAAATCAGGAGGCCAAGAGGTCGCCACTGTTCCTGGCAAATATTGCCAGTGGGGAATTCATCTCTGCTCTCCCTCTCAGGCTTCAGCCTAAATTGGCTGATTGGGCCCTATTACATCATCAGAGCCCAATCTTCATATTTAAAGAGGACCACAATGGCTGTTGGTTAAATTGGGGTAATAAAAGAGTGGGTAAACCCCCTGCTCAATTTTAACAACCTCTCCACACTGGTTTCCACCAGTGATGTAGGCGAGAGAACTTAAATTGAATCCAAACTTTATTGTAAGATGTGTAATTCGGTAGGCCCCACAAAGAGGTTCTGAGTCTTGTACAGTTTAACAGTAAGTGTTTATTAGCTACTCATAACTATGTACACTTGTACAGTATAAGGTCTAAGCTAGGAGCTGCCTTCATGCTTGTCTCTACACAAGTCTGTTTTCCATACAAGACTTTCCCCTAGACTCGGATCACATGTTCCTGTACATCACAGTGTGGGCAGTACTGTACCCAGTCCCATGTTAACCCTTTCTATGCCAGACCCTTATACTACACCTCCCCCAAATGTTTATCCAATGTATTTACAATGCATTCCTGTTTACCCAACATATTTACATTACTTTTACTAAGCCTTCTCCACCACCGCGCACCCCCCCACCCCGCCGCCCCAAATCCTCAAGAGTGTGTGCTTACAGGTTCAGGCAGTCTGGAAGCTTTATAATTCTTCTAGATCTTGTATTTACAACAGTTAGAGGAGTGGTAGACTGTTGTACTGGGTAAACCTTGATAAATAGGAGGTTGTTTCAGATGTGGTCATTCTGGTGTTTGGCTGTCATCTTCAATTTCTCTCCAATGTATAGTGAGAGGATCACCTCAAGGGATGAGGAGAAGGTTCCTCCTGTTCCTCCTGACTGTACCCTCCAGAGTACTGACAAGGTATAATCATGGCTGGTTATCATCTCTCCAGACAATGGTGCCCTCTTTATCAAGGTTCTTAATCCAGACTCTGGTATCCTTGTGTTAATGTGGCAGGTGTCTTGTGTGATTCCTTTTGTTGAAGGCAACAAGCTGCTTATAGGATTGCTCTCTGTCCCAGATGTTTTGGTAATCTTTGGCTGTCAACCCTGGTATTAGTTAATAGCAAAACACTATGGATGTTGGAAATCTGAAAGAAAAGCAGAAAATGCTGAAAAACCCAGCAGGTCTAACAGCATCTGTGGAGAGAAAAATAGGGTTAACATTTTGAGTCCAAATGACTCTTTCTCAGAGCTAAAGAGAAGTAAAAATGTGATGAAATTTATACTGTTTAAGGGGATGAAGCAGGTGAAGTTGGATAGAAGGCCAGCAATAGGTGGGGGCAAAGGAGAGATTGACAAAGATGTCATGAACAAAAGAACAAAGGGGGTGTTAATGGTGGTTAAGGGCGAAAGGAGGTGCAGATAGTGGCATTAAGGTAAGAAAGCAGAATGTGATAATAGCAGGACAAGGGTAAGCACTCTGAAAAGAACAACATGAACAAGTGACAGATGGCCTTTGTGGGGGTGGGGTGGGGGAAGGGGACAGTGGTGGGGAAGAAAGATCGAAAATTGGATAAAGGGTGGGGATAAAACAATGAATAAATGAATAAAAATGGAAATACATTAAAAAAAATAAAAATAAGGGGATAAAAAATGAAAAAATATAATTTAAAAATAAAAATGAATATTGAAAAAAGGGGTAAAAATAGGGTAAGGATAGAGGAGAGAGTTCATGGCCTGAAGTTGTTGAACTCAATGTTAAGTCCAGAAGGCTGTAAAGTACCTAATTGGAGAATGCGGTGCTGTTCCTCCAGTTTGCGTTGGGCTTCACTGGAACATTGTAGCAGGTTAAGGACGGACATGTGGGCATGAGAGTAGGGTGGTTTGTTGAAATGGCAAGTGACAGGGAGGTCTGGGTCATGCTTGCGGACAGACTGAAGGTGTTCCGCAAAGCGGTCACCCAGTCTGCGTTTGGCCTCTCGAATGTAGAGGAGACCGCATTGGGAACAGCAAATGCAGTAGACCAAATTGAAGGAGGTGCAAGTGAAGCGATGCTTCACCTGAAAGGAGTGTTTGGGCCCTTGGACGGTGAGGAGGGAGGAGGTAAAGGGGCAGGCGTTGCACCTTCTGCGATTGCATGGGGAGGTGCCATGGGAGGAGGATGAGATGTTGGGGGCGATGGAGGAGTGGATCAGGGTGTCCAAGAGGGAACGGTCCCTACGGAATGCCGACAGGGGTGTTGAGGAGAAGGTGTGTTTGGTGGTGGCGTCAAGCTGGAGTTGGCGGAAATGGTGGAAGATGATCCTTTGAATGCGGAGGCTGATGGGGTGAAAAGTGAGGACAAGGGAGACCCTATCATGGTTCTGGGAGGGAGAGGAAGGTGTGAGGGCAGAGGCATGGGAGATGGGTTGGACATGGTTGAGGGCCCTGTCAACCACAGTGGGTTAAGGAAGAAGGAAGACAGGTCAGAAGTGCTGTTTTGGAAAGTGGCACCATTGGAACAGATGCAATGGAGGCCATCTGTCACTTGTTCGCATTGTTCTTTTCAGAGTGCTTACCCTTGTTCTGCTTTCTTACCTTAATGCCACTATCAGCACCTCCTTTAGCCCTTAACACTACAATTAACACCTCCTTTGTCCTTTTGTTCATGACACCTTTATCAAGCACTCCTTTGCCCCCACATATCCCTGGCCTTCTATCCAGCTTCAAATGCTCGACCTCCATTAAACATTATAAATTTCATCTTTTTTTTGCTTCTCTTTAGCTCTGAAGAAGAGTCATACGGACTCAAAATGTTAACTCTGTTTTTTTCTCCATAGATGCTGTTAGACCTGTTGAGATTTTCCTGGTATCAGTTTCTTTGACAGCATGGGGAGTTGTGCACAGTGTTTTCTGCCCATCAGGGGTTCAGATGGAGCTAAGCCACGTTGTAGTGGGGTGGACCTGTAGGTTAACAATGCTTTTGGGAAGTCGTCCTTCCTCAGGAGAGCTTTTATGATGTGGACCCCTCTTTCTGCCTCCCCATTCGACTGTGGGTATCTTGGGGACCTGGTACTGTCTTGGCCGTTACGTGGCCTGGCACTGACTCAGCTGTTCATGGTGCTTTTTAAAACAGCAACTCTGACAGCTGCTGATTTAAAAGCTTTTTAAAACTCATTCTGGCCAAGAACCTAAGTTTTTTTTTAGCTCACCCCTGCTAGACCTTCTGACTCTGTCCTCTGCATATTGAAGCTGGACTTCCACAGGATTTCAATGGAGTTTTCTGCTGCAGTGTGCAGTTTTATTTTTGCCTTCTGCTTTCAGTCCTGCCTGGGAGCTTTGCTCTGGTGATCTCCTTCTGTGCCTCACTTCTGGTGCTTTTCGTCAGGTCAGGATGTTTCTGTTTCTTCAGTCTTCCAAGTTTTAAATTTCTTCTCCAGTTTCTGAGTTTCTTTGATAGCTGCCACCTCTACTATCTTGTTGTAAGATTTGTGTGTAGTCATAAAGAGGTTCTGAGTATTGTATAGTTTAACAATAAATGTTAATTAACTACTCACAGCTATATACATATGTACCGTATAAGGTTTAAGCTAGGAGCTGTCTCCATGCTTGCTTCTACAAACGTTTATGCCCCATCTAAGACTGCCCTCAAGACTCAGGTCGTGTTTTTTCACATCACAGTGTAGGAGGTATTGTACCCAATTGCACTTTAACCCTTTCTATGCTAGACCCTTAGACTACAACATTACCCAAGTTAAACAATGCCAGAACAATTTTTGACTGCTAGAAGGAGAGGTGATTTAGTGTCTACAGATTATATTGAGAAATGTTCCAAGAGACATAAAGTGAGCAGCTAGTAGTAATCTATATAAAAATCAAAGCACCAAAAGCCTGGAAATTACTGTTATTATTATACAAATGCTTAAGGCTATTGCATTAAATTCCTTCATCTGACATTTCAATTGATCAATTTAAAAACAAATAAATAATGCCTTAACTAAAATTGATTAAAGAGGATATTTGATGGTTGTTTGTATGATAATTGCACACATTCTAATTTCCAGACTTCAATATAATAGGGTATCAACCTACAACAGTACTATTGAACAGAATGGGAAGTGTTCACAATTTCCTCTTGCTATCATTTACTATGGTTTGTTGTAATTTTTAAACAAAATTCTGTCTTATTCTATGAAAATACTCTTCTGGTTGGCATCCCAACTTCACCCCTCTGTAAACTTGAGCTCGTCCAAACCTCGCTGCTGGTATATTGACTCGTACCAAGTCCTGTTCACCCATCACCCATTTGCTAGTTGACCTATATTAGCCTCTAGTCCAATAACAACTTTATTTTAAAATTCTTGTGTTTAAATCCCTCCATGACCTCCTTCCTCCCTTTCTCTGTATCCTTATGCAGCTCTACAACATTTCAAGAACTCTGAATTCTTCCAAATCTAATCTATTAAACATCACTTTCCTTTACCCTCCATTGATGGCCATGTCCATGTCCTAATCTTTGGAATTTCCTCCCATCTCCTCTTTTAAGATGCTTCTTAAAATCTATCTACCAAAAAATGTTTACAGCAAAGAAAGAGGCCATGCAGCCAGTTGTGTTGGTGCTGGCTCTCTGTGAGAACAACTCAGCTAGTACCACTCACCTGACTTTTCCAAATGGCCCTGCAAATGTTTTCTCTTCAGTTAAATATCCAATTCCCTTTTGAAAGCCAGTATTGAATCTGGCTCCACTACACTCAGACAGTGCATACCAGATCCTCACCACTCGCTGTGTTAAAAAAAGTGTTTTGCCATGTCGCCTCTGGTTCTTTTGACAGTTATTTTAAATTGGTATCTTCTGGTTCTACCCTTCTGTCAATGTAAACAGTTTCTCCTTAACTACTTGGTCCAGACCTCTTCATGATTTTGAACATCTCTATTAAATCTCTTCTCAGCCTTCTTTAAGGAGAACTGTGCCACCTTCAATCTATCCACATAAGTGAAGTTTCACATTCACAGAACTATTCTCGTAAATAAAAACAGAAAGTGCTGGAAAAACTCAAGCGGTTTGGCAGCATCTGTGGAGAGATAAACAGAGTTCACATTTCAAGTCCAATATGACTCTTCTTTCAAACCCTCTTGGATGTGCTGGAGGCCTCTCACCTTTCCAGACAGCTGCAGATCATAGAATCTTTTCCAGTACTCGAGCCATGTGTGGCACTGCTCCCCAGTTGTACTCAAGGCACTGCTATCTCCAACCCCTCTTGGTAATTGGTGACAACACCTTGCGGCCCTCTGGGCACAGAATGTTATGCCTCTCCTGGACGAGAAACTGCAGGTCATGGTCACTAAATGTGGGGGCTGACAAGTCCTGGTTCCCTTGACTGCTGGCTGGCTAAGACATCTGCAATAGGAATATATGAAGGACATAGATCAGTTTGTGTGTTAGCTTCATGTTGTGTATATGTTCAGTTAGGCTTGATAACATGATTGTGAGGGGCTAGTGAGTTCTGGGTTGAATACTAGTGATGGTTTTGCAATGTGTAGATTTGGTGGTCCCACTGATTGAGCGTGCATGACTTGGTACTGTGCAGCCATGATCCCAGGAGGCAGAGCTCCTTGAGGTGTGCACTTGCATCAGGATGGCATTCAGCTCAGAATGGCCAGGGCATTGCTCTGTGTTTGTACTCCTTTGTTGAGATTGGAGAGATTGGAGTACTGAGTTGGGTGAATGTGGGGAGTAGCCCCTGAGTTGGGCTGCTGTGCTCAATTACTGTACTGTGCTTTGACCTGTTGTAGCTGCACAGGGCAGATTGTAGCCATTTGCAGGGGAGAGCAGAGGCAAGTTGGACCACTGAAACAGTTGCGATGGGGCTCTAAGGCAGCAGAGAAGACTCCTAGGAGCCTGCAAGATTTTGGGACTTTAACGAGGGTTCCTTTTATTCTAAACCCCCAAGAGGCCAATAACCTGAAAAGAAAGGAATCCCCAAACAACCTCAATGAAATGAACTGACAGACATATTTTCATTTTTTAAAACTTATACTGTAACAGCAAAACCCCAAATCAATATAAAATTAAACATGCATTAACAGACAAGTGGTATTTCAATAGAAACGGCGAATTTCACTTTAAATGGTCAATACAACACAATCCTCAACAGCACTCCCAGCACACATATGGCATCATGTATAGTCTCAAAGTTCTTTAAATCTCTGCCTTCTATGTGTAGGATCTCTCATTTTCCCACTCACTGATTTTGGCCTTCAAGTCGCTTTCACTGGCAGCTTTCTTTCATCCGAGTTCTCAAGATACAATTAATGCAAATAAGGCACACTTCTACAAGCCCTCCCATCCTCAGGTCACAACAGTCCTGTTGGTGTTGCTTTCCAGAGTTCCGTTTCAACCAACCAAGGGTCTGGTCACCTTGGGGAAAAACACCCAGCTTTTTAGTGTGCCTGAGCTATGCATACAGCTTTTGGGTTTCAGTCCCTTTTATCTAGCTTGCACATTGCTTCATCAAGAGCTCCAGGAGTTCTCTTTCCTGCTAAACCAGAAAAAGCTTTGTCGTAGAGAGCTCTGCATGCTTCTCCTGAACACCAGGAGTTCTGTGTGTTCTTCCGCAGCACAACAGGATGAAACATGATGTGGCTAATTAGCTCCTATTTGTCTGTTTTGGTTACCTAGCTTTCATTACCGTAGCAACCTCAAGTCACCAGGTCACTTCACAGAAATGACCTCACAGCCAGAAAATCAAAATCACCCTGCACCACCACAACTTTTCAGAATTTTCTCAGTTTCACTTTGTGCAGGAGGTTTCTCAGAAATATAAGCTTCTTGCAAACTGCAAAGTTCATCACACTTCATGCTGGTCCAACTTTCACAGGGGTAACAATCTGTTGGATAGCAAGGAAAGAGAAAGATTGAAAAAAATTGCTTGCACTCTGAGCTGCAGACAGCACTCTAAATGACCTTTCCACGCTGTACCTCTGGACACCAAGAACCTTGGGTATGGAATTTAAATATGGAGGGCAAGACAGACCTTTTATCGGACCCACTCTGATATCAGAAACTCCTTTTTCCCAGCAGCCTGGCTATGAAGGTGAGATCACGAAGGTGGGATTTGTCCTACCTACTGATTTGCACCCCCAATATGAAAATCTAGCCCTTAGTTTCTGACAACATAATACAATCTTTATCTTTTTTGACAGCAAACGATGCTTACATTTTCCCTATTTCCAATAACCTATTTCCTTGAAAAAATACCTAGCAGTGCAATGTTCTTCTTACTGCAAACTTCAACTTATTTGGTAACTTTCCAAGTTCTAGATAGCCTAAACCCATTGCCCATGTGCATATTACAGGGATTTTTTTTATGTTCTTAAGTCGGATGTGGGTGTCCCTGGCAAGGCCAGCATTTTTTGCCCATCCCTAATTGTCCTTGAGAAGATGATTGTGAGCACCTTCTTGAACTGCTGCAGTCCATGTGGTGCAGATAGTGTGCTGCTAGGAAAGGATTTCCAGGATTTTGATTCCACAACAGTGAAGGAATGGCAATAAAATTCCAAGTCAGGATGGTGTGTGGCTTGGAGGGGATCTTGCAGTGGAGGTGTTCCCATGTGTCTGCTGCCTTTGTCCTTCTAGGTGGTAGAGGTCAGGGATTTGGAAAGTGCTGTTAAAGGAGCTTTCAAAGGAGTCAAGGATGCTACAGTGCATCTTTTCTATGGTACACACTGCTGCCACTGTGCACCGATGTTGGTAGAAGTGAATGATTAAGTTGGAGGATGGGATGCAGATCAGGCAGTTGTTTTGTCCTGAATGATGTCAAGCTTCTTAAGTGTTGTTGGAGCCACACTTATCTAGGCAATTGGAGAGCCACTCTCCTGACTTGTGCCTTGTAGATGGGGGATGAGCTTTGGGGAGTCAGGAGGTGAGTTACTCATCTCAGAATCCCCAGTCTTTGACCTGCTGTCATAGCCACAATAGTTATCTGCTTGGTCCAGTTAAGTTTCTAGTCAATGGATGGTGATAGTGGGTGTTTAGTGACGATAACACTATTGAATGTCAAGGGGAGATGTTTAGATTCCCTATTCTAGGAGATAGTCATTGTCTGGCACTTGTGTGCATGAATGTTACTCGCCACTTATCAGCCCAAGCCTGAATGTTGTTGAGGTCTTGCTGCGTTTTGGCATGGACTGCTTTAGTATCTGAGGTGTTACAAATGGTACTGAACATTGTGCAAACATCAGTGAACATCCCCATTTCTGACCTTATGATGGAAGGAAGATCATTGATGATGCAGCTGAAGATGAGTGGGCCCAGGGCACCAGACTTAGGAGCGACTTCAACAATGTGCTGGGACTGAGATGATTGGCCTCCAACAACTCAATCATCTTACTTCCTGCTAGATATGACACCAATCAGTGGACTGTTTTCCTCAAGTCCTATTGACTTCAATTTTGCCAGGGCTTCTTGATGCCGCATTTGGTCAAATGTTGCCTTGTGTCAAGGGCAGTCTCTCTCATCTCCCCTCTCCCCTCTTGAGTTCAGCTCTTCTGTCTATTTTTGGACCAAGGCTCTCATGAGGCTAGTAGCCAAGTGGTGCTGGTGGAACCCAAACTGAGCATCATCGAGCAGTTTGTTGCTGTGTACATGCCACTTGATTGCACTGTTGATGACACCTTCCATCATTTCACAGATGTTCGAAAGGAGGCTGATGGAGGTAATTGGTCAGATTGGATTTGTCCTTCCTTTTGTGGACAGGACATATCTGGGCAATTTTCCACATTGCCAGATAGATGCCAGTGTTGTAGCTGTACTTGAACAGCTTGGCTAGGACTGCAACTGATTCTGGGGCATGAGTCTTCAGTGTTATTGCCAGGATGTTGCAGGGCCCATAGCCTTTGCAGTATCCATAGTCTTCAGCCATTTCTTGATATTACGGGGAGTGAGTTAAATTGGCTGAAGATTGGCATTTGTCATGCTAGGGATCTGAGGAGCAGGCCAAGATAGGTCATCCAATCAGCACTTGTAGCTGAGATGGTTGCAAAGGCTTCAGCCTTGTCTTTTGAGTTGATGTGCTGTGTTCTACAAACTTATAGAATTAACAGGTTTTAAGCAAGTACTGAAGCAGGAAATGGGGGAAAAAAAATCTAAAGAGAAGGCCTATGATAGGATGGTTGGCAGGGATGATTAAATGTCAAAATGAATCATGATGCAAGACAAAAGGAGGTGATAGTCATGTTAATCGTATATTAATTATATACAAGTGGTGGTCATCAGCTGGGGATTCACTTGTACTTCTCTGAAGAGAGACAAACTGAAACTGGGGTTGTTGGGTTAGGAGGTTCATGTTTTGTAATGTGTATCTTTGTAGATAAAACCTTATAAAAGTGTGTAAGGTTGGTTCCAATTCTATCTTTCACCACTGGGCTTTCTGGAATAGAACATGATAGCAGAGGATGGTTTCCTAAAGGTGAAGATTGGAAACTAAGGCTGGAATTTTGCCATTCTGGCCCCGATGAGATCTGAACTTAACTTTAAGTCCTGGTCCATGGCGTTCCTTCTTTGGGGACTGCCTATAGTTCCAATGGTGACTTCTGCTGCTGGTGCCACTAGTGGGTCTAGAGGACTGTGAGAACTGCTGTGATAAATCATGTGACAATGTTTTGATCTGTAAGGGAGTATTTATTTTGTTCAGCATTATATTTCTGAGTATATTAAAAGTAAGAATTGATGTTCGATGCTGTAATCTTTTAAAAAAAGAATCAATAAAATCAAAGTGTAAAAAAAAGAGCCTGGGAAAAGTGTCCTGCAGTCAGTTCTTAATTGAAAATAACAAGCGTGACATCACAAGACAGTGTGAGAGAGCAGCGGAGAGATCAGAACCAGGGTGAGTGCGGGGAAGCTTCAAAAAGTGACATCAGCACAAAGGTGAGAACTGATTGGTGAGTAGTGGGTAAGTGTTTTTCTCCAGTTTTTTCCAGTTTAAAATAGAGTAAGCTAAGGAAAGGTAAGGGGTCTAGTTTTTATTTAAAGAACTCAAATAATTTAACATTTTTTTACTGTATTTAACTTAAAGTAAGGTTTTTTTTTAACTAGAGGCATGGCAGGGAAGCTCAGTCCCGTTTTATGTACCGCCTCCAACATGTGGGAAGTCCTAGACTCTCCTTGCGCTCTGACCGACCATGTGTGTGGGAAGTGCCAGCAGCTGCAGCTACTTGAGCCCTGAGTTTCAGCGCTTGAGCGGCAGCTGGAGGCACTGAGTTGCATTCGTGAGGCTGAGAGTTTTGTGAATAGCACATTTTTAGACGTCACCCCACAGCTTATGGAAGTGCAGACAGAGAGGGAATGGGTGACCATCAGTGAGAAGAAAAGGTATCAGGCAGGTAGTCAGGAAATCCCCAGGGTGCATCTCATTCGAGAACCATTTTTCTGTGTTGGAAAACGGTGAGAGTGATGGTTCCTCTGGGGAGTGCAGCCATGCTCATGGCACTGTGAGTGGCTCAGCTGTACAGTGTGGTGGAGGAAAAAGAGGGAAAAAGCAATAGTGGTAGGAGACTCAATAGTAAGGGGAACAGACAGGTGTTTCTGCAGCCGTGACTCCAGGATGGTATGTTGCCTCCCTGGTGCCAGGGTCAAGGATGTCACTGAACAGCTACAGGGCATTCTAAAGGGGGAGGGCAAACAGACAGAGATCATGGTACATATTGGTAGCAACGACATAGGTAGAAAGAGGGATGAGGTCCTGCAAACAGAATTTAGTGAGCTAGGAAACAGTTTAAAAAACGGCGCCTCAAAGATAGTAATCTCCGGATTATTTCTGGTGCCACACAGTAGTAAGTATAGAAATAGGAGGTTAGTCCAGATGAACGTGTGGCTGGAGAGATAGTGCTGGAGGGAGGGCTTTAGATTTCTGGGACATTGGTACCATTTCTAGGGGCAATGGGACCTGTACAAGGCAGGCGGGTTACACCTGAACTGGAACGGGACCAACATCCTTGCGGGGAGGTTTGCTAGTGGTGTTGGGGAGGGTTTAAAATAACTTGGCAGGGGGATGGGATCCTGAGAGGAGGTTCAGCAGGGGGAGATGCACAGCTAAAATTAGAAGAGAGAGCCAGAGAGTCTGGAAGGTATAGAAATTATAGGCCAGTTAAGGCACAAGGGAGTTTGGCAGGGTTGGATTGTATTTATTTTAATGCAAGGAGTCTGACAAATAAGGAAGATGAGCTGAGGGCACAAATTAACACATGGAAGTATGATGTCATTGCTGTCACAAAGACATGGTTGAGGGAGGGGCAGGATTGGCAGCTCAATATTCCAGGATATAGGGTCTTCAGGTAAAAAAGGAATGGATATCGCAATATTGATCAAAGAATCAATTATAGCAGTAATGAAGGATGAAATCGTAGAAAGCTCCTCAAATGAATCCATATGAGTAGAACTGAAAAACAGAAAAGGAGCAATCACTTTGCTGAGAGTGTACTAAGTGCCCCCAAACAGTCAGAGAGAAACGGAAGAGCAGATATGTAGGCAGAAATTTCAGAGAAGTGTAAAAATAATAGGGTAGTAATAGTGGGGGATTTCAACTTCCCCAACATTAACTGGGTTAGTCATAGTGTGATAGGTTTAGAGGGAATTCTTAAAATGCATCAAGGAGAGCTTTTTAAGCCAGTATGTAGAAGGTCCTACAAGAGGGGGGATGGTCCTGGACTTAATTTTAGGGAATGAAGCCAGACAAGTGGTAGAGGTATCAGTGGGAGAGCATTTTGCAAATAGTGATCATAACTCTATTAGATTCAAGGTTGTTATGGAAAAGGACAAGGATAGGCCAGAAATCAGAGTTCTAAATTGGGGGAAGGCTGATTTTAATAAGATCAGATGTGATTTGGCCAGAGTGGACTAGGAGTAGCCACTTTTAGGTAAATCTGCATCAGATCAGTGGGACTCATTCAAGAAGGAAATAGGGAGATTACAGGGTCAACATATTCCAGTAAAGACAAAGGGCGGGACCAACAAATCCAGGGAACCCTGGATATCGAGGGATACAGGATTTGATAAAGAGAAAAAGGGAGGCTTATGGCAGATTCCAAGGGCTCAAAATAGCAGAAGCCTTCGAGGAGTATAGAATGTGTAGGGGGGAACTTAAAAAGGAAATTAGGAGAGCAAAAAGGGGCATGAAAAATCATTGGCAGATAAAATAAAGAAAAATCTGAAGTTATTTTACAAATACATTAAGAGCAACAGGATAACTAGAGAAAGAGTAGGGCCCATTGAGGACCATAGTGGTAATTTGTGTGTGGAGCCGGAAGACTTAGGTAGGGTTCTAAATGAATACTTTGTGTCGGTGTTCACAAGTGAGAGGGATGATGTAGGTATGGAAATCAGGCAGAAGGACTATGATATAATTAAAGAAATTAGAATAGAAAGGGAGGAGGTTCTGAGTGGCCTGGCAGGCTTAAAAGTAGATAAATCCCAGGCTGTTGAGTGAGGCAAGGGAGGAGATAGCAGTGGCGCTGGCAATAATTTTCAATACCTCTCTGGCCACAGGAGAGGTGCCAGAGGACTGGAGGGCAGTCAGTGTGGTACCATTATTCAAGAAAGGAGGAAGGGATAAACCAGGGAACTACAGGCCAGTTAGTCTAACCTCAGTGGTGGGGAAACTATTGGAAGCAACTCTGAGGGACAGAAGTAATCTACACTTGGAGAGGTAGGGATTAATCAAGGACAGTCAGCATGGTTTTGTTAAGAGGAGTGTCATGTCTGACCAATTTGATGGAATTTTTCGAAGAGGTGACCAGGTATTTAGATGAGGGCAACGCATTTGACGTAGTCTACTTGGACTTCAGCGAGGCTTTTGAAAAGATCCTGCATGGGAGATTGATAAAGAAAGTAAGAGCCCATGGGATCCAAGGCAATTTGGCAAATTGATCCAGAATTGGCTGAGTGGCAGGAAGCAGAGGGTGATGGTTGAGGGGTGTTTTTGTGACTGGATGTCTGTGTCCAGTGGGGTTCCACAGGGATTGGTATTTGGTCCCTTGCTTTTTGTAGTATATATAAACAGTTTGGACTTGAATATAGGAGGGTTGATCAGTAAGTTTGTGGATGTCACAAAAATTGGTTGGGTAGTAAATAATGAGGAGGATAGCCTTTGATTACAAGAGGATATAGACGGGCTGGTTAGATGGGCTGATCAGTGGCAAATGGAATTTAATCCAAATAAGTGTGAGGTGATGCACTTGGGCAGGACAAACAAGGCACGGGAATACACGATGAATGGTAGGACCCTGGGAAGTACCGAGGATCAGAGGGACCTTGGTGTGCATGTCCACCGGTCCTTTAAGGTAGCGGGACAGGTAGATAAGGTGGTTAAGAAGGCATAAGGGATACTTGGCTTTATTAACTGAGGCATAGAATATAAAAGCAGGGAGGTTATGCTGGAACTGTATAAAACGCTGGTTAGGCCACAGCTAGAGTATTGCGTGCAGTTCTCTAATCCAAATTATAGGAAGGAAGTGATTGCACTAGAGAGAGAGCAGAGATTTACCAGGATGTTGCCTGGGCTGGAGAATTTTAGTTATGAGGAGAGATTGGATAGACTGGGATTATTTTCCCTGGAGCAGAGGATATTGAGGGGGGACATGATTGAAGTGTATAAAATTATGAGGAGCATAGAAAGGGTAGACAGGGAGGAACTTTTCCCAATTGGTGGAGGGATCAATAACTAGGGGGCATAGATTTCAGATAAGGGGCAGGAGGTTTAGAGGGGATGTGAGGAAAGATTTTTTCACCCAGAGGGTGGTGGGAATCTGGAACTCACTGCCTGAAAGGGTGGTAGAGGCAGAAATCCTCATAACATTTAAGAAGTATTTGGATGTGCACTTGTGATGCCATGGCATACAAGGCTTTGGGCCTAGTACTGGAAAATGGGATTCGAATAGTTAGGTACTTGTTTGACTGGCACAAACTTAATGGGCCAAAGGGCCTTTTTTGTGCTGTAGACCTCTGTGACTCTATAAATGCTGACCATTTGATTGGCCAGCAGTTCTTGAAGTTAGGACTTCCTCCTCAGTGGGGCTGGAAATCCTGCTTCAGGCCAATTAATGGACCAACAGCTGTTAAATCATTGTGGGATGACAAAGGCAAGTGGAGGCAGGAAGTAGCCTAGATACAGGATGCAGGCATACCACGGAAGGGTAAAGACAGGCAAAATAATGATGAAAGCACCTTTATCAGATCTTGCTATTGGAGCAGCAGACAACATTGAAACAACAAAAATGAGCAAATGACTCCCAGAAGTGTCGGAGGAACAGTTAATAGGTGTTTCACATGTGATTCCAGCTTTAATATGTGGTGAACTGCCTAAAATGATGAGGCAGAGTCCTCAGAATGACAGTTGAAGAAGAAAATTCTGAGGAAGAGGATGAAAGTATTGACAAATCTGAAAAAAATTATACTGGGCACAAGGCATTTTATTCCTGTGATGAATGTGTTAGTTGTGGACTCCATTAGTTAGTGCTAGTGTTTAGATAGAGACTTCAACTGTATATGGAGCTACTTCATAAAAATGTCATCTTGATTCACTAAGTAGTGTGGATCATTGCAAGGTTAAGGAATATAAAAGTACTTACTTTAGGGTTGGCGATGGTAACCGAGTGTAGTCACTAAAGAGTTGTAATTCTGTGTAAAATAGCTGGAGGTAACTGATTTAGTCTCTAGTGAGATACCTATACTGTTGAATAAACCTATGAAAAAGACACAAATGAAACTTGACATGGAACATGATAAGGCAATTATTTTTGGGAAGTCAGTTAACTGCAGTTTACCCAGTCAGGACCTTATTGAAAAAGTGAAATGTTGCAAATGCTGGAAATCTGAGTTAGGGAGTGGGAGGGAGGATGGGGTGGTATTTGGCTGGGTTGATTTTGTCCTGCTTTTTGTGGACAGGACATAGCTGGGCAAATTTCCACATTGCCAGGTAGATGTCAGTGTCGTTGCTGCACTGGAACAGCTTGGCTAGGGGCACGGCTAGTTTTGGAGCACAAGTCTTTAGTACTATTGCCAAAATGTTACCAGGGCCCATAGCCTTTGCAATATTCAGTGCCTTCAGCCAGTTTTTGATATCACATGGAGTGAATCGAATTGGCTGAATATTGGCATCTTCAGATTGTGATGCTGAGGACCTCAGGAGGGGTCTGAGATTGATCGTCTGCTTGGCACTTCTGGCTGAAGATGGCTGCAGGTGTTCAGCATTGTCTTTTGCACTGATGTGCTAGGCTCCCCCATCGTTGAAGATGGGGGATATTTGTGGAGCCTTCTCCTCCTGTTAATTTTTTAATTTTCCACCAACATTCATGAGTGGATGTGGCAGGAGTGCAGAGCTTAGATCCTTTGGTTGTGGGTTCACTTAGTCCTGTCTGTCGCATGTTGCTTCTGCTGCTTTGCATGAAAGTAGTCCTGTTTTGTAAATCATCGACATCAACACCCATCTAGGACCCTCCACCGCTGCCTGTCCCTCTGTCCCCACCCCATCTTCCAATCCCAGCCCCAGCCATGTATTCACTATACCTCCTGACCTTCCCCTCTCCGAGGACTTAGTTTCATACCTTTACGCCCTCATCTCAATGAATTTCGGGCTCAGCACAATGCTGAACTCTTCTTCCATCGTCTTCGTCTCCGGGCTCACTTCTTTGGGCAGGAGTCCTCCCCCCGTTCAACGGATCCTTTTACTCACCTCCAATATTGTCCCTCCACCTGGATCCCTCCCTCTGGATTCTTACCTTCTCTTGATCTTTTCATTAAGAACTGTCGGCGCAATATTAGTCATCTCAATTTCTCTGCTCCTCTCACCCATTCAAATCTCTCTCTCTCGCTGAACTTACTGCACTCCGTTCCCTCAGGTCCAACCCTGACATCGTCATTAAACCCGCTGACAAGGGTGGTGCTGTTGTTGTCTGGCGCACTGACCTCTACTTCGCAGAGGCTGAGCGTCAACTCGCAGACACTTCCTCCTACCTCTCCCCGGACCATGACCCCACCACTGAACATCAAGCCATTGTTTCCAGGACTATCATTGACCTCATCTCCTCTGGGGATCTTCCTCCCACAGCTTCCAACCTGATAGTTGCCCAACCTCGGACGGCCCGCTTCTACCTCCTACCCAAAATCCACAAACAGAACTGTCCTGGTAGACTGATCGTGTCAGCTTGCTCCTGCCCCACGGAACTCATTTATTGTTATCTTGACTCCCTTCTCTCTCCCCTTGTCCAGTCCCTTCCCACTTACATCCATGATTCCTCTGACACCTTACGTCACATCAACAATTTCCAGTTCCCTGGCCCCAACCGCTTCCTCTTCACCATGGACGTCCAATCCCTCTACACCTCCATCCCCCACCAGGATGGTCTGAGGACCCATAGCTTCTTCCTCGAACAGAGGCCGGAACAATCCCCATCCACCACTACTCTCTTCCGTCTGGCTGAACTTGTTCTCACACTGAACAATTTCTCCTTCAACTCCTCTCACTTCCTCTAAATAAAAGGTGTGGCTATGGGTACCTGCATGGGCCCCAGCTATGCCTGTCTCTTTATGGAGTATGTGGAACATTCCTTGTTGCAGTCCTACTCCGGCCTCCTTCCACAACTCTCTCTCCGGTACATCGATGATTACTTCGGTGCTGCTTCATGCTCTCGTCAGGACTTGGAAAAATTTATTAATTTTGCTTCCAATCTCCACCCCTCCATCATTTTCACATGGTCCATCTCTGACACTTCTCTTCCCTTCCTTGACCTCTCTGTCTCAATCTCTGGTGATAGACTGTCCACCAATATCCATTACAAGCCTACCGACTCTCACAGCTACCTCGACTACAGCTCCTCACACCCCGCTTCCTGTAAGGACTCCATCCCATTCTCTCAGTTCCTTCGCCTCCGTTGCATCTGTTCCGATGATGCTACCTTCAAAAACAGTTCCTCTGACATGTCCTCCTTCTTCCTTAACCGAGGTTTTCCACCCACGGTCGTTGACAGGGCCCTCAACCGTGTCCGGCCCATCTCCCGCGCATCCGCCCTCACGCCTTCTCCTCCCTCCCAGAAAGATGATAGGGTCCCCCTCGTCCTCACCTATCACCCCACCAGCCTCCACATTCAAAGGATCATCCTCCGCCATTTCCGCCAACTCCAGCATGAAGCCACCACCAAACACATCTTCCCTTCACCCCCCCCGTCGGCATTCCGTAGGGATCATTCCCTCCGGGACACCCTGGTCCACTCCTCCATCACCCACTCAACCCCCACCTATGGTACCTCCCCATGCCCACGCAAAAGATGTAACACCTGCCCCTTCACTTCCTCTCTCCTCACCATCCAAGGGCCCAAACACTCCTTTCAAGTGAAGCAGGATTTCTCCTGCATTTCCCCCAACTTAGTCTACTGTATTCATTGCTCCCAATGCGGTCTCCTCTACATTGGAGAGACCAAACGTAAACTGGGCGATCGCTTTGCAGAACACCTACGGTCTGTCCGCAAGAATGACCCAAACCTCCCTGTTGCTTGCCATTTTAACACTTCATCCTGCTCTCTTGCCCACATGTCTGTCCTAGGCTTGCTGCATTGTTCCAGTGAAGCCCAACGCAAATCGGAGGAACAGCACCTCATCTTCCAATTAGGCACTTTACAGCCTTCCGGACTGAATATTGAATTCAACAACTTTAGGTCTTGAACTCCCTCCTCCATCCCCACCCCCTTTCTGTTTCTTCCCCCTTCCTTTTGTTTTTTCCAATAATTTATATGGATTTTTCTTTTCCCACCTATTTCCATTATTTTTAAATCTTTTATGCTCCCCCCACCCCCACTAGAGCTATACCTTGAGTGCCCTACCATCCATTCTTAATTAGCACATTCGTTTAGATAATATCACCAACTTCAACACCTCTGTGTTCGTTTGTTCTTTTGTCTGTGACATCTTTTGATTATCTGCTCCTATCACTGCTTGCTTGTCCCTACAACCACACCACCCCCCTACCCCCTCCACTTCTCTCCCCCCCCCCCCCCCCCCCCCCCCCCCCCAACTGCACCCCCCCCCCCACCTTAAACCAGCTTATATTTCACCCCTCTCCTTGGATTCACCTAGTTCTGTTGAAGGGTCATGAGGACTCAAAACGTCAACTCTTTTCTTCTCTGCCAATGCTGCCAGACCTGCTGAGTTTTTCCAGGTAATTCTGTTTTTGTTTTGGATTTCCAGCATCCGCAGTTTTTTGTTTTTATCTCTGTTTTGTAACTTCACTAGGTTGACGCATCATTTTTAAATATGCATGATGCTGCTTCTGGCATGCCATCATGCACTCTTCATTGAACCAGGGTTGGTCCCCCTGTGTGATGTTGATGGTAGAGTAGGGGATATGCTGGGCCATGAGGTTACAGATTGTGGTTGTATACAATTCCGTTGCTGCTGATGGCCCAGTTTTGATTTGCTAGATCTGTTTGAAATCTACCCCATTTAGCACGAAGGAAATGCCACACAACACGATGGAGGGTATCCTCAATTTGAAGAAGGGACTTTGTCTCCACAAGGACTGTGAGGTGGTTATTCTTACCATTACTATCATGGACAGATGCATCTGCGACAGGTAGGTTGGTGAGGATGAGATTAAGTAGGTTTTTTGCTCTTGCTGGTTCCCTCACCACCTGTTGAAGGCCCAGTCTGGTAACTATGTCCTTTAGGACTTGACCAGCTCCATCAGTCTAGCAACTATGTCCTATAGGACTCAGCCAGATCCATCAGCTGCCATTGTGGGATTTGAACCCATGTCTCCAGGGCATTAGCCTGGGTGTTTCGATCACCAGCCCAGTGACGTTACCAATACACTACCACCTCCTCCGTCAATGGTTACAGGAGCGCAGCTGGTAATAGGTATTTATTTAAAGTACAGAAAATTAAAATGTAGGACAAAATGTTTGAGCACAGTTGCTTTGCAGGAGTGATTTACTCCTTTAAGAAATTATATTGCAGCATCACTCTGTTGCAGGTATCTGCAGCTAGTGCCTGGCATACCATTCTTTCTTGTAATACTTTGGTACCATTGGAATAATAATTATAGTCTCTGAATATCTCCATATCAGTTTTGCCTGTTGATATGATTAATTGACATTCTCAATTTAAATTACATTTGAAAATTATTTTGCTCTGTTAAATTAATCTGTAGTCATTATTTTTCAAGTCACTCTTTTGTGGGTAAGGAGTTCTAGGCTTGCCAAGCTGACCATTTAAAAAATAATAAAGGCACAGAATGAACCCTGTTGTAGTAATAAAGCTGTTCTTGAAATTTGAATAATGTTAACTATACTAGGAAAGAAAAACCTTGTAAAATAATTGTAAATCAATACAAAAACTTGAAATACTTTCTCCTTCCCTACCTTCTATTTCTCCAACCCTATTTCCATATTCTATATCCCTACTCCTATATTCAATATTTTCATTTTATGTTTGTTCTAACTAATGTAACTTACTTTCATATTCTTACTTTTTAAAGCTAAGATTAAATGCAATTCCTGATATTTAGTTCTACTGTTGATCCAAGAATAGGACTGATCAGATTGAAAATGCCCTACTTAATAAATAATCTACTTAGCTGAAAATCAGTTTTGTCTGCTGGTTTTTAAGACAATTTGAACATGGACACTTCCATGTGATAAGCCAACCCTGATGTACCCCAGAACATTAATTCATTGCAACACTGTCTTCCAAAGTTACATCTTGAAACAGAAAGACAAAAATAAATAAAATATTAATCTGTAGATCACTGTGCATGATACTGTCATGCCAAATGCTTAAAACATGGGGATGAAACATCCCACCCCATTATGTTAGCAATAATCTTGGCACATTTAAAATAGTTAGTTAGTGTCTTCTTTAAAATAGCACATAGAATCCTTTGTTCGTTGCCTCAAATCAATACTGTTAAATCGCTGAATCAACTTGTTTTTTCACCTTCCCAGCTGGTGTGTGATCTGGAGAATCTAGTGAACAAGAGAGAACCTAGAGGATTTGTACCTTTATTGAAAACAAACAGACTTAGACAGTGATTCACTGACAAATATTTTATACAAATAATAATTTCTTCTGTGGGTGGTAAATCATCTAAGAGCTAAGAAACCAGGGGCAGAATTTTCCCGTTGGTGTGCGGGGGCGGCCCCCGCATGTCCACGTGTAAAATGACATGCGGTGACATCGGGCGAATGCCCTGACATCACTGCGCGCCATTGCAATATTTCGTCGGGCGGGCACGCAATGATATCTGTTGCGCACCCGCCATTAATTAATGGGCTACTTAAGGCCCTTGACTCATAATCGACGCTAATTTTTCGGCGCCCATGCAATCTTCGGGTCAGCGCACGGGCGCAATGGGCAGGTGGGTAGGACACATTTGTATAAACCTCATCCACGGGTAGGAAAAGAGGGCTCACAGGAGTCACGAGTGTGCTCTCTCAATATTGATTTTTCAAAGTTTTTGAAACTTGCCTGTATGATCTGCAATACTTTAAAACGCATTCCAGTTGCTTTGTCTGGACTCTTAATCCTCAGGTCAGCACTCTGCAGTGGGGAATCTTTTTTGGGCCTGCAGGTTTCTGGAAGCCTTTCCATAGTCTGGGAATGGAAGCTGAACACTCCACTGGAGGCACCTCCTCTAAGGGGGAAGGGAGGGCTAGAAGGAGGAGGAGGCCAGAAGTGCTCATTCAGCCTCCAGGGGAGCCACCTTTGGGAGGACAGGTGCAGGTACAAGGGGTGCAGGGCCATGAGGTAGACCAAGGTGGAAGGGGTTGCAGAAGATGCCACTAGTCTGCTGCCAGGGTATACAGGTGGCGAAGCAGCTACCTCAGTATGTCTGAGGTGCAGTGCCGTAGGAGGTCCATCTCTCAAGGGAGACAGTTAACTATATCTGTCAGATGATTGGGCCTGAGATCTCCACTAACTGTGTGGGTGGACACCCCATGCCAGTGGCTCTAATGGTCACAGCTGCCCTCAACCTCTATACCTCTGGCTCCTTCCAGGGGTCGGTGGGTGATCTTTGCGGTGTCTCCCAATCAGTTGTACTCACTTGTGTCAAGCAGGTCACAGACGCTCTGTTCAGGCATGCATTGACCTTTGTCCACTGCCGTTGGGACCAGGCAAGCCAGACACAGTGAGCTAGAGGCTTTGCAGCGATTGTTGGCTTATCCCACGTCCAGGGTGCAACAGACTGTACACATGTGGCCATCAAGGCACCAGCAGGTGAGCCCAGTACCTTCGTCAACAGGAAGGGCTTCCACTCCATGAATGTGCAGATAGTGTGTGATCACAGGATGCTGATTCTGCAAGTCTGTGCTAGGTATCCAGGCAGCTCCCATGATGCTTACATCCTCAGACACTCCCAGGTGCTGGGGTTCTTCAGTGCTCCGGCTCAGCTGGATGGATGGCTGCTGGGCGACAAGGGCTATCCCCTCAGAAGGTGACTCATGACGCCTCTCCGCCATCCAAGAACAGAAGCTGAGCAGTGGTACAATAGGAGCCATGCCTCCACAAGGGCTGTAGTGGAAAGAACCATCGGTCTTCTCAAGGTGCGCTTCCGATGCCTGGACCGCTCGGGGGGTGTGCACTCCAGTACCCACCAGACCGTGTGTCGGTGATAGTGGCTGTATGCTGTGCTCTCCACAATCTTGCGCTGGAAAGGGGGGATGCATTGGATGATGAAAATGTCGACGCAGTGGCTGCAGCTGCACATGATGAGTCCAGCAGTGAGTCCGAGGATGAACATACACAGGGAATTGCTGAGGGAGTGGACGCTGACCCGGGCATGCTGCAGGGAGTCAGGGACGCCCAGGAGGCTTTAATCCAATGAACCTTCAACTAGCACACCACATTTGGACCTCCAGTTCAAGCCTGGGCTGTAGGGTCTGTACTCGATACCTAAGTGCCAAATCTTCCAGGTTAGGAACAGTAACTAAGAGCCTTGTTAATAAAGCTGAATGTCCCACAAAGCACTCCTAACATTTTTGGAAACCATACACATGCAAAGGAAAAGAGGCACCCTCAGCCATGGTCACATTTAATATCACAGGCAAAGAAACTTAATGAAACAAAATGACAAGGGCGTTCCAATTCAAAGCAAATCATAAGGACCTCATCTCGGGCCAACACAAAAGTACCAATGATAAACCCATGGTTTGCCTAAGGTACCTTATGTTTATGTTATCAGGTGCTACATCTTGGTGCTGCCCCATCACTGGGAGTAGCATCTGAGACAGCCTGCTGACTCTGCTGTCCTGTTGGCCTTGATGACCTTGGCGGTTGTCCTCTGGCCCATGGAACCTGTGCTGGCCCCAGAGATCAAGCCAAGCATAGCCTCATGTATCTCCCCCAGATGCTTTCGCACACCCAGCCGCATTTCATGCCCCTGCTGCGTAGCGGACAACTCCAGAGGCACATCAGGCACCGACTGAGCAGTGCCTGGTCCCCTGCAGTCCTCTGACTGCTGGCGTCATGGGCACTCTCTGTCTCTGCCAGTTCCTCCTGCGACTGTGAAGTACCCTCACCACTGTGCCCCGGGCGCTAGCTGAAGTTCTAACTCCCACTGTATCTGCGCTGGTGCCTGCCTGGCAGAGATGACGTGACACTGGTGAGACTTCAGGGCCCTCAGGAATGAGAGGGGCCCTCTGCTGCTTTTCCTCCCAGCCCTAATCTGCTGATGCTCAAAGGAAGAACAAGGATATTGGGTCAGTTAGTGTGGAGACAATGACAAAGTGCATCCTTATCCCCTGGATCATTATGCGCTCATCCTTTCATAAGGAATGGTCAAGTCATGTTGCAAAATTAAATCACTTAACATTCAGCACTATGCTAGCTGTTAGGAGAACAATGCTGACCTCACTGCTGGGCATACATACCCGGCCATAGCACCCCAGCTTTACCGACACCCGTGGACCTCGGCGCATGGTGCCTCTCCAAATCCAGGGCCTCTTGCTCAAACCGAATGGCTAACTGCGCCTGGCCGCCAGTCCTCACACGCTCTGCAGCATTATGAGCTTTCCTCTCCTGAAAATGAGAGAAGAGCATTGATTTGTGCAAATTGTATATGGACTCTCTTCGCGGCGGCCCACCCCAACCAGAGTGGGACATACCAGGGCTCCAGTGCCTCCTCACCCCGCTGCTGGCAAACACTCACACAAAGGTGCTAGGCCTGTTCCCACTCACACCCCGCCCCCCCCACTTGGCCACATGCTGCCTACATCACATTGGGCACCACATGGTATATCCTTCCATAGCAAGGAGGCGCAAGCACGTGGAGCGCAGAGGGCAGCAGATGGTTTGTTGCTGCGCCACCTTGAAGCTCCCCTCCCAGCATGTCATCACCCTGACTTGGACATGTCCTGCACTTTAAGCACAGCGCCCAGGTGCAGCTCCTCCAGGTTGCCCCCAAAATAGTCATGTGGCTCTCAGTGTACCACATGCTGTGGGTGCAGAACCCATTTCTTCACCAACTTCTCAGGCTGACCTCGGCCTGGGCAATATCTACTGGCCTACCCAGCAAAGGACACATGCCATCAATGATTCAACGCAGTCACTGCACTCAGACTTGGGCACGGGTGGTGGCAGTAAGGGGGAAAGCCAACCTGCTGGATCAAGTGACCAATGCCAAATTATCCTCACCTTCCAGAGCATAACAAGTCATTGAAGGGCTTGCGACACTGGATCCAGGTGTGCCACACCACGTCACGTGAGCTCACCACCTCCGCCACCTCCTCCTAGGCACGTTTTGTCATGTGGGGGGGTCTCCTCCTCCTGTCCTGGGGAACCAGCACCTCCCGCCTTGTCACTTCCTCAAGGAGGGCAGCAAGGCACTCATCAGAAAAACGAAAGGCACACTGGACTCCCTGCCCTCCATCCTGGCCTGCCCCCATGGTCTACCCCCTGGATTGACTTGCTTAACCTCCATTGCCCCTCTGCAGAGTCCTTCACTCAGCCATTGCAAGCAGCCTTTACAAGGCTGTCAGGCCTTCCTTTATACAGCTGAGCGCTCTCATTCCCGCTATGCACAGGAATTGTGAAGTACACTGGGTGGGCCTTAATTGGCCCACCCATGTAAAAGGGCAGCGCGGACCCGATCGCGAGCAGTGGATGGGCCTGCGACCACCTGCGCCCACTCCTGCTCCACCCCTCCATCTAGAAAGTTCTGCCCTAGAAGAACAACAAGTTCATAACAGGGTTTCTCGTGTATTTCATTCCTTATATCGACCATGCAGTTGGAGAGATCCAGATTCTGCTTGCTAATTGTACATAGAAAAAGAGTAATATCAGAGAGTAGCCAATCCAAAGTAGTTCTCGCTTGCTTGCTCTTGTTTTCTCTTGCTTGAAGTTCAAAGATGAAACCTCAAAGGGGTGGAAGCAAAAATGCCTATGCTGTCATCATGGAATAATCGGTAGGTTTTTTGGTCCCAGAAACGAACCTGCAAAATCAAACCACTGTGATCTCCCTCTGCCAGGCAGGGGTGTGGGAAGGTAGGAGTTGAAGCTGCCTAATGAAGGGGGTGGGAAGACAAATGATGTACGGCATCTGAGCTCTCTCGCTTGAAAAACAGCAATTAAAATTTAAATGAATGTGACTACTTAAAGATGATTGGCTATATATACATATGGAAACGGAAAGCTGATAATCGTTTTAAAAATTTGTTAACATATCCAAAGAATCTATGGGGTAGGAGCAAAAGTGGTGGGAAAAATGTAAGGGATGAGAAACCAAATCTGAAGCCACAAACAGAGCTGCCAATTTTCATTACCTCTGAATTCTGAAAATGATGACAGAGAACTTACAGCTTTGTTCTTGCTGCTAATGCATCTGCTACCATTACCAGCTGGACCTGGAAATTGGCAGCCAGATGCCCATCTGTTTAACATGGATGATTATCAATGAATGAAAATTGAGGCCCAATGATGTACACAAGACTTTGGCACTATTTTCAAGTATCATTGGGCAAAGCCCATTAGCAGCCTGGTACCAAAAATCTTCTCATCTGCTGCCAGCCTTTCTGAGCCTTCTCCCATGATTGCCTTGCACCCTCTTATTTTCATCTGACCTGTTCTAATCAACTCTTCTTATTGCTTAATATACATTCAGTTTACAGGTGATTTAATTGGCAATGTTCGGTTACATTTTTGGACATTTAAGAAACTACGTCACATTAAATTGTAGAATATAAACAAAAAGATATTTTCAATTTTTTTCTACAAAATATGGCAACATACAACACATCACTGAAAGTGTTCTGTAAAGTTGTAACAAAAATATCCATTTAAAAGCCAACATTTCTTTATAAAATATGGACTGAATTTTGCCACCATGGTAGAAGTTCTATTGCCAGACCCAAACGAGGGAGCCAAGCCCATGCCCTGGGGTGGCATTCTGCTGGCAGCAGCCAATTAACAGACCACCACCTAATTAGAAGGCTGGAAGCTCAGCAGGTGATGGCCACTGTAAAGGCTGCAAGGTGAAGCTCAATGTTGAGGCACCCTTGAAGAGCTGGTAAGTTAATTTTGAACAGCCAGGATCAGGTAGGCAAGTCACTGCGATCGGGAGCGCTGTCATATTGCAGCAATGGTGCCCTGTCCATGGGGGCAGCCATTGGCACTGGGCATCCCTCGATGCACCATGGAGCAGCCACTAAGGAGGATGCCCCCCCATCTGTGAAGAGTCTGCCAGGGTTTACCTGGATGTCTGCCCATGCCCATGGGAGCAGGAAGTGACCCTCATGTGGCCACTCAGTGAGCCCTGCTGAAGCTCCCTTCACTATGGAGGTGGAAAAAGGTCGGGTTTCCCTCTCAACGTCTTTTCCCAGCCATCCCATCTCCCAGTCCGCCACTATAGAGTCAGGAAAGTCAACTTTCCAGAACTTTCCAGTTGAAATGATTTGGGCTTTAAAGATAAACAGGAGAATCACATTGAAAGCAGGTAAATTTTGCTGGTACCTAAACATTCAGAAAAGGAAATTCTGTTGTGTAGCACCCATATTTTTAGCTCTGTGGGTACTGTTTTGGCTCCAAAATGCCATCTGCGCTATGTGCAAACATTTCTGGTGTTGGTATGTGTGATGTCTCTGTTTCACTATGGAAGTGCTCACAGAAATCTGCCACCAGTTGCAAGAGACTTGCAACCTCAGAATAGGGCAAGGACAGCAATGCCTGGCTGATGGAAGGCTGTTGACTTTCAGTAGAGCAAACTGCAGGCCTTTCAAAATGGCCTCACGCAGCTCTGGCCATAGAAGGTCTGGCTTTGAACTGCACCATGCCAGCATGGGCAGCATCAATCTGAGCTGCCTGACTGACAGGCACAGGAAGCGCACTGGCAAAGTGGCAGTGTGGAAAGACGAATGGTATCTGATTGTCATTCCCACCCAGGCGTCCCTCGGCAATCATAGGAATGTATTGAAGGACAGATTGCTGGAATGCTATGAAACCTTGCAAATACCTTTATATTCAGCAGCCATGATGGCAACAGTCTGAGCATTTGTGGCAGCAAGTTGAGTTTGCATAACGTCAGTCTCAGCTGTTACTGTAGCACTCAAATATCGCATGACTTTTGTTTGTGCTGTAGTTGAAGCTGAGACATCAGCCATCAGATGCTGCATCATGGCTGAGTCCACAAGTGAGGTAATGGAAACGCTGTAAATGATGGGCTCCAAACTAACCACAGTGCTATGTGCAAGGTTGGTGCCAATTTCCTCCATGTTCTTTGATAGTGACTGCAAGCTTTCTGGCAGGCCTGTTAATGCAGCAAGTATTTCTGTATGCATGCCCATCGGCCTTTATCTGTATGTTTTTTTTTATTCATTCATGGGATGTAGATGTCATTGGCATTTATTGCCCATTGGTAATGATAGGGTAGATGATATTGCCAGGCTGACCAAATCCCAAAGGGAAACTTGGCCACTCTATGACAACGATTTTGCAATTTGTATTAATTACAAAAAAATTTGTACACTGAGGTCAGAGATACTGAGTCCACTATCGCCTTTAGAGATTTTAAAGATTAAATTAAAACATTTATTAACTAAAGAAAACTTAAACATACAAAACTACAGTTACACAGTTACATTTAGTTTTACAACAGTTCTCACAAGATTTTTATTTAACTACACTCCCAAATACACACCCCTCTCAGGCAACAGTCCAAACAGATTCTTAATCTATAAAACATCCAGCAATATTACCACAAGCACAGTGTTGTAAGGGAAGTATTTCACAGCTTCTTTCTCCCTTTCACTCAACAATGAAATTCCAAAGCTTTTAACAACCTTAGTTACTGGAACAGCAAACTTATCTGCTTCACACGGTGCACCTTTCAAGATCTCACATCGCCACACTCACACACGCCTTTCCACCTTTCTTTAAATACATGTTCTCCCTTTTGATCTGTAAATCCCATTATTTCAAACCTCCTTTGGAAGTTATTTTTCCCAGAATATAAAAATCTTTCATGTTGTTATTATGGCCAGCACTTTCAGGAAAAATAAACTTAATAACTTTGCCTTATTTATCTTGCCAGTTATAAACACCTTAGCATATCCCTTTGAAAATCGAAGAACCTCTCAACTTATCGAAAAATGCAAATTCCATTTACACTGTATCTGCAGAGAGTTCATCCTAGCTAACCCATCTCCATTTCAAATGCCTGTTTTATACCTAACCCCTTTTGATGTCCCCTTGCAGTCTGACTGTCTGAAGTTTAATTAAACTAGACACACACACACACAAACATATACACAATCTCTGCATTAGTATCCCACAGTAATATTAGAAAAAAGATGATATTTCCTTTACACATCCTTAATAGCCCTTGAGAAGGTAAGCTACCTTCTTGACCCGTTCCAGTCAATGTAGTGTAGGTACACCCACAGTGCTGTTAGGGAGGGAGTTCCAGGATTTTGACCCAGTGACAGTGAAGGAACAGCAATATACTTCCAAGTCAAGATGATGAGTGGTTTGGAGAGGAGCTTCCAGGTGGTGGTGTTCCCGTGCAGCTGCTGCCCTTGTCCTTCTAGTTGGTAGCGGCCGTGGGTTTGGAAGATGCTGGCTGAGGAGCCTTGATGAGTTCTTGCAGTGCATCTTGTCAATGTTGCACACCGCTGCCACTGGTGGTGGAGGGAGTGAATGTTTGTGGATAGGGTGCCAATTAAATAGGCTGCTTTGTCATGCATGGTGTCAAGCTTCTTGAATGTTGTTAGAGCTGCACCCATCCAGGCAGGTGGTGAGTATGCCATCATGTTCCTGACTTGTGCTTTGTAGATGGTGGACAGGCTTTGCAGAGTCAGGAAGTGAGTTACTCAAAACAGGATTTCCTCTGACCTGTTATTGTAGCCACAGTATTTATATGGCTAGTCCGGTTCAGTTTCTGGTCAATGACAACGCCCCAGGATATTGATAGTGGGTGACTCACCAATGGTAATGCCATTGAATGTCAAGAGGCAATGGTTAGATTCCCTCTTGTTGGCGATGGTCATTGCCTGGCACTTGTGTAGCACAAATGTTACTTGCCACTTATTGTCCAGGTATTGTTGCGTTTGGACATGGACTGCTTCAGTATCTGAGGAGTCGCGAATGGTGCTGATCATTGTGCAATCATCTGACTTTTTGAAGAAAGGAAGGTCATTGAGGAAGCAGCTGAAGATGGTTGGGCCTAAGACACTACCCTGGGGAACTCCTGCAGTGATGTCCTGGAACTGAGATGATGTTGCCCCATCAAAGTCCTCATCTGAGTGCTCTGGAGCTGAATTTTTGTGCGACCTCCAAATCTGGCGAGCTGACTGCTGCACCACCCTTCTCCCCTACTTTGGCTGCAGGCCATTCATGTCCAATGTCTCACCACATGCAGATCCTGCTTCTAAGCTAGGCTCTAAAGTATGCATTGTTGGTAACTGAGCTGCTGGCTGTGAATGTGAGAATGAATGGTGATGTTTCATTTTCACTACTGTCCTCCTGTGTTTCCATCTCTTTCCCTTCCATCACCACTTAGCCAGATGGCAACTCTTAGATAACTGAAAAGATAAAGACATAAAGGCAAGGTTGTGGTAAGGGCTTGGTCAGAAGGAATCTTGCAACAAGGAGCTCATCCCCTGAATCCCCAAAGCCTGCCAACCATCTACAAAGCAGAAGTCAGGAGTGTGATGGAATACTCTCCACTTGCCTGGATGAACTTAGACCGTCTGTGACATATAAACAGAAGAGGTTATGGGATAAGGAGAAGATGGGAGGTGAGGAGGAGGATTAATATGAGCATTCAGTTATTCCAGTGATGGTGAGCAGCAACTCTGCACTGGTGTGAAGACATGCAACTGTGCCTGTCCACCATCATTCGGTTCCTATTGCCTGCAGTTGTGCACCACTTTGTCCTGCAGGATAGGAAAAAGTGTGTCAGTGAGTTTTTTGTTTATTCATTCACAGTATGTGAGCATCACTGGATAGGCCAGCATTTATTGTGCATCCCTAATTGCATTGAAAACGTGGTGGTGAGTCACTTTCTTGAACCGCTGTAGTCCATGAGGTATAGATACACCCACAGTGCTGTTGGAAAGAGAGTTCCAGGTTTTTGACCCAGTGACAGTGAAGGAATGGCAATATAATTCCAAGTCAGGATGGTGTGCAGCTTGGAGGGGAACTTCCAGGTTGTGCTATTTCCATGCATCTGCTGCCCTTGTCCTTCTACGTGGTAGAGGCCGCAGGCTTGGAAGGTGCTGTTGAAGGAGCCTTGATAAATTGCTGATGATTCTGGTGCAATGTGTTTGGGTGATATGCATGACATAGTATTTTATTTCAGTCGTTCGTGGGATGTGAATGTCTGGTAGGGTCTACATTCAAAGCGTGAGCCTTACTTTCATTTGCCTCATAAAGGGTAAATGGAGGTCCTACCCCTTAGAGCTAATTATGAAACCATGGCCAGGATTTTCAGCAGGTAATGTGGTCAGGAGCCGATGCAGGCAGCCTTTGAAAGTTGTAGTCCCAGAGGTCATGTCGGGATCCCAACACCTCATGGACAGTCTTGAATTTTCAATTGCCTACTGAAGTGCAGAGTGTGGGTAAGGCACTAACCCTCAATTATCAGCCACTTAAAAAGCTCTTTAGGAACTTGTTTAAAGGGCCTGTCTGAAACTGAATGAGATTTTGAAAATTTTTCCAGGTGTATTCAAACATTTCTGTTGGGTTTGCCATGTGACTCGGTTAATTTGCTTTGCACAACTTTTTGATTGGCGGGTCCAGTGAGCACCGACAAGAGTGATGATCCTTCTTGTCTTGGACCATAGCCCCTTGCAACTGCATTCCACCTCAAGGAGCTACCTGCTCTAATTGGCAAGGCCGTGGTAGTACCTAACATGGTTCTGATCGGGCACTGAGCTTGCCTCCTGGGCAATTAGCCCATTTGCATTTGAAGATCGCATCAAAAGTGTAACACAGCTCAGGTGCAGGGTTAGGACCATGAATTTATTCGGGTATGGAGTTCCCAAACCCGCATTGAAAATCTGGCTCCCTATCTCAGACGTTTTTCAAAGGATTTCACTGGTGTCCTAAATTTTGGGGTTGTACATCAGAAAAACTCCAGGAGGAATTTCAGGCCCAAACCATTTCTCAAGAATAAAGCAACAATTTGGAGCCCAGAGCACATGCAAGGTAGATCCAAAGTCAGACATTTGTATTTGTTTTGGGTTGACAGAATTAACTGCTGTAGTTCATACAATCAATTCCTTGTTGCCTTTTCACTTTTCTTAGTTTGCATATCCTACATAGGTAATTGCCAGGCTAAGATTGACATAGGTTTGACTTACATTGAGGGATACTATCTGCTTTACTTATCTTTGAATTTATTCCTGCCTTAATTCTTTCAGGGCCAAGCTGTCAATCTCTATTTGTTCTGTTCTTTGACAATATTCTGTACTTTTTTTTGCCTTATTCTCCCTATGTCATCTCTGTGTTACAGCTTCTAATTTCTGGCTGCTCTTGTATTTGTGTATTTATTTTTCTTTCATTGTTGTTTTCTTCCACTCTCTTTCAAGGTTGCTGAGGGTCGCTCTGCATCATTTGAGGTAAACCAAAGCAAGCTATTGATGATGTGATTTGAACTATTAATTAAATGAATGGTATATGGCATAACACTTTTTAATTCTTTAAAATTCTGTTAAGGTGAAATACAGAATCTATTATTGTTTTTATTATCTTGATATTTAAAACTGCAGAGTGTATAAATGTAGCTTTATAGGAGATTCCATAGTCAGGGGGTCAGGTAGGCATTTCTGGAACCATCATCGTGAGTCCCGCATGGTGCGCTGCTTCCCTGGTGCCAGTGTAAAGGACATCATGGAGAGGGTGCAGAATATCCTACAGGGGGAAGGGAGTGAGCCAGAAGTCGTGCTACACTCTGTACACTGTCTCCATCAAACACTCACAGGCCTCGTGCAGCATGTGGTTAGATACAGACTAAAGCTCCCTCCACCTTGTCCCCATCAAGCACTTTCTTACTCATGTACTCCATTTCTTTGGCAATAAAGACAAACACCATTTGCCTTCTGAATGATTGGCTGAACCATCATGTGAGAGTGAGTATGTGTGTGTGAGCATGTGTTTTTGTGTCTGTGCACGTGAGCTCTAAGTATCTGTCATAAGATTTCTATCAAAATTCCCAGGACAGGTATAGCAGACGTTAGATACAGAGTAAAACTCTGTCTGTCCAAATTATCCTATGAAACTCTCCCAGGGCAGGAACAGCATGGTGCTGTATACAGAGTAAAGCTGTCTTTACACTGACCCATCAAACTCTCCCAGGCCAGATACAGCATGGGTTTAGATACATTGTAAAGCTCTCTTTATACTGTCCCATCCAATACTTGCATGGTAGACGCATCACGCAGCTGGATACAGAGTAAAGATCTCTCTACAGAGTCCCATCAAACACTCCCAGGACAAGAACAGGAACTGGAGGTCTGCAAACGTTGTACCATTATTTAAAAAGGGTGTGAGGGATAGGCCAAATACTTATAGGCCAGTCAGTCTGATTTCAGTGGTGGGCAAATTATTAGAGTCAATTCTGAGAGATAGGATAGACTGTCACTTAGAAAGGAAGAGATCTATCAGGGATAGCCAGCATGGTTTGATTATTGGAAGGTCATGTCTAACTAATTTAATCAATTTTTTTGAGGAAGTTACAAGGAGAATTGATGGGGGCAGTGCAGTGGATGTTGTCTACATGGATTTAAGTAAGATATTTGACAAAGTCAAATAGCAGTCTGGTCAGGAAAGTAAAAGCACATGGGATACGGAGGAATGTGGCGAGTTGGATCCAAAATTGGCTCAGTGAAGGAAACAAAGGGTAACGGTTGATGGATGTTTTTGAAAATGGAAAACGGTTCCAGTAGCATCCAACAGGGCTCAGTATTGGGTCGCTTGCTGTTTGTTGTATATATTAATAATTTGGACTTAAATGTGGGTGGCATGATTGTGAAATTTTCAGATGACCCAATAATTGGCCATGTAGTTGATAATGAAAAGGATAGCTGTGGTCTCTGGAATGATATCAATGGGTTGGTCGAGTGAGCAGAAAAATGGCAGATGGAATTCAACCCAGAGAAGTGTGAGGTAATGCATTTGGGGAGCGCAAACAAAGCAAGGATATAGAGAAAGTGAGAGACCTTGGAATGCATGTACACAGGTCCCTGAAGGTGGCAGGACAGGTGGATAATGTGGTGAAGAAAGCATGTGGAATGCTTTCCTTTATTGGGCAAGTTATTGAATACAAAAGCAGGGATGTAATGACGGAATTGTATGTAACGCTGGTTCAGCCACAGCTGGAATTTTATGTACCATTCTGGTCGCCACATTACAGGGAGGTCATAATTGCCCTGGCAGGAGTAAAGATGAGATTTACAAGAATGTTGACAGGGCTGGAAAATTGCAGCTATGAAGAATTATTGGATAGGCTGGGGTTGTTTTCCTTAGAACTGAGTAGAATGAGGGATGACCCAATTGAGGTGCACAAGATTATGAGGGGCCTAGATAGAGTAGACAAGGATGCCCTGTTTCCCTTAGCGGAGAGGTCAATTACCAAGGATTTAGAATGATTGGTAGAAGGATTAGAGATGGCATGAGGAAAAATATCTTCACCCAGAGAGTGGTGGGTGTTTGCAATTCGCTGCCTGGTTTGGTGGTGAAGGCAGAAACCCACAATTCTTTTAAAATGTACTTGGATCTGCACCTAAAGTGCTGTAACCTGCAAGGCTACGGACTGGGCACTGGAAGGTGGGATTTGAATGGGCAGCTAATCTTTTAGTTTTTATTTTTTGGCCGGCGCAGACACATATGCGCTGAATGGCACCTTTCTGTGCCTTAACTTTTCTATGGTTCTGTGGCTCTACATCAGTAACAATGACATAGAAAGGGCAGGGATCAGGTCCTACATTCAGATTTTCAGCAGCTAGGGAAGAAGTTAAAAAGTAGGACTTAAAAGGGTGTAGTCTCTGGATTACTCCCACTGTCATTCGCTAGTGAGAGTAGAAATCAGAGGATAGTGAGGGTCAATGCATGGCTTGAAGCATGGTGCAGGAGGGAGAGCTTCAGATTCTTGGGGCATTGAGACCAATTTTGGGGCAAAGGGCACTTATTCAAAAGGGACCGGTTGCACTTCAACAGGATTGGGACTAATGTTCTCACAGAGAGATGCACTAGTGTGGTTGTGGAGAATTCAAACTAAATTCACAGGGGAATGGGCAGCAGCATATGGAAGTAGAAAAGAGGAATAACATGCATAAAGTTAGAATATTGGCAGAAAGGAGAAAGGAAATAGTCCCATATTAGACAAGAGCTGACTAAGTGGAAATTCTAAGTTATTAGATGGGTTCAGAATACGAGAAAGTAACACAGGTAGAGTACCTCAAACCTGGCTACCCGAAAACTGGCAGTGTCCAAAATCTGGACATTTTTATAATGTTCCATGCATCAATTTTCATTGAGTAAAATTTAAATAACATAAATTATCTGACAATTCAGTTAGGCACTGCATTGGTACGGTGTGGTTCCAGGCTAGTTACTGGCTTTACCATTTTGCATGCCATTCTGTCCCGCACTCCAATAATTTGACCCCACCCAACCTGGCTCAATCCAAACTGCCCATGGCCCAAACTGCTAACCTGAAATCCAGCAACATTCGAAATCTGTCAAGGCCTTAATCCCAAGGGTGCTGGATTTGAGATACTGTACCTGTGAAGTCTAAATTAAGGTGATTGTGCATGTTATATGAATATGCAGAGTGTGGTTAAATAAGATTGATGAGTTATAGGCACAGATTGCCATGAGGAAATATGATGTTGTGGCTATAACAGAGACCTGGCTCAACAGAGACCTGGCCTGGGTATTAAATATTCCTAGATGTAAGATGAGAAACAAAAAAGTGCAATCACATTCCTCAGTGTAGCCTATTGATTGCCAATCACTGGGAAAGATGTAGAGCAACAAATCTGCAAGGAAATTTCAGGGGGCAAAATTGTCCCAGATTTGCACTAAGTGCAGTAGCGGGCGGGAAAAAGAATGTTTTACCCGCTGGCTGCAATGATGGCTTTTCATGCCGTATTGTCCCAGTCCCGCTAAATTAATCATGTATTCCCAGGAAACACACCGTTTTTATGGCGGGCAGGCTCTCATTTGCCCATCATGCCATCACCTCATCGCTTCCTCATACCAAGTGCCATACTTAAAGTGCAGCCGAGCGCACACCTCTCAGTGCCTCCAGCCCAGGACTGCTGCACAGAAGACATTGCCCCTAAAGGCAAGAAGACTGCAGCCCTTGATTCAGTGATGAGTCCCTAGAACGCCTTTTGGACACCGTGGAGGCCCGCCATGATGTCCTCTACTCCCATTCTGGCTGTAGGAGGGGCATCAACATCACTAGTCTGGCATTAGAGGTGGTGGCAGCAACGGTAAGCACCAATGCCCTGCTAAAGAGGATAGCCACCCAGTGGTGCAACAGAATGAATGGTCTCATCCATTCTGCCAGGGTAAGTTATTCTTCTCATCACCCTCAACTCACACACTCACAAACCCATCACACATCCATAGGTATCTCACATCTCAAGGAACAACATCACTAACTCTCACACACACCCTCACATTTACATCAGGCTCATATCCTCTGGAGCATGTGTCCTCATCTTGTCCATGTCTCCGCTCACCACACAAACAATCCATGCAGTGCCATGTGTCCTGCTCACAGTCTCTTCATCTGTTTTCATGCAGGAGAAGCTGGTTCAGAACAGCAGGGAGAGGCCCCAAGCTGGGGATGGAGTGGCCCACATTAGGCCCTTCACTCAGTTTGAGGAGCATGCCATCACGCTGACTAATGAGGACATGGACTGTGCGTGCTGCGACAGTGAGGTTGGCAACCAACAACCTCGTGAGAATCCTGCACCATATCATCTCTCTCTCAACGCAAATGTGAATGCTGTCTCTCCTGGTTTTGACTGTGCTGCCATACGCTAATTATATCTACTTTAGTTCACCGGGAGCCCTGCCAAGTGACCAACACTCTCGGTCAGCCAGTCAGTCAGCTCCATCCAGATCCTCACCTCCAACCAAGAGGACACGTGCTCCATTGAAGAGCTGGAAATAAGCAGCCTGGAAGACCATCACAGTGCTTATCCATGCCCTCCGCGGTGTAGAGACACACACCTTGGTGGGACCTAGATCTGGAGCAGGCTCAGGTTCATAATCTAGTGGTCACAGTACTGACATGTGCCCACAGCGGGAGGCAGCTTCAGCCGAGCTCCCAGGCACTCGGAGAACTGCTGGGAAAGAGTCATCTGTGAGGTCTGAGTCAGATGACGAGCTTCTGGATTTGGCCTTCCAACTCATCCTGGAGAGTCAACAGAAGGAGGGGGAACATCAGCTAGATGAAGTGGTGCCTACATGTTTGCATATAGAGTTCTCCATGGGGAGGATGGCAGACACCTTGGAGACCCAGGTCCAGCAAAATGTGGAGATGTGCGCAGACCTGCACTCCATCACAGTAGCCATGGGTCAAATGCAGTGGTTACATGAGAAGGAAATGGGGCACCTCAATGTCCCCCTAGGTGCTTCTTCCCCTCAAGGAGTCAGGCCAGGGCCCTCAGGCACCCGAAGGGAGGAGGAACAGCAGTTGGACACCGCAGGTCATCCACTCAGGAATCTCAGAGGCTGTCAGCTCCCTCTGAGGCCCCTTTGCTGTGACCACCCCCCCACCCCCCCCCAACCTCATGCTCTCACCACAGAGGGTGCAGCTGGCCCACAGGAGGACAGCCAAAGCAAACCAGGTCCTCCCAGGCCTTGGCTCTCCAGAAGACCCACGCCAAAGTCATCAGAGGTAACTGGGCCAATAGGCTGTCTCCACCCCTGCTGTAGATGTTGGGGCAGAAATTAGAAGTCTAAGGCATTCAAGAGTTAAGAAATTATGATCACAGTTCGTTGCACGAGTGAACACATTTTGTCACTTTACAATCTGGAAATATATTCACTTTCACTGAATAATGTGTAATGGTGTCTTTCAGCTTTATTGACAGGCTTCGCGAGTCCTCCCCCTATGTCACCACCACCCCCCACGACTAGCAGTTCAGCTGCACGCAGGCCAAACTGCAAGTGATTCTGCAGTGAAAAGTAGGAGCCTCGTGCAAGCACTCTCCCAGAATGTGGATCCTTCCCGCATCACATTCATCTCAATTTCCTGAGCATTTTCAATGCTGCCTGCTGGGCTTCACTTTCAGTTGTCCATCTGAGCTGACCTGCATCTCCAGCCACCCACTAATCACACTCCCATGCGGCATCTGATCTTGCCCACCACAACTCTTGTTTCACTTTCCATTTGGCAAGTATGGTCCTGCTATGTTTTATCCAGCTCTCCCCCATCCTTTCCCCTCTCCCAGTCACCCATTTCCTTTTCCCCATCACTGTTGACCCCCCCAGCATCACCGGCCATCTGGTCTCCATGACCTACTGGCCACAACCCTTTTCTTTCGGGGATGTCCAGGTGAACTAGCACGTTCCCTTCCTTCCCAAAAATCACATCCCCATCCACATTAACCTCCCCGACCTCCTCCTTCCTACTCCCAGGGTCTGCATCTGCCTCTGAGTCCCCACCAACCACCCTTGCGTCTCTTCTACCAATACCATCGCAACCTCACCCACCCACCTTACCGCCTCACTCCGCCCTTGGTCATCCTTACTATTCCCTCATACCATGCCCACCCTCAGTTTGTTCCCCAGGAGACAATCATGAGCTGAACAGAGTCCTCCCTTGAACATTTACCTTGACATCCCCAACTCCGGACTCCTTCTCCCCTTGGAATTCCTTCCCTTCTTGGAACTCCTTCCCCCTGCCCCCCGACTGGACTCCCCCACCCCCCGCCTCCGGACTTCCTCTCTGGAACATCTTCCCCCCCGCCCCTGGACTCTCCCTTCCCGGACTCACCCCCTTTAGTCCTTCCCCCTTCCTGACTCCTTCAGACACCCTTACTTCTTCCGCCACCCTTACTCCTTGCGCTCTCTGAGAAAATTGCATTGAATCCAAGAACAGCTGATTGCTGTTGAAATGACCTCTTGTACCAGCAAAAAAACAACATAATGGCTCTAATTAGTCAGACGTTTAGTTGATAAATTTTACGTTGAAGGATAGAAAAAAACATAAGCATGAATGTAGGGATCAGCTGGAGTGTTGCATTGAATAAGTTATTGCTTGAGTTAGCATTCAGTAAGGTCAGGGTGTTGAGGCAAAGGTGTTTAGAACTAATAAATTAAGCAACAAGATCACTGAGTAAGAACAAATAATCTAAGGGCGGAATCGTCCCAGATTTGCACTGTGCAACAGTGGACGGGAAAAAGAAAGTTATACCTGCCGGCCGCAATTCATGTCATATCCTCCCAATCCCTCCTCATTAATCATGAGTTTAGTCATGGGAAACACGCCGTTTCAGTAGTGGTGGGCTCTCATTTGCCTTGCCACTTTCTCACGCTGAGTGCTATATTTAAAGTGCAGCTGCGTGCATATCTCTCAGTGCTTCCAGCCCAGTACTGCTGCATAGAAGACATGGCCCTGAAAGGGAAGAGGACTGCAGTCCCCGGAATCAGTGATGCATCCCAGAATGCCTTTTGGATACCGTAGAGGCCCACCATGATGTCCTCTAACCTCGCTCTTGTCGCAGGAGGTCCAGCAAACTTACCACTCCGGCTTGATGAGCGATGGCAGTGGTAATCAGTGCCAATGCTGCACAGAAAAGGTTGGCGTCCAGTGCAGAAAGAGGGTGAATGATCTCATCTGTGCCGCCAGGGTAAGGCAACATCACTCTAAACTCACACACTCAAGCCCATCACACATTCACTGACATCTCATTCACTGCCAGCTCAAGAGACATCACCACTCACTCTCTCACACACACACACACACACACACACACACACACACACGCAGCCTCACATCTCCATCTGGCCTCATCTCCTCAGCCCTCACCATCTTGAGGCCACTTGCACAGATCAACTTGTGCCACCAGATACACTTGGGATACCCCACTTCCCAGCACAGCCCTTGCCCTGCAGCCTCTTCCTTCACCTGAAGGCACTTCTACCTCTTCCTCAAGCAAGCCCTAGCCCTGCAATCATTGAAAAGTCACCCCTAACTTATGGCTGGTCTGGTACGTGAAGACCTGCCCGTGAAACCCCCTAAAATTGATGCTGTGCAGCCTGCAAAACCTGGCACTGATGACTGTGAGTGCTGCCCGAAGCAAAGTAGGCAAACAAAACTCAAAGTCCCATGCGCAGTACAGCTTGACAAGTGCACGTCACTTATGTACAGTTGTGAAAAACATGCTTGGATGATCCAGCATGGAGGGCAACAATTCCGGCAAGCTGGGCTTATAATAAAATGCAGATGTATTACTATGAAGTTCCCAACGTCCGACGGTGGGAAACGCAGCCTACCATTGACAGGCAGAACAGACAATTGTGAACTTGTTTCACGATGTTGTGAAACCAGTTTTTGACCTTCTCACCATATTGTCAGCTCACGCTGCTAAACATGCCTGCCACGAATGGGCATGGAAAATTCTGCCCTAAATCAAATAATGTGAATAGTAGTTAATAATGCTTTGTCAACTTACAATTAAATGTTTTATCCTTTGAAGTTCTTAACACTTGTGAAAATGTTCCTTTAGTAGCCTATTTGTTCTACATAGGTGTTACAGAATGGCCAGGATTTTATGGCCCAGCCGCGGCATGTCACCCTCCGGCGGATGCAGCAAGCCATTTAAATCTCCATTCAGTTCGGCAGGACCGTAATATCCTGCCAGGCAGGAGGGGCCATCAAATCGTGGCCAGAGAGTTGTGGCAAAGATGTGTACCAAGTCTGGTCAACAGTCAATGAACTGGTAATATTAAGGATGGCATAAAGGATCAATTTGTAGCGTCACTTAGTTTTAGGAGAAATTGAGTACTGTGATTTCTGCCATATGCACATACCGAGTGTTGAGAAATTTTAGAATTGGGTAATACTTTAGTACTAAACATAATTTTACAGAAAAAATGTTAAAATGCAGCTGAGAAATTATATGACATACATAGAGGAAAGAGATTAGTGAATAACTCATATTAGATAACTAGAAATTCTTCCCAGCCAACAATTTAGGTGATGTTGATAGCCCACCATACATTGTCTATTGATAAATTGATATTCTTTTTTTGCCTCAGTGCTGTTTCCCTGAGATGCCGCTCGCATTGAGCAGAGAGACATCTGGATTGTACACACTGAAATAGAGAGTATTCTATTTCCATAGAAACTCAGCACTTACCTTCATGTTTAGAATGTAACAGATGCTTTATAATGCAAATTAAAATTTGTACTGGAAAGACTTTTAGTAAGTTATTAATGTAGTTAAATTACTTGGTGCACAGACTCTAATGCTTAATATGGCTTTAAATTCAAAGACTCTAACATTGTGAAGGTAATACTGAGCTCAATAGGGATTGATCAACAATTTATCAATTGCCATTACATGGGAATAATGACCGTTATATGAGACAATAAGGGAGTGTTGGTCTGATGGCAAAGGCATGTTGAGTTTGTGCCAGGGTTCAGTTGTGGAGAACTATGAAATGTAATTAAGAGACTGCCAGACAGGGAAAAAGGGAGAATCATAGGAGTAGTGCAGCCAAGTCTAACAATTAGTTAAAGAATAGCATTAATGAGGTATAGGAATAGTTTGCCCATCCAACCCCACTCAGCTGAACGTGACATGTGGAGTGGAATTTTACAGTCTTGTTACAGCAGAGGCAGGGCCATTAAATATGGCGAGCCATTCAAAAGTCCATTGACTTTGGCTGGACCGTGAAATCCCACAGGTGTAAAATTCCACCCATGTTGTGGAGAATCCATAGAAAGGAAAAGTAGTGACAAATATAATGTCATAATGCCAGTGATTTAAAAGTTGCTTTGATGGTTTGACTATTTTTAAAATAGGATGAGGGAATGATGAAGAGGATTAACAAGAACTGTTAATCCAGAGGGGCTTCTTGTCATTTTCAGGTAGTTGATTAAGCCAACAACAGCACTGAGAGATCAACTGCTCCCTGCCCCCCTTCACTGCCAGATATCGAGCTGGCCCTTTCTTCCAATTCACCCTCACATTCACCCAATTCTTCTCCATCTGATGACATGTCTTTCTGATGCAATGCTTCCCCCAATTCCTCTTCGCAAACCCATGTTATACATCAGTGGACCCGCGGTCCTCTGGGGATCAGCAACTTTTCCAGGGGTTCAACAAAATAACATCTCTAGTGGATGAGAGAAAGAAAAACACATGGGGAAGAAGGGAAAAAATAAAGAAGGCAATGTACCCACTTTGTATAAATAAATGGTAATTAGTCTTAGTTCACTATGGTCGCGTACCCGACGTGCCCGAGTGTGAATAGCACACGATGGCGTCGAGTGAGTGTCCCGATGTCATCGCGCACTATTTCAGTCGGTGGGCACGCGCGAGAGTCGGCAGCTGCCTGCCGACAGTTAAGAAGCCTATTAAGGCCCTTAAGCTGGTAATTATGTTGAATTTTTCACTGCCCGTCCAACTTTATGGTTGGCAGCCAGACAAATAGGCCGGGCGACCTTTGCATTTTTTGCAAAACCTCGTCCATGGGCGGGATGAGGTTTGCAGTGGTGAATAACAAAACGATTAAAAAAATGTAAACTCATTTTCAACATGTCTCTGTTTATGTGACAGAGCCACATGTGGGGACATGTTTCCCTTAGTTTTCAAATCTTCATATTTCATTTTTAAATCCTTCGGCTTCCTGAGGCAGCTCTGTGCTTTCAGGGAGCTTTCAGTGAGTGTAACCCCGCGCATGCGCAAACTTCACTGCCCCCACCCCGGCAGCACTGAAGTTCTCAGCATGCATTTCATGCTGGCTGGTCCTAAATTGGCCAACCAGCTTGAAATCACGGCTGGGGCCTGAGCTCAGGTGGCAGAGCATTTCATGGCCGCTCCCGGTCTCGCCCACCGCACCTGCCCGACGAGGAGAAAATCCTCCCCTATGATGTCCAAACCCAAATACTTGGCCTTCTTCACGGTGATGTGTGTCTCGCAGCAATGACTTTCAGTGGTGAGTCTCGCACTTACTCTCAGTACGAGAGACGGGGAGGTCACTACTGCTGGGATAGTGGCAAATATCCTGTTTGATTAACCAATATCTTATTTAGAGGAGATTTCAATATAACAAATCATCTATAATCTTATCTTTTGTGTTCCAGGCACCGAATTTCCAAGTCCAAGTTCAGGTTAGTTAACACCTAATATATTTAATACAGTCTTTTAATTTTGTACAATTTCAATGTTACAATGACATGACTGTTACAACTGTCGACTCAATTGCAGCTTAATTTGTCCAGCAGTAAAGAAAACAAATATTGTTTAAGATTATTTCTATGTTTCCCATTTTATATGGAATTATCAAGTGCCATTTAGTGAATTTTTTAAAAATTGCATGCACGGAAAAATTGGTTTCATTCCCTATACTTAAACAATATTAACCATAGTTATAACATGAAAGCCATGCAATAGCTGCAACAAATATTTTTGATACTGACAGACACCTGTTCTTAGATTGATCAGCAGCATTTGGTGCTCCTTAGTACATAAAACACTGACTAACCTTGCTTTCATTTTTTAATCTTTTCACTGCCATTGATTTTGGTGTAGTACTTCTATGTGCTATTGTCAATGCTTACACTCTGTTCCTGGGGCTGGCCACACAGTCAGTAATCATGAAACAGCCATTTGTCCTTGATGGCTTCCAGCCACTATTGCCCCTTCAGTGCTTACTGTTTCCTCCTCCAAGTGCTTCAATCCCAAGCCTAATCTAGTACATCCACCTCAAGTAGTAGCATATCCAAAGCATCTCTCCCCATCCCACCTGGTGCTTCATCTTCCCAGCACTATAACCGTTACAGCCATTTCCCAGACCCCTTATTGTCCATGGGTAATACTATAGAAAATCAGCTTCTGTTACTCAGAGGATTTCTCATCAGTTAATAATAGAACAAGCCAGAGAACAAAGGTAATGTCCTTTGCAAATTCTTTTCAATTATAATTGTATCTTATAGCCAAACGTGACCTTGTGATACTGTTTCATTTCTTCTCTATTGTGAATAAACAAAGTTGCCCTGAGTATAAAAGGGCAAACATTCTTCATACATATATCAACTTTTGTGTTAACATTAACAAACTAACTGACACTGTGGTCAGCATATTTAACATGCTAAAATTGAGTCATTTACAGAATCAGTATGTTGTTTTAAGGCATTTTGTGCAAACTCCTAAAATCTTGCCTTGCAAAGTATTGTTGTGTTCTAGGTTGTCATGTAAGCTCATTTGACAGGTCTAGGTATGCAATTCCACAAATTAAAGCTTTAGGATGTCTTGTAAGTATATAATTTGTTTTTAGATTAATGGCATTACCATCTGCCTGTTGTATATGTGACAGGAATACTAATTTGTGTTCAAAGTCGCATAGCAACTACATGTCACCCGTCCTCTGAGAACATCCTGCTGTGACATAATTATATGCAAAACTCAAAATAAGAGGTTGGTGGTCTGCTGGTAAACAAGCCACTGAGTGACACCAACCATAATAACCTTTCAGTTTGGCAGACATGGAGCTTTTCCTGGTAAAATACTGCTGCACTATCATATCATGTACCACAAATTGCCTTTTCCAATATATCCATATGTTATTTCCAAAATATTTTTAAGTATTCAATATTTTTTGCTCTTCTGCTTCTTTTTGGTCACTTCCCCACTCTCCACCATACAAAATGCTATTTATGTCTAAAACGTAGCAAGCAATGATACTATCTATGGCCAGTAAGATGTGTATAAGAGTGGAACAATTTGTCTTTCTTCCATTTTGCCTCTCCCCAACATGTTGCACCAATTCATCAGCCAATTAATGCTAAGAACTTTTTCATGTTTCACTAGTTTACCAGCATGACTAAATGGAAAAATCTTCTTGAATAAATTTGAAATTTTGTATTTAATTTGTGGAAGTGGTTTGTGTACATTTAAATGCACATTGCTTCAGACATTGATATCAGGATTATTGTGGCAGCAAGCTATACAATGAGCTTCTGAACATTAGTATGGTATGATCGCCAGCTGAGGTTACCACTGGGCAATCCTGATTGCTGGGGTGGAACATAGCTTGATAGATACTAACTTTTATTTGTTTGTTTAGATACGTTGAGAGAGGATACTGAACAGAGTCAGCTAATTAATTTTTAACAAAAGAATAAAACATTTATTAAACAAGAAAAGATACAATACTCCTTCACCCACTACTATACCTTTACAGATTTGTAAGGATAACACAAGTTACAAAAGCTATTTTATACTTTAATGTTCACTGTAAGTACACAGTCCATGTAAACCAATTGGCAATTTTAGTCAGGCGCACACATCACCCTCTGAAACTAAGTGATAGATGCCACCTCAACCAGATGCTATGGATCTCTCCTCAGCTCCCCCCAAGACGCTTGTCACACCATGAGTCAATCAGCCTCACTGAACCCCATCTTTCACGCAGGTGTTTTCAATCTCCACTCCCAAAGAGCTCACTTTGGAATCTTCTCCCAAACTAATGCTTTCTTTCGGATGTCTTCCACAAGGGTTCACTTCCAGGGTTTCTAACTCTCCTTCTGATGTTCCTCTTCCCTGGGTTACCACTTGCATTCAAGCTGTCTTCCATGCACTCTCTCTCACCAATTCAGCTGTCAACAGTATACTACTGCTTCACATGCCCATAGCAAAGAGTTACAGACCTTCAGCTGTCTCTTTGAACCTTCTTGCCTCTTGCAAGCTGTTATCACTTTAAATCTGAAGCTTGGGGCCTTTCTCTCTGTCCTTTACTCTTAACTTGGCTTAACAGGACCTTTTCTAGGTTCCTGTCCTTCCTTTGACTAGAAGGTCTGCTTGGGACTTTCTCCTGTTCCACTCCCCTGGATTTTGTGATCTTTTCTTTAGCTTGGGATTGGCTATCTGTTCCCTTTGCTCCAGCCTCTCCCGGTAGCTACTTTCAAAACCAATTGAAGTCAGTTTCTAAATCAAACTGCTGTTTCAAGTCTCTTGTGTGTGGGTCTGTGGGAGGGACCTACCTCTCTGGACCTCAGTTGCTTGGCAACGGCCCAAGTTCTCTATTCTTGTTTGTTTAACTTAGTTTCAACAGTCATAAACCCTCATTAGAATGCAGGCACCTTTTAAAGTGAAATTAAAACTCAATTTGACCTTTCCTTAACATACACATACGGAGATATAAATGGAACTTAAGCTTTAAAGCTAAAACTTTTTCCTAACACCTACAAATATAAATATAACTTGCTTAAATTATATATATATTTCCTAACACATCCCTTTGGAGGAAAGAAAGCTTCACAGCAGTGAAGCTTTCTTTACAATGGCCTTACATCTGCCTTACACAAACGTAACATCATAAACCTCTAACAATAGCTTATTACGTACCATACAAATAGATTTTCCACTTTGTTTCACAAGTGTATTGTATTGTACAATTACAAAAACATACTTAAACAAAGTCAATAAATGTAAAAAGATTAGTAGAATTTGCACATCATAGTATTATCATAACTCAACTCTTATGTTTCTTTTTCCTCTTATTCTCAGTCTTTAACTTAGCAAAGAATGTTTCTGTTAAGTCTACAGCCCAATCGTCCATTTCGTTCACTGTAGGTGTCATACTATGCTCAAGCTTATTTTCCGAACTCAAATTTGGTAAATTCTCATTTCCGTTTAGCAAAATAAAATGGCATTTTTGTGCATTAGCATCTCATTTCTTCTCTGGTCAAAATCTCTTTTCGCCATTTCAATGATGTTATGGAGATTTTTTTTTATGTTCATTCAAAAGGGTTTTGTATTCCTGCTTGGTTTGCTCATTAAACCTTTTTATGATATTGTTATTTCTCCAGATCCCATCTCAAACAGGTCTTTTTGATTTATTTTTGAGCAATGTCAATTATATTCTCCCTGTGGAAATTTATAGTTCATTCCAACCCTTCAATTCTTTTACATAATCCACAAACTATATAATTCCACTCCTTTACAGGTATTGCAAATGTCTACATGCCTGGATTCCATCTGCTGTATTTTGTATATTAACACTGTCAAGCACTTGTAAATTAATGCCTCTGGCCATTGACTTTTCCATGCCATTTCACACTTTCAGTCCTTTTAGTTCGCAATTCTTGATTTCCAATTCTGCATGTATTTTAGTTATTTTCATATTGTCCATTACTGAGGTTGATATATCAATAATTTTACTTGGACCAGTTCTTTGCTCAACTGGACCATAATTCAGCAAAGAGTTTTTATACACTGAAATAACTTTGGAACTGTGACACTCCATAACACCCACCTTCTCCTTCACCTTCTCCAGTTTGCATAGAAATTCAAGAATCTCATTGCTCTTTCCATGATGAAGTTCTAACAGTTCAGTTAGTTTTGTTTTTTTAATTCTGCATTGAGCCAATTATTCTGATTTACTAGCAATTCCATTTCCTGATCAAGCATTTTCCCTGATATTCCATAGAGACTACTGATGCTTGAAGTTCATCAAGTTTTAATTGAAGACTGACCTTCGTTAAATTTGCTTCTCTAAGTTTATCATTTAGATGTTTCAAGTACTCAATCAAGTGTTCTACTTTCTTTGCCTGATTCTCAATTGTTGTCATCAATTCTTTTATTTCAGTAGCAAACTCCTCTTTCATAAGTGAAATTTGATTTTCTACATTAATCAGGTTTTCCTTCAATTGCTTGCTATCAACAATAAATGTTTCATTTTTGGCCACAGTAGTTTTCTGAAGTTTGTTAAGGTCAACATCATCAACCATCTGCTGTAATACAGTAATCACCATATTACTGTCTCCATCAGCCAAATAATTACTCAGAATAAAACCCACCCATTCAATAGGTGATTTAAGAATAATTCCGACTATAACAATTCTATTTACAAAGTGACTTTGTAAGTTTACTTTACACAAAGAAACAGATTCATAAATTCCATTGATACCCCTTATCGATACTTTTTCTTTCATAAAACTACCTGGAACACAAATTGTATCATCAGCCACCATCACTGATTGATATGCCCCTGTATCTCTCAAACTTTTTATCTAAGTTTTACTTATTTTGTTGGAGGAGTAAGGCAATACTTCTCCCTTTGATACAAAGCATTACGATTAACATCTGTTAGCATGACTTCCTTCATCAGTAATCAAAGAAGGATTCTCTGGACTATCCTGAACCATATCCCCCTTTCCTGCATTTTCTGAGGGAAAACGTTTCACCTGTACTACTGCTACAGTTTTAACAACCATTTCCTTTTTCTGATGCAACCTTTCCTGAGGATTCCTTAAGCATTCCTACTACTGCTAAGGTCCACCATTTAATCTCCAGCAATCTGCCCTAACATGTCCCACCTTGTTACAATGAAAACATGTAGGCTTTTGAATTTCACTTCCACTCTCAGTACCTTTCTGGCCTGAGGAAAAATTTCCTGGGAATTCCCAACTGTCCCTTCTCTTCTATGGCTACTTGCCTTCCTTTCACCTTCCCATCTTCTATCTTTCTCGGGTTTATGGGATTGACTGGAAAAGGGTTTTGATTTATGGACCAGTTCATAATCATCTGCCAATCCTGCTGCCTATCTAGCTGTTTTAACCGTCTGATCTTCAATATGGGTTTTAACTATAAGACGAAGTGAATCTTTAAATTCTTCCAAGAGAATTATTTCCCTTAGAACTTCATACATCATCTCTATCTTTAATGCCCGATTCCAACGTCAAAATTACTTTGCTTTTCCCTTTCTTGTTCCTTCTCCCTTCCAGTTTTAAATGCTGTGCTATTATCTCAACTATGTCTGCTTTTCTCACCCCTTCGGGTAATTTTAACTCCAATTTATCCGTCAATTACATTAACACATTCTGGGTCAATTTCTGTAAACCAGTCAGAGTTACAATTTCCATCTGTAAAAAAGTCTTAGCAACCTCCAAAGACATTTTGGAATCCAACCCTATAATATACCTCACAGCAACTCCAATCTCTATGACCAGTACCTCTTTATCTCCACGTACTTGTTTTAAGGATTCACAGATCCCACCGATGTTCAAGGATTTCCAGTACCACATTATAATGATAATCTTGAACCAATTATCACTCCACGTCCAATCAACCACTGATGCTATGAATCTCTCCTCAACTCCATCCAAGACACTTGTCACAACATAATTCAATCAGTCTCACTGAACTCCATCCTTCACACAAGGATTCCAATTTCTACTCTCCAAGAGCTTGCTTTGGAATCTTCTCCCAAATTGACATTTTCTTTCAGACACCTTCCACAAGGGTTCATCTCCAGGGTTTTTAACTCTCCTTCCAACGTTCCTCTTCGCTGGACTACCACATGCATTCAAACTGTCTTCCACGCGCTCTCTCTCACTGACTTAACTGACAACGGTACATTAGCACTTCACATGCCCATAGCAAAGAGTTACAGACCTTCAGCTGTCTCTTTAGACCTTCTTGCCTTTTGCAAGCTGTTCCCACTTTAAATCTGCTTTCTGCAGCTTTTGTCTCTTTAAACCTGAAGCTTGGAGCCTTTCTCTCTGCCCGTCACTCTTCACTTTACTTAACAGGACCTTTTCCAAGTTCCTGTCCTATCTTTGACTAGAAGATCTGCTTGGGACTTTCTCCTGTTCCACACCCCTGGATTTTGGGATCTTTTCTTTAGCTTGGGACTGGCTATCTGTCCCCTTTGCTCCAGTCTCTCCTGGCAGCTACTTTCAAAACCCATTAAAGTTAAACAGCTTCTAAATAAAACTGCTGTTTCTAGTTTCTTGTATGTGTATCTGTGGGAGGGATCTGCTTCTCTGAACCCCTGTTGCTCGGCAACAGCCCCGGTTCTCTACTCTGTTTGTTTAACTTTGCTGCAACAGTGGTAAACCTCTCATTAGAAATGCAGGCACTTTTTAAAGTGCAACTAAAACTCAATTTGATGTTTCCTTAACACACTGATACAGAAATACAAATCAAACTTAAAATTTAAAGCTAAAATTCATTCCCAACACCTACAAATACAAACTTAGCTTACTTAAACTATCTCTATTTCCTAACTAATGAGTGAATATTAATCAATCCAATTCAATACTAACTTGTATGCAATATTGGCTAATATTTATAGAAATAGAAAATATTGCAGTTAAGCAAAGTGTCAAGATTAAACCTGACGATCCACACATGCAATAAAAACTATTTTTATTATATACATATGAACATATGAATTAGGTGCAGGAAGGCTGTTCTGCTCCTTAAGCCTGCTTCGCCATTTGATAAGGTCATGGCTGATCTGATTGTGACCTCCACTCTGCTTTCTAACCTACCCCCATACCCTTTGATTCCTTTGTCAATCAAGAATCTATCTAACTGACCCTTAAAAATATTCAATGACCTTGCCTCCACTGCACCCTGGGGAAGACAATTCCACAGACAAATGACCCTCTGAGAGAAAAAATTACTTCTCATCTCCATCTTAAATCAGAGACCTCCCTATTTTTAATAGCAGTCTCCCTCCATTTAAATAATATACTGCTTTCTATTCTTCTTCCAAAGTGTACAAGTTCATAGTTTCCCAAAGTAAGAGCTCATTGTGTAGGGGGTAACATATTATCATGGATAGAAGATTCGTTAGCTAACTAGAAGCTTAAAGTAGGGATAAATGGGTAATTTTCGGGTTGGTAAGATGTGACGAGTGGAATGCTACAGGGATCGGTGCTGGGGCCTCAACTATTTCCAATTTATAACAATGACTTGGATGAAGGGACCAAACATGTGGTTGGTAAATTGGCTAATGACACAAAGGTAGGTAGAAAAGTAAGAAAGGAGAGTAAGTTGCAAAGAGGACATAAGGAGTCTGCAAACGAACATAGATAGGTTAAGTGAGTGAGCATAAATTTGGCAGCTGGAGTATAATGTGGGAAAATGCAAACTTTTTCACTTTTGCAGGGGGAGCAGAGTAGCTTCTGGTAGATGCATCAGGAAAAGTTAGTATGCAGGTACAGCAAGTGATCAGGAAGACAAATGGAATGTCACATATTGCAAGTATAATGGAATATGTAAGTAGGCATGTTTTGTTACAGTTGTAATAGGTGTTAGTGAGACCATGGGTAGAATTATCCCAGATTTGCACTAAGTGCAGTAGCGGGCGGGAAAAAGGGTGGTTTACCCACTGACTGCAATGGTGGCTTTTCATGCCATATTGTCCCAATCTCACCTCATTAATAATGCCTTCCCGGGAAACAGGCCGGCTCAACGCCGGGTGGGCTGTCATTTGCCATCACCTTGCTGCTTCATCATGCCGGGCATTACATTTAAAGTGCAGCTGTGTGAACACCTCTCAGTGCTTCCAGGCAAGGACTGCTGCAAAGAAGACATGGCCCCAAAAGGCAAGAAGACTACAAGTGTACAAGTTCATGTTTTCCCAAATTAAGAGCTCATTGTAGTTTAATGACGCAACCCTCCAGCACCTTTTGAATGCAGTGGAGGCCCGCAGTGACGTCCTCTACCCCCGTTCCGGCCGCAGGAGGGGCAACATCAACAATCCAGCATGGGTAGCAATGGCAGCAGTGGTCAGCACCAATGCCCTACAAAAGAGGACAGCCACCCAGTGCAAAAGAAAATGATGAATGACCTCCTCCATTCCACCTGGGTAAGTCATTCTTCTCATCACTCTCAACTCACACACTCATCACACATCCACAGGGATCCTACTCACTGCCGGTTCAAAGGACATCACTATTCATTCTCTCTCTCACACCTTCATTGTCTTCATCCCATCCATGGGACCGCTCACCACCCACACATGCAGGCATACTTATCATCCAGCCTGGCAGGCGCCTGCTTACACTCTCTCCATCTTTATTCATGCAGGACAAGCTAGTACACAACAACAAGGAGAGGTTGCAGACCGGTGGAAGAATGCCTGAAATCAAGGTCTTCATGGACTTTGAAAATAGAGCCATCGAGCTGGTCACCAACACTCTGAACTGTTCCTGTGCTGACAGTGAGGTTGGTGGTGCTCTACCAAGCGACAATCCAGCAGTGTAACAGCCAGCAGACAACCATACTGTGAGTGATGTGTCCAGTTCCACAGTCCCCTGTCATGCACTAATTATCTCTCCTTGCTTTTGCAAGCACATCAGGGAAACAGCTGACGGAGTTCACCATCTAGGGTCTCCAATCAAGCCCCGAAGAAACCTCTGAAGAGGAATCTGAAGGCACCTTCATTGAAGACTCATCCCAGTGCTCACCCACACCCTCCACCAGTACAGAGACATACCTCGGAGGGATCTAGCTTTAGAGTAGCCGTGGGATCACAATCTGGTCCACAGCAGGCGGCAGCAGGGGCTTTCCAAGCCTCCAGCACTCAGAGGACGGCTGGAGGCCAGAAATCTGCTGAATCCGAGTTAGATGACGAGCCTCTGGACTCCATCATACCTCAGTTGTTGAAGCTGCAAAGGCAAGCTTGGGAATATCAGGAAGAGATGTCCACTGCACTCCTCAGATTGCAAGCCAAGATGGACGAGTCTGTCTGCTCTCAGTCTGAGGTGATAGTGCCGGCATGCCAACATAATGAGGTCAACACGAGTGGGATAGCGGCTGCCATGAAGACCTTGGTCCAGGACATCACTCCTGCACTGCTGCGCAGACTGAACTCCATCACTGATGCCATAGTTGGCCTCCAACAATGTGTATGTGAGGGGACTGTGGGGCAGCTCGATCTCACGCCAGCTACCCCTTCTCCTTAAGGAGTCAGCCAGGGCCCTTGGGCAACCAAAGGGAGGATCAACAGGTACACACCGCGGGCCATCCCCCCCCCCCCCCCCCCCCCCCCCCCCCCCCCCCCCCCCCCCCCCCCGGTGACTGCGGGGGTGTCCAGCCCATCTGAATCCCCTCTTCCTGTGATGCTAGTAGCTCCAGCTCCACAGGCCGAGGAGGGTACCACTGCAATGCACAGTGGAGATGGAGGCATCCTGCTGACTGCTACACTCTATCTGTGATGACCTTGGTGGATGTCCTGCTTGTCTTCTTTGCAGCAGTCCTTGCCTGAAAGCAGGCAGGACATCCACCAAGGTCATCACAGACAGTGTGTAGCAGTCAGCAGGCTGCCTCCATCTCCACTGTGAATGTTTGGGGAGCACCAAGACATAGCGGCAGGGTTAGGAAGGTTATTAAGATGTAACTCTTATAGATGCACAGCCTGGGTGTGGGTATTAATCACTTGTACATAATGTTCACTATTGTAAATGAACTCCCAAGAATATCTCCCTGCCTGTGGGTCCTTGTTCTGATGAGCAGTGTCATTCAGATGTGAAACTTTTCTACACAAGATGAAGGTAGATGTCTCAGTCCAGGGCATCTTCCCTGTGCTTTGTGCAGCCTTCAGTCCAAAGTGATGGCCCGGCCTCACACTCACTGGACACACTAGTGATGCCTGCACCTTGATGGTGCTTGTCATTGCTGCCAGAATGTCATGGGCAGGCATCACAGAGTTCTGTCATTCTCTCTATGTGCTCTCAGCACCTTTAAGGTGGGGCTGAGCCCTATCTTGACAGCATCTGTGACCAGTGATGCTGTGCTCCTGAGGGGACCAGGGGCTAAAGACTGACAAAGGATCAGGTGTATTTAAAGTCTTATGGCTTCATCTCCATGATATGACCCTGATCACAGAGCGCTTGTGAGCTGCCCTCGGCCAGACAGTAGTCAGACATCCATAAAGGCTATGTGAAGATCTATGGAGTGTCCTCACAGCATGTCATCATCATCATCGTCCTCCTGCAATTCAGTGACTATTAGGGCCCACGCTGCCATGACAGGAACTTTATCGCAGAGAGTATGTGCACTGCCATCAGCCAGACTGGAGTCAAACATTCACAGATGCAATGTAAGGATTTACGGTGTCTCCCTACTGCATGCTGTCATCATCCACAAATTAACAGCGATGAGGCCCTCCTGAGGTCCTGCCTTGTCTGGCCAGTGTGGTGGCCTCATCGCTGTCATCGTCACTTTCGACGACCTCCTCATCCTCATCGACACCCTCTTCACCGGAGGAGACATCAGCTCCTCCATCTCCTCCTCAGCCAGCTCCTCTCCCTGTTGCAGCGCAATGTTCCAAATGGTTCAGCAGGCGACGACTATGCATAACACCCTCTGTGGACTATATTGCAGGGTTCCACCAGACTGGTCCAGGCACCGGAACCTCATTGTCATCATCCCAATGGTTTTCTCCACCAAGGTGTGTATTGCAACATAAGCCTCGTTACACCTGCACTCTGCTACATTCTGAGGCCGCCACATGGATGTCATCAGCCACGTCCTCTGCGGGTAGCTCTTGTTCCCGATGAGCCATCCCTGCAACCTCTGTGGGCCCTCGAAGATGTCAGGGAGTTGAGAGCTACTGAGAATGTAGGAGTCATGGATACCCTGGGGAAAGCATGTGCAGGCCTGCAGAATGTGTTTTTGGTGGTCGCACACCAGCTGAACATTCAATGAATGGAAGGCCTTGCGATTGACATAATTGACAAATGAGTGTAGTCGATGGTGCCCTGCACCTGTGGGAAACCTGAGATCTGGTCAAATCCCATCGCTGTAGCATCCTGACTTTCCTGGTCCTGGGCAAAATGCACAAAGTTGTGTGCCTTTGCGGAGATGGCATCCGTAACCTCGTGGATGCATTTGTGGGCGGAGGCTTTCAATATCCCACCGAGGTCACCTGTGGAGCCCTAAAATGAGCTACTGGCGTAAAAATTGAGCGCTTTGGTTACTTTCACAGCCACTGGCAGTGGATGCCCTCCATCTCTCCATGGTGCCAAATCCTGCAGAAGCTGGTAGGTGTGACTGAACATGTGCAGTCTTCAGCGACACTAGTTCTAGGTGATCTGCAGGAATGAAAGGCAGCTTCTATAGTCCCTGAGTCTAGCTAGGCGCCGAAATTGACGGCTAACTGTGGCTCTTCAGCGGCATGCGCAGGAGCCCCAGCCACCCCTTCTTCCAGAGGGTATTGCTCCTTCCTCTGCCCACACATGCACTTCTGTCACTCTCTTCTCCTTCGTCTCTGCTCTCTGTATGCCATGAGGCATACAGCTAGGTCACCAAGTTCCATGCTCCTGATGTACTCCTGCAGGCCGAAAGAGAGGGTTAGCTTGGGTTTTCTAAGAACCTCTCTTGGTTAAGTCTGAAGGCCCCTTAACACATCCCGGAGAGTGCTGGCCACCACTTGGATGGCCAGAGGTTATTGCACTGCATAGCTACCCGAGACCCCAAACACCTCCGTCCCACTCCACCTCAGCGATTGGTGGCAGTTTCAGCCAGTGGACTGTGTGCTGTGCTCTCAGCTCAAATGCAGGCATTCTCATAACTCGCACTGCAAGTCTGCACTGTTAGCTTGAGCCATGGGGGAGACTGGTCTAAACCTGAATGATGACATTGCAAGGGGCTGTGAGCGCCTCCACCAGGGATTGCTCCATGGCAAATTTTAGCAAAGAGATTGTACAACATGCCCAGTCATCCAACTGTTCTCCTGTCCAAAACACTCATAGGTTTGCAGTCTGTGCCTGAGGGGTGAAAAGTTCAGGAGCATTTGGTGACAATTTCATGGCTCTGCGTCACTTGAGTGGGCAGATAAGCTAGAGGCCCGACTGGAAGCATGTCAATGTGGCTGCACCTGAACTGTCTCAGCTGCGGAGGAGTGGTCATTTTATATTAGGTTTCTTTAATGCATGGCCACTTCCCTTCCCTGAATCCTGCACACGCTTGTGCACTACCATCAACCACAGTGGAGCCCTTGCACCCCCCTACTTGCCTTAGCCACAGTGCAACCCTTGCAGCCCTCCTGTCGCCTCAACCACAGGGCAGCCTTGCCCTGGCACTGCACTGTTAGCCAGCTGGGAAAAAGGGACTTAACTGTGCCTTCACCTGAATGCGCGATGCCTCAACCTTGAAGTCCAATAGGCGACCCTGGCGAGCACTGTGCAATGTTACTGTGCATTTACCTCCAAGTTCCTCTCAAATCGCAGCCGCTAAGTGCACACCTTCTATATGCTGTTGAGAACCACGCAGGGATCATCTCCCCAGTGTGGGGAGATGATTCTGGTGAGCTGGGCTAATAATGATATGCAGGTGTATTACGTTCATGGGCAGAGCAGACGATTGCAAACCGGTTTTGCGATGTTGTAAAACCGATTTTGGCCTTCTCGCCATATATTCTGCTCATGCCACCAAACACACCACAGCAGGCATGGAAAGTTCCACCCCATATCTAGAGTATTGTGTACAGTTTTGGTTTCTTTATTTAAGAAAGGATATAAATACAATAGAAGCAGTTCAGAGAATGTTTACTCGACTGGTACCTCGGATAGAGGGGTTATCTTATGAGTAAAAGTTGGACAGGCTGGTCCTGTATCCATTGAAGTTTAGAAGATTGAGAGGTGATCTGATTGAAACATGTAAGATCCTGAGGGGCCTTGACAGGGTGGATGCTGAAAGGATGTTTTCCCTTGTGGAAGAAGCTAGAACTTGGGAACAAGTTTAAAAATAAGGGATCTCCCATTTAGGATGGAAATTAGATGAATTCTTTTCTTTCAGAGGGTTGTGAATCTTTGGAACTCTCTTCCCCAGAGAGCAGTGGAGGCAGGGTCAATTAATATTTTTAAGGCAGAGTTACATAGGCTTTTGACTAACAAGGGAATCACAGGTTATCGGGGGTAGGCAGAATGTGGAGTTGAGGCCACAATCAGCTCAGCCATGATCTTATTGAATGGCAGAGCAGGCTCAAGAGGCCGAATGGCCTACTCCTGCACCTAATTTGTATGTTCATATGTATTGCACTCTATCTCCCAGGAGACCTTTGCTGATCTGATTGGCTCAATCTATACGTAGATTAAAATCACACATGATTAATCCTGTGCCTTTCTTACAGGCCCCCATTATTTCTTCCTGTATACCCCATCCTACAGTATAGTTACTGTTAGTGGCCCTCTCACAAGTGACTTCTTACCTTTGCCATTTCTTACCTCTACCCAAACTGATTCTATATGTTGACCTTTGGAATGAGGGTCATCTCTCACTATTGTACTAATGTCCTCCTTAATTAACAGAGCTACCCCAACCTAGTTTTCCTAGTTTCCTGTCTTTCTGAAATGTCAAGTAACCTTTAATATTAAGGTTCTAGTCTAGGTCATCTTGCAGCCACATCTCTGTAATGGCTATACATATATATTTCTATTTGAGCTGACAATTCATCCATTTTGTTCTGAATGCAATGTGCACATCTTAAGTTTGTACCCTCTATCCCTTCCTGCCACAACCTGGTTATGATCACTCATGCTGCCATCCCATACTATTTATTGTTTTGTCCTTTCCCTTTAATTTGCCATCCTCTCCTCACTTGATCCCTCCCCTCTATTATTTAGTTTCAAGCGCTCTCTACAGCCCTAGTTTTATGACTCGCCAGATCACTGGTCGCAGCACGGTTCAGGTGAAGACCATCCCAATGGTACAGCTCACATTTTCCCCAGTACTGGTGCCAGTGCCCCGTGAATCAAAACCCATTTCCCACACACCAATCTTTGAGCCATGCATTCAACTCCTTAATCTTGTTTAGCCTATCCCAATTTACTCGTGGCTCAGGTAATAATCCAGAGATTGTTATCTTTGAGGGACTGCTTTTTAATTTAACCTCTGACTGCTTATACTCCCTATGCAGAACGTTTTTCGTAGTCCTCTCTATGTAATTTGGTGCCTACCTGGACCACAACAACTGGATCAGTCCCCTCCTACTGCAAAAATCTCTCCAGCCCCAAGCAGATGTCCCAAACGCTTGCATTGTGCTGGCAACACAGCCTTCTTGAATCTCGCTCTTGGCTACATAGAACTGTGTCTAACCCCTGACTATACAGTTCCCTGTTACCACTACATTCCAATTTACTCTCCCTGTTTGAATGGCTTCCTGTACATTGGAGCCAACGTCAGTTCTCTCATGAATCCTGCAGCCCCCCCCCCCCCCTTCATCAATACAAGCTGCAAGGAATTCAAACCTATTGGACAATTGCAATAATATAAATACTCACCAACCACCAACCTATCTACATGCCTGTGATGCTGCACCTTGATTTTTCATTCCGAATGCAGGTTCAGATCTGATAGACTGCCTCCTGGCTAGCTGTTTTAGCTGTCCTGAAGTCCCGCTGTTTTAGCTGTCCTGAAGTCCCGCCGTTTTTGTTGCCCCGAAGTCTTCCTGATTTAGCCGACCCAAAGTCTTGCTGTTTTTGCTGCCCCGAAGTCTTGCTGTTTTATATACAAGATGGTTACATGTTTGGAAACAAAGCGTATTTCCCAATAAAAGATTCATTCTCTGTCAGCCATTACAGAATTATTGCCAAAATCTTGTACAAAAATGACAGATTTTGGGATGCTAAGATAGCTCCCTGGGATGGAGGGATCAAAATCGAGGGGCCCACGTATGAATTTTCTCTCATAAGAACAGCATTGACAGTAGCTTGGGGAGCAGGCTCAGCGGAACACTGGAATGAGGGATAGGACCAGCAAAAGGAGAAAATCAAAGGAAAAACAGGGTGCAAACCCTCAGTGAAAAGTAACATGAAAGCTAATTTTTTTTTTGTCATCCTGTGTTACAACGCCTTCTCTCACTCTCTCTTCTGTTCACAATGGATGATCCAAGCCATACAACTTGCTGTGTGAAAATTATACATTTGAATCTCTGGGGTTGGTTCCCACCTTCACCACGTGGATGGAAATCTGTTGGAGTGGATCAACCATCTTTTCTAGAAACCAGCAAATTTTTATTCCATTGTTTTCAGACAATTTCTAAAATGGGCAGGTGATCCGTTCTGCCAGATTACCGTCCAGATGGTGAACGTGATATTTAACCCCCGATCCAAACAATGATGCCGCAAATATATTGTGCCTCAGTCAGCTCTACATTTTCTGGATACTGTTCCTCCTTCATAAGTGCCCTATTTTAGTTCAAGGAGTTAAGAAAATAACCAGGAAATACCTTCCGCAGTTTACACTTTCACTGACGTTTTTTGTTGCAGTCGATATTGGCGAAGGTGGAACCGATTTTGCAGGAGAAAATGTCGGGCTGGAGTGAAATCTAGTGTGTTTTACTGGCTTGTAATATTTCTAGTATTCCTCAACACCCTCACCATTGCATCTGAGCATTACAGCCAGCCTGACTGGCTTACTCTCGTTCAAGGTAAGAGCAAAGCAGAATGAAAATAAGTTTGAATATGTTAGCATGCTATTTCACAGGATATAGATGGTATCCTCTTCTATCATCCCGTAAAATCTCTGGAATATCATTGTTTTCCCATACTCATTGTACATGAGAGCTATGACACTTAACCAGAAAAATAAAAAAGCAACAAAAAAGGGAAAATAATCATTTTGCTAATTGATGTCCTGTGGCACTACATACAATAAGCTGAAGGATATGATCTCATTCTCACCTATCTGCTGTTTTTGTATTACTGTTTTCCCTCCATCTCATCTCCCTGAGCATATTGACTGGACAATTGTGGGGTGGCAGTGAGCAGACAGGGATCATGGGGGCAAAAGAAGGGGGTTGGCCAGGAAGCCTTGACAGTTGAGCTGACAGCAAACAAGGCCAGACTGGGCAATGGGACTTAGCTAGTCTGAGATAGGGGCCAATAGCGATGATGAACAGCATCAGCAGAAGACGATGCAGCCGCCTGGGCATGAGGAGCGCAGAAGTGAGGAGCAAGGGGGAGCAAGGCAACAAGGGCCATACGGTCAGCTGCCAAAGAATACTTGTGATGTGTCAGAGCATTAGTGCCACAGGAGATTTAGCCTATCCAGGCAGATGGTTTCTGACATGTGTGCCCTTATAGAGGATCACCTTGGACTTCACAAGTCTCACGGGCATGCTCTGACAGCAGCCATCAAAGTCGCTATGGCCTTGACTGAGCCAGAGATGAAGATGTTCCAAGGACCTTAGTGGTATTTCTCAGATGGCAGCAAATCATTATATAAGGCAGTTTTACTGTTTTGTTATGTGGTAGGGGTTTAGATGGAGTTTGTAGATTGTCTCGTCTCCCAGAAGTATACTGTTCAAGTCCATAGTCTTTTTAACTAAAAGTATTTATTTACAGCAAGTATTTAAGGTAAGAACTTCTGCTCTCTTCATGATCTCTCTTACTTCTCAGTCATGTGATCTGATCATTATTACACCAGTATCATGTCTGCTTCTGATGTTAACCCTTCACTCTACACCTCCCCCAAGTCTTTGCTGAGATTTTCCTCCGCAGTTCATGGCAGGCAGGAGTGGAAAATACAGTGAGAGGGCCAAAAATTGGTTTTACGTTGTGAAACCAGTTTGCGATCGTCCGCTCCACTCATCAATGGCGGGCCACGTTTTTCTCCGCAGCACGTCAGGAGCATCATTTTAATACCCTTGCATCTCACTATAAGCCATGCTCACTGGAATCATCCCCTCATGCTGGATCAACAGGCCATGTTGGTGTGCAATTAGAAAAATGTGTTTCACAACAGCGATGTGCAACTGGCGACGTGCACTTTGCTCATCGTTTCGAGGTTAATTTGCTTACCTTGCATCACACAGCACTTGCAGGAATCAGCACCAGGCTTTGCAGGCAGCACCACATCACATTCAAGGGAGTATCACTGGCAAATCTCTACCTACCAGACTAGTGGGGATGGCTTTTAATAAGCTTCAGGGTTAGGGCTGCACTGGGGAAGCAGGGGAACTGGCCTGAGGCATGGTAAGGGGCTGAAGGGCTACTGTACTAGGGTTACAAGTAGGGAAGGTTGCACTCAGACACATGACTAGGGCTGGGTGAGTAGGGGGTATATGTTGAACAGTGTAAGTGGCCTCAAGAGGGTGGATGGATGAGGTCCACACGGGCCATAGGCATAAAAACAAAAAGATAAAAACAAAAAACTGCGGATGCTGGAAATCCAAAACAAAAGCAGAATTACCTGGAAAAACTCAGCAGGTCTGGCAGCATCGGCGGAGAAGAAAAGAGTTGACGTTTCGAGTCCTCATGACCCTTCAACAGAACAGAGGGCCATAGGCATATCCACTTCAAAATGATCAGGGACTAACAAACAGACATGTAGCTGAAGCACAACAGGATTGAGGAATATGGGGACAGGATGGATGGGAGGTCTGTGAGGGAGGGAAACCTGAACATGAAGCTCCTCTTGCTCAAAGTGAGGTGTTTCCATACTAACACAGTGAGGGTCCAAGCTGGCCTGGCAGTGAGATTTCTGCACCACCATCATCTAACCTGCAGAGATGACGCAGTGCAAAATTAAAATGAGGAGAAGCTGTGCTGGTGAGGACTCTGCAGGCACATGCACTGAGGGAGCTGATTACATTAGCATGCAACTGAACTGTGCATTTCCAAATGAGGAGACAGGCGCAGCTGAGTCATGTCAGGAACCTTTCAATGACAGTGCAGGGAATCAGGAAAGTGGAGCAATGGTGCCCATTCATACGAGACTAATTCTGCACTAATTGATCTCCTTGTTTTAACCCTGTGTTTGAAGCAAGGAAATTCCCCAGAGTAAAACGAACTCCATAGCATTTGGACAAATGTACAAGCTCCAGAAGCCTGTTAGAAAGTTGATGCTGGATGGTTCATTGAAGAGAAGCCTCAGGCCCCCCTCAAATAATCTCATTTCCTGAATAAATGTTTATCCTCATGTTTATTCCCAGAGCACTGGGCTTTGTTGAAATTGCTGGACTCCCATAGGTGCAGGGTGTTATCGACTGCACACATGTAGCTATAAAAGCTCTCTGACAACAGGCACTGCAAAACTTAAACTTGAAAAGCTGCCACTCACTCAATGTACAACTGGTCTGCCACCACAAGAAACTGATCATGAAGGTTTGTGCCAGATACCCAGGAAGCATCCATAACTCATACATCTTGAGTAGATCGCAGATCCCGGACATCTTCAAGTGACCAAACAGGATCCAGGGCTGGCCCCTCGGTGACAAAGGGTACCCGCAAAGGATGTGGCTGATGGATAATCTGGAGCTGCACATCTGCTCTGATGAGGAGGACCTCAAAGAGGATGAGGGTGATGAATTCGAGGAAGATGAGGCTGCAGGAACCAGATGATGCAGGTGTGCGCCTGAGGCCTTGATAGCCACCAATTCTGCCAGGAGAATGATGAGTTGTAGTGAGTATCTTACTGGACATGAGCCCTCCTTCATGGGCCAGCATGAGCACCAGCATTGCAGTTCCCCTCATTTCATCCATGCGCTTCAATATGAGATTAAATATTATACATCAGACTCACATTGTCCTGATCCTTTGAAGGGTGATGAACCCTCGTTAGCATGTGTGCTTGCCAAGATGAGGTGCAAACTGGAGGAGGGCAAGTGGCAGGAGATATCAGAAGGTGCTACCTCTTCAAGCGTCTCTCCAGCATCCAGTCGCAAAGGTACCCTCCAAGAGCCAAGAGCTGTTAGTAGATCCTCAGTGGTCTCATAGATGTATGTCTTCAATGTGGCAAGGCTCCTCAAGGAGATCCATCTGAAGCCACAGACCTATGCACTCTATGTAACATCGATTGTGAATCGGATAATTCACACTTGGCAAGGCAGTCAGTGACATTCCGCTGCTGTGAATCCATTTATAGATGACTCAGTCAGATGTGGTGCATTCTTCCAAATCACACTGACATCCGACACTCTAAGTTGGGGATCTTGGACTACATTTATCCTCAGTTTGAAATGGATGTGTACGACATGAGCATGGCAATGTCAAACACTTGCCTGCCAGACAGTAAACTGCCCCGTCTTTAACACAGACATTGTGCTCTCATGGCCAGCCTTGGCCCTTGCCAAGTCCACAATTCACAAACACCATGAAGTCCTCAAGGGCACGCGTCATTGCGAATAAAGAGCACACTTCAACTTCAGTACATCCTCGCTCCTAACTCATTGTTCCCCTACACATTGCCTAAAGCAACCATGTGCATTTCCAGAGCCTGCTCAAAGCCTCTATTGTCTGCCAGAAATTTAGAATTAGCATCAGTGACCTTGGCGAGTGCTCAGGTGAGGGGACGCACAGTGCTGTATCCCTGGTTTATGACGAGAACCTTGTCCTCGCAAGACACACAGTTACAGTCTGAGGGATGTACAAGGTTGAACATTCGAGTGCCAGGACAGTAATGTGGCTGTGAAGGGCCGAGCTTTGTCACCTTGAGGTGGCAAGGTGCCCCACTTATTGGCGAGCATAGCAGATGTACACTCTGAAAGTCGAAAATGTGGTTGGCTGACAACAGTGCACATGAGCTCTGAGCATGGGCTCATAGCATGAAAACCCTGCCAAGAGACTGGGAGCATATGGAGCTGCACGATATATGACCCTTCTCCGTGCAGGAACACATCTCTCCTTGTACACTGCACTTTCATCTTTCAAGAATGCAGACGAGATAGGAGAACACCTCTGCCTCAATCTTACGCAGCCAAGAATAAACATGACATGACCCTACAAAACATGTGAATGAGGTTCATTCCACAAGCATACTTAACATTAGGGTCAAGACATCACTGATGTCAAGAATGCACACTACTTTGACGAGATGCCCATGATCGTGACATGTACGACAGGTGGGGGTGGGACAATCGTGTATTACCTGAGTGACTGCAACACAGGGGACATGGAATGGGTACGATTCTATTTAGAGTTGTGAACATTACAAACATGCTGTGAACACCCCTCCCACTATTGTGCTCCTATTACTTTCTTGATTCCCTAATCCTACTGCTACGTCTGTGTGCATCCCCAACATCCACAGTGGAGGTGGAGGTAGCTTGCTGCCTGCTGCGCCATGTTGTTTGTGATGGCTTCTGTGGGCTTCCTCTGGAGGGCCAAGACCTGGAGAGCCCCGGCCTGCTTTGGGTCTCCTGCTGTGGGGCAGGTGCACCCTCCTTAGCCTGTAGAGCTGGACGTGATGGGATCACAGGAAGAGCGGATTGGGATCAGCCGGACACTCCTGCAATTACCTGCGTGAACGGCCCCGGGGTGTCCAGCTGCTGGTGCTCCTCTGAGGGCCCCTGGCTCACTCCTCAATGGAAAGGGTCAGCTGTAGTGAGATCGAGGTACCCCTCACCCCTCTCGTGTTTACACTGATGGATGCCACCAATGAAATGCAGCTCCTGTAGCAGTGCAGGACCAATTTCTGGGACCAATCCGAGGAATGCAGCTGGCATCCCTTCCTGATATTCCCATGCTTGTCTTTGCAGCTCCAGCAACTGATTTAGGACTGAGTCGATAGGCTCGTTGCCTGACTCAGACTCAGCTGAACCATAGCCTCCAGCGGTCCTCTGAGTGCCTTGGATGTCTCCGCCTCCACCTGCCATGGACCAGATTGTGCACTGTGCTTACCAGATCGTGACCCTGAACCTGTTCTAGATGTAGGTCCCACTGAGGTGTGAGTCTCTGTGCTTGTAAAGGGTGTGGTCTTCACAGGTCTTCAAGGCTGCTGTGTTCTGATTTCTCATTTGAGGTATCCTTGGGGCTGGAGCTGAGGGCATGGCTGAGGGCATCGGGCTCCTGACAGAGGTCCCTATTAAAAAAGTAGAGAGATTTAGTGCATGGTAGCCAAGTAAAAAACAGGACAGTGCACTCACAATAGCATGGACTGATGGACAATCTGGAGCAGGATCCTTCCGTGGTGTTTGCCACCCACCTCGCCACCACCACAGGCATGGTCCACGACCTTCAGGCCAACTCAATAACTCTGATTTCAAACTCCATTGAGCACTCCACCCCCGACCTGGGACATCTCCCTTGATTGTGTATGATCTTCTCCTGCATGAAGATAGATAGAGAGTGTGTGAGCAAGACACATGCCAGAGCAGATGAGAAGGATGCCTGGCATGTGTGGGTGGTGCCATGGATGGGATGAGGACACAATCTGCAGAGGAGATGAAGGTGTGTGTGAGAGAGTGAGTGGTGATGTTCATTGAGCTGGCAGTGAGTGAGATCCCTGTGAATGTCTGATATACTTGTGAGTGTGTGAGTTGAGAGTGATGAGATAGTTCACTTACCCTGGCAGCACAGAGGAGATCATTTATCCTTTCTGTAGACTGGGTGACTGACCTTTTCTGTGCAGCTTTGGCACTGACCATCGCTGCCACCACCTCCCAAACCTTTGCTTACCTTGCTCTGCCTTAAAAATGTTCAAAGACACTGCTTCCTCTGCCTTTTTAGGAAGAGAGTTCCAAAGACTCATGACCCTCGAATCAAGAATTAGGGGTCACTGTTTAAAAACAAGGGGCCGCCCATTTAAATGGAGATGAGGCAAAACTTTTTCTTTCAGAGGGTTGTGAGTCTTTCAAACTCTCTTCCTGAAATGGCGGTGGAAGCAGAGACTTTGAATATTTTTAAAAAGACAGAGGTGGGTAGATTCTTGGTGAGCAAGGGGCTGACAGGATCTTGGGGGTAGGTGGGATGCAGATTGGGGTTACTATCAGATCAGCCATTATCTTATTAATTGACGGAGCAGGCTCAAGGGACCGATTGGCCTACTCCTTCTCCTTGTTCGCATGTTCACTGGCCAAGATATGCGTTGGGATTTTTACAGCACCATGCGCTATAAGATTGACCTTATCAGCAATCTCGTAAAATCTAGCCCATGTTTGCAAAACTCAGGATATCTTATGTTAGATGTGATTCTGCTATTGGACAGCATCTGCTGAACAATTCCAAGTGTGCTAAGAATTACAAAAGCAACCAATTTAAGATTATCTGTCAGGCTCACAATGTAGCTCACTTAACGCTTACTGGAAGCTGCATATATTCACATGTAGGGACCTGTCCTCTGCAATATTTTCCCTGGAGCAGGGGAGATTGAGGGGCACATGACTGAGGTGTATAAAATTATAAGGGGCATAGGTAGGGTAGACAGGAAGGAACCTTTCGCCTTGATGGAGAGATCAGTAACCAGGAGGCATAGATTTAAGGTAAGGGGCAGGAAGTTTAGAGGGGATGTGAGGAAGAATTTTTTCACCCAAAGGGTGGTGGGAATCTGGAACTCACTGCCTGAAAGGGTGGTAGAGGCAGAAACCCTCAGAACATTTAAGAAGTATTTGGATGTGCACTTGCGATGCCATGGCATACAAGGCTATAGGCCTAGTGCAAGAAAATGGGATTAGAATAGTTAGGTACTTGTTTGACCGGCGCAAACTCGATGGGCTGAAGGGCCTTTTTCTGTGCTGTAGAGCTCTATTACTCTATGAATGGGCTGGTTCATCCACCCACGTCAGTGGGAAAACACGCCAATTCACAACAGTATATATGAGGCATGCAGTTGGTGGGCTGCACTTCACTCGGGACTGCAAGGTTTGTTTGCCTATTTTGCTTCAGTCAGCTCTCACAGTCATCAGCGCCAGGTTTCACAGATGGCACCACATCGCTTTAAGGGGAACACACAGGTAGGTCTCTACCCACCAATCAGCCATATGTGGGTGGCTTTCCAATGGCTGCAGGGCAAGATTTTGTTTGGGGAAGGGGTGACAAGTGGCCTCAAGCAAGGGAAGAGGCTGCAGGACGAGAGCTTTACTGGGGAAGGGGAGTATCCCAGGGTGTTTGTGGGGGCACATGTTGATTTGTGCAAGTGGCCTCAAGATGATGAGGACTAAGGAGGCAGTCTCCAGAGGAGATGAGGCCAGTTGGACATGTGAGGGTATGTGTGTGAGAATGGGTGGTGATGTCCCTTGAGCTGGCAGTGATTGAGATGCCAATGCATGTGTGATGGGCTTGAGTGCGTGAGTTTAGAGTGATGAGATGCTTGCCATACCCTGGCTGCATGGATGAAATTGTTCTTCCTCTATCTGCATTGGATGGCCCCTTGCGCCTGTCTTCACTGAAGAGGATACAAATAACATCCCAGAAATAATTCTGAGTCAGGAGATGAAAGGGAGAGAGGAACTTTTACAATTACAATCACCAGGGAAAGCATACAAAGAAAATTATTAGCGTGAAAAGCTGACAAATCCCTCCGACCTGACGGACTTCATCCTAGATTCTTAAAATAAGTGGTTGCTGAGATAGTAAATGCATTGTTTTCAATATTCCAAAATTCCTTGGATTCTGGAAAGGGCCAATCAGATTGGAAAATAGTGAATATGGCTCCCCTATTCAAGAAAGGAAGGAGACAGAAAGCAGGAAACTACAGGCCTTTCAGCATAACATCTGTCATTCAGGAAATTGCTGGAATCTATTATTAAGGAGGTTATAGCGGGGCACTTAGAAAATCTCAATGCAATGAGGCAGAGTCAACATGGTTTTGTGAAAGGGAAATCATGTTTGACCAATTTATTGGGATTCTTTGAGGAAGTAATAAGCAACGTGGATAAAGGGGAACCTGTGGATGTGGTGTACTTAGATTTCCTGAAGGCATTTGACAATGTGCCACATCAAAGGTTACTACGCAAAATAAGAGCTCATGGTGTAGGCGGTAACATATTAGCATGGATTAAGGATTGGCTAGCTTACAGGAAACAGAGTAGGAATAAATGGGTAATTTTTGGGTTGGCATGATGTGATGAATGGAATGTCACAGGGATCAGTGCTTAAATTATTTATAATTCATATCAATGACTTGGATGAAGGGGCCAAATATATGGTTACTAAATTTGGTGATAACACAAAGCTAGATAGAAAAATCAGAGTTATGAAGAGGACATAAGGAGTTTGCAAAGGGCCATAGATAGCTTAACTGAATCGGCAAAAATTTGGCAGTTGGAGTATAATGTGGGAAATGTGAACTTGTCCACTTAAGCAGGAAGAATAAAAAAGCAGCATATTATTTTAATGGGGAGAGATTGCTGAACTCTGAGGTACACACGAATTTGGGTGTCCTGGTACATGAATCACAAAACGTTAATATGCAGGTACAGTAAGTGACCAGGAAGACAAATGGAATGTTGGCATTTATTGTAAAGAGAATAGAATTAAAAAGTAGGAAAGTTTTGCTACAATTGTACAGGGTGTAGGTGAGACCACATCTGGGATACTGTGTTCTTTTGGTCTCCTTATTTAACAAAGGATATAAATGTGATAGAAGCAGTTCAGACAAGACTCACTCGACTGATACCTGAGATGGAAATGTTGGACAGACTGGCCTGTGTCCATTGTGGTTGAGAAGAATCAGAGATGATCTTATTGAAACATATTCTGAGCAACTTGACAGGGTGGATGCTGAGAGGATGCTTCCCCTTTTGGGAGAGACTAGATCTAGGGGACACAGTTTAAAAATACTTAAGCCAGAGATGAGAAGAAATTTTTTCTCTGAAATGGTCATTAGTCTTTGGAACTCTCTTCCGAAGAGAGCAGTGGAGGCAGGGTCATTGGATATTTTTAAGGATAATTAGATAGATTCTTTTCTTGTTTAACAAGGGAGTCCAAGGTTATCGGAGTTTGGCAGAATGTGGAGTTGAAGCCACAATCAACCATGATCTTATTGAATGACGGAGCATGAGGGGCCAAATGGCCCACTGCTGCTCCTAATTCATGTGTTTGTATGTACCACACGCATTTTCATAAATGCACAGTAATGCTAATTTAGACTTTATTATTTTCCCCCTTATGCTGAACCCACCTCCTACCTTGCCTTGTCTTTTTCTGGTGTATATCTGTCTCTCCCAGTATTCTGTGCACCTTGGTATTCCTCTTTAGCCTTAGCAACTGGTTTCCATAACACCGCCAAGTTAGTTCAGTGTGCAAGTAATTAGGAAAGCTAATAGAATGTTATAAATTATTGCAAGGGGAATTGAATATAAAAGTAGGGAGGTTATGCTTCAGTTGTACAGGGCACTAGTGAGACCACATTTGGAGTACAGTGCATGGTATTGGTCACTGTATTTAAGGAAGGATGTAAATGCATTGGAAGCAATCAGAGAAGGTTTATCAGACTAATACCTGGAATGGGTGGGTTGTCTTATGAGGAAAGGTTGGACAGACTAGGCTCTTATTCACTGGGGTTTAGAAGAGTAAGAGGCGACTTGATTGAAACATGTAAGATCCAGAGGGGTCTTGACAGAGTGAACATGGAGAGGATGTTTCCTCTTGTGGAAGAATCTAGATCTAGGGGTCACTGTTTAAAATTAAGGGGTCACCCATTAAAACAGAGATGAGGTGAAATTTTTCACTCAGAGGGTCATGAGCCTTTGGAACTCTCTTCCTGAAAAGGTGGTGGAAGCAGAGTATTTGAATATTCTTATGGCAGAGGTGAATAGATTCTTGGTAAGCAAGGGGCGATAGGTTACCAGGGGTGCTTGGGATGCAGATTTCAGTTTATTATCAGAACAACCATTATCTTATTAAATGGCAGAGCAGGCTCGAGGGGCTGAATGGCCTGCTCCTGTTTCTTGTTCATATGTTCGGATGTTAAACTCTCCCCATTAGCGTTAACAAATCTTCCTATAAGGAAATTGGTCCATTCTCTGTTTTGGTGCAACTTGTCTCCCCCAGAACTGGACCCAATGGTGGAAGAATCTAAAACCCTTCCTCCTGCACCATCTTTGTAGCCACGCATCCATCTGCTTTATCCTTCCTTTTCTGTACTCACTTGTAAATGGAACCAGGAATAATCTGGAGATTTAGGTCCTGCTTGCTAATTTCCTATCCAGCTCCCTAAATTCTGACTGCAAGACCATGTCCCTCTTTCTACATATGCCATTGATACCGATGTGGGTCACGACTGCCAGCTGTTCACTCTCCCCCTTCAGGGTACTCTGCAACCATTCAGTCACCTCCTTGATTCTGGTACCAGGAAAGGAGACAACATACCATCCTGGATTCACATCTGCAGCTGCAGAATCACCTAGCTGTGATTCTGTTCCCCTGGCTATTGAATCTCCTACCACTATGGATCTTCTAATCTTCCTTGTATACCCCACATCTATAAACATGCCATCCATGATGCTCTCAAGCTTGTGAATGTACTTCAGTGACGCCAACTGCTGCTCAAGCTCTGAAATCCGAAGTTCAAAGTGCTGTAGCTGATGACACTTCCTGCCCAAATGGTTATCAAGGACACGGGAAGCATCCTGGAGATCCCATATTACACAGGATGCACACTCGAGAGGTCAAAGCTGCACTGCTATTTGTCTATTTATAAAACTTGCCACTTAAAAAAGACTCACCAGCTGCTCACTTCCGAAGAAGAATCATATTGGACTCAAAATATTGATTCTGTTTCTCTCTCCACAGATGCTGCCAGAGCTGCTGAGTTTTTCAATCACTTTGTTTTTATTTTAGCTACTCATTTCCCCTCTGCTGATGTCACTTAAATATAGGGAAGTTCGCTTAAATGTTTTGCTTAACCCTGATTATGTAAAAAAAAATGATATTTTGAATTTCCCAGCTCCTTAGATTGTTGCCCTAACTTTGGAGAAGGGGAAACACAGCAACGATATTCACTAGCCAATCAACTCATCACTCTCTCTGCAACCCTCTTTATCTCTCTCTCTCTCTCTCTCTCTCTCTCTTTCACTCCACCAATCCTTTTTATCTTTTATCCCCCACTGCTGCTACTATCCCCAGTCAGGTCTGCGGCCTTTTCAATCAAGGACTGCCTCCATGTATGTTCATATGGCAAGCTGGGGCACTTCAGTGCCCGAATGAGCCCTTTCACTTGCATTGGGTGCTCTTTTCTCCTGCAAGTCAAGAGAAAGAGCTAAGACAATGTTGGTCTCCCTCATCACTTCCAGCAGAACAGTCACATGAGATTTGACAATCTCCAGAGTTGTAAGTTTTAAGGCTTGGGAGTCATGGGGCAGAGTTTTCCAAACCCTTTGGCAGTGGGCGGGATAGGTGGCATGCGTGGAAAGTATGGCGTGACCTGCTTTATGATGGCGTGATGGCAGGTCACGATTCTCCGTTCAGCCCGCTGACAGTAGGCCATGTTTCCCGCCATCGGTCAGCAGGGAGCTAATTATAATACACCAGCATATAATTAAAAGGCTATCCTGCCAGGCTCTTGGAACCCCGCCATATTGTCCGTCCACATCAGCGGGAAAGCACGCCGACGTGTTTCACAACAGCATGCAGGCACGTGCACTTGGCGGCCTTCACTTTGGGGGAGCTGAGGTGAGTGAGCAGCAGTGTTCTCCATAGCATGCCTGTTGTTTACAGGCCCCATGGGCACCGGGTTTGGGGGCTGTTGGTGGGGGGGGTTGCTAGGGCTACTGATGTCTGGCCCTGGAGGTGGCTGGGGGGGGAGTGTCTGGGGGCAAGTGCTGGCCAGCCTCGGAGGCAACTGCTGAGGGGTAGGCGGGGTGTTCGGAGGCAAGTGCTGGCCGGCCTTGAAGGCGACCCTTGTTGGTGGAGTTGGGGAGTGGGTGTTGGGGTCAAGTGCTGCCCTGGCACTGTGTCCAGCGCATAGGCAGAGGCGGGGGTCAGAGTAAGCGAGGGAAGTGGCCACGCATTAGGGACATCTATATAAACTGACCATGACCCTGCAACTGAGGCAGATCAGGTGCAACCACAGTGATATGATTGGGGTCATGCTCCTAGCCCATGCAAGCAATGCGGTGGCACCAAAGGACGACCAAGTGCTCCATACCTTACCATCCCCAGCACCTCCCCTCCCGTTCCCCCAGAACAGACTTCAAGTCCGCCACCACTTTATTGGATCGTGGGGCTGTACAATCTCCTCTTCAACGTTGGCCATGTAGCAGTCGCTGCTGAAGGCGCTCACAGCTCCTTGCAATCTCAGCATCGCGGTTTAGACCAGTATCCTCCATGTGGCAGGTTGACAGGGCAGCCATGCAGCGCGCTCATCTCTGGCCGTCCGAGGGGTGACCTCTCTGGGAAGCTTTAAGGGGTGGTCACACAGAGCCAGGAAAGGTGCTAAATACAGCCATGATAACCACATCTCTCCTTCTCTCTTTCCTGCTGCAGAACGACCACATCAGTATCATGGATCCTGGTGACCTAGCTGGATGCTTGATGGCCTACATAAACCGTAGAAGACTGAGGAGAGAGCAACTGAGGCTCCTGGCTGTGCAAAGGCAGGAGCAGCAACCTCATGAAGAAGGGGCAGCAGGGCCTCCTGCACACGCTGCCCAGGAGCGACAGCAAGCCATGGCTGGTCAGTGCCTAGCGACACCCAGAATCCATAGACACAGCCTGCCATTCCTCCAGACGATTGAGAACCAGAGTTGCCGATGCCTGCACATGTCTAGGGACCTGGTGGCTCACATCTGCCACTTACTGCAGGGCTTGGCACCAAGGGGACATGGAGGGCATCCGGTGCCAGTAGCTGTGAATGTGACCACAGCGCTCAATTTCTCTGCCAGTGTCTCCTTTCAGGGCTCCACAGGTAACCTCTGGGATTTCACAATCTGCAACTAACAAATGCATCCATGAGGTCACGGATGCCATCTTCTCTATGGCACACAACTTTGTGCATTTTGCCTGGGACCGATACAGCCAGGATGCAAGGGCCATTGGGTTCGCCCTAATCTCAGGATTCCCACAGGTGCAGGGTGCAATTGACTGCACTCATGTGGTGCTCAGGTCTCCATCGTTACACCCAGTGGACTTCATCAACAATAAGGGCTTCCACTCACTGAATGTGCAGCTGGTATGCAACCATCAGAAACACACCTTGCAGGTGTGGCGGTTTCCAGGGAGTATGCACAACGCCTACATCCTGAGTCGCTCGCAGATCCCTGTAGTCTTCCAGGGTCCACAGAAGCTGCAGGGTTGGCTCCTTGGTGACAAGGGCTATCTATAGAGATGACACCCATGCAGTGGCCTCAGACTGCAGCAGAGCAACACTATAATGAGGCTCGTGCAGCAGCTCACAACTTGGTGGAGCAGACCATCGGGATGCTGAAGATGCGGTTCCGGTGCCTGGACCAGTCTGATGGAGCCCTGCAATACAGTCCGCAGAGGGAGTCACGCATCTTTGTTGTGTGCTGCACCCTTTACAACCTGGCACTCCAAGCTGGCTGAGGAGGAGATGGAGGAGCTGGAGGTCTCCTTGGATGAGGAAGATGCCAACGGGGATGAGGGTGAGGGGCTCATCAAAGGTGATGATGATGGGGATGAGGCTCTTGCATTGGCTAGATGAGGCAGACGCACTCGGGAGGCCCTCATAGCTGCCAGATTTGTGGAGGATGATGACAACATGCGGTGAGGTGTTCCCATAGATCCTCACATCGCAGTTGTGAATGTTTGACTCCAGCTTGGCTTATGGCAGCACCAGTACGCTCCTGTCATGGAGATGCAGCGGAGGTTCTAATAGTCGCTCGATCACAGGAGGATGATGACAACATGCAGTGAAGACGCTCCATAGATCTTCTCATAGCCTCTGAGAATGTCTCACTCCTGTCTGGCCGAGGGCAGCTCACTTGGGCTCCATGATCAGGGCCGTATCAGAAACGCAGCCATGAAACTTTAGATGCATCTGATGCTGTGTCCGCTTTCAGCATCTCAGCCCTTGAGGAGCTGGTGCACAGCATCACTGGTTGCAGATGCTGGTGTGATGGGGGCCAGCCCCACCTTAAAGGTGCTGAGAACACACAGAGAATGAGAGAACTCTGTGGCGCCTACCCACTATATTCTGGCAGCAATGACCAGTACCGCCGAGGTGCAGGCATCAGTAATGTTTCCAGGGAGTGTGAGGCTGGACCATCACTGTGGTCTGAAGGCTGCACAGAGCACAGGGAAGAAGCCCTGGACTGAGACACCTGCCTTTTATCTTGTACAGAAAGGTTTCACATCTGAGTGACAAGAACACTGCTCATCAGAACAAGGAGCCACAGCAGGGAGACATTCTTAGGAGTTTATTGACAATAGTGAATTTTATGTACAAGTGATTACCACCCGTGCCTAGCTGTGCAACTACTTTTACCTAACTTTCCTAACCCTGCCGCTACATCTTGGTGCTGCCCAGACATCCACAGCAGAGGTGGAGGCAACCTGCTGACTGTGAAGCCCTGTCTGTGATGACTTTGCCAGGTGTCCTCTGGAGGGCGGAGATTTTCTGGGCCCTGGTCTTCTTTCAGGGTCCTGCTGTATGGCAGTGGCACCCTCCTCGGCCTGTGAAGCTGGAGCTGCAGAGGCCACAGTAAGAGAGGATTCGGATGGGCTGGTCATTCCCAGAGTGACCTGAGTCGATCCTCCTCCCTATGGGTGCCCAAAGGGCCACTAGCTGACTCTGTGAGTGGAAGGGGTAGCTGGAGTGAGACCAAGTGGCCCCACACCCTTTCGTGTACACACTTTTTGAGGCCAACTATGGCATCAACGATGGAATTCAGCCGCATAGCAGTGCAGGAGTGATGTCCTGGTCCAAGATCTCCATGGTGGCTGCCATACTGCCAGTGTTGACCTCGGTGCATTGCAATGCCGGTACTATCACCTCAGCTTGAAGACGGACAGGCTTCTCCATCATGCCTTGCAATCTGAGACATCTCTTCCTAATGTCCCCTAGCTTGTCTTTGCAGTTCCAGCAACTGTGACATGACCGAGTCCAGAGGCTCGTCACCTCACTCGGACTCAGCAACATTCTGGCCTCCGGCAATCCTCCAAGTGCCGGGGACCTGGGAAGTCCCTGCCTCCGCCTGCTGTGGATCAGAAAGTGCGATGTGCCCACCAGATTGTGATGCCGAGGCTACTGTAAAGCTAAGTCCCATCAAGGTGTGTGTCTCTGTGCTGGTGGAGGGTGTGGGTGAGAGCTGTGACGGGACTTCAGGGAAGGTGCCTCCAGATTCCTCTTCAGCGCTTCTTTGGGGCTTGATTGGAGGCCCTGGGTCATGAGTTCTGTTTGGCAGACATGCCTGTGAAAGTAAGGAGAGATAATTATTGCATGGCAGTGGCCTGTGAAAGAAGACAAGTCACTCACGGCATGGTTGTCTGATGGATGTTGCGCTGCTGAATTCTCACTCAGTAGAGAAATGCCGACCTCACTGTCAGCACAGGACTGGTCCCGGTCATTGCTGGCCAGCTGGATGGCTTTGTTTTTCGAATTCTGTCAGAATTTTGATCTCCGGCATCCCTCCGCATGTCTGCGACCTTTCCCTCCTGTTGTGAGCCAGTTTGTCCTGCATGGATAGGGATGGGGAGAGTGTAATGGATGCCTGCCAGGCCAGATGATAAGTATGCCTGGCCTGTGTGGGTGGTGAGTAGTCCCATGGATGGGATGAGGGCAATGACAGTATGTGTGAAAGAGTATATGGCAGGGAGTGAGGGCCCTGTGACATGGGATTGTGAGTATCAGAGTTGGGAGTGATGAAAAGAGTGACTTACCCTGGCAGAATGGAGGAGCTCATTCATAATTTTTGTGGTATTGGCTGGCTGTCCTCCTCTGCAGGGCATTTGCACTGACCACCGCTGCCACCGCCTCCCAAGCCAGGCTAGTGACTTTGCTGCTGATCCTGCGGCCAGACCGGTGGTAGAGGCTGGCCTCCACGGCATCCAGCAGTTGCTTGAGGGACCTGTCATTGAAGCTGGGGCTGTAGCATTTTTTCCTTTGCTGGCCATGTCCTCCCGGGCAGCGGTGGTGCGCTCGTGGCGCGCTGGTAGCGATGAGCACTTTGCTGGCGGCTGCCTTTTAAAGATGGCAGCTGGCATGATGCAACAGCGGGGTGATGGCGGGAGGACAAATGAAAGCCCGCCCGCCATGGAAACAACGTGTTTTGCAGGAGTGGATAAATAATGAGGCGGGTTCAGGATGATATGGCGTGAAAGCCCATCATTTTCGTCAGCAGTTTGGACTCCAATTTACCTGCCCATTTCCTCACTTAGTGCAATTCTGGGAAAATTCCAATTACCCAAAATAGGCAGTCAAGAACTCATAAGTGATTTTAAGATAGTTTTCAGTTGATTAAGAGGCAACAGGTTAGATACGCTAAATAGCTAGGAAAAGCATATGAACCATGAGAGATGAGAGCAATTTACTGATCCAGAGGGCAAACTGATGGATGGCATGGGGTCAGTGTTGATTTCTCTAGCTTATGGCAGCAGCCTTCTTCTCTCTAGTCGAAGTGTTAGGAAACTCTTACGCCGGGCTTCCTTCTCTGAAGAAGGCAACTGCATGACGAAGATTGCCTCCTGCCTCCCAGAAACTGTTAATATACTTTATTTCTAGGGGCTATTTATTTAACCTAGTCACTCACTTGTTCGAATAGCTCTGGGCAATGACCGCAGGACAGGTATCCAATGTTTCAGGGTGTATTTCCTTATCCATCACTTTAGCTTAAGATCATCTTTTAGTATACCTCATGCTGGTAGCCATTTGCTAGGTTTTGCTAGACAATTGGTATAGATAAGAGATATAAGATGCCATCCTATCAACTTGAGGATGTCAACATTGAAGCCTTAACCAGGAGACCTCGACATTTTTAGGGACCGTTTGTGTTTCACAGAGTAGAGAAACCACTTTTTTGCAAGATGACCTCATGCTATGCCTACTAGTACCATTTCTTAATGTTGCCTCCTCCACGATAACATTAGATTTGTGTGCTTTGTTCAGGGCTCAGTAATACTCCTGGGCATCCATTTCTCCCATGTTCAAGAGCACCATGTGCACCCAGGTTCTGCAGCTCATGTATAGACTGGTGACTACAGACTTGTGTCTGTAGTGTCTCACGTGTGTCTCGTACAGCACTCACCTTGCTAAACCTAAGAAGTTCATTGAAATGCTTGTGGCACTGAATCCTTGTCCTCTTCATAACACGGTGGCTACTTATAGCATGAACCACCTACAAACATGCCTCCTTCATTTGGCTGGATGGCCTTCTCCTACTGCTTCCATGGAAAAGAATGCTTCTCCATGTTGCACAACCTTCAAAAGTGCCCCTAAGAAGGCATCAGAGAAACACAGAGCAGTCCTGCTACAGGTGCCTGTCCTGGTACTGACTCTGCTTCTCTATCTGTGGATGAAACAGCCAGCACCATGACTGCTGCTGTTTTTCCTTTAAATTCTGTACAGATTCAACCTAAACCACCACTAATTGGATTGGGATCTCGACCCATGCCCAATTAGTGGCCTTTTCTTCTAAAATCTGTCACACATCTATTTTCGATGGGGTGTGGGGTCAGGACCCAGAAGTTCGCCCAATGTTGGGTCTGAACCCCAGAATAAAAATTCAGCCCCTGGGCTCTTCACATGCACAGTTTTGCCTGAAAATCCAGAAGCTGATGTCAGTGATTTTACACTTACCCATAGGGTGCTCTGCTGAGGCTGCAATCAAGTAGAAATTATTGAATTGTTGACAATATTTTCTTTTACTCCGTTAGTTTCGCTGCAAAAATCTTTGAAAAAGTTATGCATTGTTAATGAGGTGTAACTGGGTTTTAATAGTGTATTAAGTTCATAATTGCTACCAAAAAACTCTCTGACTCTGGAATACTAATATTTATATTTATGGAATTTTGAATTTCTTCATTATGATAAATTTTACATTTTATTTACTTGTTTATACCTTAATTTCTACCTTATTTCCAACCATTTATTTCACACTTTGTAAATTTTATTTAAAGGTGAAAAATTTAGTTCATTTTACTTTCTGGTTTGCTCCCTGTAAGAGTACTTAATGGGGTTGGCTGCTTACCCTGTATGATGACACCACTATTGATATGGCCCCAGACTCAAACTGACTTTTGCTTCTTCAGTTTCTGCTTCGGTTGTGTCAGCATCACAGATTACCATCCATATTCTGCCAACATTTACAAATGTGGTTAACAGTGACATAATGACCACTTAGGCCAGAATTTTCTCAACGGCATGCGAGGGCGAGCATCCTGACGTCACCACGTACCATCGCGATATTTAGGTGGGCAGGCGTGCAAAGTTCTCCGATGTGCGGCCGCCATTAGGTAATCACCCACTCAAGGCCCTTGAGGCAGCAATTGTCTGTTATTTTTCAGGGCCAGTGCGATCTTCAGGACGTCGCATGGGCGCAATAGCAGGCGGGTAGGCCACATTTGTATAAACCTCATCCACGGGTGGGGGGTTGCAAGTGGTATTTGTTAGATATTTAATTGTGAAACTTACTGATACTTGCCTGTGTGAGCAAGAATACTTCAAAACTCTTCACAGCTGCATGGACAGGAGTAATAGCCATCAGGTCAGGACTCTACAGTAAAGATCATTTCTGGGGCCTGCAGGTTTCAGGAAGCCTTCCCTTGGCCTGGGAATGGGAGTTGTGCTTTCCACTGGAGGCACCTCCGCTGAGGAGGAAGGGAGGGCCAGAAGAGGGAGGAGGCCAGGAGTCCACAATCAGCCTCCAGGGGAGCCATCTTTGGGAGGAGAAGTCCAAGGTGGAAGGGGCGGCAGAAGACGCCACTATCCTGCTGCCAGGGTATAAAGGCGGCGAAGCAGCTACCTCAATATGTCTGAGGTGCAGTGCCGAAGGAGGCTCCGTCTCTCAAAGGAAACAGTCACCTCCAACTGTCAGATGATAGGCCCTGAGATCTGCGCAAACTATGTGGGTGGGCACCCCATGCCAGTGGCGCTGAAGGTCACGGCTGCCCTCAATTTCTATGCCTCCAGCTCTTTCCAGGGGTTGATGGGTGATCTTTGCGGAGTCTCCCAGTCAGCTGTCCACATTTGTATCAAGCAGGTTATAGACACTCTGTTCAGGCATGAATTGACTTTCGTCCTCTACCGCTGGGATGAGGCCAGCCAGACAGAGCGAGCCAGAGGCTTCGCAGCGATTGCTGGCTTCCCCTGCATCCAGGGTTCAATCGACTGCACACGTGGCCATCATGGCGCCAGTGGGTGAGCCGGGTGCCTTCGTCAACAGAAAGGGATTCCACTCCTTGAGCATGCAGATAGTGTGTGATCACAAGATACAGATTCTGCAAGTCTGTGCAAAATACCTAGGCAGCTCCCACGGCGCTTACATCCTCAGACATTGCCAGGTTCTAAGGCTCTTCAGTGCTCCAGCCTGGCTGGATGGATGGCTGCTAGGTGACAAGGGCTAACCTCTCAAAAGGCAGCTCATGACGCCTCTCTGCCATCTAAGAACAGAAGCTGAGCAGCAGTACAATAGGAGATACACCTCCACAAGGGCGATGGTAGAGAGAACCATAGGTCTTCACAAGATGTGCTTCCGATGCCGGGACCATTCAGTGGGCGCACTCCAACGCCCCCCAGGTCGTGGGTCACTGATAGCGGTTGCATGCTGTGCTCTCCACAATCTTACGCTGGAAAGGGGCGGCGCAGTGGACGAAGAAGATGTTGACACAAAAACATGAATACCTGGAAAAACTCAGCAGGTCTGACAGCATCTGCGGAGAGGAATAGAGTTAATGTTTTGAGTCCAAATGACTCTTCATCAGAACTAAGGAAAAAAGAAAAGAGGTGAAATCCATCTACATATGTAGACGCAGTTGCTCCGGTTGCACACGATGAGTCCAGCAGTGAACCCGAGGATGAGCACGCACAGGTGAACACTGAGGGGGTAGATGCTGACCTGAGCACACTCCAGAGAGTCAGGGACACCTGGGAGGCGTAAATCCAACGAGCCTTCAGCTAGCACACCACAGATGGACCTCCAACACAAGCCAAGGCTGCAGGCTCCATACTCGATACCTGAGTGCAAAATCTGCTTGGATAGGAACATTAACTAAGGGCTTTGTCAGAAAAGCTCAATGTCACACAACTCACTCATAACATCATGGGTAACCATCCACCTGCAAAAGAAAGGTGTCATCCTGAGCCATGCTCACATATCAAAATTTAATGATTTAACAAAAGGAAGCTCAGAAAAAAATAATTACAAAGGTATAACACATCACACCAAGTGGTCATGAACTAATAGTGGGGCAACATAAAGGTGAGAAACCTGTGGTGTGCCTTAAGTTTATACTTACGGGTGCTACATCTAGGTGCTCTCTCCTCACTGGCACTGGCATGTGAGACAGCCTGCTCACTGTGCTGTTCTGTCGGCCTCGATGATCTTGGCGGCCGTCCGCTGGCCTGTGGAGCCTTTGATGGCCCTGCCTGGGAGGGAGCGGCCAGTTCCACAGCTGGCATCTTCCCAGTCACCGCAGCCCCATCGAATGCCACGGTCTCTAGCAGAGGGGCAGAAGAGCTGCTGCCCTCATTCGGAGTGCCCTGAGAGAAGCCCGTGGAGACGATAGGCAGCTGCGCCGACGTGAGGTCGTCTCAGACCATCCTGCTCACCATAGATGGATCGGCACCAAACTAGGATACTTGGTGCCCAAACCATCTCCCACACTAGCACTGACCAGCTGAGGTCAATGCTGCTGTGAGGGCTTGCAGGTCCATGCACAACCCCAGGAAGCCCCAATTGCTGGTCTGGAGGAGCTTCTCCAAAGAGTTGCCACTCTCTTCATGGAGGAAGCATGGCGCTCGACCATGAGGCTCATTGCATCAGTGATGCTCCACGTGGACTCCTGCAGCACGGAGACCATGTCACGCATAGCTTCATGTATCTCCGCCAGATCCTCCCGCACACCCCTGCTGCACTTCCAGCATTTGCTGCCTGATGGACAACTCCAGAGGCACATCATCAGCCTCTGACCGAGCATGTGCCTGGTCCCCTGCAGTCCTCCGACTGCTGGTGCCACGGGCATTCTCTGTCTCCACCTTCACCTCAAGCGAGTGTGACGTGCTCTCACCGCTGTGCCCCGGGACACTAGCCGATGATATAATTCCCACCGAGGTGCTAGTATCTGCGCTGGTGCCTGCCAGGCAGAGATTGTGTGACGCTGGTGAGTCAAAATGTTCAGAGCCCTCAGATGTGAGAGTTGGCCCCTCTGCCTCTTCCTCCCAGCCCTGCTCCGGTGACGCTGAAAGGAAGAACAAGAACATTTGATTAGTTAAAATGGAGACAATGTCAATGTGCATGCCTGTCCCTCGGATCATTATGCATTCATCCTTCCAAAACCAATGGTCATCCCGTGTTGCAAATTTAAATCATTTAGCATTCAGCAGTGCCATGGCTGCTGGGACACACATGGTGACCTTAGTGCTCGGCAAACAGGCTGGCTACCTAGGTGCAGATCGCATATGCTGTACAGTGTCATCTGTGGGTGCAGAACCACTCTCAGCACAGATCCTTTCTGCCCCATGCAGCACATGCCCAATGCTGTAACAGCACTCAGAGTCCAGCGAAAGTCTGCCAGCTGCATGTGACCTCTGCCAACATGGACAACTCCACTGAGGCGCACCACATCTCATGTCAGCAGGCACATCTGACCAGAGCATGTGCCTGGTCCCCTGCTAGTTGCCTCCGACTGCTGGTGTTCCACGGGCATTCCTCTGCTCTCAGTCACCTTCCACCTCAAGCGAGTGTGACGTGCTGCTCATCCGCTGTGCCCCGGGACACTAGCCGATGATATTCAATTCCACACCGAGGTGCTAGTATCTGCGCTGGTGCTTCGCTGCCAGGCAGAGATTGTGTGACGCTGGTGAGTCAAAATGTTCAGAGCCCTCAGATGTGAGAGTTGGCCCCTCTGCCTCTGTGCATGGCACCTCTCCGATCCATGGCCATCTGCTGAAATCTAGTCACGATTGCCAACTGGGTCTGGCCTCCGCCAGTCCGCATCCGCTCGGTGGCATTGTGTGCAGTCTTCTCCTGAAAAGGAGAGAAGAGCATCGATTAGTCCAGCCTGTACCTGGATTCTCATCACATCCCTGCCACCCCAACCAGAGTGGGACATTGCAGTGCTCTAGTTCCCTGTTACCTCGCAGCTGCCACACACTCACACAAAGAAGCCAGGGCTGACCACCCCCCCCCCCACCTTGCCCAAATGCTGCCTCCAGCACATTTGACAACACAAGGTGTAGCCTTGCAAAGCAAGGAGGCACAAGCACATGGAATGCAAATCCAGCAGATGGATTGGCGCCACACCACCTAGAAGCTCCCCTCCCAGAATGTTAGCACCAGATCTCTGACATGCTTTGCTATTCTAGCACTATACCTAGGTGCAGATCCTTGCATTTGCTCATGAATCTGTACTCTGGGTGTCAGTGTCACACATGCTGTGGGTGCAGAACCACTCTCAGCACTTCCCTCTCAGGGTGAACTAGGCATGGGCAATTTCTGCTGGCCCATGCAGCAAGGGAAACATGCCGTGAAGGATTCAATGCTGTAACAGCACTCAGAGTTGTTGGGAGGGGGGTGGTGGTGGGGGTGGGGGGTGGCACTTAGGCGAAAGTCTGCCAGCTGCATTAAGTGACCTCTGCCAACATGGTATTCACCCTTCGGAGGTCGTTGATTCTCTTGCGGTACTGGACCCACGTGTGTCGCACCACATCATGGGAGCTCACTGTCTTGGCCACCTCCTCGCAGGCACATTTGGTCAGGTTGGGGGGGCCTCCTCCTCCCGTCACTGAGAAGCAGGATCTCCCACCCACGTAAAATGGCGGTGCGCAGCAGATTGCGAGCATCAATCGTCTGAATACCCAATCAGGAGAAAATTCTCCCCAAAGCGTTTGTTTATTTTCTAAAATGTTGCAGTTTTCCCTGTGACGCACTGTGTAAATGTATCTTATGATACGGCACTAAGCTTCACACCACAGGGAAAGGTCCAAGTTCACTTCCTGGTCTGTGCTGAATTAGTTGATTTTTCATGTAATGATGTTGATGATACACTTGGCCTCTATCTCCCTTAGCTACAGTGGAGAAAATCAGTCAGGGTTATAACTCAAGCTTATTGGAAGGTGCCAATTTAGACAGGACTGGGTAAATTCCAATACCCATCATGATTGGTAGTTAGTCTAGGCGCATGCAATAATGGCCTCCAGAGCAAAGTACCCTAAAGACTGCCATCATCTGCCATATCTCACTGTATGTTGCTTTTTGTAGGACAGGAAGGAGAAAAGGGTAAGAAAATTGTGGAGGGAGCAATTATTTTTTAACTTGTTTTTTTTTATTTTGTAGATACTGCAAACAAAGTCCTTTTGGCACTTTTCACTGGTGAAATGCTGCTTAAGATGTACAGTCTTGGACTTCAAGCTTACTTTGTATCACTCTTTAACCGTTTTGACTGTTTCATTGTCTGTGGGGGAATCCTTGAGACTATTCTAGTGGAGACCAAGATTATGTCCCCACTTGGTATTTCAGTGCTTCGCTGTGTGCGGCTTCTGAGGATATTTAAAATTACAAGGTAATAAGTTATTTTTTTCATTTTTTGATATTTACATTTTTATCAAACAAATAAAATGTATGCATACCTGTCAGGGTAAGAATACAATTATATAAAGGAATCAAATGGATTGACCCGATCACTTATAAGTGCTGCAGTAATGAATAATTCAACACCATTAATTAGACATAACTTATAATGTATTCTGTTCAACACATAAATTAAAAATTAATCTGCAAATCATTAGGTAAGATAAATACAGATAACCAAGGAGAACTTCAGTGATATTTGTGATTTTGCACATTTGATCAAGAATGGACAGAAATCAAGCAACGTAAATATTCATTATTTTATTGTTGTAAAATATAGAATTTCTCTCAGTTTAGAATACCTTTATTTTGAACAGATTAATTAAGCTCTCAAATCAATTGCAGTTGCATTAATTAGAACAGGATGTAACGCCCTCTGCATTAAAATATGAAATTTTGGGACTGCATTCTCATGTGCGGCATAAATACTTGGAAACTATATAAATTGAGTATAAAATAATAAATCTATTAAGAATTAATTTCCAAAAAGGAACTCTTTTTATTTTAAGTAAATGGTAAATTTAGGGATTGGATGGTGGTTTGGAAAGATAGCATTCTCCTTTTATCTGTGATAAATTTTGAATGCAACCCAAACTAATAGGATTAAACTTTTGATCATTCATTAGAGAACTTGATGGTGCAGTGGGTGACTGTCACTTTCAAATCCACTTATGCACTGTAAAAATATCTAAATATTATTTAGCTAAAGCAAAAGAGGCATGTCAAAACCAGTCTGGAAGAATTAAGATAATAAAGCACTTAAGAATGTCAGTCCTGAAATTGTGAATAAGTGCATAATTACCTTCTTTGTTTCTATTTTTAGATATTGGAATTCCTTGAGTAACTTGGTAGCTTCCCTTTTGAATTCAGTTCGTTCAATTGCTTCTTTATTGCTGCTCCTCTTCCTTTTTATCATCATTTTTTCACTCTTGGGCATGCAACTTTTTGGAGGAAAGTTCAATTTTGATGAGATGGAAACAAAACGGAGTACATTTGATAACTTTCCTCAGTCCCTTCTCACTGTCTTCCAGGTATGTATTGGTTACTTTTAACACTATATACATTGTCAAAGCGCTGGTTGCAGCCTGGTAACTATATTATTAGCATAGTTAACTCCAAATGAATAAAACATTTTTAAACCTTTATTTATCCATTGTCCTAAATGCAAAGTACTTTATATGGTTACACTTATTGACTTGTTTATCTTGCAGGATCATAAATTAGTTAATGAGATTTCCTCAATGATTGTCCCACTTTGCTATCATAACTCCAGCTTGAAGGAAGTTATATGCCCAGCACAGGGTCCACACTGGAGGGTAAGCTTCCTCAACATGACAGAGCAAGAGTATCTCAGGGTACTCAGGCTTTTGCGATAGTAATTTCTGATATCGGCGGCCTCCTGGAAGAAGACCTTCTTCCAAGAGGGCCAGGTGGATGCACTTTACCAATGACTGTCAAAATCACTACAGACCTGAATTTCTTCACCCCTGGTCCTTCCAGGAATCTACTAGTGACATCTTCAAGATCTCTCAGTATGCTGCCCATAAGGCATTTGATAAGGTGACACATCAATGGTTATTGTGGAAAATAAAAGCTCATGTTGTAGGGGTAACATATTGGGATGGATAGAAAATTGGCTAGCTAACAAGAAACAGAAAGTAGGCATAAATGGGTAATTTTCTGGTTGACAAGATGTAATGAGTGGTGTGCCACAGGGATCAGTGCTGAGGCCTTAACTTTTTTACAATTTATATAAATAACTTGGATGAAGGGACCAAAGGTATGGTTGCTAAGTTTGCTAATGATACAAAGATAGGTAGGAAAATAAGCTGTGAAGAGGGCATAAGGAGGGTACAAAGGGATATAGATAGTTTAAATGAGGAGGCCAAGATCTGGCAAAAAAGAGTATAATGAAGAAAAATGTGCAATTGTCCATTTTGGCAGGAAGAATAAAATAGAAGAGTATTATCTAAATGGTGAGAGATTGCAGAGCTTTGAGGTGCAGAGGGACATGGGTCTCCTAGTGGATGAATTGCCAAAGGTGAATATGCAGATACAGCAAGTAATTAGGAAAGCTACCATTTATTGTGAGGGGAATTGAATATAAAAGTAGAGATGTTATGCTTCAGTTTACAGGGAATTGGTGAGACCACATCTGGAGTACTGTGTACACTGTTGGTCTCCTTATTTAAGGATGTAAATATATTGGAAGTAGTTCAGAGGAGGTTTACTAGACTAATACCTAGATGCGAGGGTTGTCTTATGAGGAAAGGTTGGACAGACTAGGCTTGTATCCGCTGGAGTTTAGAAGAGTAAGAGGTGACTTGATTGAAACATATAAGATCCTGAGGGGTTTTGACAGGGTGGATGTAGGAAGGAAATTTCCTCTTGTGGGAGAATCTATAACTAGGTGTCACTGTTTAAAAATAAGAGGCCACCCATTTAAGACAGAGATGAGAAGAATTTTTTTCTCTCAGAGGGTCATGAGTCTTTGGAACTCTTTTCCTCAAAAGGTGATGGAGCAGAGTCTTTGAATATTTTTAAGGCAGAGCTAGATAGATTCTTGATAATCAAGACCATAACTTTGGTCTGCAGGTTACACACTTCACAGGGAAGAGGCCCTGGACTGAGACACCTGCCTTTATCTTTTGTAGGAAACAAGGTTTCACATTTGAGTGACACAAACACTGCTCATCAGAACAAGGCCGTTACATCTTTGTTCTCCCCTGACATCCACAGCGGAGGTGGAGACAGCCTGATGACTGCTATGCCCTGTCTGTGATGACCTTGACTGGCATCCTCTGAAGGGCTGAGACCTGGAGGACCCCGGCCTGCTTTTGGGGTCCTGCTGTGTGGCAGTGGCACTGTTGTCAGCCTGTGGGGCTGGATGCTGGGATCACAGGAAGAGGGGATTAGGATGGGCTGGACACTCCCCAAGTCATCTGGATGGATAGCTCTGGGGTGTACATCTGCTGATCCTCCTCCCAGTGGGTGTCTGAGCATCCCTGGCTGTCTCCTTGAGGAGAAGGGGAAGCTGGAGTGAGATTGAGCTGCCCTGCACCCGTCTTGACATTGTTGGAGGCCAACTATGGCATCAGCGATTGAGTTCAGCCCGCGCAGCAGTGTAGGACTAATGTCCTGAACCAAGATCTACATGACGGCTGCCATCCAGCCAGTGTTGACATTGGTGCGTTTGCCTCCTGGCGTTACAACCTCAGACTGAAGGCAGACGGACTCCTCCATCATGCCTTGCAATCTGAAGAATGCAGCAGACATCCCTTCCTGATGTTCCAAGGCTTACCTTTGCAGTTACAGCAACTGAGGTATGAGGTATGAGTCCAGAAGCTCATCATCTGACTCTGACGCAGCAGATTTATAGCCTCCAGCAGTCCTCTGAGTGCCAGAAACCTGGGAAATCCCTGCCAGCGCCTGCTGTGGATCCGACAGTGTGATGTGCTCACCAGGTTGTAATCCCGAGGCTACTCTAAACCTAGGTCCCACCAAGGTGTGTGTCTCTGCACTGGTGGAGATTGTGGGTGAGTGTTGTGATGAGTCTTCAATTGGGGTTTCAGCAGATTCCTGTTCTGAGGTGTCTGCAGAGCTTGACTCAAGGACCTGGATTGTGTACTCCCTCGGCTGTTTCCTAAATGTCTGTGTGAAATCAAGGAGAGATAATTAGTGCACAGCAGTGGCCTATGAAACAGGACACATCACTCACAGCATGGTTGTCTGATGGATGTTGCACGCTGGACCCTCACTTAGTAAAGCACCACCAACCTCACCGTCAGCACAAGACCAGTCCAGATCTTCGCCAGCCAGCAGTATGACTCTATTTTCAAAGGCTGTTAGAACCTTGATGTTGGTCATTCCTCTACCAGCCTGGGACTTCTCCATCTTGTGTGCCAGCTTGTCCTGCATGAATACAGATAGAGAGAGTGTTAGCAGGACGCCTGCCAGGCAAGATGATAAGTATGCCTGCGTGTGTGGGTGGTGAGTGGTCCCATGGATGGGATGAGGACAATGAAGGTGTGTGTGAGAGAGAATGAATGGTGATGTCCCTTGAACTTGCAGCGTGTGAGGTCCCTCTGGATGTGTGATGGGTTTGTGAGTGTGTGACTTAAGAGTGATGAGAAGAGTGACTTACCCTGGCGGAATGGAGGAAATCATTCATCCTCTTGCAGTATTGGATGGCTGCCCTCTTTTGCAGGGCATTGGCACTGACCATGCTGCCACCACAGCGGTGATGTTGCTGCCCTCCTAAAGCCAGAGCGGGACATCACGGCGAGCCTCTACAGCATCCAAAAGGCATTCCAGGGATGCATCACTGAATTGGGGGGTTGCAGTCTTCTTGCCTTTCAGGGCCACATCTTCTGTGCAACAGTCCTGAGCTGCAAGTACTTTAAATATGGCACCTGACATGAGGAGGCGGCAAGGTGACGTTGTGGTGGTAGATGAGAGCCCACCTGCCATGGAAACAACGTGTTTCCCAGGAATGCATGACTAATAAGGTGGGATTGGGACGCTATGACGTGAAAAGCCGCCATTGCTGCCGGTGGGTAAAACGTTCTTTTTCCCGCCCACTGCCGCACTTAGTGCAAATCTGGGGCAATTCCACCCGTAGATACTTAAATTTGGTGTATGTTTTCTCTCACGAGTAGGATATTGTCTGATATTAGGGGCAGTCTCAGTTAACTCACGTTCTTCATCTGATATATCGCTGACGGAATCGGATTCAATGTTTACGGATGCTGTTTTCGGTGCTTTGAAGAAAGATGTATTTCATGTGATGATTTGTGAACTGAGCTTTGCAATGATTATTGATCCTCTTGTTTTAGTCACAACAAATGAGTGAATGTCATAGGGGGTTCTTCGCTTTCCAATATGACCATCACAAGCAATTTATCTACTGCCTTTAGGGATGTGGCTCTAAATTTCATGTTTTACTTTGTATTTACCTTCATTTGATCATTCTGTTCTCAATAATGTTCATGTACATGTGGGCTATTAGCTCCATGAGGTAACTCAGCACAATATGTCTGCATAGGATGTGCAAAGATGAGTGCAGCTGGATTTTTTCCAGTAGTCAAGTAAGGAGTTGCTCTGTAATTGCAAAGAAAGCAATACAACTCTTGCTTCCACTACTTGCTGTCAGCTGTAGATGTAGTTGTATCTATCACTGTTTTCAAGGTTTGAATAAATCTCTTGACTTCTTCATTCACGCTTGGCTGTGAGGTGCGATTTTTCAATAAGTGAAACCCAGGTAGTTTGAGAACTTAATGAACTCATCGTTGTTGTCCATTGTCACTTCTCACTATTTGAGGGATTCCAAACAAAGTGAGAATCTCGTCAAACTTTGGGATGGCTGCTTTCTTTGAAGTTGATGTAACTATTTCCACGACTGGGAATCTGCCATAGTCATTAGTGACAACAAGCGGGTGTTCACCAGCGAGCAAATCTGCAAAATCAATGTTAACTTCAATCCATGTTCCTGGAGGCAGTTCAGACTTTTTGAGAGGGTCACAAAGAATTGAAATTGTGGTTGCTTGACATGGCAAACACTAATTAATTTTGTGCTCTATCATGCAGTCAATTTCTGGGAACCAAACCTTCCCTCTAAGGAATTGTTTGGTTGTGACTATTCCCTGAAGAGCTTCATATGCTATATTGATAACAAATTCCCCCAATGATTGTGGAATGACAAGACATTACACAAGATCAGATGTGGATGTAACAGTGAGCCCATTTCAAATGTTGTGAAGACCTGTAGTGTGTAAGCAATTTTGTTTGTACACATGCTCTCAATCACGTCTTTCCAGTTTTGTGATTCCGTAGCCATCATACATAGTTGCAATTCCTCATTCTGTGTTTTTGCTGCTATGATGTCAGCTAGGTGTAGGGACTTTGGCACCTCCTTTAGGCTTACATAGTTAAGATGTCGTTCAGCAACCTTTTCATCACAACTAGTAGGACTGTCTGTTGACAAAGGATGCCATGAAAGATAGTCAGGGTTGTGCTTGCCTGGCTGATACTCAACATGGAAATCGCACCCTTGTAGTTTGAATATTCAACACTATTCACATCAAAACTATGTGGATTGTGGAACATGCTTATTAGTGGTCTGTGATTAGTTTTACTTCAAACTCACTTCCATGGAAATGTAAGAAACCTCATGTAATTGAGAGCATTTCTCTCTCTGTTTATGAATAACATTGCTCAGCGGGCATTAGTGATCTGCTTGCCATCACAACAGTTGGTGGGTTGCCTGTTTTGTTTTTCTGCACAAGAATTGCACCTAAGCTAATAGGGCTTGCATCTACAACTAGCTGGGTGGTTTTCTCAGGGTCGAAATAGGCATTTGGGCAACTTGATGCCAACCATTGTTTGGTCTGGTGTGCAGCCTGCTTGTGTCATTTGGTCCACTCTTGTCAGATCACATGGTGGGGTTGTGGGTAGATAACGTAGCAAGGTCAGGAATGAAGTGATTACAGTATGTGATGAGTCCTAGCAGAATCTGGAATTCCTGCTCATTTGTAGGATCTGCAGCATGTGCAACTTTTCATGGATCAGGCAATATTCCTTAATCCTCTGAACACATGACTGAAGAATTTAATTCTGTTTTCATTGAATAAGCACTTGTCTTTGTTCAAGATGAAGTTACATTCTCTCACACATTGTAGGTATACATATAAGTGTGTCTCGAGTTCACTTTCAGTACCATAGATGAAAATTTCATCATTAATGTTCAGCCTGCCTTCAAGCCCATGAAGTACAGACTGAATCCTGTGCTGAAATACCTCAGTTGCTGCACTGGCTTCACAATGGAGTCTCTTGTATTGAAAAAGGCTGATGTGAGTGGAGAATGCTATAAGATACCTCGAGTCTTCAGCAGGCTCGATTTCATGGTAGCCTGTATTGAAGTCAAGTTTAGCAAAGTGTTTAGCACCCTTCACTTTATCATGCCAATTCATACCCTCCACCCACCCACAAGGCCCCTATAGCTCTTCTGCCAAATTAGTGCCAACTCATGCCCCCCCATCCACCTGATGATCCTGTATAGCCCCTTTGCCAACTTAGTGTCAGCTCATGCTCCCTACCCACCCCCATGGCCCCTTATGCCCTCATGCCAACTCACCCAATAGCCACCATAGACAGACTTCAGGAGCTCGGCTGAGATGAAATAAAGTTCTAAATATCTGTCACAGTCTTCACTATAGAAAACAATGCCCTCAAAAAAGCCCATGAAATACATTTAAGTCCCCTCAAGTGCTTAATCTTTTATAAAAAAAACATTTGTATTCATTACTCTACATCAAAAACAGCTAATACTTTAATATCCTCTTTGAGCTGTCAATCAAACTGTGAACTAATAGCCCCTACTGTGATAGGTTGTGGAAAGTAGTCAAGCATTAATAATGCTATAATGATAACACTTAAGATTATGTCAACAAACAGTGATTGAAGCTGATAGTCTTTTTTCAACTCTCCAACACAGGCAGGGAGTGCCCCCTCCCCCACCATTGCTGCCATTTTTGAAGCATGGGAAATTTTAATAACTTGACAGCTTGACAGTTCTATGTGCACTTTCCAATGCAGTTCACTGGATAATTATTGGAAACAGGAGTTTTGGTTGTTATACTATCTTTCGTTTCGTAGCTCACAGGCACTGAGAAAATCTGCCCTTCAAGAGCACTTATGTCTACTCTATAAATTTGTAATTCACACCCTGTGGGGCAAGGCCCTTACTCCAGCTAAAATAGGGTCTGTTTGAATTCAGCACTGTGTCCGAATGGCCCTGCAGAGTTTGGGTTTCCCTCATGTGTGAGTCGCATCCCGCCCTTTTCCCAGCCCTCCCCGGCAAAAATGTCTTCTGCTGGGTATGAGGCAGGACTTCCAGGCACATGGTCCATCCACCAATTTGGATATCTCACAGAGTCTCCATTACTCTGCGAAAATCTCGGCTAAGGTGTCTAATTTAAGCTGAGGTGTGGATGATCCATGATTAAGTAAAATGGTAGACAGTGTTTGAGAGATTGACTTAATAGAATGATGGAACAGGTTCAAAGGGCTAAAAGCCCAACTTCTGTTCCTATAGTCCAACACTCTATCAAGTTGGTTTTATACCTGTATGTTCATGCATAATATCCTTATTCATCCAAATTAGTATTTATGTCAGGGCATGATAATTTAATGAAAAATTACTCATTTAGTGTTGTGAGGTGCATAACTCACAAATACCAGTCAGATGTGAATGACTTCAACTTTGCCCCATCTTTGGCGTGTATTAATGGCCCCAAATAGAGGAGTTATGTATTCTTCTTTTATTTTGTCTGGTTTTATAATAGAGACTTCCTTTTACTGTTTTCCATAGATCCTGACAGGTGAAGACTGGAATTCAGTGATGTATGATGGGATAAGGGCATATGGAGGGCCATCTTTCCCAGGAATGCTGGTCTGTATTTACTTCATCATCCTCTTCATCTGCGGGAACTGTATCTTTCTGCTATGAGCACCCAGAATTCAGGCTGTGAGAGGATTTGAAGAACCTAGCTGTTAGAATGGTGAAAGCTAACTAGGTTTATTGAAATAATCACCTAAGATACAATAGCATATAATCGCAGCAGAACTGCTGGGATTTTGAGATCAGCGTCTTTAATTGCAAAACCATGCATCTCTGAATACATTTGCTCCGCATATATTTTTGAAGTGTTTAGGATGAAAAACTGATCAAATTGGTGATAATATTTTATTTTGATGTCACAAAATCATACATTTCTTCAGCACATTAAAAAGTAAATTCAACATAGTATAATGCCATAATGTATGAAGTTGTTATTGTATATTTTTTGTGTCCAAATTGTATAGGTGTCTAGATAACCTGTCATGTTAAATATTGCAGTGATCAAATACTGTAATTGCCTTGACTCTGCCTACAAAAAAAGATATATTATTAAATGTATTCTTGGCCATCGCTGTGGACAATCTGGCTGATGCTGAAAGTTTGACTTCTGCACAGAAGGAGGAGGAAGAAGAAAAGGAACGCAGAAAACTAGCCAGGTAACAATTTCAGTAATATTTTGTTCCCTATCTGATTTTGCTGGCCTTTTTTATTAGCTTTTTAAAAATTCTATAGTCCTTTGATTCAACTGTGAAAAGTTAACCCTTAATTCAGCCTGAATCTAGTGTTATATTCACAAAGTCAGTAAAATAGGCTAAGAATACAAAATTAATCACTGTGGATTTTTGAAGGATCTGTAAATGCTGGCAAAGTTGCATTTTCTTTACATCCCTAGAAGCCCACCTTGAATCACTATATATCCTTATAGTGATGATGATCTCGCAATAATTATTTTTATTTTTTCTTCATAGCATTCTTTTTTTTTTGCAACTGAGTGGCTTGCTGTCTACTTCAGAGATTATTCATTATCTGTCAACTATATACTTTGAGACTGGAGTAATGCATTGGCCAGATAGGGTGGCAGTGGAGGATCCTTTCCTGGAAGGGAACTAACATACCAGTTAAATTCTTACAACAAAACACTGTAGCAGCTTTTTAAATGACTTTCCTGTTGCCATCTCACTAATTATTGGATTTATTGCGCAAAATTTTATGGCAGCAGGATTTTATGTTCCCGCCGAAGCCAATGAGGTTTAGAATGCCCCGCTGCATTTTATGGCCCCGTCCCCGCTGAAATGGGGCCGTAAAATTCTGCCCATTGAATTCCGTTTCACAGCTGACCCTGTTTCTCAGGCAAAAATATAACACTGAAGGTTCCAAAATCGCGTGCAGCATGCACACACTTTCTGCATACAATTTTGCCAGATACGTAATCATTCAGGCCATCTGCCTTAAGCATGAGTTAGACATATTGTCTATGCAAGAAATAAAAGAAAATGAGTGACATCCTTGTGGGGTGTTCAGTGCAGTATGTTTTAGTTGTATTTTCTTGTCTTTCTGTTTCTTTAATATTTAATCATATTCATGTTAGTTTTCTCTCTGTTAAGTCTTTGGACAGGATATCAAAAACTTCTTGTTTTTGATTGTATTTCAGGGTTTTTTTAATCAAATGATGAATGATTAGTTTCAGTTGGGCATTAAAGAGGAAGGCTCACAATTTGCCAATTGGTGGGAAAATTAGAGCTTAAGGCAACATGTGCCCTCCTCCTAAAGCTAATCTGCTGAAGTGTAATAGTGGAGCTCTGTAGATCACCCTTTTATCTCTTGACTCAAGCTTGAGGAAGCATAAGCAAAAAAACAAAAATCATGTTATTCCACAAGACTATTTTATTATTCAGTCATTTGGTAGTACAGAACTTGAGTATTTCTGAAAAAAGAGAAATACTATCGAAGCCTTTTATCTTGCACTGATCAGGATAGCTACGCAAGATAAACCAACAGTAAAGGGAGCAACAATTTATACTGCTTGAGAAGAAAGTGCTGATTGCTTGACAAGTGCACTCTAATTGGTAGAAGCATTGCCATGGAGGATGCAGCAGAGAACTGTTAACTGCCAAGCTTTTGTTTCAAATTCAAACCAGACAGGTCAACTCTGATTGGCCAAGGCATTGCCATGGGGAATGAAGCAGGGAATGGTGGTCTCCCCAACTTTTTGTTTAGTTAGAAAAGGCATAATGCATGGACATGCTCCTTCAGCCTGCGAAGGACATGGCTCTTTGTGTGAATATATGTGACTTCTAGCTTGTGAAAGTAAGCCACACTGCGAGCCCAACTAGTGATAGTAAATTGATTTTCAGTGTAGTTCTTAGCACAGTCAGGATTGTTTAGCAAGTATTGTCCAATCACGAACCACATCTAATGTTGGATACTATGTTTTGCGTTTTGCAAGCATGGGCTGGTTGGGTACCATCAGTACTTTGCCTGTTGCGAACAACCGAAGGGACATGCTGTTTGATGCGATCTGCCAGTGTTTATGGTGTATGGCCTCCATGTACGGCATCACACCTTCACTGAAATTCACCTGCCACATTACTCATTTGCGTGATAGGCAGAACATCTTTTTGGCTTGATAGCAGCATCCTGTTAGTGGAGAATACCACTCATGTTGCAACTGCATAGTGAAAGTGTGCAATGGCTAGCTTCACCTATTGTTCAAATTTTTGAGACACCTTGCCTTTCAAGGGTGATCTGAGGTAGAGTGGGCACTTTTCAGGGCCAAAAGTGATGGCCTTAAGCCCATTTATGGGTTTACACAATATACAGCAAGCAATCACATAATTAGGGTAGCCATTGTCCTGCAAGATGGCTTTGATGCGGCCTATTTCAACATTACGTTTGCACAGTGCACAAATGGTTCGGGGCCTACTTACCAATCATATAGCGCGTGGAACTGTAGAAGTCCCAATGTGTATATTGACCAATGAAGGCAGGCTTGTGGTAGATAGTAGTAGAGAACTCACTGGCAGATTTCTCAACTAGCATGTCGAGGAAGGGAGCTCATTTGACTGCTCCGTTTCATAGGTGAATTTGAGTGCAGAATAGTGCCCATTAAGGCATGTAAGGAAGTTCTTACATGCAACATGTTCTTAGCCTAACATCAGTTGTAGGGAAAATGCTAGAATCTTTTCTGAAGGATAGCTGAGCATTTAGAAAATAATGGCGAGATTGGACAGAGTCAATATGGATTTATGAAAGGGAAATCATGGGTCTTAACTTTGACTAATGTCAGAGAGTGCTGGCCCGCAGAAATTAGGAGAAATAAATATGTTCTTATTTGGTCTTGAAAATTGCGTGGCCACTTCCATTCACCAGAGCTGCTTGGGGCCTGCAGTGAAAGACTCCTCGCAGGCCCCAGCTTAGTGTAGATCCAGCATATTCAAGGAGGCCATGCCCCCTTTTTTTATAGCACTAGCTGCCATCAAGCAGCTAAGTTTAAAGGGCCAGGGAAATGGACAGGCCAGGGAGAAGGTAAGTAGATAGGATTTGTGGGTTGGTGGTGGTCTGCGGGGGGGGAAATGGAGATCCTGAGGCTGGTGGTGGGGGGGTGGGGGGTGTCAGAGGTTTCGGGGGTTGGGGGTTGGACGTTCCGAAGTCGGGTGGGTGGGGTTGGGGGTGGGGGGGTGCACAGAGGTTCTGAGGTAGGGTGGGGGATGGGTGCCGGAGTTTCCAAGGTTGGGAGGTTCGGGGCTTCAAGGTCAGGGATGGGTCAGAGACTCCAAAGTTTGCGGGATCCGAGGTCGCGTTGGGGGTGGAATGAGGGGACTCCCATGAGTGGTCGAGGATGTAGAGGAGTCCTGTGAAGTTGGCCTGGGTCTTTACAATAGTTGCCCAGAAGTCAGATGAGGTTTTAATTCTTCTAACTTTTTCTGGGTAACTATTGGTATCAGCCTGGCAGAATCATCCAAAGTTTGCGATTTAAATTGCAACTTTGGATTGTTCCCTGCACAGCACAGTACAGAGGAAGTTAGCACTTCTGGGCAATTGCCGTACCAACCCTTACCTGGGAACCCCCCAAATCTGACACTGGGGAGCGCATAAGTTACAGGCCCATGTTTGACAGACCTATAGGAGTTTTTTGAGAATGTCACTAGCAGAATAGATAACGGAGAACCAGTGGATGTGGCGTATTTGAATTTTCAGAAGGCCTTCGATAAGGTCCCATACAGGAAGCAAGTTAGTAAGCAAAATTAGAGATTTAGATTTGTTAACAGACAGGAAACAGAGAGTACTGATCATCCTCTGATTGGCAGGTTGCATCAGTGGACTTTCCAAGCTGGTTGTGAAGAAGATACTGAGACTAGGATGCTTTGGTAGAGACTATTTATAGCTTGCCACAAAGCTTACTTCTCCACTCTAATTCCAGACACCCAGTGCTGACTGACGCTTTATATACACATCTGAGTATAATTAACTAATCAATACCCAACACCTGTTCACCTTATTGCCTTAAACTACTGGGTATTTAACATCTATTAGCAGAACCTATTAGATACTAACAAGCGGTGACTATGGCATACCACAATGATTACTGCTTGAGCCCAGTTATTTGCAATCTATATCCATGATTTGGATGTGGGGACCAAAGGTAATATTTCCAAATTTGCTGATGATGCAAAACTTGACAGCAATGTGAGTTGTGAGGATGATGCAAAGAAGCTAGAAGGAGATTTCATCAGACCAAGTGAGTGAATAAGAACACGGCAGATGGAATATAATGTGGAAAAATGTGAAGCTATCCACTTTGGTAGGAAAAACAGAAGTGCAGAGTATTTCCTAAATAGGGAGAGATTGGGAAATGTTGATGTCCAAAGAGGCCAGGATATTTTTGTTCATAAGTCACTGAAAGCTAACATGCAGGTGCAACAAACAATTAGGAAAGCAAATGGTGTTAGCCTTTATTGCAAGGGGATTTGAGTACAGGATAAGGAAGTCCACTGCAGTTGTGTGGAGCTTTGGTGAGACCACACCTGGAGTATTGTGTGCAATTTTGGTCTCCTTACCTAAGGAAGGATATACTCGCCTTGGAGGAAGTGCAACAAAGGTTCACCAGACTGATCCTGGAGATGGCGGGATTATCCTATGAGGAAAAATTAAGGAGACTAGGCTTGTATTCTTCAGAGTTTAGAAGAATGAGAGGTGATCTCATTGAAGTGTACAAAGTTCCTACAGGGCTCAGCCAAGTAGATACAGGAAGGATGTTTCCCCTAGTTGGGGGGGGGTGGTGATGGAGGGGTTAGAACTGGGGAAACACAGTCTCAAAATAAGAGGTAAGCCATTTAGGACTGAGATGAGGAGGAAGTTCTTCAGTCAGAGGGTGGTAACTCTTTGGAATTCTCTACCCCGGATCGCTGTGGCAGCTCAGTCATTGAGTATGTTCAAAGCAGATACTAATGACATTAAGGGATATGGGGATAGTGCGGGAAAATGGTGTTGAGGTAGAAAATCAGCCATGATCCAGTTAAATGGCAGAGCAGGCTCGAGGGGCTGATTGGCCTACTCCTGCCCTTATGTTTCCTACTCAGCTGTGGATTTGAATACAGGTAGCGTTTCTACATATCAGAAATATGCAAAGTGTAGGAGATTAGGTCATTTCATCAAAGATGCGTTTCTCATGGAAACCAATGAAGATGCTTGTGAGAGCTGAGCCTAGAGGGGATCCATCTGTTGGACCAATATGGTGCTGTTGAAACCGAACTCAACTGCAGGGGTTGCTGTGTTCATAAGTTCAATGAATACAGATTTAGACATTGGCGGCGCATCTAGATCGCCATGATATTTTGACATGTTACAAATGTCTGTGGTTTCCTTGAGTGGTACATTTGTGAATAGGCTATCAATGTCGAATGTGCACATGGACACAGCATTGCTATTGATATGCAAATCCTGTATGGTCTTTGCAAAGGTGAAGGAGTCCTTCACCATGTATGTGGAAAACTTGCTGCACACACATACACAGCGAAGGATTTTTCCTCGGAGTGGCAACGGGGTCAGATTGCGACTCTGTGCCAATTACTTGCGTGATTTTTCTTCCGATCCTGTCTCGATCAACCTTCTGACTCAGGCTGGGCAAGATCCAGGCAGTGCCTAGACCTGAGCTCCATCGAAGTGAAGGAGGACATGACCCCTTTTTTACCTACCAGCTGCCATAAACTAGGTAAGTTAAAGTTCCCCTGAAATTTAAAGGTCCTTGGCAGGCCATGGATAAGGTAAGTGTCTAAGGTAAGTGGATAGGATTTGGGAGGGGTGGGGGTGCGGTTGGGGTGAAGCAGAGCTCAAGGGAGATCAGTGTTGGGGGGGTCGATCCTCAGGGGGGGTTGGATCTCAGGGTAAGGGGCTGTTGGGCCTCGGGGGGGTGGAGGTTCAGGCCTCATGGGGGGATGGTGGGGGATCCAGCCTCAGTAGAGGTTGGGGTTGGGAAGGCTGGGCCTTGAGGGGGTTAAGAACTCGGTTGGGGGAGGATGCCCAGGCCTTGGGGGGATAGGGGGTAGGGGGTTCGGACCTCAGGGAGAGTAGGGTGACTGGGGATGTCTGGCCTTGGGGGGGCAGGGAGAGGTCAGGCTTCAGGGGTCATGGGGGTGTCGGGCCTTGGGGGTGGGTAGAAGCTCAGGCCTTGGGTGGGATGGGAGGGCTGAACCTCGGGGGTGCCGGGTCTTGAGAAAGGGATCAGGCCTCGCGGGGGGCGGGTGGGGGGGGGGTTGTGGGAGCGGTGGGGGTCGGGTCGGGTCAGGTCAGGCTTGTGGGATGGTGGGTTTGGGTCGGCCCTGCCAGGGGTTGATTGAGCCAGGCCGGGTCAGGGGTTTCGGGTTGAGGGGGTGCTAAAGTTAGGTCGGGTCATGTCCAGGGGTGTCAGGTCAGGTCTGGCCAGATCTACCAAGGATGGGGGATGAGCCTTGGGCCAGTAAGGGGGTGGGAGTCAGACCCTTGGTGTGGGCAGTGGTCTCATGGAGCTGGGGGGATCCATGGGGTGGGGTCGTGGAGTGTGGGGAATACCATGGGGGTGGGATGTTTAGGTGGGGTTGGGGGGGGTCCCATGGGGAGACGTGGGAGTGTGGGAGTTCTGTGGGTGGGATGGTCGAGTGGCTGGGATGTCCCCTGGGGGAACTGGGGTTGGGGGGAGAACCATGGGGTTCCCAGATGTGGGGGGGGAGTCAAGCGAAGGGGTCGGCCTGGGCCTTTACATAGTTACCCAGTAGGTAGAAGAGGTTTTAAGTCTTCTAGTTTTTTCTGGGTAGCTATTGGTAGAACACAGTCAGAACCATCGAAGTTTGTGATTTAAATCACATTTTCAGATGGTTACCAGTGTAGGGCACTTGCCAAGAGAAAGTTTGAGCCATGCAAACCCTGGGAACTTTGGAAGGGGATTCCTCAATACATCTTTGGAGTACCACCCCAATCCAATGCTGGGGATCTCAGCAGTTAAGCGTACAAGTTCTGTTTATACTCCTTGTTAACTTTTCTGCAAGTTTTCTCAGAAAAAACTGCTTATGTTTTTAGGAACTCTAGCCCGGAAAAATCAACAGATAATGAGAAGCAACCAATAGATGAGGAAAAGAAAGCAGAAAAAATTGAATTAAAGACAATCACTGCAGATGGAGACATGCCTCCTGCCACAAAGGTTTGTTTAAGGACCTTACATATTTGATTGTTGAAGGCAACCATATTCAACTTTTTAATATGGTTCTTTCCTGCATTATATTTTATTCCTTGGTTGACAAGGCATCTTCCTCGCACCTACCTATGCCACATTTGAACTTAACAACCAGAATGTGACCAAGAGTGATCTGATGATTCATTACATATTTTTCTCCTTCATTTAGGCAACATTTATGATCTACAAACATTACATTCAACTTGCATGCATAACAATTTGAGGGATAGTTCTTTTAAGAATATTCAGACTTGAAATTTAAATTAAGTGCCACCAGGGAATCCCCCAGCGCATCTTTGGGCTACTTCCCGAGTACAGCACCCCAGAGTTCAGAGGTTATAGGCCTATAATTTAAGGTGATGTTATTCAAATCTCAATTTCATTTAATCACCTTCCATTTTTAAAAATGTTTGTGTTAACATCTCTGTAAAGGGAGTGGAACCAGATCACCATGTACACTTTTCTGTCCTACTAAATTCAGATCTGTGCAAAAGAGCACAGTCAGTTGAGTGAAAATCTTTTGATTATTTGCATTAACAGTAATTTACACTAGATTTTTGTCCAGATTGCACTTGACAGAAATTTCGGCTCTGGAGGGACTTGGGGGCAGGTAAGCCCCACCAAATTCTCATAGGGTTGCAATTCCTTCATTGTGCTATATTGAGGGTATTTATTAATGAATTGCAAGTAAATTTCTATATGTACTATTTCCTTGAAGTTGATAATACATTTGATATAAAATTGAGTATTAGTCTCTGAGAGAATCATTGAGAAAAGAGAAGAGGCTGGATTTTTAAGTCCTGCAGGTGGCAGGAACAGAGGCAGGAAGGGGATGAAAATAGTGGCTTCAACCAGTGTGCCAGCTTCCCGTTGTCGTTCCCGTTACTGGTGGGTTTCATCAGGGTTGGGGGCGGGGTGTGGGGGGGAAGGCCAGCCCTGAGAACCATCCCAATTCACTAATCAGTCCAATTAAGGTTGTTGAAGAGCTCATTGAGAAATTGTTGAGGAACGTGTTGAGATTTTGGCGGAATTGCACGAGCTGCACACTGGGTCACGGGCAGATCAGGTGCAAGGGAGGTGACAGTACAGTGAGGAGCCAGTCTTGGCTTTCCAAATAAACTAGGTGGTGGATACAAGGAAGGACAGCTTAGAGGGTGTCTCAGCCATTTGTAGGTAGCTGCCATTTAATGTGCGCAAGTTGTGAGGAGAGTGTTCTGCACGCACTCAGGCAAGGCAGGGAGGTCATCACTCCTGGCACTGCAGAGGCATAAGGAGAAGTAAGGTTTCCAGGCATAATTCCTGAGCATAAGGAAGGCAGAAGCTAACAATGGGAGCATGACTCACAGATTTTGAATCCAATGGCCATAAGGATCAACATTGTCTGCAGGTAGGACACAGCCCCATGCATCAGGAAGGCAGAGGGGAGGGAAGAAGGGCAGGAAGGCAATGGAGGCCATAACCTCAGTTAGTTCTACAGCTGAATTCAGAGCTACCTGGACATTTCGGAGAACCGGTACCGTAACAGACTATGATTCTACAGGCAAATGGTCACAAAGGCTTGTGCCCTTGTCGCAGAAGACTTCATACCTCACAGCACTGCTCGCCATTCCCTACCAGTAGCTGTCAGAGTCAATGTGGCCTTCGATTTCTTAGCCTTTGTCTCCTTCTAAGCATCAGCTGTGGACTTTGGTGTTGTCTAGCAAATGGCTGACAAGCACTGCATCTCACAGGTTACTGATGGCCTGTTTGCAACAGCTGGAAAGCACATTCAATTCCAGGCAATTAGAAACTCACAGGCACAAAGGGCAGTGGGTTTGCCTCTGTCATTGGATTCTCCTAGGGGCAGAGTGTCATCGATTGCACCCATGCGGCCATCAAGACTCAGACTGACTAGCCAGTGAGATTCATGAACAGGAAGGGTTTGCACTCCCTCAATGTTCAACTGGTTTGTGACCATGATAAGAACTACCTGCAGGTTTGTGCTCACTTTCCTGGCAGCTGACATGACTCCTAGATCGTCCATCAATCTAGACTGCCACAGCTCATCATTCCACTCTCAAAACTAGATAGTTGGATTCTATGGACAAGGGATACCCTTGAAGAGATGGCTACTCAGCACTCCACTTGAGCCTGAGATAGAGGCACAGAGCTGCTACAATCAAAGTCATATTGTTAGGATACTGTGGAGATGACCAAACCAAAATAACTGAATTTACCAAACTAACCCCAATGGTAGACCACTGGACAAGATTTCACATTCTATAAATTTTACTTTAACAACCAAAATCAACATAAATTAAACATGCATTAACAGGCAATTCACAGCCAGTATTAAATATAAATTACACATTAAATAGCAGATGCAACAAAGACAGATCTCACAATTTATCAGGCAGCCCCCTCAGTATATATTGCACCAATTTCAGCCACAAATTCCTTCAAGACTCTGATACTCCTCAGGTAAAATTCCAACTCCTTTTCTTCAAGGATTTAGCCACCAGTTCTCATCCAACAGCAGCTCACACTCAGCCCAAGTTCCGTGGATACAATCTTCAACAAAATGGTCTACTTCTCCTGAACATTCTCAGCTCTGCTCCTGTTAGTCTTGGGTCTGTGGATCCACCAGAATAAACTTTATCTAAACCATCAGTGACAATCATGTGCACTGTGTCACAGATAGAATATATTTGTTTTCATACTGCCCATAATCAGTATGTTTTATGTGAAGGAACTGTGCCTTTTCTTACCCTTGGAATGTGTATTCCAATTAAGTAATTTAGCAGCAAGCTTTTGTGAGTTAAAAAACCCAAGAAGGTCATTTATTCTCATATACTTAACTCAAACTAACACGTTGTGCACTCAGTCTCACACATGCACGAAAACACAAACATACACAAAGATTGAATAAAGATAAAGTTAGTGCATTTTTACAAATTACCGTTAATTCAGTCTGTAGTTTATGATTTCCGGTCTCCCAAGTGGCAGACTTCTGATTTCTTGAATGGATTTGGCAATTTAAAGTTGAAGTACGAGTCTTATAAAGTGTGGGTTCACAGCAGGTTGCAAAGTTTCTTGTAGCCAGATATCTTGGAGCTTGGTTCTCAGGTGAACCTTGAAACTAAAACAGGTTAAGTACTTTAGCGGCTTGATGATGTACAGCTAATTTCAGAGTCTGGTTCTCAGACTGGCTGACGACTGATGGTCTTGATGGATCTACTGGGTCCCGGGATAGTAAGGGTGCAGTCCCTGAAAGCAGCTTAGATCACATGACCACTGAGTTAACACTTCTGAGGCCCACCCATTCTAGTTTGGATGGATACAATGGGAAGTTGATAATGGCCATTGAGTTTCAATCTTCCCTTTTGTCCAGTATGAAACATGAAAACTCCAGAGTCTTTGTTGGTCTATTCATAAGCAATGAAGTGTGTAAATTGCACAAATGGCTGTGAGGTACCCTCACCTATTTAATTAGTTATTCATAAGCAATGAAGTGTGTAAATTGCACAAATGGCTGTGAGGTACCCTCATATTTAATTAGTTATTCGCTGGAGACTTGATACTGCCTGTAATACAAATGCCAAAAATCACATGATTTGCAGCAGCCATCTTAACTACTTGTTTGTGTCCAATTTTTTAAAGTATTCACTGAAAGTTCATAAAATAACATGCCTTTACTGGGTATGACAAATCTCCACCCCATGGGAAAAAATTGAATTTTGTTTTTTTTTTACATTGTTTTCCTGATAAGGCAAGAGAAACAGGATCACACATTCTGCACTCTTTCTATGACCCACATTACTCTTATACAGTTTTCTTTTCAAGCTTGGATTTTTCATTATCTCTCTTGGGATGAGGCTCAAATGTAATCAAATTTTCAGCGGGTGTTGAGGTTTGGCCAAAAGAAGTGTTGTATTCAGGGCTTGAGTACCTTCTATCTCCTTTTCCATTTAAAATTCCAAGTTCTGTTTTGTCTAGTGGGCTAAGAGTTTCATCAACATTCGATTGTAGTGCTTAGGAAACTTTACCATCAGTAGATATGTGACCTCTAGTGAACTGTGGGATTAGTGGGCAAGTGAAATACAAGTTCTTAACATAAATGTTTTATCAAAAAGCTGATTACCTTCTGCACAGGTAACTTTTTTGTCATATTCCACAATTACATCAGTTGAGGTTGAAGGGAGTAAACTCTGACAAAGAAATCTGGAGTGGAGCCCAAAGATGTCTAAATATGTCATCTTTCCAGCAGCTTCTGCAACCAAGCCAGTGTCAGACGTAATGCTTTGCATTTCTTTGGACCCAACTGGGGAGGTTGAGAGGGTGATCCTGAGGTTTGGGCAGCCCAAGGTCTCCATAAATTTGCATCCAGTATCGCTGCAGAGCACACAACACAGGAGTCAACAGTTATGACTGATAAGTCCAACTCAGTTGACGAGAGGACGGGTGCTATGGACTGTCTATGGTGGTGGGTGGGACAGTCGTGTCCCACTGGTCAACCCAACTCAAGTTGCGCAGCCCTTGACTAATAAGCTTCTGAACCACCATGGTCCACCTGTTTCAATGAGTGCTTGGAGCTTGGATTCTCTGCTGAACAAGAGGAGAGAATCAAACAAACAAAACAAACAAAAAGAAAGGTGCCAACATTTCAATTGGCATACTGAAATGTGAGGACCATGTGCACAGGATTGAGGAATGAAGTTGGTCGATAACCTGTGCAAGACACTCATGATTGATGTGGAACTTGATAGGCTGAACATTGACATTGCTTCCCTATAAGACACCAGGCTTGCCAAGAATATATTACTAAATGAACAACATTACATGTTCATCTAGCAAGAGAAGAGTTCAGAGGAAATGGGTGAGTAAGATGTAAGCTTCACTATAAGGAGTTTGCTACTCTTGATGATAGAACCCCTCACAAATGGTTCATAATGGCTCTCCATCCATCTTTCAATTCAAGCAGAGCTAGTTAACGTAATGAGTATCTATGCTCCAATGCTGTGCTACACTACAGAGGTGAAAACCAGTTCTATGAGGAGCTTGACACTGCTATCAGCAGAATACCTAAGTCAGAAAACACCAATAGGGGATTTCAACACAAAGTGGGTGTGGACTATGAGGCATAGCCCTCCTGTCTCAGACATCATGGCCTGGGCAAGATAAATAAGCACGGTCAGAGACTATTTGTGCTTTTCTGCTACCACAAACTTTGTGCAACTAACACTTTATTTCAGTACAAACCTCACCACTCTAGTGTTCAATGGTTTGATTTATCTGTGTTTGATTATGTTAGTCACTTCTCTGACCTTTGGAACTGTACTTTATCTGTTTAAGACTGTGGGTGGAGCTAGATAACTAATTAAACAGAGAAACTCCTAGAGAAAAAGACCTGGGTTCTGGATGACACCATGTGTCCAAATCCTGTAATTGCTGAGATATTTTAAGGTCTTAGATATTCTGAGATATGTAAGGTCATAGATTTGGAACTAATGTCATTCCTGCATCGTTCTGAGATAAATTTGACATATAAGATGTATCTCAAAATGACGAATAGATAACTCACAAGGTATCCTGGAGACATCAAAGACCAGGGCACTGGGATCAGCTAGACCTGATCATCACCAGACTCTCTGAACAGCATTCTCAACACATGCAACGGCCATAGCACTGAATTTGCTACAGATCATGCCCTGCTATGCACCAGATTTGAGATCCAACAGTTGAAGTTTTATTCAGCAGAAATGCCGTCCTCATCAACATTAGCCACACTTCCTATCCAGATAAAAATCAACAGCTCATCAACTCGATTGAACAGGCACCCTACAGCTTTTCCACACAGAGTGCAGAAGTGAAATGGAACATAATTTGAAATACTATCTACAGTACCGCACTGTCAATATATCAGAAGCAAGAACAGTAAAATGCTGACTGGTTCGACGCTAACATCACTGTGATGGAATATGTTTTTGAAGCCAAGCGGTCCACTCTCATTAATTACAGAGCGAGAAGACTCTGAATGCACTAAGGGTTGCTCAAAGTAAAGTCCAACAGACTGCTAGGTGGTGGGCTAGGGACTACTAGGTACAACTTTTCCAGAATACCCAGATGTCCTTCAATACAGGGAATGCTAGGGCATGTATGAAGGGATCAAAAAGGCAACAGGTCCATCAGCAAAGAAAATGGCTCTGTTGAAAACAAATGTGGGGAAGTCATCACCGATGTGATGGTTGGAACTTGCATTGTACTCTAGGGTGAACACTGTCACCAAAGAAACCCTATGCACCATAGAGATCCTGCCTGTCATGGCAGAGCTGGATATCAAACCTACAGTGGAGGAGCTTAGCAAAGCTATTCACTCATGTGCCATGGGCAAAGCTCCAGGTGCTTGCTATACCACCTGAACTAAACAAGCATAGCAACCAGCATTCTTGCAGCATCTGCACAAACTTCTCTATCTCTACTGGAGGGAGGGGCAGTGCCCCATGATCTGCATGATGCAAAGATTGTGATCCTGCACAAAAATGAGGGTGACTACAGCGATTGCAACAACTATTGAAGCCCCTCCATCCTGAGCATTATGCGAGAAGTATTTCCTTCTGTTGCTCTTGTCAGACTGTAGATCTTGACTCAACACAGCCACTCCAAATCTAAGTCTGTTTTCAGAACTGGAAGTCCTCCGCTTTCCATGACAATATGATGGATGAGGTCAGCAATGATGGAGCAACATCGAAAGCCTTTGAGATCCACAGTGGGGTCAAACAGGGTTGCGTTCTGGCACTGATCTTGATAGCATTTTCTTCTTTTTGCTGCTGTCATATGCCTTCAGGTCACCAACTGAAGTGTCTACTTATATATCAGAACTGAAATAAAACTGTTCAGTCTTGCCTGCCTCAGATCCAAGACAAAAGTGTGTCATGTCTTCATCAGAGAATTGCTGTGTGCTGACAATGCTGTACTTGCATTCCATACTGAAGAACTTTTCCAGCAGCAAATGGACAGACTCTCTCATGCCTGTAAAGAGTTTGATTTGACCATCAGCATCAGGAAAACAAATGTCATGGTCCAAGATGTTGCCATTCTGCCACATTTACATTGCAATGCTGGAGGTTGTTGATAGCTTCATATAATTAGGCTACACAACATGAGCAATCTGTCACTTGATGCTAAAATCAACACATGCATCACAAAAGCTGTAGCTGTTATGTCCAAGCTGAGTAAGAGTGTGGGGAACAACAGCAACCTAACTGTGAACACCAAACTGCTAGTTTACCAAGCCTGCATTCTCAGCACACCCCTCTTCAGTGGTGAAACCTGGACAACATATGTTAGACAGGAGAAAAGTCTGAACATTTCCTACCTTTTCTGTCTTAGACACATCCTCAACATCTCTTGGCAAGATAAAGTCACCAACTCAGAGGCCCTGGACTGTGCTAATTCCATCAGCCACTCATTGCTAAGCCAACAATGTCAGTGCTGGTTTGGTCTCGTTCATCGAATTAATGATGGCTGTATACCCAAAGATGTTCTGTACAGTGAACTGGCCACTGGATCACAATCCCTTGGGCATCGACACCTCCACCACCAGGACACCTGTAAGCTAGGTATTGAACCTTGGTTCAATCAAGAGTACAGGAGGGCATGCCAGGAGCAACACCAGGCACACCTAAAAATGTGGCGCCAACTTCGTGAAACTACAACACAGGACTATTTGCATGCCAAACAGCAGAAGCAGCATGCAATAGACAGAGCTAAGCAATCCCACAGCCAACGGATCAGATCTAAGCTTTTCCACTTCCATTCATGAATGGTGGTAGACAATAAACAGCTAATTGGAGGAGAAGGCTCGATAAATATCCCCATGCTCAATGATGGGGGAGCCCAGCACATCAGAGCAAAAGACGTGGCTGAAGCATTGGCAACTATTTTCACTCCATGTGATATCAAGAAACAGCTGAAGGCACTGGATACTGCAAAGGCTATGCGTCGTGAAAACATTCTGGCAAGATTACTGAAGACTTGTGACCCAGAACTAGCTGCACCCCTAGCTAAGCTGTCCCAATACAGCTGCAACACTGGCATCTACCTGGCAATGTGAAAAATTGTCCAGGTATGTCCTATCCACAAAAAGAAGAACAAATCTAAGGCAGCCAATTACCACACCATTAGTCTACTCTCGATCATCAGCAATGGGAGGGGGTGTTGGCAGTGATATCAAGCAGTACTTAATCTGCTCACCGACGTTGAGTTTGGGTTCAGCCAGGGCCACTCAGCTCCTGACTCCATTGCAGTCTTGGTCCAAACATGGACAAAAGAACTTAACTAAAGAGGTGAGATGAAAGTGACTACATTTGGCATCAAGGCAGCATTTGACCGAGTGTGGCATCAACGTTCCCTAGTAAAAGTGGAGTCAATGGGAAAGCCCTCCACTGTTTGGAGTCATACCTAGTACAAAGGGAGACAGTTGTGGTTGTTGGAAGGCATTCATTTTAGTCCCAGGACATTGCTGCAGGGATTCCACGGGAACAACCATCTTCAGCTGCTTCATCAATGATTTTCCCTCCATCTTAAGGCCAGAGCTGAGGATGTGCGCTGATGATTGCACAATGCTCAGCACCATTCACAACTCCTCAAAAACTGAAGCAGCACGTGTTCATAAGCAGCAAGACCTGGACAACATTCAGACTTGGGCTGATAAGTGACAAGGAACATTCAAAACCCACAGAGTGCCAGGCAACAAAAGAGAATCTAACCATCTCCCCTTGATATCCAATGGCATTGCCATCACAATTCCCCCACCATCAACATCATTTGGTTACCATTGACCAGAAATTGAGCTGAACCTGCCATATAAATACCATGGCTACAAGAGCAGGTCAGAAGCTGAGAATTCTGCAGTGAATAACTCACTCCCTGAATTCCCAAAGCCTGTCCACCATCTACAAGGCACAAGTCAGGTGTAAGATGGAATACTGTCCAATTGCCAGCAGCTCCAACAATACTCATGAGGCTCGACACCATCCAGGACAAAGCAGCCTGCTTGATTGGCACCGCATCCACCACCTTCAAACTTTACTCCCTCCACCACCAATGCACAGTGGCAGCAGTGTATATCATCTACAAGATGCGTCACAGCAACTCATCAAGGTTCCTCTGATAGCACCTTCCAAACCCACAACACCTACCACCTAGAAGGACAACAGCAGCAAATGCAAGTTCCTCTCCAAGCCACACACCATCTTGACTTGGAACTATATCGCCATTCTTTCATTGTCTCTGGGTCAAAATGTAGCTGTTGATGTACCTGCACCATATGGACTGCAGCGGTTCAAGAAGATGGCTCTCCACCACCTTGTCAAGAGAAATTACATTTGGGCAGTAAATGCAGGCACTCACATCCTGTGAAAAGAATAAAACTGAATGATGATGACTTGAGAGTGACACAGACAACTGGGAGACAGTCTCTGAATGCCATAGCCTCTAGAGGCTGACTATTTGAAAGGGCATTGGAAAAGCAGAAACAAAAAGCTCAGTTGGCCAAGAAAGGGGCCCAGAGAAATCAGAGGCCAGATAATTGTGCACCTTCTCTCCCCGATGTCTTTCTCTGCAATAAATGCGACAGAGATTGCCATACCAGAATGGGGCTCCTGAGCCACACCAGGTGATGCTGAACACAGTTTTGACCACCACAGCACAAGCTATATTATTATAAGATGGAAGGCTGCCAGTTTGAGAATTATACATATTGTAGTTACAAAATCATAATGGCTTAACCAATAACAAAACCAAGCGGATTTGACAATTAAGATTAACAGGATTCAAGCATCATAGAATTATCACAGCTCAGAGCCTTTCTTCTCTCCTACACTCCTTCTTTAAACTCTGGACAGAGCATCAGTAGTTCAATTGCTTTTCATGCAATGTGCACAATTTTTGATGTAAATGGAACATCAAACTGCAATGAAATGGCCTGTGGTCCTTTGTTTCTTTTCTAGAAACATACATGGGCTGCGGTCTGTATAGACTAGCACTTCCCCCTGACTATTGGTTACATAATCTTCAAACTATTGAAGGGCCAGTACAAGACTTAAATCTTCATTCTCAATGGTCCAGTGCTTTCTTGGATGCTTATTAAGCTCCCTCGAGAAGTAGCTAGCTAGCCATTCCATACCGTCATCATCATCTTGGAGCAGTACTGTTCCTACCCCTATGTCACCTGCATCAATAGCCACCTTGAATAACTTACTAAAATTCAGGCTGCAGGAACTGGCTCATTTATTAGAATGGCCTTCAGCTTCTCAAATGCTATTTGGTATGTCTCTTCCCATTTGTATTTCATGTTTTTCTTCAACAAATTGTCAATGGGATAACTATTGTGCTGAAATTAGGGACAAATTTCCTGTAGAATTCTCACATATTCAGAAACCATAACACTTCCGTCTTTGTCTTGGGTACAGGAAAGCATTTTATTGCTTGAAGCTTGGCGTTTCATGACAACACTTGACAGTGACCCACTATAGGTCCTAAAAGAAGTGACCTTGGCCTTGGAAAGCTTTCTCTTTGTCAGGTTTATGACAAGGTTAATTTCACCCAGCCTATCAAACAGAGCTCTCAAATGATTGACATGATAACTCCAAGTGTCACCATGCATCAAAACAATCATCAATATGCAATACACAAGTACTCTACCTGGCAATCACTTGATTGATTAATCTTTGAAATGCTATTGGTGCATTCTTCATACCAAATGACATGACTTTACATTGGAACAGACCATCTGGTGTCCCAAAGCAGATTAAAAAAAATGCTACGGCTGCTGGAAATATGAAATAAAAACAGAAAATGCTGGAAAAGGTCAGCAGGTCTGGCAACATCTGTGGAGAAAGAAACAGAATTAACTTTTCAAATCCATATGACTCCTCGTCAGATGCTACCAGACCTGCTGAGTTTTTCCATAATGTTCTGTTTTTATCACAGAAGTAGAAATTTATTTGGCCTCATCAGTCAAGGTGACTTGCCTATATCCTCTAAGCAAATCAATCTTGCTGAGAAAGGCTGAGTCCCCCACTCTATCAATATAATCCTTGAGAATTAGTATTGGATAGGAGTAGGTCTTAGTTACCACATTAACCTTCTAGTAATCAATGCAAAATCTTTGAGAACCAACTGGTTTTGTTACCAATACATCATAGGAACTGCAATTACTTTGACTCATTTCAATTATATCAGGCTTATTTACATTCCTTCAGTAGGCCAGTTATGTCTTCTGTTGCTCGGCTAGATGATATAACACCTCCTACAGGCCCTTAAACACCTCTGTGTTTGCCAGTTTCACTGCAAGAGTTTCAATCTGAGAATTGTCAGTCTCAAGCTCATCATTTGGTCCATCACTTATATCATTATCACCATCTATGTCTCTACCACCTGCGCTACATTTGCTGGCTGACTATGCTCACAGTCACAAAGATAGGTGGGAACGTATGTTGTGAAGAGGACATAAGGAGGTTGCAGACAGATTTAGATAGGTTGAGTGAGTGGGCAAAAATTTGGCAAATGGAGTATAATGTAGGAAAATGTAAAGTTGTTCATTTTGGCAGGAAGAATAAAAAAGCAGAGTATTACTTAAACAGAGAACGGTTGCAGAACTCTGAAGTGCAGAGATCTAGATGTTCTAGTGCATGAGTCACAAAAAGTTAGTATGCAGGTATGGCAAGTAATTAAGAAGGCTAATGGAGTGCTATCCTTTATTGCGAGAGGAATTGAACATAAGAGTAAGGATGTTATGCTTCAGTTATAATGGGCTTATTTCCACTGTAGTTTAGAAGAGTGAAGGCTGACTTGATTGAAATATTTAAGATCCTGAAAGGTCTCAACAAGGTGTATTTGGAAAGGATGTTTCCTCTTGTGGGTGAGTCCAGAACAAGGGGACACTTTTAAAATTAGGAGTTGCCCTTTTTGGACAGAGATGAAGAGAACTTTTTCACACGAGGATTGTGCGACTTTGGAACACTACCTGCTAAGGCGGAGGTAGATAGATTCTTGTTAGGCAAGGGAATCAGAGGTTATTGGAGGTTGATGGGAATGTGGAATTCAAAACACAAACAGATCTTATTGAATGGTGGGGCAGGCTCAGGGGGCCAAATGGCCTACTTCTGCTCCTATTTTGTATGTTCGCATGTTCATAGCATACTTCTTCAGCATGTTGACATCACACCCTTTGACCCTATCTTCTGTCTAGGGTAATAACTACATAGGTTGCATCACTGAGTTTCCTTTTGATACAGTAAGGTCCATTAAACCTAGCTTTCAATGGTTCACCAGGCAAAGGCAACAAGACTTGCACCTTATCCCCGGTTTAAAATTACATAAGCTATTCTGTTCACTTGTGCTTTCATCACCTGTTGAGAGGCCTTGAGATGTTCTCTTGCCACCACACAAGCTTTTGAGAGCCTTTATTGGAACTTTGACACATAACCTAGGAAAGTAATTTCCTCCTCCGTGCCAAAAATCCCTCATTAAAGAGCCTGAGGGGACCCTTAGCTACATGCCCATAGACCAATTATAAGGGACTGAAACTTTGATGTGTCCCTAGTCATATATAGCAAGAATGATATCCCTTTATCCCAATCCTGTGAATACTCAAAACAATAGACCCTAATCATACTCTTTAGAGGCAGGCGATATCTCTACAAAGCATCTTGAGAGTGTGGGTGATATGCAAATGACTTAGGCTGCTTCACTCCTAAATTACACTTAACCTCCAGAAATGCACCTAACATGAAATTTAATTCAATTAAAACTCCCACACACATCCACACAGAGAAACCAATCCAAACCCCACTATTAACCTACCTTATAAGACATGTCGCACAAGTCAGAAGATTAGGAAATACCAATATCTGCATTTGATGAACCATTTAGTAGGTTCTTGTGGACTGTGTTGGACCCTAGGCTAAGACTAAATTGGGTCATAAGTATCTTCTGACCATCATGCATTTGTCCACTTGATTTCCAATGGGATTAACATTAAAAAAGATGACAGCGAAAGTTGTGATTGAAAAGGTCAAACTAAATTTCTTTTGGCAACATATTCTTGGTGAAAAACTGGATCAACTTTTCAATCACAACTTTCACTGTCACCTTTTTCAATGTTAATCCCACTGGAAATCAAGTGGACAAATAGATGATGTTCATAAGATACGTATGACCTGATTCAGTCTTAGGCAAGGGCCCAACACAATTCACAAGAACCCAACTAAATGGTTCATCAAATGCAGATATTGGTATTTCTCAATCTCCTGACCTGTGTGACATGTCTCACAAATGTCAACTACATCCTTATGCAGTTTCTGCCAATAAAAAATTACCATTATCCTAGCCTGAGTCTTCTGAATATTGTCATGAAAATATAATAATTTTCATAATAATATTGTGATTTATTGTCAAGGTAGATTAATAGTGGGTTTTGGATTAGTTTATCTGTGTTGCTGTGGGTGTGTGAGTTTTAATTGAATTGCAGACAGCTAGTCTGGAGCTTTTGAGTTATCAAAGGAGAAGCTGGATTGAAATGCTAAATACGTAAACATGGCTGAAGTTTTAGAATGTGAGGTGTGAGGAACGTTTGCATTTTTAATTAAACTAGAGTCGTGAATTTCAAAGAGATGGTAAGATGTTAAACCGAGCCAACAGAGGCTAAGCCAAACAGTGTGTTGATTTTTCCCAAAGATTACTGATAATATGAGTAGTATGGAAGATTTATATTATGGAAAAAGGAAAGTTGCAAAGACATTGAAACAATGGAATTTACATTAAAAAGGGAGAAACATGTATAAAGGAGATGAGGTTATGTGTAAGGGTAAAGGAATTCTAAGATCTAACAAGTGTGAAAAGCCTCGAGCCTGTATGTATCAAGTTCCTGCCTACAGGGACCGAAGCTAAGAAAGTTAATTGTGAATGTCACTGTCCACATGCTGTGTGCTTTGCCTGGGTCTGTTGAAATCTATTTTGTTTTACTGTTGCTTTAATAGAGGTATAACTGGGAGTCAGATTAATTAGGAGAGTTAGGAGTTATTATATTAGTAATTTGTAGACCTATATATGTGTTTAAAATCTTTTCTGCTATTTATAAATGTTTAATTTAGTTTTGTAAAAAAACCTCTAAGACTCAGTGGACTTATTACTACTGAATTCAAGGCACATGTCTCAAAATAAAAATACAAATTGCAAAATAGTTGTGGCAGCTGTTTCAAGTTTCCCTCTGGGATTTGAGCAGCTCAACATTTACCATATGCCGTGCCATAACAATACCCAAATAACCTGTGACAGGAATCTCATAGGTAATCCTCAAAATCTCACTGTGGTAGCAAGGAGGGACAACAATTTGATGGACTATAACCCAATCTTCAACAGCTGGCCTCGGGGGAGGTCTCCACTTACTCATCAAAATGTAATTCTTGACAGAATAACACTCAGGGATCTTTTTGGCAACTGCCTCAGACATGCTGTGTGATGCAAGCTCCTCAACCAAGGAAGATCTGCTAAACAATTCACCATTGTTAGCTTGGGAGACTTTAACGCCAATATCCCCATCCAAACACTTGAAGGTTTCAGCCAACCAAACATCTGAATTTTCCTCCACAACAACAGAATCTATCTTACCTGGTTTAGATCTATGAGCCTGGGATTTAGCCACAACACAATCTAGGAATAGTACAGGAAATTCTTCTTGCAAAACCTCAGTTTCAGCAGCCTCAGCAGGCTTTCCTGAAACCACTGGAGTTGCCAATAACTTATCCCCAGCCAAGAAATTTCCTGGAAAAAAAATCCACACCTTCAATAAGCAGACAAGGAATGACATCATTGGTAACAGGACCAATGACTAAGTCACATTTTAAATCAATCCTATGCAAGGGAACAGATAAATAATTCCCATTAACATTAATACCCTGAATTGATACTTTCACATTCAGCAAACTACCTGTAGGGAAATTCATGTAATCTGCCAACATCAGTGACTGTGTCACCCCTGCATCTCTAAGGATAACAATTAACTTGCCTGCTTCACCAGGCAAACATGGGGACACACTACCCTCAAACAGAAACTCCTGTAGTTTCCTGCAACCTGATTCACTCTATCAGTGAACATGGGAGAACATATCTGCTCGTCGTGAGCTTTACCCTCTAGGACAGTATTTCCTGGGGGCCACTAGTTGACTGTACAAAATCGATGGGCTTGTTTTTCCACTTCCAACTCTCTGCGTTCACGTGGCCTTTTTATGACAAAAATGGTATGTCAGTCCCCTCAAACTAAACTTGCCCTCCAGGCTTTCTCTTTTACTACTGTGAGGAGTGCTTGGGTCTTCGTCTTTGCCATAATCCTAGCTCAAATCTTCCAAATACGCAAATGACCTGTGACCGGAATCGCATGTGTAACCTGTAAATCTCACTGCAGTAACAAGGAGGGACAACAATTTGATGGACTACAGCTCAATCGTCAACAACTAGCCTCTGAGGAGGCCTCCACTTTCTTCTCAGAATGTCATTCTTGGCAGAATAACACTTGCTAGAATCATATTTCTCAACACTGAATTTTTCTTTTGCAAAATGGAAGGACATGGCATGATCTGGACATTTGGATGTGAACCTGGGATTTTTTTTAAAGAAGTTCATAAGTTCACCTTGGAACTGTCATGAAGCAGGCCTCTGCCAAGAAATCAATTGACCTTTATGGTAGTTGGGGAAGATCTGGTTGTTTGCTTTAAACTGCAATCATTTTAATTGATGGAGAAAAAAACTGAAAAGGAAGGTTGATAACTTGCTTAAAATCACACAGAGAGAGAGGAAAAAACCCAAGTTGTGAACCTGCTTGTTTTGAAGGCAGTCTTGTTGAAGAACAAACTGAGAAAGGAAGGCTCCCTCTCTCTACCTTGCCTAAAATTATGTGTGGCTATCAACTTTAGCCTGAGAACCCTCATCTGAATGTAACCAGTCTCCATTTGGACCTGCAAAGCTGAGATCAATTGGTGGGAACTTCCAGACATTTACTGGGACCAGCATATGAGAGAACTCCAGGTCGATATCATTGAGACCTTATGGACTTTATTCTTTATTTTGTAACGCCCATCCTCCAAAGCGCATCTCTGCAGAGAGACACTATCTGTTTGTCCTTTGCACGTCTGTGTGCATGTCTGTGTGTGTGCTGAGGGAATTCTTTAGAAAGAGATAGATAGTTATAGTTCCCGATTCAGTTGTGTGTTAACCAGTACTTGCAACTTGTTAAAAGACATTTTGCTTTAAAAATAAATTACTCATTCTGAGTTTTTGAAAGAAGCATGGTCAGAATCTCTTTTCTTTGGGTACCAGAGGTATAGGTACACAATCAGTCATTTCGGTGAGAAAATGAAACATTTAAATTAGTGGTACTGCCTGCGGAGTAGTGGAGCTTGATCATTTGCGCACTCCCCCCATCCCAGTCATAACATATTCATGGATCTTTTCAGCCTTTGCCTCAGATATGCCGTCTAAAACAAGACCCTCAAATTAGGGTCTCAACAAAGCCAGATTTCCTTTCGTTATCAAGCTTCCTATCTCTCCAATTTCTCTGGAAGTTTTCAAACTGGGCCCTGTTACTAATGTTCTTGTGAGTCAATTCCTAATTATCTTCCAACATTCCGCTTTCCTATATTTTAAGAACTTTGGTCCAGAACTTCCGAGGAGTGACAATCACAGTAGGGTTGCCACTCCATTCATTTTTACTTACACTAAAATGCAGCTGCACATATTGCACCTTCTGACTCAGGTCTCCTCAGAAATATGCAGTGCAGCAGGTTCCTGAGGCTTACAGTCGAGGGCAACAGAGTCAGTTGAAAGGAAGCCATGCCCCCTTTTACAACATTAGCTACCATTAAACAGGTACGTTTAAAGGTCCCAGACACTTTGAGAAGCCATTAGAAGGTAAGTGTGTAAGGATTAGGGGCAGGGGTGGTGAGATGGGTCAGGGGGGTTCGGGTGGTTAGTCAGGGAGGTTAGGTTGTCAGTCGGGGGCCAGGAGAATAGTTAATGGGGTGGGGGGCTATTTGGGGGATCTGGAGGTAGTCAAGGGATGTGAGGGGGTTCAGTTGGGGGCGGTTGACAGGGTAGTTGGGGGATTGGAAGGGTAGTTGGGGGATTGGAAGGGTAGACAGGGGCTAAGTGGTAGTGGGGAGGATGGGGTAGGGTAATGAGGATCCAGTGGGGGATTGGGGTGTCAGTACTATCATTACCCAGGAGTTGGAAGTGATTTAAATTCTTCTAACTCTCCAAGACATTCGGAATCGTCCTAAGTCTCCAATTGAATTTGGAGTATTGGATGTTTCCCAGTGCAGGGAAATTGCCCATCAGAAGCTTGATTTTCCCTGGCAATTCCCATGCAGTCCTTGCAGAGGGTCTACCAGGAGATTCACCAGAGCATCTTCTGGGGTACCTCGTGTGTACGACCCCTGGGAGATTGGAAGTTAAGGGCCTTTATGTTCTTCCAAGTGGGACCTTATAACTGAAGCAACACTATTCTTCTTTTAGAATCACTTGCCTAAGGTTCTTAAAGTCTTGTTCACCCTTCAACAATCTATGCCACCTATCAAGCACCATTTCCTTTTAACTAGCAAATTCCACATAGGCCTGGCCCTGTTTCCTTGACAAATTTCTGAATTTCTGTCTGCAGCCTTCTGGTACCAACTCATAGGCATTGAGAAATTGTCTTTGTCATAGCTACATGAATGCTCTTCTGAAAGACATGAATGCAGCTCCAAAGCTTTCCTTACAAAACACTCTTAGGAGCATAGCCCAATTTTGTTTATGTCAATCCAGATTTGTGGTGATTTTCTTGAATGACACAAAGTTAATTTATACTCCCTCCTCACTAAATTTAAGAACAAAGAGAATATCTTTCGCTAAATAAAAGCTATGCGGTGTTTGTTCTAAGTCAATCTCACCTTTCACTGCCAATTCTCATTCACATAATCTGAGTCTTTCTCTTTCCAATTTTCTGTCTCTTCCTTTATCTCTTTCCCCTCTTTCTTTTGCCTTTCTAATTCAAGCTTTCTAATTTCTCTTTCCAATTTCATCTTCTCTATTTCAACTTGTCTAATTTCCCTTTCCTTCTCTTATTCAATTCTGGGACCAGGAGAAACATCCTTTTCTTTCTCAAACTTCATGTGACAGGCCAATTTTTAAATAATCTCTGCCCTCCTGGCTCCTGATTTTAAGCTGACCCCACTTGCTACAGCTGTCAAATTATCTTTTGTCAACTGGGGGATATTTCACAAAGGCCTGAACACTCATGTTGATTTCCAATGAATAAAGAAAAAGCAAATATGAAATTTTATTTGTTTAATTTCTGGAAAATTCAGGCAAACCCATTTCACAGCCTGATTTGAATCAATCCTGGACGAGCACCCAATTTTGTTATGATCCACATGGAGATCACCAAACCATAAGTACCAAATTTACCAAATGAACCCAATGAAAGACCAATGGACAAGATTTCACCTTTTATAACTTTTACTTTAACAATCAAACCTGAGTCAATGTAAATTAAACATGAATTAACAGGCAACTCACAGTCAATATAAAGTATAAATTATACATTAAATAGCAGATACAACAAAGATAAATCTCACAGATTTATCAGGCAACCCCCTAAGCATATATGGCACCAACTTCAGCCACAAAATCCTTCAAGGCTCTGAAATTCCTCAGGAAGAATTCCAGTTCCTTTTTTTTCAAGCATTTAGCCACAAAATCTCACCCAACAGCAACTCCCACTCAATCCAAGTTCTATAGGTACAATCTTCAGCAAAATGATACATTTCTTCAGAATCTTCTCAGCTGTGCTCCTTGGATTTCCCAGAAGGAAGAAACAGTTCAGAGCAGTACTCATATTTCCCAGTTTTATTGGTGTTCTATTTTAAGGTGTACAAGACCAGTTTGGAACAATATTCTTATTTCCCATTTTTTACTAGTTTTCCCTCCTGGGTTGTGGCTCCACCAGAATCATCTTTATCTAAAACATCAATAATGACCTTTTGCACTGTAGGACTGATTAAGGTTAATCAATTACTTTAAAGTCACAGTGGCAGCAAACTTATTTTTACTCATCCCACTCCCAGATCCAGCCTTCATATACTCCTTTTCCGACCATACAACATCTCCTACTTCCGAACAAACCTGGTTTCATGGGCCCATTTTCATACCACAACCTGGGTCACAGGATTGCTGGTTTTTGCACCACACCTCTGGGTAATGAGATCGCTGGGTTCTATGCCCTTAATCATCCTGCACAGAATCACCTCAATGCCACACTCCTTCATCTGGACCTACTGCTGGCTCCAAGAGAGAAGCCTCAAGCCCAGGCCATTGGTCTCCATCAGCCCCACTGAGAAGCCTGAGATCAGGATGCTGGTGGGTCCATAACAGGACGAAGCTGCAGAAGATGAACAGGCTGGAGCTCAGCAGCATACAGGGGCCAAGTACTGTGCTGGCTGCCACCTGCAGCCCCATACTTTGCCCCAGGAAGCTTACTTGACTCTGCACAAAATGGCACCAGCTCCAGCCCACTGGACACTATCACAATCTGCCCAGTAGGACGAGTCTCAAGCAGGCCATCGAGCTTCTGAAAATGTGGTTATAGTGCCTGGACTAGTTGGGTGGCACCTTTCAGTAAATTTCTACAAGGGTCTCACGCAATGCAATGGTCTGTTGCACTGTCCATAACATGGCCCTCCAGAGAGGTGTGGACCATGAAGATAGTGATGTGTTAAATCAACATAGCTCATTGGAGGAAGAGGAGGAACAAGACCTGGAAGAGGAGGAGGAAGAGAAAGATGCAGAGCACAAAGGTGTCCTGGCTGCAGGTGGAGGTGGTCAGGCCTGTGCAGCATTCTAGGATTTCATCAGGATGCCATCCATATCAGGAATCATCATCAGCTGAGCCCTTCTAACCCAGGAGGATCGCATGGTCTGGAATTCACTTTGAGCTGCCTATGAGAATGCTTGACTATGACGTAGATCAACTCCTACCGCCAGTGAAGGATTTGCACCTGTTCAGGAGTTGCACTGCCCCCATTCAAGGATCCTTACTCCTGTTTATCACTTCATTGTTCTGTCTTTAAATTAATTTACAGGATGTCTGGCTAGGCCAGCATTTATTGCCCATCCCAAATTGCCCTTGACAAGGTGGCGGTGAGCTGCCTTCTTGAATCGTTGCTGTCAATGTGGTATAGGTACATCTTCAACGCTGTTAGGAAGGGAGCTCCAGGACTTTGACCCAGCAACAGTGAAGGAACTGCGATGTATCTCCAAGTCAGGAAGGTGAGTGGCTTGGAGGGGAACTTCCAGGTGGTGGAGTTCCCATTTCTCTGCTGCCCTTATCCTTATAGATAGTAGTGGCCATGGGTTTGGAAGGTGTTGTCTAAAGAGCCTTGGTGAGTTTCTGCGGTGCATCTTGTAGATAGTACATGTTGCTGCCACTGTTCGTTGCCAGTGGAGGGAGTGAATGTTTGTGGAAGGGGTGCCAATCAAATGGGTTGCTTTGTCCAGGATGGTGTCGAGCTTCTTGAGTATTGTTGAAGCTGCACTCATCCAGGCAAGCAGAGAGTATTTCATCACATGCCTCGTAGATGATGGAAAGGCTTTGAGGAGTCAGGAGCTGAGTTACTCACCGCAGGATTCCTAGCCTCTGATCTGCTCATGGAGCCACAGTATTTATATGGATAGTCCAAATCAATTTCTGGTCAATGGTAACCCCCAGGATGTTTTTAGTGGGGGATTCAGCAATGGTAATGCCATTCAATGTCAAAGAATGGCGCAAGTGCTTTTTGCCACTTGTCAGCACAGGCCTGGATATTGTCCAGGTCTTGTTACATTTGGACATGGACTACATCAGTATCTGAAGAATCGCAAATGGTGCTGAACATTGTGTAATTGTCAGTGAACATTCCCACTTCTGACGTTGTGATGGAATGAAGGTCATTGATGAAGCAGCTGAAGGTGGTTGGGCCTAGGACACTACCCTGAAGAACTCCTGCAGTGATGTCCTGGAGTTGAGATGACTTACCTCCAACAACCACAACCATCTTCCTTTGTGCTAGGTATGACTCCAACCAGCAGAGAGTTTTCCCCCTGATTCCTATTGATTCCAGTTTTGCTTGGGCTCCTTGATACCAGACTGGTTCAAATACTGCCTACATGTCAAGGGTAGTCACTCTCACTTCACCTCTGGAGTTCAGTTCTTTTGTCCATATTTGTACCAAGACTGTAATGAGGTCAGAAGCTAAGTGACCCTGGCAGAACCCAAACTGAGCATCAGTGAGCAAGTTATTGCTAAGCATTTGCCACTTAATAGCATTGTTGATGACTGCTTCTATCACTTTACTAATGATTGAGAGTAGACTGTGGCGGTAATTGATTGGGCTGGATTTGTCCTGCTTTTTGTGTACAGGACATACCTGGGCAAGATTCCACATAGCCGGATAGATGCCAGTGGTGTAGCTGTACTGCAACAGCTTGGCTAGGGGCATGGCAAGTTCTGGAGCACAAGTATTTAGTACTATTGCTGGAATATTATCATGGCCCATAGCCTTTGCAGTATCCAGTGCCTTCAGCCGTTTCTTGATATCATGTGGAGTGAATCAAATTATCCAAAGACTGGCATCTGTGATGCTGCGGATCTCTGGAGGAGGCCAAGATGGATCATCCGCTTGGCACTTCTGGCTGAAGATTGTAGCAAATGCTTCAGCCTTATCCTTTGCTCTGATGTGCTGAGCTCCACCATTATTGAGGGTGGGGATATTTGTGAAGCCTCCTCCTCCAGTGAGTTGTTTAATTGTCCAGCACCATTCACAACTGGATGTGACAGGACTGCAGAGCTTAGATATGATCCATTTGCTGTGGAGTCGCATAGCTCTGTCTATCACTTGCTGCTTATGCCGTTTGACACGCAAATAATCCTGTGTTATAGCCTCACTAGGTTGACACGTCATTTTTAGGTAAGCCTAGTGCTGCTCCTGGCATGCCTTCCTGTACTCTTCATTGAACCAGTGTTGATCCCCCGGTTTGATGGTAATGGTAGAGTGGGGGATATGCCGGGCCATGAGATTACAGGCTGTAGTTGAGTATGATTCTGCTACTGCTGATGGCTCACAGTGCCTCACAGATGCCCAGTCTTGAGTTGCTAGATATGTTTGATATCTATCCCATTTAGCCATGATTAACAGGAAGCTCAAACTCTTGCTTCAAGTGTCAATATTGGCATGTTGTTCAGAAGGAGAAAAAGTGTACAGTTACAGTTGAAACAAATCCCAGCGACCCACTCATTGCTTTGCCGAAATTGGTGGCCTCCACTGTTGAGCAGTCCTACATGATGCTCAATTTTTGACTGTGATAAGTTGGTGACAGCTCACTTGTATTTGGTTGTGGCTGAGATGCACGTGGCGGTCGTCCTTATCCTGGAGCCTGCTCACTGGTGTCATTCCATGGGCAATGGTCCTGTTGCACAGATGGTCCCTCAGTCAGAGTGCCCAAGGAGACTGTTAATGATGATGGTGCCCCATGAGGAATAGCATCCTCAAGTTCCTCAGTGACTGACTCTGCCCTTGGCTGGTGCTCTGGATGGCTGGAGACCACCAGCTGAGGCACAACTGGCAACCCTTCCAAACATCTCCACGCCATTGTCATCACTGACTGGTCAAGGCTATATAGTGTGGCATGTACTCTGTGAATGCCAGTGAGCAGTTTCTGCAGTACTTCCACATGTTGCCTCATATGGCTCTCCTTGAGGCTGGTCATTCTCTCAATGGAGGAGCTCATGCGAAAAAAGCCTTGAGCCATGGTGGGAAATAGGAGCTGAATGGTCTCTTCCATTCTCAACACTTGACCATGCACTGCTTCAGGGAACTGCAACTTGTGGAAACCCATCTGTTCCTGCTGATCTAAATAGAGCCTCCTTTCTTGCTACTTCTGAGACCCTCCATTTGTGCTCACCTAAATAGGATTGTGTCTGTCTTCCTTCTTCCAATGGAAATGGCTGGCAGCTACTTCTGCTTCTGTGACCTTGTCCTGCACACTAGTGATGTGTTCAACACCCAGTGTTACCCCATCCATTTGTACATGAGGACCCACCAAAGTGATTGCATCTGAGATGGTGGAGGAGGAGCTTGTAAGGTGTGACCGTGTTTGCTCTGAGATCTCCTCTGGTCGTGCTTGGCCTGGTGCAGAAACAGTGATCTGCCCTTCTGTCTGATGTTTAAAGCTGTGGGTGACACAAGCGAAGATCATGGGAACTGGCCTTGGAGAGCAGAATCGGCAGAGCTGAGGCTCCCCAATGCAGTCTTTGGCATGCTGTCAGACATAGTGGAGTGAACTACTCCCCCGTAATCTATGCATTCAAGTTCCTATTCATTCTACCACAGATTACCTTTTCCCCTTCCCCTACTTGTTTGTGGTCAACACCCTGGCAGAGTTCCCTTTTTCATGGTGGTGATGCTGTAAAGGATGGGGACTCCTCCTCCAGCCTGGGCCCTTTTGCAGACATTGTGTTTCTACCCCTGTTTCTATTGCAAGGACAAAAGGGAGAGATAAGTCACTACTTGTCTCAATGGGCAATGCCAATGGTTCATTGACATAAGAAGCTGCATGTATCAGTGCTGGCAGGGCCTCAGCAGAATTATGGCTCTGAGCCTTGCTGGGGGGTCAGTAATTACCCTGGGCACACATTCCTCCCGTGTTTAGGAGCAGCATGTGCCCCTAGGCTCCTTAGCTGGAGTGTCTGCTGGAGGTTGAAAAGCAAGAGGATTTGGCATTGTACTCAACTTGTCAGAGTTCCTTCACTGGACCCAGTTCCTCCTGACCACATGCTGTCTGCTCAAGGTCTCTGCCAACTCGATCCAGGCCTGCTTGGTCTGAAAGGGTGGCCTTCCCCTGCCATCCTCTGGAAAGAGGACCTCTCTTCTGTCTCTTATTACCTTGAGGAGAACCTCCAGATCTGCATCAGCATGGTGGGGGGCAACCCTACCCTCAAGTCCAGTTCTCCGCCTTTTCTGCTCCATCAGTAATACAGTAATTGATACACTAAACAATAGTCACTATATGACTGCCCTGGTCTGTTTAAATCAGGCTCACACACTTTTATCTGTGCCTCCATTCCTGCCCCTGTGGTCATTAATTGGTAGCCTAACCCATCTTCTAACCAATTAAATGTCCTCCTTCGTGAAAATCAAGCCCTGTTACTGCTTCCTGTTAGGGTAGGATGATCTGGAAAAACGGCCTGATGTCTACTTCCCAACCATGGAAGAAAAACCAAAGAGCTTCAACATTCAATTTATTGTAATTTATGTTAGCAAAGCAATATGTTCAAGGTTGCAACATGGAGTTAACTATTAATCAGGAAGGGATAAATTATGATGTTCCAATTCTGTAAAGTTCATTGAGTGACGTTAATATTGTAACTAAATAGTGTTTGTGCTTCCATGTACATGCAATTGCGACCATATTGAGAAAGCAAAGTACGGTAAGAGTATGGAGTATGGACTATCATATGTCATGTGAACTTTGCATCCCTACTTCACAATTGACGGCAGACCTACTTGACTGAACACGGAGCTGTCTGTTCTGGAGGCTTGCTCTGTGTGTTGCATGAACTACAACCTCTGACCACACAATGTTCTCTCTCCTGTACGAATAATGTCCTCGATTTTAAGGAAGAGCACCCTCCAAAGCCTCAATTGCACCTGAGAATTTAGGGCATACGTTGTACCACCAACTTTCTCCCCTTTTAATAACAAGTTATGTACAACAATGGTAATTTGTATTGATACAGCACCTTCAACATAGGCTAGAATCTTCGGCTCGGTGAGTGGGGCTGGGGCCCGCTCGCTGACGTGTAAAATGACAGACGGTGATGTCGGGCGATTTTCAGTACGGCGGTGTACACCAGAGTTGGCTGCACGCCCGCCGAACTGTCAAAGGCCTATTAAGGCTATTTAAAAACTAATTAAACCACTTAACAAATCTGCCCGTCCAATCTTAAAGTTGGCAGGCAGGCAAAGAGCCCAGGCGGCCTTTGCATTTTTCTTGAAACCTCATCCACGGGTGGGGTGAAGTTTCATGAATGATTTACAAGTGAAATAAAGATTTTAATTAAAATTCATGGTCATGTCCCAGCTCATGTGACACTTTCACCTGAGGGGCCATGTCCTAAATTTTTTTCTTCATTAAAATTTTTGAAACTCAAACTGATCTCCCTGAGGAAGCTCTGTGCCTCAGGGAGATTTCTGCGCTCTTTCGCGCACATGCTCAGCAAGTGCTCAGCGCTCCCAGGTGTGCATCACGCTGGGTGGGCCTTATTTGGCCCACCCATGTAAAATAGCAGCATGCAATTGATCCCGGGTGGCGATCGGCTACGCGCCCAACCCCGCCCAACCCCACCGACGCAGAGAAAATTCTCTCCATGGTAAAACAACCCAAGGCAATTATATGGGTGAAGAAAACAAACACAAGTTTAGCAAGTTTAGCAGCACAATCGCAAATTAAACAGCTGGCTAATTATTTGGAAAGTGACTCTCACTCGCACCATTGTTTGAAGGGACAGTAAAATGAAATTAAACATGTTTGTGTAATTGTTGGTGCCCTTTAGTTTCATAAACAGGATAACAGATTCCTGGGTAAGAACATATAAACATAAGAAAAGTCGTTTCTCATTCCTGGTATAAAATATTTCAGTGATGTACCATTAAGTTGCTTCCCACATCAGTTTTCTTTCAAATCATTGATCATTTGTGATATTCTTTTCAACGGTACATAACACTGAATGGTATTTTATTTCCAAAATTCACCAATAACCCCTTTTCATGTGTCATAGATTGGGTTGGATGACTATCAGGATGAGGAGAATGAGGAGAAGAATCCTTACCCTACCAATGAATTCCCAGGTAACGCTTTTGGGATTTTACAGAGAAACTCAGAATTCTCTCATCTTTTCATTTCCTGTTACTTCAAAATAAAAAGATCCAACAAATGCTTCCCTCCTCAATTTACATGTACTATTTACTGGACAGAAGAAGTAGGATGCTCACAATGAGGGATAAGAGTTGAGCAGCTTTGTCAAATGTATTCTTCATTAAAAGAGGGCTCTAAATATGAATTTTGCCTATTGCCTTTTTAGAGGCGGAATTTCTCTGCACTCTTTCCAATGATTAGCAATTACTGGGCATCAAAAGTCAAGAGAAGGAAAAGAGAAGGATAGATACCCAGATAATCTATTTCTGGGTATCTGGAATTAGTTACAAAAAATACACAAGAAGTGTCATGGTTAATTTGTCCTCTAGGGTTTAGTAAAAGCAAGTCAAGTTGTCCGTTGCGGAGAGGAGAAATCAGAAAATGGGAGAGTGAGGAGGAGGGGATGGTGAACTTTGCATACAGCTCAAGTTTAGTTTGACCAAAGGAGGTTCATATCCAAGAATATACCGGCCTTCCAACCAAAAAGGATGATGCATTTTGGGCGGAATCATCCCAGATTTGCACTACGTGGGCTAGCAGGCAGGTAAAACGATGTTTTACCTGATGGCCGCAATGGTGGCTTCTCACGCTGTATCGTCCCTAACCCGCCGCATTACATAGAAACATAGAACACAGAATATAGGAGCATGAGTAGGCCCTTCAGTCCTTTGAGCCTGCACCACCATTCATTATGATCATGCCTGATCATCCAACTCAATAGCCTGCTACCGCTTTCTCCTCATATCCTTTGATCCCTTTCACCCCAAGAGCTATATCTAACTCCTTGAAAACATACAATGTTTTGGCCTCAGCTACTTTCTGTGGTAGCAAATTCCACAGGCTCACCACTCTCTGGGTGAAGAAATTTCTCCTCATCTCAGACCTAAATAGTTTACCCCGTATCCTCAGACTGTGACTCCTGGTCCTGGACACCCCCACTATTGGGAACATCCTTCCTGCATCTACCCTGTCTAGTCCTGTAAGAATTTTATAGTTTTCTATGAGTTCCCCCCCCCCCCCCCAACAATTCTTCTGAACTCCAGCGAATATAATCCTAACCGACTCAATCTGTCCTCATATGTCAGTCCCGCCATCCCAGGAATCAGTCTGGTAAACCTTCGCTGCACTCCCAAAGCAAGAACATCCTTCCTCAGATATGGAGACCAAAACTGCACACAATATCCCAAGTGTGGTCTCACCAAAGCCCTGTATAATTTAGCAAGACATCCCTGCTCCTGTTCTCGAATCCTCTCGCATTAATTATGCATTCCCAGGAAACATGACATTTCCATGGTGGGCGGGCTCTCGTTCACCCACCAAACCATCATTTCACCTCTTCATCACACCAGGCACAATATTTAAAGCGCACATCTCTCAGTACTTCCGCCCCAGGACTGCTGCATGGAAGACATGGCCCCAAAAGGCAAGAAGAATGCAGCCCCCAGGTTTAATGACTTGTCCCTCAAGTGCCTTTTGGACACAGTGGAGGCCCGCCGTGATGGTCTCTAACCCCGCTTTGGCTGTAGGATGGACAGCAACATCACTAATACGGCTTGGGAGGCAGTGGCTGCTCTGGTCAGTGCCAACACCCTGCAAAAGAGGACAGCTACCCAGTGCCACAAGAGGATGAATGATCTCCTTTGTTCCACCAGGATAAGACGCTCTTCTCATCGCTCTCAACTTACACACTCTCAAGCCCATCACCCATCTGAAGGACAATCACTCACTGCCAGTTCAAGGGACATCACCATTCACTCTCTCACACCTTCATTATCCTCAGATAAAAACAAAAAACAAAAAACTGCGGATGCTGGAAATACAAAACAAAAACAGAATTACCTGGAAAAACTCAGCAAGTCTGGCAGCATTGGCGGAGAAGAAAAGAGTTGACATTTCGAGTCCTCATGACCCTTCGACAGAACACAAGAAGGGTCATGAGGACTCAAAACGTCAACTCTTTTCTTCATTATCCTCATCCCATCCATGGTGCCACTCACCACCCACGCATGCCAGGCATACTTTCATCTGGCCTGGCAGGTATCCTGCGAACCCTCTCCATCTATATTCATGCAGGACAAGCTGGCACACAACAAGAGGGAGAGGTCACAGACTGGTGGAGGAATGCCTGAAATCAAGGTCCTCACGGACTTTGAAAACAGAGCCATCCAGCTGGCTCACGAGTTTCTGGACCGTTCCTGTGCTGACGGTGATGTCGTCGTTTCTCTACCAAGTGAGCACCCAACAGTGCAACATCCATCAGACAACCATACTGTGACTGATGTGTTCTGTTTCACATGCCACTGCCACGCACTAATTATCTCCCCTTGCTTCCGCAGGTACATCTGCCAAGAGTGTCCATGACCCAGGGCTTCCAATCAAGCCCCAATGGAAGCTCAGAAGAGGAATCTGCTCAAACCCAGCCTGAAGACCTGTCACAGTGCTCACCCACACCCTCCACCAGCACAGAAACACACACGTTGGTGGAACCTAGCTTTAGAGTAGGCTCAGGATCGCAATCTGGTGAGCACATCGCACTTTCTGATTCACAGCAGGCGGCAGCGGCATGGACTTCCCAGCTCCCCCATGCTCGGAGGACTACTGGAGGCCAGAAATTTGCTGAGTCTGAGTCAGATGATGAGCCTCTGGACTCAGTCATGTCACAGTTGCTAGAGCTGCAAAGGCAAGCTCAGGAACATCAGGAAGAGATGCCTGTTGCACTCCTCAGATTGCAAGGCACGATGGAGGAGTCTGTCTGCCTTCAGGCTGAGCTGATAGCACCAGCATGCCAATGTATCAAGGACAACACTAGTAGGATCGCGGCCACCATGGAGACCTTGGTCCAGGACGTCGCTCCTGCACTGCTTCGTGGGCTGAACTCCATTGCTGACGCCATAGTTGGCCTCCAACAGTGTGCACGCGAGAGAGGTATAGTGCAGCCAGACCTCATTCCAGCTACCCCTTTTCCTCAAGGAGGTACCCATTGGTAGGAGGATCTGCAGGTGTATCCCCCCCCCCCCCCCCGGACTACCATCCAAGTGACTCCTGGAGTGTCCGACCCATCCGAATCCCCTCTTCCAGTGACCTCAGCAGCTCCAGCTCCACAGGCCGAGGAGGGTGCCACTGCCACACAGCATGACCCCGAAAGCAGGCCAGGGCCCTCCAGGTAACAGCCCTCCAGAGGACATCCGCCAAAGCCATCACAGACAGAGCGTAGCAGTCAGCAGCTGCCTCCACCTCCGCTGTGAATGCCTGGGGAGCACCAAGGCATAGCAGCAGGGTTAGGAAGGCTAAGAAGATGTAGTTGCATAGCCTGGGCACCATAAGACAAAGGAGCAGTCTTATTTGGCCCATTGAGTCTGCTTCGCCATTCAATGAGATCATGGCTGATTTGTTAATCCTCAATTCCACTCTCCTGCCTTTTCCCCATAACCCTTGATTCCATTACTGATTAAAAATCTGAGTATAATTAATGACCCAGCCTCTACAGCCCTCTGCGGTAAAGAATTCCACAGATTGACTACCCTCTGACAGAAGAAATTCCTCCTCATCTCTGTCTTAAATGGGTGGCCCCTTACATTGAGATTATGCTCTCTGGTCCCCACAAGGGGAAACAACCTCTCAGCATCTACCCTGTCAAGCCCCCTAAGAATCTTATATGTTTCAATAAGGTCGCCTCTCATTCTTCTAAATGAGCACAGGGTTAACCTACTTAATCTCTTCTCATAAGAAAATCCCTCCATTCCCGGGATCAACCTAGGGAACCTTCCCTGGAGTGCCCCCAATGCCAGTATATCTTTCCTTAGATAAGGGAACCAAAACTGTTCACAGTATTCTACGGGTGTTAGTCACTTGTATATAATGTTCACTATTGTAAATAAACTTACAAGTATGTCTAAGATAAAAGCAAATTACTGCGGATGCTGGAAATCTGAAACTAAAACAGAAAATGCTGGAAAAACTCAGCAGATCTAACAGCATCTGTAGAAAGCAAAACAGAGTTAACATTTTAAGTCCATATGACTCTTCTTCAGAGCTAAAGAGAAGTAAAAATGTGATGAAATTTATACTGTTTAAGGGGGGTGGAGCAGTTGAAGCTGGATAGAAGGCCAGCGATGGGGTGGTGGTGGGGGGGGGGCGCAAAGGAGAGATTGCCAAAGATGTCATGAACAAAAGGACAAAGGGGTGTTAATGGTAGTGGTACTAGCTAAAGGAGGTGCTGATGGTGATATTAAGGTCAGAAAGCAGAATTTTTCTGACCTTAATGTCACCATCAGCACCTCCTTTAGCCAGTACCACTACCATTAACACCCCTGTGTCCTTTTGTTCATGACATCTTTAGCAATCTCTCCTTTGCCCGCCCCCCCATTGTTGGCCTTCTATCCAGCTTCACCTGCTCCACCCCCCTTAATCAGTATAAATTTTATCACATTTTTACTTCTCTTTAGCTCTGAAGAGGAGTCATATGGACTCTCTGTTTTTCTCTTCACAGATACTGTTAGATCTGCTGAGTTTTGCCAGCATTTTCTGTTTTTGTCCTAAGAAGGTCTCCCTGCCTATGGCTCTTTTGTTCTGATGAGCAGTGTTTGTGTCACTCAGCTGTAAAATCTTTCTGCACAAGATAAAGGCAGGTGCCTCAGTCCAGGGCCTCGCTCCTGTGCTTTGTGCAGCCTTCTCTCCAAAGTGATGGTCCAGCCTCACACTCCCTGGACACATGAGTGATGCCTGTACCTCGACGGTGCTTGTCATTGCTGCCAGAATGTTGTGTGCAGGTGTCACAAAGTTCCGTCATTCTCTCTGTGTGCTCTCAGCACCTTTAAGGTGGGGCTGGCCCCCATCTCTTCAGCACCTGTGAGTGGTGATGCCGTGCTCCTGAAGGGCTCGGGTGCTAAAGGCAGACAAAGGATCAGACGCCTTTAAAGCTTCAGGGCTGCATCTCCAGGACATGACCCTGATCACAACCCAAGCGAGCTGCCCTCGGCCAGGCAGGATTCAAACATTCTCAAAGGATTTGTGAAGATCTGTGGAATGTCCTCACTGCATGTCTTCATCATCCTCCAGCAATTGAGTGACTATTAGGGCCTCCACAGCATCTCCATGACAGGAGCTCTATCACAGAGGGTATGTGTGCTGCCATAAGCCAGACTGGAGTCAAACATTCATAGATACAAGGTGAGGATCCGTAGTGTCTCCTTATTGCATGTCGTCATCATCCTCACCCTCATCACCGTCAATGTCCTCCTCATTGGAACAGACCTCCAGCTCCTGCATCTCCTCCTCAGCCAGTTTCTCTCCCCATTGCTGTGCCAGGTTGTAAAGGGTGCAGCAGGCGACAACGATGCATGACACCCTCTGTGGACAATATTGCGGGGCTCTTCCAGGCTGGTCCAGGCCCCGGAACCTCATTTTCAGCATGTCGATGATTTGCTCCACCAAGTTGCGAGTTGCAGCATGAGTCCCGTCATACTTTCACTCTGCTACAGTCTGAGGTTGCCGCACAGGTGTCATCAGCCACGTCCTCTGTGGGTAGCCCTTGTCCCCTCGGAGCCAACCCTGAAGCCTCTGTGGACCATGGAAAACGTCAAGAACTTGTGACCAACTGAGAATTTAGGAATCGTGCACACTACCTAGAAATTGTGCACAGACCTGCAGGATGCTTTTTGGTGGTCGCACATCAGCTACACTTTAAGCAAATGGAAGCACTTGCGGTTGATGTGGTTGACCCCTTGTTGCGACGGAGATCTGAGCGCCACATGAGTGCAGTTGATTGCACCCTGCCCCTGTGGAAAACCTGAGATCTGGGCAAATCCAATTCCTCTTGCACCCTGGCTCTCTTGTTCCCAGGCGAAATGCACAAAGCTGTGTGCCCTCGTAAAGATGGTATCCGTGACCTCATGGATGCATATGTGGGTGGATGCGTGTGATATCTCACAGAGGTCACCTGTAGAGCCCTGAAAGGAGCCATTGGAGTAAAAATTGAGTGCCGCTGTGACTTTCACAGCCGTTAGCAGTGAATGCCCTCCATGTCCCCTTGGCACCAAATCCTGCAGTAGCTGGCAGATGAGACAGACAAGATGCTTAGATATGCGCAGTCTTCAGTGACACTGCAGGAATGAAAGGTGTTGTCTATAGACCTGGGTCTAGCTAGACACTGACCAATGACAGCTCATTGTGGCTGTTCAGCAGCGTGTGCAGATGCCCCAGCCAGCCCTTCTTCCTGAGGATACAGCTCCTCCCTCTGCGCAGCCAAGCGCCTCTGTCGCTCTCTTCTCTGTTGTCTTCGCTCTCTGTATGCCACGAGGCATACAGTTAGCTCACCAGGCTCCATGCTCCTGATGTACACCTCCTGAAGGATGAAAGAGAGAGACCTGTGGGTTAGCTTGGGTATACTAAGAACTGTTGGTTAAGTCTGAAGGCCCCTTATTGCACCACGGAGAGTGCTGGATGACCACTTGGATGGCCAGAGTTTAGTGCGCTGCATGGCTGCCCGAAACCCCAATCACCTTCCCCCATCTCCACCTGACCAATTGGCAGCAGCTTTGCCCATTGGACTGCATGCTGTGCTCTCAGCTCAGGGACAGGCATTTTCCTAACCCACACTGCAAGGCTGCACTGTTACCTTGAACCATGGAGGAGACTGGTCCAAACCGGGATAATGACATTGCAAGGGGCTGTGAACGCCTCCACCAGTAACTGCTCCACGGCCAGCTTTGACAGGAAAATTGTACAATTTGCCCAGTCGTCCAACTGTTCTACAGCCCACTAAAATGCTCATTAGTTTGCAGTCTGTGCCGAAAGAATGATACGCTCTCGAGCTCTTGGTGGCACTTGCATGCCTCTGTGTTGCTTGAGTGGGCAGATTAGCTAGAGGCCTGACTCCATGCATGTCAATATGGTTGCATCTGAACTGTTACAGCTGCAGAGGATTGGTCACTTTTTACAAGGATTTCCTAATGCGTGGCTGCTTCTCTCTCCCCGCACTCTGCATGTGCTTGTGTATTACCTTCAACCACAGGGCAGCTCTTACCCAACCCCCAACCTGCCTCAACTGCTGAGCAGCCCTTACCCCCCCACAACATGCCTCAACCGCAGGGCAACCCTTGCCCTCACTCCCAAGTTGCCTTGAATGTATTATGTAGAGGATATTGTACAATTGCAATTGAGCGCAACAAGGAAACAATATATCTTGTGGTTTTGATAATGATAAGTTACAAAACCAGAGTTTAACACAACTTCAACCTACATACAAGTTTGAGTTCACTTGCCAAAGGAATTAAATTTATATTACTAAGCAAATATAAAAAAGCTTTGATATATCTCATGAAGTCTTGACACACATTGAAGTATGTGGCGAGGAATCCTTGCCTTGCCCCCACCCCCAAGTCACCACAACCGCAAGGCAGCCCCTGCCCCCACCCCCAAGTCGTCTCAACCACAAGGCAGCCCTTTCCCCATCGCTTCCAACATGGCTCAACTTTGAAGTCTAACAGGCAACCCAGGCAAGCGCTGCGCAAGTTTACAGTATACTCACCTCCGAGTTCCCCTCAAAGTGCAGCCTGCCAAGTGCATGCCTTGTATATGCTGCCGTGATTCCAGCGGGTTGACCTTATAATGATATGCAGATGCATTATAATGAGGCTCCTGACGCCCGATGGTGGGAAATGCAGCCCACCATTGTCAGGCAGAGTGGACGATCACAATCTGGTTTCACAATGTCATGAAACCGATTTTTGGCCTTCTCACAATATTGTCTGCTCACACCACCGAGCACGCCCGACCGCAGCAGGCATGGACGATTCCGCCCATTGTGTGAAATATAGGGATACAGGAGCCAAGCAAATTAAAAGAAAAATCTGTTGTCACAAACCATTATTTATTTATTCTTTATTTACTCAAGTGGAGGGCTAGAAATATCAATTATTGTCTCAGGTCAATAACAAAGATAGTGAGAGTATGTGCAATGCATCAAGATAATTGTCAATTCTTGATTATCATGTATCTTTTGTAATTTGATTGAGGAAATAATTTAAAGGCCAGACAGGAAGGTAGCATGGATTGTCTTTTTTTTTGTACCCTTGAGCTAAACTAATTGATGTTGCCATTACTTAAAAATGAATGGTTTTCTGAAAAAGTCCTAATGTATACTACCTTGATCCGCAAACATATGTTTTCTAAAAATGTCATGGTCAATGAAATGATCCTATTGAAATCTCAGAATACATACATCAAATGGAATGAAACAATTTGTTTTAAAAGAAACATAATATAAAGAATTATAGGCCTGAATGATTTGGAAGATATTGTAGAAGTATTCTTGGTGCGAATGCAGATTAAAAATAGGTTAAAACAGACTGGCATGTGTTACATTGAATTAGAATGCATTCTGCAATTCACAGACTCAAATATGTTAGGTAGATGAAAATGTAGAGGGTAATGTTACCTTACTCCACATAAGAGGGTTCAATGTATTATGTCGAGGATATTGTACGAATGCAATTGAACGCAACAAGAAAACAATATATCTTGTGATTTTGACAATGATAAATTACAAAACCAGAGTTTAACACAACTTCAACCTACACACAAGGTTGAGTTCACTTGCCCAAGGAATTAAATTTACATTACTAAGCAAATATAAAAAAGCTTTGATATATCTCATGAAGCCTTGACACACATTGAAGTATGTGGCAAGTTTTTCAATCCAGGTGTCACACTGGAACTGACAATCATCTCCCTCCTAAATTAGGTCTGTGAAACTAGTGAAATCAAACTTTTAATTTTGTTTACACTTTAATATTTTATGCCAAATTTATGATATTTGTTTTGTCCAACAAAGGCACAACAAAAAACTTTGCATCTAAGACTAAAAAGCAATGACTGGAATACCCTGTCCATTACATAGATGTAATAACCAAACATAAATTTCTGGCTTCAGGAGATGAAGATGATGATGAGCCGGAAATGCCTGTAGGACCACGTCCGCGTCCTCTGTCTGAACTACATATAAAAGAAAAGGCTGTTCCCATGCCTGATGCCAGTGCATTCTTTGTCTTCAATACTACAAACAGGTATCAGCAATTTTATCTTCCCTGTGATTTATATCTATCCTTAATTTGCAAAGTTTCCATATAATGCATCACATCAATATACCAGAATTATGTATCTCTGATTTCTCGTGTTAAACTCCTAGGCCTGAATTTTCAGCTCAGCAGGCAGGTGTGATTGGTGGGCCCAGAAGCGGTTGGGAAACGGACCGCCAACCGTGATCAGCCCCGGCTGCGATTTCACACTGACTGGCCAATTAATGGCCAGCCAGTGTGAAGTGCACACTGATATGATCAGTGCTGCCTGGGTTGGGCGCGGGCACGGGTGAGCGTGGAATGAAAACTCCCTGAAGTCAGAGAATTGCCTCGGGGAGCTGAAGAATTTAAAAGCAAAAAATAAAGATTTTAAAAACTAGGAAAAAATGCCCGGCATCAGAATCAGTCACGAAACATATGGATGATGAATATTCTGTCCAAACATTTAAATTTTTTAACATTCATATTAGAAACCTCTTCCCTCCCTTGGACGATGTTTCCTGAAAAATGCAAAAGCCACCTGGCCAATTTGCCCATCCGCTAACCAAAATGTTGAACGGGCAGCGAAAAATCCTAGTTAATTGTGCCGTTAATGGGCTTAATTGCCCTCTTAATTGTCGGCAGGCGCACAATAACCTCTGAAGCGCACCCGCCTACTGAAGTGTTGCACGATGACGTTGGGACACTCACCCAACGTCATTGTGCGCTATTTCACATTCGAGCTTGTTGGGCGCACCATACACCGAGTGAAAAATTCTGCCCCTGATCTCAGCTGTAAGAAGCAATCAAAGGCCAGGTTACTTTCTACATTGTGAGTGAAATCAGAACACAAGTGACATTGGATTGATCTCTTTCCTGGAGTGCTGCCTCCCTGCCCCAACCTACCATCAGAAGGCCACTCCCATGCAGCTAGCCTAGTTCCTGATGCCCATAGGAAGGACCAACAGGTTGACTGGAAAATTCTATTCAGCCGATTGCAGGCGGTTAACCATTCTGACCCATTCCATCAGCAGAAAAATAGCCTGGGGGCAGATGGTACCAGAAAACTAGTATGCTGGTCCAAGTCGTGAATTATCTCACTTACCCAACTTTGTACCTGCCCCAAAATGAGGGGAAAAAAATCCTGCCTCTAATCTCTCTTGCTTGACTGGAAATAAAACTTCACATATTCCGTAAGAAGGGTTTCTGGAGAAGTTACAAAAATGAGAGGTGACTTAGAAATAGTTAAAACAAAGTATGAACACTTGTCATACTTGTCTGAGGTCATCAAACTTCTTGTGGCATTGCATCCAGACTGGTGGTATTAAATGTGTTGACCACTTGCTCCCTCTGCCTTCTGACTACTTTGTCTGGAAGACCTCCTGGCCCTCTGAGAGGAGAAAACCTCCCACCTCCAGTCTATCTCCTACTTCAGTGACCCCATTCAAAAACCTGGGGGCACATTTTTTTGCCTCATTTCTTGCATCATTTAGGTTCTTTCCTGAAGCCTCTGCTGCAGCCAGAATGCACCTCTCCTTAAAGAAGTGCAGATTGGCTTTAAATAATGCAAGCTAATTTTAAGTGATGCTAGCCTTCCATGAACTTAAGCTCCCTGCTGAAGCATGCAGTCACTCAGCAGCATGTTCAGTGGTTGCTGGCATCCCCCAATCTTAGAAATGAGCCGACAGCATGAAGTTTGAGTGTTGCCTGCATCATATTGATTGGGCACAGAGTAATTGTGCATTGCAATACTTGTGTGCCAGACTTTATAAAAATATAAGAACATTAGAAATAAGTGCCAGAATAGACCATTCAGCACTTCAAGTCTGCTCTGTCATTTAATACACTCATGTCTGATCTGCATCAACTGCATCTTCCCATGTTATTCCCATCTCCCTTAATTGTCTTAGTATCCAAAAATCTATCATTCTTTGTCTTGAATATACTGAACAACTGTGTATCGACAGCCCTCTGCAGTAGAGAAGTCCAAAGATCCATAAGTGATTGAGTGAAGAAATTTCTCCTCAGTCACAAATGGCCATCCCCTTATTCTGAGACTGTGCCCCCTAGTTCTATGCTCCCTAGCTAGGGGAAGAATCTTCCCAGCATTTAACCTAACAAGCCCTGTAAGAATTTTAAATGTTTCAATTAGATAACCTCTCATTTTTCTAAATTCAAGTGAATGTAACCCTAGTCTGCTCAGTCTCTCCTGATAGAATAATTCCCTCATTCCAGGGACAGTCTAGTGACCCATTGTTGCACTCCCTCTAAAACAAGTATATCTTTACTTCAGAAATGGGATGAAATATGTACAGAGGTAGAATTTTCCCATCCCACTTTGTGGCAGGTAGGAGCGAAGAATCCAGTGCCAGACAAAAAGTCGGAAATCCGCCGGCGGTAAAATCAATTTGCAATTCTCCCAATGGCGGGTTAATGGCGGGTCAGTTATCCCCCCGACTAGTAGTGATAATGCCATTTGCATTCATTAACATCTCATGAATGCTCATTAAGCAGCTCGCCAGAATCTTGTCACACCTTCCAATCTTGCCAGTGGGAAATTACATTGCCCTCAAACTCATTTGAAAAGGAGTGGCATGCACACGTTGGTCCTCAGTTCGCTTGTAACTTCGAGGTAAGTGCAACATGCATAACATACCTGCCATAGCACTGCACCAGTCTTGTTGAAATGAATGCCACACTAATGGGGCTGTAGGGTTGGTCTGCTCCTGCTCTTTGCCTACATTGTCCCGAAGGACACTACTGTGCTGTTCTCATGCAGGCCTCCACTTTCAAACAGTGACCAATACTGAAGCTGGGGTTGGGGAATGCATGGGTCTTCTACTCCCAGTGGCTGAGACCGTTGTCCACAAGGACACCACTGTGCAGTGGTGCAGGGAAAGGAAGGCTGTGGAATGGCTGCGAGGGGGAAGGGCGAACATGAGGGAGGAAAAGAGGAGGGTAGGCTGTGGAATGGCTGTGAGGGAGAAGGGTGAACACAAGTGGGCCTTTCTGGGGTTGCCCTCTAACTTGGAAAGAGTAGTCTGCTTAGAGAGAAAAGAGGAGAGAAGGCAAAAGCACATATGGATCTAGGGCTCAATGCTGCCTTTGTCAGGGTCCTAATGAAATGGAGAAGGTGAAGGAGGGAGAGGCCCCACCACGCACAGCTCCAGCAGGAGGCAACGCCTGATGGACATGGTCAAGGGGAGCCAGAACATGAGCAGAAGGGTCAAAAGGAAGGACCCAGACAATAGAAGTGAATTGCCACACCAAGGGTTTATCGTAGAAGAGTCTCTGATTTACAAATGAGTGAGAGGCAATGCTGTGCATGTTTGCACTTGTCCCAAGCTCTGGTACGTCACATATGCCACATTCTTTGTGAAGACCTGATGCCATGTGGAGTTGGAGAATGTCCCCTGCCAGTGGCTTTGAAGATGACCACAGCACTCAGTTTATTTGCCAGGGATCAATGGGGGACCGGCATCTTTCAGTCAGCAACACACCAATAGATAAAGGAGGTCACAGGTGCCCTTTACAGGAAGGCCCATAATTTTGTCAGATTTGCTCTGGACAAAGATAGCCAGGCTGCAGGATTCACTGGCTTTGCCGCCATCTCAGGTTTCCCAAGAGCGGAGGGTGCAATAGACTGAACCCATGTGGCCATACGGGCTCCATGGCAGCAGCACCTAATGTTTATAAACCGCAAGGGCTACCATTCCATCAGTATACAACTGGTGTGTGATCACCGGAAGCACATACTGCACGTTTGTGTATTGTGCCTTGGGAGTTGCAATGACTCCAACATCTTGAGTCACTCCCAGGTGCCTGAGATTTTCAAGGGGCCAATATGTCTGCAGGGATGGCTGCTTGGGGATAATGTGTACCCACTGAAATGCTGGCTGATGATACTAGTGTGTCGCCCTCAGATTCTCTCCAAGGAGAGTTACAACACTGCTCATAGCTCAAGATGCTCCCTTATGGAGCAGACCATAGGGCTTCTGAAGATAGGCTTCAGATGCTTGGACCACTCAGGTGGCTCACTACAATGCACTCCCAATAGTGTTCTGCACATTATCACAGTGTGTTGCACCTTTCAAAAACTGGCAATGCAAAGAGGTGAACCCCTGCCAGAGGGCAAACTGGAGGAGGATGTGAGCTCATTGGAGGAGGAAGATCTGGAGGCCCAGGAACCTCAGTGGGCCGCTGAGGGTCAATATGAGTGTGCCCACGCTGTGGAGGAAGGAAGAAGTGGGAGATGTGCCTGTGATACTTTAATTGCTGACAGGGTCCAGGAAGAGTAAAGTTAAGTGAGGGCATATGGCCACATCTTACCTAGCCCTCAATGCCATTCACTTGCATGTCAGGGGATATCCAACCACTCACAGCGAGGATGATGTCCTCCATTCACTCTTGCGCGTTCTGGCCTCATGAATCGCCAGGTGATCACTTTTGCTTTGGTCTGCGGTGCCCTGTGAGTGCGCTCACTCTGAGAACTGAGAGTCCACTGAGGAACAAGAGCAATACAAGAGAAGATTTGAAGACTTTGCTGCCATCCAATGATGGAAACACTGGTGCAACTGAGATGGGGACATGTCTAGGGATCTCCTTCTCCTGTGCATGTCTTGTCACCTGCCACTACCACTAAGGAGACGTAGATGCTGCTCGAATATCAATGCTGATGAGCTGCCCTCACTCGATGTTCCTTGAGGAAGAAGGGTTAGGAACGCTTAAGTCACACACTTCAAATAAAGATTTTAACACATCTCGCTGACATCACACAAGGGTGCAGAGACTAGTTCAACTGAAGCTGACATCACATGAATGTTCATCTCAGAGAGGGACACTATCAATGTATGGGGAGGTCGCTAAACCTCAACATAAGAGGATTCCAATATACAAATTCACAATGCCTTCAGTTGATCAAAACATTCATATAACCATCAAATGTATTCACAAAAGTACAATTTCTTTACAGTTATGGCACAGTCATGACCCAAAAGTGACATCAAAATTTTTTAACTTTCCTGATCTTCCTGGGTGCAGCCCCGACATCCGCAGCAGAGGTGGAGACAGCCTGCTGACTGCTAGGTCCTGATGTGTGTGATGACCTAGAAGGACAACCTCTGGTGGTCCAAAGCCAGGAGTGCCCCAACCTGATAAGGGTCTCTTGCTCAGAGGTATAAGTACCCTTGGCGGCTTGAGTAGCTAGACTGGTTGCGATCAGAGGCAGCAGGGACTGTGAGCAGCTACACATCCTTGGAGTGTCCTGAGAGGAGGCACCCGGGATTTCTGGATGATGCTCATCCTCCCTGTGGATGCCCTGGAGCCCTGTCCTAACTTCTGCAGGAGATAGTGCACCTGGAAGGAGATCGAGGTGCCTCGTCCCCATGTAGCCTACATCTTGATGGTGCCCACAAGGGTGTGTGGCCATGGAGTGCAGGTCAAGCATAAATCCAGCAACACCAGCTGGACCAAGGCCTCCATGGTGGTCGCCAGCCTTCCCATGGTGATCTCAAGGCGCTTACATGTAGGAGCCATGACATCAGAAAAAAGGCAGATGGGATTCCTCCATCATTTGCTTCAGTCTGCTGAGTGACTGTTGAATATCTGCTTGATGTTCTGCCACCTGTCATTGCATCTCCAGTATTGAGTTGGCAGCCACTTCCAGAGGCTCTTCATCTGGCTTGGACTGAGTGGGCAGCTGGTCTCCAGCAGCCCCCAAGTATGGGGACTGGCTGTCCCTGCCTCCGACTGCTGCAGGGATGTGTCAGTGAGGTGTTGTCCAGAGAGTGAACCGGAGCCTAACCTATTGCTGTGTCCCATCGACGTGTGTCTCTGAGCTGTTAGAGGTTGTGTGTGATTGCTGTGATGATTCTTCCAGAGCTTCCACTTCAGACGTGGTCTAGGGGCTCGGACTGGTCCTCAGCTGCCTTTTGGGCCTCAATCTGCTAATACCTAGAAAATAGAGATTTAGTTGATGAGCTATATAAGACTGCATGTGACTCACAGTGATTGTCAAGATTTGATGAAATGATGGAACTGTGATCTGTACTTAGTTGCTTGGGGAGGCCAATCTCCCCCCTCCCCATAAGATTGATCCCTGTCCTCCTGAGCCAGCTGGGCTGCATCTTTCCTGAGCTCAGTGGGGCAATGATGCCGGTCATCCCTCCCCCAGTCTACGATCTTTCATGCCTGTTGTGTACCAGCTTGGCCTGTATGAAGAAGAAAGAAAGGCATATAATGAGAGGGATGGAGCAGAGACTGGGTAAGATGCCAGAGGATGGAGTGTGAGCAACATGATAGATGGGATGGTGGTGATGTGAACGTCTCCATGAGAGAGTCACTGTTAAAATGTGTTCCCCGCTGAAGAGAGTAGCCTTTTGAGTACATGATGCCATGATTAGAGTTTGGTATTGGAGGGAGTTGAAGGATGACTTACCCTGTGGAGCAGATGAGGTTAGTCATCCTTTTCCTGAACTGGATGGTGTTGACCTGCTCTGCAATGGCCTCCCAGGCCAAAGACATAAGGCTGCTATACTTCCTGGAGCCATCCCCAAGCGACAAGACATGCCTGTGTGCCATCACTCCTCTGAGCAAGACCTGGAGGGCCTGGTGGGTGAAGTGGGGTGCTGCCTTTCTCTTGAGGCTTTCGGCCTTCTCCTTCTGGCAGGAAGATATCTCTGCACATGTCCTGAAGATATGTGGGCTGGAGAGACTGAGATGCATGTGCTGGACTGGCATTTAAATGTGGTACCCTTCAACCCCTCCAACTGAGAGTGGGCAAATGAATTAATTGTTGACCCGCCAGGTGATTTGGTCCGATACGCACCTGTGCATAATTAATGATTTTTCACGTGCGGAATTGGACATGGGTTCCCATCATTCCGACCAGCAGGAACCGCCGAACCCACCCACTGCCACACTTAGACTCATAAATGGAAAATTCCGCCCCAGCATTCTAGGCATGGTCTCACCAGGCTCTATGCAATTACAGTAAGACTTCTTTACTCTTATACTCCAATCCCTTTGTAATAAAGGCAAACATAATATTTATTCTCCTAATTGCTTGTTGCACCTGCACGTTTCTTCCTGTGGTTCACATATAAGGGCACCCAGGTCCCACTGAATACCAACAATGTCCAATCTCGCATGGTTTAAAAAAAAATCTGCTTTTCTATTTTTCCTTCCAAAGTGCATATCTTCACATTTCCCCACATTATTTTCCACCTAGCATGTTCTTGCCCATCGACTTAATCTATTTCCTTTTACAGCCTTTTTTGTGTCTTCCTTACAGCTTTCTTTTCTCCTAGCTTTATGTCATCAGCAATTTTGTATAGAATACACTTGGGCCTGAATTTTGCACTCATTGGGCACGCGCGATCGGCAGGCCCGGAAGCGGATGGGAAACGGTCCCCTGACTGTGATTTCACACTGGCTGGCCATAAAACGCACCCTGAGAAAGGCTCAGCACTGCTGGTGAAGGCAGGAAGAGGGCGGGTACTGACGTCACTGCAGGTGCTGATGAAAGCTTCCACTAAGCTCCCTGAAGGCAGACAGATGCCCAGGGAGCTGCAGGCCTCCAAATAATTTTTAAAAAGCACAAAAATGCTGCAAAAATGCAGCATAATCAAGCACTTGAAAGCATACCTCATAAAAATGCTGTCCCCAGATATTTCTTTTTATTTTATATTCTATTGGAAGTTTCATCCCACCCTTGGATGAGGTTACATCAAAAATGTAAAGCCTGCTTGGCCTGTCCACCAACCATAAGGTAGAATGGGCCATGAAAAATCGCTTACAATTAGGCCATTAATGAGCTTAATTGCCCGCTTAATTGTTGGCGGGTGCTCTTCCAACTTCTGTGCACCAGCCGAGTGAAATATCACCCTTCTGCATGATGATGCTCGCCCGACATCACCTCACATGATTTTACGCCTGTTTGGGTAGGGTGTGCGCCCGCCCACAGGACATAAAATTCTGGCCTTGGCCTCCTTCGTTAAGTCATTGATGCAGATTGTAAAAAGCTGAGGCACAACGACTGATCCTTGTGTTATCCTGCTATATAGAGCCTGCTAACCTCAAAATAACCCGTTTATTCCTAATCTCTTCCCTGTGCTAATATTTTAGCCCAATCCCATGAGCCCTAATTTTGTGTACTAATTTCCTGAATGACACCTTATTGAATGTTCTTTGAATATCCAAATAAACTACATCCACTGGTTCCCCCTTATCCACCCTGCTAGCTTGCTAGCTACATCTTCAAAACACTCAGAGATTTATCAAACACAATTTTCTTTCCGTAGAATCAAAGGGCAGAATCTAATCCCCTCACCCTGGAAAGGCCTTTCCGCTTTGCTGCCAATTGAGGCCCTTAAGTGGGCAATTAATTCCCACTTAAGGGCCTCATCCTGCCACCACTGGTATTAACCCAGCGATGGGAGGGGGGGCTCGCCATGCAGTGAGCTGACAAGCACACCAGTTGCTTGTGGGCTCCCAGAGGTCCCTTGTTCAGAGGCACTCAGCACCTGATTGAGGGACCCAGCATCAGGAAGGGGCCTGCTAAGAACCACCTTGCTGCTGACCCATCTAAACTCCCTCCCTGCCACCTCCACCCCACAAACCGCCCCCCCCACCTTCTGCCATCACTCACCTGTGGCCAGGGATCCAGTGACAGTCCTGAGCCTCAAATGTATTGGCAGCAGCCATCGTCCCCCAGTGGTACTGCCCTTCAGTAGAGCTGCCACACTGTCTGGGACGAGACACCCATCTGGCTGGGATGACGGATGGGACACCCATTCCCTCCTTTAAATCCAGCACATGGAATCGTTACAACACAGAGGAGGCCCATGCCGGCTCTCTGCAAGAGCAATTTAGTTAGCTCCACTTCCCTGCCCTTTCCAAGGCTATCCAATTTAGCCGCCTTAATTTTTAATCACAAAAATTTAATTTTCACTCACCAAAAACATTAATTGAATCTGATACAGAGGAAACAAATACTAAAAAGCAATAGCTCTACCTAAAGAGTTTTAGCCATAGAAAAGGAATGTGATATCCACCAGCATCACGTACACTAGGAAAACTAAAAAAAAAATTGATGCATGATTAGTGATGAAGGGATAAACACATTGCCATAATTTGTAAATTGGAATATAACTCACTCATGTTTTGTTGGCAAATTTACTGTTCAATTCCTTTATTCAGCACAACAGGATGCTTTAGATCAACGAAACTGAAAGCCCAGATGGATTTATTTCTGAAACATAATATAAAGTATGAGATACACAGTGACGGTTTTTACATTTTCCAAATGCATATAATTTGCATTCATGGATATTTTTCTGATGCCTGAGGTGTCTGCTGCTGTTTGTAGATTGAACTTTAATGGGATGAATTTCCATTTTCAACCAATGTTTGTATTCAAGCTACTTTAAGTGAGCATGCTTTTTCAGTATTGGGCAATGCATGGTGGTAAATCAGAAAATAGAGCGATGCTCTCCAAATACAGTCTATTACATTAATAATAAGTCTCCTGGCAACTTGAATCAAGGTTTGATGCACTTTTTTTTGGATCATGTATTGTATGTTGGTGTTGGGATAGGAGCCCCAATAAAATGGAAGGAATAATTAACAAAATTGTTCACTTCTAATTTATTATTACGATTATCTCATTCAAACCTACTTTGTAGGTTCCGGGTGCTGTGCCACAGGATCGTCAATGACAACATTTTTACAAATCTCATCTTATTCTTCATCCTCATGAGCAGTATTTCTTTGGCAGCAGAAGATCCTGTCCGCCAGGACACAAAAAGAAATCAAGTAAGTTTAAAGCAAAGCTTTGAGAATAGTATGCCTGTTGCATTTCAAACAGTTAAAGTATGATTTATATTCTCATAGATTTTACAGTTTTTCAAATAGCGGTGGTATGTACTGACAGTAATAAATATCAAAGTACTTCAAGAAATTCAAATAAAGTCAGAATTGACTTCACCTTCCTTGAGTTTCATCCTTCACTGAGAATATCATCATACATTATCTAAGTGGAGTATTCTGCCCCTTGATGTCAGCCATAATACCCAGGCCCAGATTTTCACTCCCAGATCAGGTGTGCAGAGATGGGAATTCCCAGCTCCTCGAACCTGACCTTTAAGAATGGTTGTCCAGATGTTGCATTTACAGTCTGGGGAGCGGGCTGGATTAGAATTTGGGATGGGCAACTCAGGAAGAATTGAGGAGAATGCCAGGCATGAAGGTGGACTAGGCAGAAAGCCGCCTTGGGGCTCCAGCACTATCCATAGTTTAAAAACAAAGATTGAAATATCCCTCCAGCCCTTACCCCTTATGCCTTCGCACATATTCCCCATGCCCCATCCATGCTAGCTCATGCCACCTCATGACCCGCATGCATCCCCTATAATCCCTAATACCCTGCATGCAAATGTATGCCCCTACCACCCACCCCCCCAAAGCCTATTTAGCCTTTATGCCAACCTTTGTCCCTCCATTAATCCCATTGTCTCTTACAGCCCCTGTGCCAACATATGCCACTCCGCCCACCCACATGGCCCTTTATGGCTCCAATATATGCCCCCTATTTATACTCCATTGCCCTTTATAGACCCTATATTCTTCCACCCACTCCATGACCCTTTGTGGTCTTATGTCAATTTAGTGTCAACTCATGCCATTCCCCACCCACCAACCTTTGTCCTTACACCTAACATGCCAACTCATCTAGTATCTACTATGGGCAGACCTCAGGTCCCATGCAGCTATGAGATAAAATAAAGTTCTTAAAAATAGAATTCAAAGTGTCTATTGCAGACTTCATATATTGAAAAAACACCCCCATTCACAAAAAGTCATTTACTACATTTACATTCCTTCAACTAAATAAAGCCTCATAACAAGAAACATTTTATTCAAGTACACAATCCATTATAACAACAAGCATTGGAATTCATAAACCCACATTAAAGAGTCTGTAATCACTTGTAGCTGTCATTCAAACTGTGAAATAGCAGGCACCCCACTGTGATAATGCATGGTTCTGAAATCAGTCATGCAGCACCAATCCAGTAAAGGAAGCCCCCAGGCTTATGTCACCAGACAGAGTGAAATAGCAAGGAATCATTTTTTAACACTCCAGAGGTTTTATTCAAATATTTAAAGGGCAGGACTTTTAAATGCCTTGATAGGCCCCTTTGAAAGTTTCCTTTGACGGTTCCCTTTCACAGGTGCTTCTGACAGTTTTGACAAGTCCCTTGACAGCTCCCTTTAATGGGTGATTTAACAATTTTGACAGTTAATTTTGACAAGTTGACGGTTTCAATGAGCTTTACAGTAACGGGTAATGCACTTTTTATGCACATTCATGCCTATTTTAACAATTCCAAAGAGCACCTGACCCTCCCCAAAGGGCACCTGTTCTCCACCAAAGGACACCTCACTTCCCCTAAAGGTGTCCTGAGACCAGATCCAAAGGGGTACCTTACCTCTCCAAAGGGGTATCCTGGCTATCCAAATGAACCCACTAAGTTCAGGCCTGCTCTTACCTTATCTAATCTGCACACCAGATTTCACACTCTTGGCCTACCAAAATCCCGCTTCAATGGAGGCAGCTGGTGATTTAAGTGGTCAGCTCAATGAACCGCGCACACGCAAAATGTACACCTCCGCAAAAATGTGAAGTGCCATGTCCAGAGGTCGCACTTAGGATTTTCAGGCATTTCTGCTGTTTTCTCCATGACCTAGATGCCCCCTGTCATGCTGAAAATCTGGGCCCCTGGGTCAATTAACTCTTTTGCCTGGATTTTCATTGTTGAGGCAGGCAGGGGGAGTCCAGAAAATTCTCGGCTTGGCCCACCTGCCTCGGGAGGAAGTGCTCGCCAAGGCGGGATCTTCATTGCTGAGAGCCAGGTGCGAGCTGGAGTTGGGCCAGCTGATCTGGGAAGAAGTGAGGAGGCAACCTCAGGGGCTGCTGTGTTCCAATGCAAGTTGTTTAAAAGACCGGTGTCGGTGCCATGGGACTTTGTCCCAGTGAGACAAAAAATATAAAGGGAGGAAGTTTCCATTCCCACCAGTGGTGGGAATCGTGGCGGGTCACTAAATTTGACATGATAGCAAAAGTCAGTTTTCTGCCAACGGGACATTGGGATATTTTTCTCCCGACTTTGATGGAGGGTTAAAGGCAGGCTAAGTTTCCTGTTGATCAATGTTGGGAACCACATTTGCATTCATTTGCATCACATGAATGCTCATTAAAAGGCCAACTCACCGGAACCATGTTCCACCTCCAAATTAAGTACCCCGTCAGCACGTAATTAGAATGGTCTGTTCCCAGCTGTGTATAAGAGGCAAGCACCTGGCAAGCTTCAGCTCATCAATGACTCCAAGATACATAGAAGCTGCATTCATTTACCTTTAACAGCATTGCTGTGAAATTTTGGGTGCTTGTGTCAGAAGCTGTGCCAAAGCTGGGCACGGGAGGCAAAACCAACAGCGGGAGGGAAGACGGAGGTAGGCTGAAGGCAGTGATGGATTATAGGAGGGAAGGGTGAAGATGGAGGCAGGACTGGGGTGGTTGTGGTGGAATGTGTGAGGAAAGGGGGAAGACAGGGGCAGGACTTGGGGGGAGGGAGAAGATAGAGGCAGGACTGGGAGAGGGGGATCAAGGAACAGAGTGGAGTAGTGAAAGACTCTCCTGGGGCAAGAATTATAAGACTGTCCAGGGAGGAGTCTGAGACTGTCCTGGGGCTGAGGCCACTCTGTTGGAGGCATATTGAACAGTCTGTCCTGGGGCTGAGGCCATGCTGTCAGGCACATATTGAACAGACTGTCCTGAGTCTGTGTGGCCCATGTTCAAGGGCTCTGCATGGCACATATGTCTTGGTCTCGGTCTTGGGTGGGGAAAAGCCTCTGAACAGTGACAGTCATGCACAACATTGTGTGCAGGGCATAGTCAGTCATCTAAGGAATTTGGTTCTAGGGCTTAGAGGCATGGTACTATGAGGCAGAGGACACGGTAACGGTCAAGGGAGGCAGTTGCATCCTATAAATCAGCAGTTGAAAAGCCATTGGTGCATTGATGGTCACATGGGGGGTGTCAGGGTGCATCTGGCTTCGAGAAGGGGAGGAGTCACATCGACAAAGGGCCTGGGGAGAGCAAGATTATAAAGCTTGGGGGAAGGACAGGAAGATCAACATGGCTAACGATGGATTCAAGTGTAACAGGGGGAGGCTGGACAGTGATAAGAGAAACGGGAATGTGGAGGCAATGAGGAGGGGGGAGGATGGGAGGGACTTGGTAAGTGATAGGATGAGGTTGAAAGCTAGTTTCCCACATAAATGTTTCAACTTTACCTTCCAATGACACAATTCGAAAATCAAGCTAGAAAAAAAATTTGGCTGGGGAGGGATCTCAGAGCACAGGAGTAGTTCAGCACATCAAATCTTGGCCAATTGAAGGGGCACCATGGAGAGCATGGCTCAGCTGAGTGCTTGACTTGAAGGTCTCATGCACAATGATTGACCTTGGCTCCTTTTCTAATTATGTGCATTCAAACGATAATCCATTGCATATGGTCTTAATTGGCATCAAAACCTCACAGAGACATGTTTGAATGGATGCAGGGACCAAGAATCAATGGTGCTGCACAGAGGCAGCAAAGACCCTACAAGCCTCCATCTTCCCAGTGCGTTGGTCAGGGCATTCAAGGCACCATGCTTGCAGTCAACACATAAGTACAAGGACTGGGTATCCAAAGTTGTTGTAAAGGCCAGTGGAAGACAACCAACACAAGGCTGACTGTGGCTCAGCACCTGTCGCCCTCCAGGATGATATCATTCTGCAAGTGGTAGTCTTGATATTCAATGTGCAGACTGTGGGAAAGCCAAGGGCCGGATAATGCATAATTGCCTTGTGTATGGAGAAACTCAAATCAACAGGAACTAACATTGACTGCTCAATTGCATGGGTTCACAGAAACAAGGAGGAGCTGAGTTTGCAGGCTGCAGGCAACACTGCCTTCTTGATAGCTTTAATGTGAATCAGGAGAGTTTGGCACAGCTCAGTGAAGACTGTCACCCTGAGGAACAATAGTTAGCAGGGTCCCAGTAAGACCCAGATGCTGACAAGGAGGAACCAAATCCACAAAGACATTTGGCATGACCAAGGGCCTACAGAAGACGCAGCTCATACATATAGATGAGTGAAAGACAGTGCCACAGACACGTTTGCTTATCTAGGGATGTGGTAGCTCATATTTACCACATTCTCCATGAGGAACTCAGACTTGGAGGGCATCCAACGCTGATTGTTCTTAAGGTTACTGCCGCACTGAACAATTTAGCTAGTGGATCCTTCCAAGGCTCCACTGAGGACCTCTGTGGAATCTCAGAATCAGCAACATATAAATGCATAAGGGAGGTGACCATAGAAACAAAGAAAATAGATCAAGAGCGCTGGTCGGCTTCCCAACCGCTCTCAACTGCCCCCGCTGAGCCCGCCCGACGAGGGCAAAATCCTGGTTTAAGTCATTGATTTCACAGTCATGTAATGAACCCCTTATCGATTGGCATTGTGTGACCTCATGGAAGGATTCCATGAAGCAACATTAGGAGCCATTCAGGAGGAGAGTAACAATCTCACAAGTAATTTGACAGCTTCATCAAGATCAGCACACACTTTTGACATCACACACTCATTCCTGTCTAGTGACATTACAGATGTCACCAAGTGGAACCAATTTCCATTGCTCAGCATCTGCATGGGTAGATTGGGAACTAATGAAGGAGTATCATTCAGCCTTAAAAGTGGAGCAAAATAATGCTGTAGGGAGGCATGAAAGGCTATGGGTGCTCGCTGATTAATAATACTTTTACCAAAATCTCACAGTCATAAATAAAGGTCATTGCAAAATGGACTTGGGTGAAACGACTCCAACATGGATTGCGATAAAAACTTTTAACAGCCATTGAGAGCAGACTTCAGTGTGGCAGCAACAGGTTAGCCACTAATTTTCCATGAACAATAATCATGAGGTCACATAATGTGTGCCTCAGAAGTAAGGGCTACATGTGTATCATCCAGCTATCATTTTCATATAGGAAGTTACTTTAATCATGTCACTTATGTGGAACTAAAGGTGATCAACTGTGATGAGATTGAGTGAGACTTCATGAAACTGAGGAACAAAATGGGAGATAATTGGGATGGGGTGTCATTTGGTACCCTTGAACAAATGTGAGATCTTGGATCACATCGATCAGCCATTCAGTACCTGAGATTTGTAGAGGGATAAAAGTGAAATATATTTACAATAATGCAGATTATATACAGTGAATGAACACCCATTTTGTGTGGCACTACTACCATGCTAAATGGGATAGATTTCATATAGATCAAGCAACGCAAAACTGGGCATCCGTGAGGCGCTGTGGGCCATCAGCAGCACCAGAATTGTACTTGAACACAATCTGTAACCTCATGGCTCGGCATATCGCCCACTCTACCATTACCATCAAGCCAATCAACCCTTGTTCAATGAATAGTGCACGAGGGCATGCCAGGAGTAGCACCAGGCATACCTAAAAATGAGGTGTCAACCTGGTGAAGCTATAACACAGGACTACTTGCATGCCAAACAGCATAAGCAGCAAGTGATAGACAGAACTAAGCGATCCCACAACCAGCAGATCAGCTCTAAATTCATCAGTCCTGCCAAACCCAGTGGTGGTGGACAATTAAACAACACACTGGAAGAGGAGGCTCCACAAATACCCCCATCCTCAATAATGGGTGAGCCCAGAACATCAGTGCAAAAGATAAGGCTGAAGCATTTGTTACAATCTTCAGCCAGAAGTGCCATGTGGATGATCCATCTCAGCCTCCTCCAGAGATCCCCAGCATCACAGATGCCAGTCTTCAGCCAAAATGATTCACTCCACATGATATCAAGAAACAGTTGAAGGCACTGATTACTGCAAAGGCTATGGGTCCTGATAGTATTCTGGCAATAGTACTAAAGATTTGTGCCCCAGAACTTGCCGCACACCTAGCCAAGCTGTTCCACTACAGCTACAGCACTGGTATCCACCTGACAATGTGAAAAATTGCCCAGGTATGTCCTGTACACAGAAAGCAGGACAAATCCCACCTGACCGTCAGTCCATTCTTGATCATCAGTAAAGTAATGGAAAGGGTCATCAACACTACTATCAAGCAGCACTTGCTGATCAATAGCCCTGCTCATTGATGCCCAGTTTGCATTGCACCAGGGCTACTCAGCCCCTAATCTCATTACAACCTTGCTTCAAACATGCGCAAAAGAGCTGAACCCCCGAGGTGAGGTGAGAGTGACTGCCCTTGACATTAAGGCCACATTTGACAGAGTGTGGCATCAAGGAGCCCTAGCAAAACTGAAGTTAATGGGAATCGGGGGAAACTCTACTGGTTGGAGTCATATCTAGCACAAAGGAAGATGGTTGTGGTTGTTGGAGGTCAGTCATCTCAGCTCCAGGGCATCACTGCAGGAGTTCCTCAGGGTAGTGTCCTTGGCTTCATCAATGACCTTCCTTCCATCGTAAGGTCGAAGTAGGGATATTCGCTGATGATTGCATGATGTTCAGCACCATTCGTGACTCCTCAGATACTGAACCAGTCCATGTCCAAATGCAGCAAGACGTGGACAATATCCAGGCTTGGGCTGACAAGTGGCAAGTAACATACACGCCATGCAAGTGCCAGGAAATGACCATCTCCAACAAGAAAGAATCTAACCATTGCCTCTTGAGTTTAATGGCATAACCTCAATTAATCTCCCACTATCAACATCCTGGGGGTTACCATTGGCCAAAAACTGAACTGGACTAGCCATATAAATACTGTGGCTACAAGAGCAGGTCAGAGGCTAGGAATAGTGTGACAAATAACTCAACTCCTGACTCCCCTGTCTACCATCTACAAGGTGCAAGTCAGGAGTGTGATGGAATACTCCCCACTTGCCTTGATGAGTGCAGCTCCAAAAACACTCAAGAAGCTTGACACCATCCATGATAAAGGAGCCTGCTTGATTGGCATCACATCCACAAACATTTACTCCCACCACCACCGATGCATAGTAGCAGCAGTGTGTACCATCTACAAGATATACTGCAGGAATTCACCAAGGCTTCTTAGGCAGCATGACCACTACCATCTAGAAGGAAAAGGCAGCAGAAAGATAGAAACACCACCACCTGGAAGTTCCCCTCCAAGTCACTCACCATCCTGATTTGGAAATATATCTCCATTCCTTCACTGTCACTGGGTCCAAATCCTGGAACTCCCTCCCTAATAGCTCTGTGCATGTATCTACACCGCATAGACTGCAGTGGTTCAAGAAGGCAGCTACTGTCATCTTCTCATAGGGCAACTAGGGATGGGCAATAAATGCTGGCCCAGCCAGTGATGCCCACATCCCATGAATGAATAATAAAACAAAACCCATGTCACCATTGTGAATTCAAAACTACTTAATTTTTCTTACCCTACCGCTACATCTGCAGCACAGGTGGAGACAGCCTGCTGACTGCTATGCCCTGTTGCCTGAGCTGACTTTGGCAGCAACTTCTGGAGGCCAAAGGCCTGGAGGGCCTTTTATAACATGGCAGTTCATAAAGCTGAGTTCTTTAAAAATCCAAGAGGGAAACTTTAAACAACTGTCATAACCTATATTTTTAAGTGTATTGTTTGAGAAGCAGCTCTAAACTCAGGAATTAGTGCTCGAGAGGTGTCTATATTAAAATACATGAGACATTTATTAATTTACACAAGTTAAATATATACACATGGCTACAAATTACTACTACCATAATTTTTAACAAATTCACAAATTAATCTCCATAAGGCAACAATAACCCATAGACTTTAAGCAGATATCAGGCAAAGCATTTTCACCTTAAAAATTCAAAATGAGGTTCCTTTCACTTTGGTTCCTTTGCAGACACAGTAGTAGGCTTACAGGCTTTGATCTTACTTTGCCTCTGCCCTGTACATACAAAACTGCTATCGGTTATATCCAGCACATCTCATTGAATGTAAATTCTCAATGTATCATCAGCCCCTTTGAACTCCACCTCTTCTAACAATAAAGCCCCTTTCATATTACCAATTCTCTTAGTCATATAAACATTGCTTGGTCTCTGCTAGCTCGGTGCCAGATTTCACTCCCCTTCTTGAAAGCTTTATTCAACAAAATGCAAATGTACTCTACCTCCCTTACATCTCAAAACTAGTATACATTAAAGCACCCAGACTTGCTGGCTTTAATCCAATTAAGACACACCCACAGACTAACCCTCTAATTAAAAATAATAATTTCCAATAATGCTTTATACATTAATAGCTTCAGGACATCCCATCCCTATCGAAAAACGAACCGTCATAATTCTAAAAGACGGCTTCATTTTAATAACCCATCTCACACTATCTCCTTTACTTATAACACTATTACATTACCAGATGCATGCATTAACATAATATATATACCCAAGTCCTTGGTATCAACAGAAATCACTTCAGTTCAGTGTCCAGGTTTTTTTTAAAATGTCCAATTTTCCTTTAAGCGTCAAACTGTTGATAATGCATCTGCGAACAGATTTTCTCTTTCAGCAATATATATAATCCATAGATTATATGGCTATAATAACAGACTCCATCTGAAAAGCCTTGCACTTCTGTCCTGAAATTTGTCTAAAAAATTCAAAGGATTATGATCTGTACAAATAATTGTTTCTGATGAATTGTTTGCAACATTAATTTCAAAATGCTGCAATGCTAACACCAAACCCAAAGTCTCTTTTTCGATCAGTGTATATCTCTGTTGTACATTTAGCTCCCGTGAAAAATACCCTATCAGTTTTTCAATTCCATTATCATCTTCTTGTAACAGTACAGCCCCAATGCCTGTATCACATGCATCAACGGCCAGCTTGAATTGTTTGACATAATTGGGTACGGCCAAAACTGGTGTCATTGTTAATACAGTTCTCAAACTATCGAATGACTTTTGACACTCCAGTGTCCATTGAAACTTCTTGTTCTTTTTTAATAGTTCAGTCAGTGGAGCAACCACTTGGCTAAAATTTGGTACAAATTTCTGGTAAAACCCACTCCATAAGACCATAAGGTCATAAGACATAGAAGCAGAATTAGGCCATTCAGCTCATTGAGTCTGCTCTGCCATTCAATGAGATCATGGCTGACCTGATAATCCTCAACTCCACTTGTCTGTCTTTTTCCCATAACCGTTGATTCCCTCACTGATTAAAAATCTGTTTATCTCAGTCTTGAATATTCTTAATGACCCATTTTCTGCAACCCTCTGTGGTAAAGAATTTCCACAGATTGACTCCCTCTGAGAGAAGAAATTCCTCCTCATCACTGTTTTAAGTGGGTGCCCCCTTACTCTGAGATTATACCCTCTGGTCCTAGACTCTTCCACAAGGGCTCTCAGCATCTACCCTTGTCAAGCACCCTAAAAGTCTTATTTGTTTCAATAAGGTCACCTCTCATTCTTCTAAACTCCAATGAGTACAGGCCCAACCTACTCAACCTCTCCTCACAAGAAAATCCCTTCATCCTCGGGATCAACCTAGTGAACCTTCTCTGGACTGCCTCCAATTCTAGTATACCTTTCCTTAGATAAGAGGACCAAAACTGTTCACAGTATTCTAGGTGTGGACTAACAAGTGCCTTATATAATTTTAACAAGGCTTCCCTATTTTTTATACTCCTTTTTCTTTGAAATAAAGGCCAACATTCCATTTGTCTTACCTATTAGCTGCTGAACTTGTATGCTAGCTTTTTGTGATTCAAGCACAAGGACCCCCAAATCCCTTCCTTCAGTCTTTCTCCATTTAAATAATATTCAGCTCCTCTATCCTTCCTGCCAAAGTGCATAACCTCACACTTTCCCACATTATATTCCATCTGCCACATTTTTGCCCATTCACTTAATCTGTCTATATCCCTCTGTAGACTCTGTGTCATTCTCACCATTTGCAATCCCACCTATTTTTGTGTCATCTGGAAGCTTGGCAATAGTACATTCATTTCCCTCTTCCAAGTCACTCATGCCCAGAAATCTCAAAACTTCTTGTTTTGTTGTAGGCAGTGGGAATCCATGATAGCCCTGACTTTTGCATCTCTCAGAGCCACCTTACCATGTCCAATGGTATGGCCTAGATACCTAACTTGTGCTTTTGCAAATTCACTCTTAGCCAAGTTCATCACCAAATTAGCTGCTTGTAGTCAAGTAAATTATTCTTCCAGATGCTGTAAACACTCCTCCCACGCCTGACTGAAAAGGATTAGATCATCAATATATACAGCACAATTGCTTAGACCTGCAATTACTTTGTTTGTCAGTCATTGAAATGTCGTGGGTGCATTCTTCATACCAAATGGCATGACCTTAAACTGAAAATGCACTTGGCATTACAAAAGCTGATATCTCCTTTGCTCTCCCTGACAACAGTACCTGCCAATATCCTTTTAGCAAGTCAATCTTTGTGATAAATATTGATTGTCCCACTTTCTCAATGCAATCTTCCAACTATGGTATGGTATATGAATCTGCTTCTGTCACCTCATTCACTTTTCGATAGTCCACACATAGTCTTTGTGTTCTATTCGGTTTCAATACCAGTACAATAGGTGAACTCCAGTTAGACTCAATTATATAATTTTGAAGCATGAAATCAATTTCTTTTTGTACATGTGATAGCTTTGCCAGATTGTATCTATAAGGATGTTGCCCTATTGAAGATGATATTTCTATACATACATTATATACAGCTAAATGTGCCTTCCCCAACTTATTTCCACAAATACTGTGACTGCAATAGCTTTTCCAAATCACTTTGACACTGGTTTGGAAGGTAACTCAATATTTCATTTAAGTTTTTAAGCACTCCCTCATTATCCAATTTGATTAGAGGAAAATCAGTTTCAGAATCCTGCACTTTTATCTCTTTCTCATCATCCACCATCACTAATACCTCTTTTGGTTCCTCTTCCCTGTCAAAGTGCTTTTGCAACAAATTTACATGACACACCCTCTGCTTCTTTCTTCTATCTGGAGTATTTATTAAATAATTTACTTCACTCAATTTCTTTTCAATCCTGTAAGGTCCACTAAATCTTGCATTTAATGAATAATCTAGTACTAGTAACAAAATTAGTACTTTCTCCCCAGAAATAAAACTGCAAGTTTTAGCTTTCTTATCCGCTTTCACTTTCATCACTTGCTGTGATGTCTTTAAATGTTCCTTAGCCAACTCATATGCTCTGTTCAATCTTTCCCTGAAATTTGATACACAACCTAAGAGAATAGTTTCTGAATTTTGACCCACCAATTTCTCATGAATCAATTTCAGTGGTCCCCTTATCTCATGACCATAAACTAGTTCAAAAGGGTTAAAATCAGTCAATGCATTAGGAGCGTTTCTAATAGCAAATAACAAAAATGGAATTCCTGTATCTCAATCCTGTGCATAATCCTGACAGTATGCTCTTATCATAGTTTTTAAAGTTTGATGCCATCTTTCTGACTCCGGGTGATAAGTTGTTGACTTAAACTGTTTTATCCCCAAACTGTTCATTACTTCCTTAAACAGCTACAACATGAAATTTGACCCCTGATCTGATTGTATTTCTTTAGGTAAACCATATCTTGTAAAAAGTGTAATTAACTCTTCCACAATCTTGTTAGTTGTAAAATTTCTTGAAGGTATCGCTTCAGGAAACCTGGTAGACACATCCATTATTGTCAGTAACTACTGATTTCCACTTTTAGTTTTAGGAAGGTTTCCTACACAATCAACCATGACCCTGGTAAAACGTTCAAGACAAATACTGGTATTGGGATTAAAGGTGCCAGCTTAATCACTGCTTGTAGTTTTCCTGATATTTGACACTAATAACAGGTTCTACAGAATTTGATTACATCCCTATGCAATCCTGGACAAAAATAAAAGCTGCTGTATCTTTTCCTGTGTTCTTCTAATTCCTAAATGTTCCTCCATTGGAATTTCATAAGCAATCCTCAGAATCTCATTTCTATACCCTAATGGGATAACATTCTAATGCGCCTCCCTCCAGCTTTCATTTACTGAGACATGATCTGACCTCCATTTTCTCATTAAAATATCTCCTTGAAGATAACATACTGGAATACATTTTGCTTCTGTTTCTGAATAAGCTTTCTGATATAACTACTTTAATTGCAAACCATTTTTCTGTAACTCCACTAACCTCTTTGAGTCAAACATTTCAGCTGTGCTTTCCTGTATTCCTTCCTCCTGAACAATGTTATCAAACACAGTGCCAACTAATTGGATTTTAACATCTTCTTCTTGCCTTTGAACTGCCTGTTTATCTCGTTTGTTTTGTTCTTCCCTGTGAGCCTTTGATCTCGTTACAACACAATCAGGAAACAATCCAGGATGTTCCTTCTGTAACACCTCTGTTGAAAACACTTCTACAGGCTGCTCAACCACCATAGGCATCACCCATATTTGCAATCCAACTATCATTACCCAGAATAGATTGAACCCCTGCAATGGGCATTTTTTCCACCACTCCAACTTCACCAGTCTTCCATTTGCTCTTTAAATTTACCTTCTAAAATGGAATAGATTTAGCATCTCCATTAACCCCACTTATTACCATCTGTCCCTGCAATACTCCCTTTGAACAACAAATATCACTATCCGACAACATTAAGGATTGACTAGCCTCTGTGTCTCTTAAAATTGTAATATCTTTACCTACCCCACCCTGTACACATGGAAAGATTTTCCCTTCACACACAAAATCTTTAAAGATTTCTGCGATCTGCTCCTCAGAATCCTCTTGAGTAAACTGTGAACAGATTCACACTTCTTCACCTTTCATTGATTCTCCATGTTTCACCTGTACACAAACTATTGGTTTCTCCTGTGCCTGAAGCTCAGAACCCACGGTACTTTTACTTTCAGTGCTTTTTCTGTACCCCAACGATTCAAACAGATTTTTCCTGCAATCTCCAACACACTGACTTTGCATGCCCCACTTTATTACAATGAAAACACCTCAATTTTCGAATATCACTTCTACCTTCAGCACCTTCCTTTTTATTCTGAGAAAAATCTTCCTAGGAATTTCCAGCTACTCCTTCTCTTCCCTGACTATCCGCTTTCCTTTCACCTTCCCACTTTTTATTCTTTTCTAATTTGAAAGGGCAATGAAAAAAAATTTAACTCTATGAACTAACTCATAATCATTAGCTATCTCTGCTGCTTATCTTCCAGAATCAGCCCTCTGTTCCTCCACATGAATTCTCACTACCAAAGGGATTGAATCTTTAAATTCTTCCAAAATAATTACTTCCCTAAGAGCTGCATAGGTTGTCTCTATTTTTAACACTGGTCAAATTTACTTTGTTTTACTCTTTCAAACTCAGGCTGTTTGCCCAGGCTGCTTTCTCAGCTTCCTAAATTTCTTCCTGTATGCTTCACGGACCAACTCATATGCACGCAAAATACCCTTTTTCACCACATCATAATTCACCAACCTTTCTTCTGATAGTGAAGCATATACCTCATGTGCCCTACCGCCTAACTTAGACTAATAATTCTGTCCAGTTTTCCTGTGGCCATTTCGTCTGTTAGCTATCTTCTCAAATGAAATAAAGAATGCTTCAATATCTTTTCCTTCAAAATTTGGAAGAGTTTGTACAAACTTACACACCTCCCCACTGGGTTCTACTCTAGAGATAAGTCCTTCCTCACCTACTGACATCTCTTTTTTAACTGCCAACATTTTCAGTTGGAATTCTTTCTCTTTCTCTTTTTCTCTTTCTTCCTCTATCTTCACAATTTCTAATTTCCTTTTAAAAGCCATTTCCCTGTCCTTTGCTTCTAATTTAACTTTGTTTCAGTTCCTTTGCTTGTTCACATTCAAGTGTCTTCATTTTTTACTGAAGTCTCACTACCTCCAGCTGTGACACACTGGTGTCAGGTTTCACTTCCAACTGTAGATGCTGTGCTATACTCTTGATTATATATAATTTCCTAGCCCCCTCAGGTAACCCCAATTTTAACTTATCTGCCAACTCTTTTAACTTACTTTTGGCTATTTTTTCCAACCCAATCACAGTTATATCTTCCACTCCCAGACAAGTCTTGGCAATTGCCAAAGCCATCTTGCAGTCTTACCACTTCTAAAATATCTCACCATCTCCTGTATTCAAAGTGCTTCTCATACTCATAACCTTAAGATTCACCAATTCCAACCCAATCAAGGAATTAGACATATTTTGATACCACCAAGAGCCCCCAATTGTTATGACACAGCCATTGGTAAAGCTGAGTTATTTAAAAATCCCAGAGGGAAACTTTAAGCAACTGTCATAACCTATATTTTTAAGTGGTCTGTTTGAGATGCAACTCTAAGTTCACGAATCAGACCACCAGTTCTCGAGAAGTTTCTATATCAAAATACATGAGACATTTATTAATTCACACAAGTTAAATATATACACATGGCTACAAATTACTACTACCATAATTTTTAACAAATTCGCAAACTAATCTCCATTAAGGCAACAGCAACCCATAGACTTTAAGCAGACATCAGGCAAAGCATTTTCACCTTACAAATTCAAAATGAGGTTCCTTTCACTTTGGTTCCTTTGCAGACACAGTGGCAGGCTTACAGGCTTTGATTTTACATTGCCTCTGCCCTGCACACACTAAACTGCTATCGGTTATACCCAGCATATCTCATTGAATGTAAATTCTCAATGTATCACCAGCCCCTTTGAACTCCCTTCTTCTAACAATAAAGCCCCTTTCATAGTACCAATTCTATTCATAATATAAACATTGCTTGGTCTCTGCTAGCTAGGTGTCAGATTTCATACCACTTCTTGAATGCTCTATTCAACAAATGCAAATGTAATCTACCTCCCTTACATCTCAAAACTAGCATATATCAAAGCACCCAGACTAGCTGGCTTTCATCCAATTAAGACACACCCACAGACTACCCCTCTTTTTAAAAAAAAAATTCCGATAATGTTATATACATTAATAGCTTCATGACAGGCTTCAGCTTGCTAAGCGTCTCCTGCTCCAGGATAGTTGCACTGCCCTTGGCCTGACCTGCTGGAGTTGATGGGGTCACAGCAGAGGGGATTTGGAGTGGCAGGGTACCCTTGGAGACTCCAATAAGGACGCCGCCGGACTGTCAGTCTGGTGCTCCTCCTCCCTTGGGAGCCCAAAGGCCTATCTCTCTCTCCTTCAGGAGAAGGGGCACCTGGAGTGAGGTTGAGGTGTCCTGTCCCTCTCTTGCCTAGACACTGCTGGAGCACATCCATAGATAGAATGGTGGTTTGCAGGTCCAAGTGCAAATCCGGAAGATTTGTTGGACCTAGGTCTCTAAGTTGGCCATCACTCTTCCCATGGAGACTTTGATGCGCTCGCATGCCGGAGCCACAACATCAGCCAGAATGTGGGTGGACTCCTCCATCCTTTGTTTCAGTCTGGTGATTGCCCCTGACAGCCATATCTGATGTTCCTTTGCCTGTCTCTGGATTTCCAACATTTCTCTCAGGGCCGATTGCAGAGGCTCATCATTGGACTCAGACTCTGCAGGGGCCTGATCTCCAGCAGTCCTCTGAGGATGAGAGGCCTCAGCTGTCACTTCCTCTGCCAACTGTGGACACGTATCTGTGAGATGATCACCAGAGCCTATTGAGCTAGGACCTACCTGCATTGGTGGAGGGTGCAGGTGAATGCAGTGACAGATCTTCATCAGATGGATCTTCACTGATGCATAGTTAATGAGCTGAAAAGCGGAAGATCTGGAGCAAAAACCTGCCCTGCTGCCCAGCGGGAATCACAACAACTTTCCCACCAGCCAACGCGTTTAATTTCCAGAGTGGAAAATTCTGCCCAAAGGGTCTCCACCCCTCACCCCGCACACCCCCTTCACCCTCCAAACACTCCCCATACCCTATTTGTGCCATCTCATGACCACCACTCGCCCCATGTCTCCTCATGCCCCCATGCCAGACTCTGCCCTTCCACCCACTCCATATGTCCCCTTATGAAAGGCCCTGCCCTTCCACCAATGCATACATAATGAGGCTTGGCTGAGAGCCCAGATGTCTATTAGAATAACAGAAGAGCTATGCCCCAGAGGAAACATTGTTTGATTGACTGCACAGGCTCTCTAATCTCTGCAGTCAATTTCACAATGTTTGTTAACATAACTCAAGTGGTTTCAAGTGTTTGTGGTTTGTGGTTTTTGAAACTTCAATGGGCCTGGAAGATTGACACTTTTATTAGCTTGCTGCCCAGATGTTTTCTTCATAGGAGAAATTGATAAATTGATACATTTTTTCAACGTTTTTGTTAATACAAATCCCACTTTACACTGTGATGTATGTTAATTCTTGAAAGTGTACAGTGGGTCACTGGGCATGGAAGTGCCAGAGCCTGTCACAGGGAGTATGAATTCCTCTACATGGTGTAAGTAAATATCCCTTATATTAATAACAGCAATTAACAGTAATTTGCCTGATTCACCATGTGCAAGGTCACAGCAGATCTGCTAGAATTCCATTTTATTTTGAATCCCCTATTGATGTATGTTTAAAGTCATTATATCCATTTCTTTTAAATTCTATTTGCTTACTTGTTCAATTATTTGCATTTACAAAGTTGGATGAAATTTAATGCCAAATTCTTCTTTTACAGGTTCTTACCTATGCAGATTATGTCTTCACTAGTATCTTTACAGTTGAAATTATATTGAAGGTAATGGCACAGTAATAGTGTTCATGTCATTTTGTGAATTTTCATTTGTTTATGATCAATTATCATAGAAATACTTAAACAATTCTGCATGGGTCTTTTAAGGAAGAGTCAAGCTCATGAAATTGAAAACTGGCTTTGCAATAGAAGGCAGAAGGTGGCAAGGATAAAAATGCTGTTGAAGTTGGAGAGTGACTATTGGAATTGTGATTGGTGCAATTCCACAAAGATCTGCTCTCTATCCAACACTATTCAAAATAGCTTGTTGAAGTGAGCCACTTGTAAGGTACACATTTTGCTGATGATAACAAGGTGCATGGTCCAGTGACACATGAAGGGAAATAAACAACATTCAAGATTATACCCAGATTATTTTATATATATGCCCCCAGTGGGCAAGGCTATACCCCAGGAATACATAAGCAGAAAATTTAACCTAAGATTTCATGCAGTGCCTACTAATTATGGAATACATTTCAGTAATCAGATGAATACCATGTGTTGGTATTTAAGGGTCATTTATTGCAAATCAGAGCTTGAAAAAGGCAAAAAGAGGTATGCTGCACAGCAAATTTACATATCCTGGATCTGTGGTGAAAGACTTCTGGCCACACCATGAAGAGATGAGAAGGACCAGAATTTGCCTGCTTTTATAAAGCAAGGATTACATGTCAGCAATTATAAATGTGCCTTATAACTGCTCAGCTATCTATCATAAAGTAGTGGGATTGAAACCCAGGCACCTTTTCAGGGGCCAGAAAACATATACCTTTATGAGCTAATGAGTGCATTTCTTGAATTTGATGGCTTAGACTACTCAGCCTTGCTGATAATTGAGATACCATGAAGGGATAATTAGCAAAGATGAAAAAGGAAAATAATTTCATTCAATTAAAGCATTTAACTTCAGGTATGTTTGACTGTAAAACAAAACTGGTTGTCCTAATTTTGAACAAAGTTAAAACCATGTATGGAATAATATTTCGGACATTATAATGTCAAAAGAACAATATTGTATTGGAGAGGGTTCATAGAACACTGATAAAGATGATTCTGGAACTTAAATATATCAGGCCAATGGGAAGGAATAATGGGCAAGGTGTGATGATTGGCTTTCACCTGTTTTGTGCCCCATCAAAAATTCATATAAAGTTGAATTTCTTTTCATTTGAGGAAAAAAATGAGTGGGTAAAGAAAGTAATCACTCACTTTTTTTGGAGCAGAATGGGTAATAAGTACAGGTTAAAAGCAAAAAACTGCAGATGCTAGAAATCGAAAACAAAAACAAAAATACCTGGAAAAACTCAGCAGGTCTGGCAGCATCTGTGGAAGGGAGCACAGTTAACGTTTTGATTCCACATGACTCTTCAACAGAACTAAGGAAAAATAGAAAAGGGGTGAAATATAAGCTGGTTTAAAGGGGGGTTGGGACAAGAGAGCTGGATAGAGGACCAGTGATAGGTGGAGATAACCAAAAGATGTCACAGACAAAAGGACAAAGAGGTGTTGAAGGTGATGATATTATCTAAAGGAATGTGCTAATTGAGGGTAGAAAGCAGGACAAGCAAGGTACAGACAGCCCTAGTGGGGGTGGGGTGGGGTGAAGGAATCGGAAAAGGCTAAAAGGTAGAGATAAAACAATGGATGGAAATACATTTAAAAATAATGAAAATAGGTGGGTAAAGAGAAATCTATATAAATAATTAGAAAAAACAAAAAGGAGGGGGAAAAATCAGAAAGGGGGTAGGGATGGAGGAGAGAGTCCATGATCTAAAATTGTTGAACTCAATATTCAGTCCGAAAGGCTGTAAAGTGCTGAGTCGAAAGATGAGGTGCTGTTCCTCCAGTTTGCGTTGAGCTTCACTGGAACAATGCAGCAAGCCAAGGACGGACATGTGGGCATGAGAGCAGGGTGGAGTGTTGAAATGGCAAGCGACAGGGAGGTCTGGATAATGCTTGCGGACAGAACGAAGGTGTTCTGCAAAACGGTCACCCAGTCTGCGTTTGGTCTCTCCAATGTAGAGGAAACCGCATTGGGAGCAACGAATGCAGTAGATTAAGTTGAGAGAAGTACAGGTGAAATGCTGCTTCACTTGAAATGAGTGTTTGGGCCCTTGGACGGTGAGGAGAGGGGAAATAAAGGGGCAGGTGTTGCATCTTCTGCGGTTGCATGGGAAGGTGCCGTGGGAGGGGATTGAGGTGTAGGGGCTGATGAAGGAGTGGACCAGGGTGGCACGGAGAGAATGATCCCTACGGAATGCCGCCCTGGAGCGGAGGGTGGCGGGGGGGGGGGGGGTGGGGGGGGGGGGGGGGGGTGGAGGGAAGATGTGTTTGGTGGTGTCATCATGCTGGAGTTGGTGGAAATGGTGGAGGATGATCCTTTGAATGTGGCGGCTGCTGGGGTGATAAGTGAGGACAGGGGGGACCCTATCATGTTTCTGGGAGGGAGAAGAAGATGTGAGGGCAGATGTGCAGGAGATGAGCCGGACACGATTGAGGGCCCTGTCAACCACCATGGGTGGAAAACCTTGGTTAAGGAAGAAGGAGGACATGTCAGAGGAACTGTTTTTGAAAGTGGCATCATCAGGACAGAAGCGACGGGGGCAAAGGAACTGAGAGAATGGGATGGAGTCCTTACAGGAAGCGGGATGTGAGGAGCTGTAGTCGAGGTAGCTGTGGGAGACGGTAGGCTTGTAATGGATATTGGTGGACAGTCTATCACCAGAAATTGAGACAGAGAGGTCAAGGGAGGAAAAGGAAGTGTCAGAGATAGACCATGTGAAAATAAGGGAAGGGTGGAAATTGGAAGCAAAATTAATAAAATCTTCCAGGTCCAGACGAGAACATGAAGCAGCACCGAAGTAATCTTCGATGTACCGGAGAAAGAGTTGTGGGAGGGGGCCGGAGTAGGACTGGAACAAGGAATGTTCCACATACCCCATAAAGAGACAGGTATAGCTGGGGCCCATGCAGGTACCCATGGCCACACCTTTTATTTGGAGGAAGTGAGAGGAGTTTAAGGAGAAATTGTTCAGTATGAGAACAAGTTCAGCCAGACGGAGGAGAGTAGTGGTGAATGGGGATTGTTCAGGCCTCTGTTCGAGGAAGAAGCAGAGAGCCATCAGACCATCCCAGTGGGGGATGGAGGTGTAGAGGGATTTGACGTCCATGGTGAAGAGGAGGCAGTTGGGGTCAGGGAACTGGAAATTATTGATATAATGTAGGGTGTCAGAAGAATCACGGATGTGGGTGAGTAGGGACTGGACAAGGGGAGAAAGAATGGAGTCAAGATAGCGAGAAATGAGTTCCATGGGGCAGGAACAGGCTGACACCATCGGTCTGCCGGGACAGTCCTGTTTGTGGATTTTGGGTAGGAGGTAGAAGCGGGCCGTCTGAGGTTGGGAGACTATCAGGTTGGAAGCTGTGGAAGGAAGAACTCCAGAGGAGATGAGGTCAGTAACAGTCCTGGAAACAATGGCATGATGTTCAGTAGTGGGATCATGGTTCAGGGAGAGGTAGGAGGAAGTGTCTGCGAGTTGACGTTCAGCCTCTGCGAGGTAGAGGTCAGTGCGCCAGACAACAACAGCACCACCCTTGTCAGCGGGTTTAATGACAATGTCAGGGTTGGACCTGAGAGAACGGAGTGCAGTAAGTTCAGAGAGTGACAGGTTAGAATTGGTGAGAGGAGTAGAGAAATTGAGACGACTAACAGTTCTCAATGAAAAGATGAAGAGAAGGTAAGAATCCAGAGGGAGGGGTCCAGTTGGAGGGAGAATATTGGAGGTGGGTAAAAGGATCCATTAAACGGGGAGAGGACTCCTGCCCAAATAAATGAGCACGGAGACAAAGGCAACGGAAGAAGAGTTCAGCATCGTGCCGAGCCCAAAATTCATTGAGATGAGGGCGTAGGGGTATGAAACTAAATCCTTTACTGAGCACTGAACGTTCAGCATCGGAGAGGGGAAGGTCAGGGGGTATAGTGAATACACGGCCGGGGCTGGGATTGGAAGACTGGATGGGGACCAGAGGGACAGGCAGGGGTGGAGGGTCCTAGATGGGTGTTGGTGTTGATGAGTTGTTGGAGCTTGCGTTCCTTTGCATCTGAAAGAAAGAGACAAAGTTTCTTGTTGAGGTGTCAGATGAGACGAAGAATAAAATGAAACTGGGGGCATGCGCAGCTTTGAAAAAGGGTGTGGCAGTGCTGCTGGAGGGAGAGGTCGAGTGTGTTCATATGGTGGTGCATGGCACCGAGTGTGGATCTCAGAATGTGATGAGAACAGCAGTCCGAGGAGCGTTGTATGACCCGGAGATACCTGTAATCCTGGGTGGGTTCGAAACATGAGGGATGGACAGGCAGCATTCTTAACAACTTTAATTGCTTTCTTAATAGGCCTTTGACAGTTTGGCGGGCACACAGCTGACTCAGCTGTGTGCCCGCTGAACTGACAATTTAAATGATGTGTGGTGACGTCGGGACACACGCCTGATGTCATCGCGTGTCATTTTATGCGTCACCGACTGGACAATAAGTACAGGTTATTTAACTGCAGCAATACTTGCATTCAGGTCTCTTGTGATAAAATGTAGCATTATGTCAGCTATTTTGATCACTTTTCATGCTTGCAAACTAGATTTTAATGACTTATGTAACTGGACTCCTAAGTTGGTCTGTTCATATTCATAACAAACCAGTAGCCTTAAAATCTGATTTTAAAAATACACATTTGGGAGAATTTTCCAATCAGCGAGCAGGGGCAGGGCCCACTCATCGATGCATAAAATGACATGCGATGACATCAGGCATGCATCCCGACATCACCGTGCATCATCTAAATTGTCAGTTCAGCGGGCACACAGCTGACTCAGCTGCATGCTCGCCAAACTGTCAAAGGCCTATTAAGGCCATTAAGAAAGCAAGTAAAGTTGTTAAGAATGCTGCCCATCCAACCTTAAGATTGGCGGGTAAGCGAAGTGCCCAGGCGGCCTTCAGTTTTTCATGAAAACTCATCAACGGGCGGGATGAGGTTTCAAGAAGGGTTTATTAATTAAATGAAAAATTTTGGAAAAATTAATGGACACGTCCCAGCTCATGTGATAGTTTCACATGAGGGGACATGTCCTTGAATTTTTTTTTCCTTTATTAAATTTTTCTGAACTTGAACTGATCTCCCTCAGGCACCTCCATGCCTCAGGGAGATTTCTGTGCTCTTTTGCACACTTGCGCGAAAGAGTGCAGGCCCTGACTCAGAAAATCGCCCTCCTGCCCGCACAGGGAGCGCACAGCGCTTCTAGGTGTGCATCATGTTGGGCGGTCCTTAATTGCTCAAGTAAAATGACGGCGCGGACCCAATTGGGGGCGCTGATTGGGTTCGTGCCCACTTCCGCCCACCCCTGCACAACCCCCGCAACGGGGGGGAAGATTCTTCCCATTGAATAGAAGAGAATCGTAGAATGGTTACATAGGAGAAATTCACTGTTCGACCTCTCACTTCCATGCTGGCTCTCTGAAAGAGTTACTTGGCTATACTCACTCCCCTACCTTTTCTTCCTATCTACTCTATCCAGCTCTCTCATCCTAGTTAAAAGAGTCTTTTAAACTCAAACGATAGCATTTGACTCCGAGCTCAAAATTACTGGGCGGAATCGTCCCAGATTTGTACTAAGTAGGGTAGCGGGCGGGAGAAAGAACGTTTTACCCGCTGGCCTATATGGCAGGTTTTCTCGCCTTATCGTCACAATCCTGCCTTATTAATTGTGTATTCCCAGGAAACACATCGTTTTGCTGGCAGACGGCCTCTGATTCGTCCACCATGCCGTCACCTCGCTACTTCCTCACACCGAGCGCCATATTTAAAGTGTAGCCTTGCACACACCTGTTAGTGCTTCCAGCTGAGGACTGCTGCACAGAAGACATGGCCCCAAAAGGCAAAAAGACTCCAGACCCTGATTTAGTGATGCGTCTCCAGAACGCCTTTTGGACGCTGTGGAGACCCGCCACGTTGTCCCCTTTCCCGCTCTGGCTGCAGGAGGGGCAGCAAATAACCAATCTGGCTTGGGAGACTATGGCAGCAGTGGTCAGTGCCAATACCCTGCAAAAGAGAACCGACAAAGGATGAATGATCTCCACCCTTCTGCCAGGGTATATCACTCTTCTCATCTCTCTCAACCCACACACTCACAAACCCATCACACATCTACAGGGATCTCACTCACTGCCAGTTCAAGGGCATCACCATTCACTCTCTCTCACACACACCTTAATTTTGCCTGTTTTAAGCATCCTGCTTACACTCTCTCCATCTGTATTCATGCAGGACAAGCTGGCACACATCAAAATGGAGAGGTCACAACTAGTGGAGGAATGCCTGAAATCAAGAACCTCAGGGACTTTGAAAATAGAGTTATCCAACTGGCTGGCGAAGACCTCGACTGTTTCTGTGCTGACGGTGAGGTCAGCGGTGCTCAACCAAATGAGGATCCAGCGGTGCAGCATCCATCAGACCGCCGCCCTGTGAGTGATGTGTTCTGTGTCACAGGCCACTGAAATGCACAAGTTACCTCTCCTTGCTTTCGCAGGCACATCTGGGTTACAGACAAGGAAGTCCGCGACCCATGTGCTCAATTCAAGCCCTGAAGACACCTTAGAAGAGGAATCTGCTGGAACTCTCATTGAAGACACGTCACAGCACTTACCCACACCCACCATCAGCGCAGAGACACACAATTCGGTAGGGCCAAAATTTAGAGTAGCCTCGGGGCCACAATCTGGTGAGCACATCGTACTGTCTGACCCACAGCAGGCAGAGGCAGGGACTTCCTAGGACTTCCGGCACTTGGAGGACTGCTGGAGACTTGAGTCCAAGTCCGAGTCATATGATGAGCCTTTGGACTCGGTCATAACTCAGTTGCTGAAGCTGCAAAGGCAAGCTTGGGAAAATCAGGAAGGGATGTCCACTGCACTCCTCAGATTGCAAGGCACGATGGTGGAGTCTGTCCGCCATCAGCCTGAGGTGATAGAGCCGGCATGCCAACGTACTGACGTCAACACTGGGCCGCCATGGAGCCCTTGGTCCAGGACATTGGTCCTGCACTGCTGAGTGGGCTGAATTTCACTGCTGACGCCATAGTTGGTCTCCTACAGTGTCAACTCGAGAGCAACGCGAGACAGCTCAATCTCACTCCAGCTTCCACTTTTCCTCAAGGAGTCAGTCAGGGGCCGTCAGGCACCCAGACGGAGGAGGATCAGCAGATGCACTCTCTGGGACCATCCACCCAGGTGACTGCAGGAGTGTCTGGTTCATTTGAATCCCCTCTTCCTGTGACCCCAGCAGCTCCAGCTCCACAGGCCGAGGAGGGTGCCACTGCCACACAGCAGGACAACAAAAGCAGGCCAGGGCCCTCCAGGGCCACCCGACCCCCAATTGGGCATTAAATCATGCGAGAAGATGTCGCGTGATATTTCACTTGGTGGGCACGTGCAATAGTGGAAGCATGCCCGCCAACAATTTAAAGGGCAATTAAGCCCATTAACGGTGCAATTGTCTCCTATTTTTTGTGGTCTGTCCAACCTTACGGTTGGCAGATGGGCGATTTGGCCAGCTGGACTTTGCATTTTTCATCAAATAACGGGATGAGATTTCCATTATTAAATAAAATAAAAATAAAAATCCATGGATAGTATATTCTATCATCTATAATTTCAGGTGCCTGATTGTGATGGTTGGACATATTTTTCCTGATTTTCAAAACTTTATATCATAATTTTTGGGTCTGCAGCACCCTGAGGCAGCTCTCTGCCTTCAGGGAGATTTCCCTCCGCATTCAACAGCGCCCATGGAAAAGTCATCACCCACCCTCCTCCCGCTGCCACCCCAGCAGCGCTGGACTTTTCAGTGCGCGCTTCACGCTGGCTAGTCATCAATTGGCCAGCCAGCATGAAATCACGGTCGGGGAGTTGATTGCGGTCGGCAGCCTGTTTCCCGACTGCTCCTAGTCCCACCAATTGCGCCCCGCCCGCCAAGATGAAAATTCAGGCCCAGGTCTTGGTCCTCCAGAGGACGTCCATCAAAGTCATCACAGACAGAGCATTGCAGTCAGAGGCTGCCTCTATTTCCGCTCTGGATGTTGGAGAAGCACAAGATGTAGTGGCAGGGTTAGGAAGGTTAAGAAGATGTAGTTATGCAGTCTGGGCATGTGTGTTAATCACTTGAAAGCAATGTTCACTTTATTAATAAACTCCCAATAATGTCCCCTTCTTCTGATGAGCAGTGTTCGGTGTCACTCAGATGTGAAACCTTGGTCCCTGCACAAGATAAAGGCAGGTGTCTCAGTCCAGGGCCTCTTCCCTGTGGCATGTGCAACCTTCCCAGCACACTGATGGTGTGCCTTCACTGTCACCGGTCACTTCAGTCATTCTTGGACCTCAATGGGCTTATCATTGTTGCCAGAACGTCCTGGGCCGGCGGCACAAAGTTCCTTCATTCTCTCTGTGGGCGACAGTATGGTCCTGAAGGGTTCAGCTCACGAAGGATGCCATGAGATCGGGAGAGGTTTCCCAACTGCATTTCCATGATATGACCCTGTTCATAGAGCGCAAGCGAGTTGCCATCAGACAGACAGGAGTCAGACATTCTCAGACGTTCACAGATGCAATGTGAGGATCTGTGGTGTCTCCTCGCTGCTTGTCGTCATCATCCTCCACGAATCTAGCAGCTGAGGTCTGCCTCTCTGGCCAGTGCAATAGCCTGATCACCATTATCCTCGCCTTCATGGACCTTGTCATCATCATCCCCATCAATGTCCTCCTCATCAGAGGGGACATGCAGATCCTTCTCCTCAGCCAGTTACCCATTGCAGCACCAGGTTATGAAGGGCACAGCAGGTGATGATGATGTTTGACACGATCTGTGGACTGTACAGCAGGGCTCTATCAGACCAGTCCAGGCACCAGAACCTCATTTTCAACATTCCAATGGTTTGCTCCACCAAGGTGCAAGTTGCAGCCTTCTCTCTGCTGCACTCTGAGGCCGCCGCATGGGTGTCATCAGCCACACTGTTTGCTCTTGACCCTGAGGAGCCAGCCATGCAGTCTCTGTGGACCTGGAAGACGTCAAGGGCCTGTGACCGACTGAGAATGTGGGAGTTGTGCACACTCCCTAGAAACCAGGCACAAACCCGCGGGATGCATTTGTAGTCGTTGCACATCAGCTGATCATTCAGCGAGTGGAACCCCTTGTGGTTTATGTAGTTGACCCCTTGTTGCCATGGAGATCTGAGCACCACGTGAGTGCTGTCATTGGCACCCTACACCTGTGGAAAACCTGAGATCTGGGAAAATCTCAGCACTCTTGCATACAGGCTCTCCTGGGTGAAATGCACGAAGTTGTGTGCCTTCGCGAAGATGGCGTCCGTGACCTCATGGATGCATTTGTGCATGGAGGCTTGAGATACCCCACAGAAGTCACCCGTGGAACTCTGAAAGGAACCACTGGTGTAAAAACTGAGTGCCGTGGTCATTTTCACAGCCACTGGCAGTGGATGCCCTCCATGTCCCTGTGGCACCAAATCCTGCAGCAGGTGGCAGATGTGACCGACATTTCCCTGAACATGCACAGTCTTCAGCAACACTGGTTCTCGGTCATCTGCAGGATGACAAGCGCCATTTATAGACCCTGGATCTAGCTAGGTGCCAAACAGCAATGGCTCACTGTGGCTCTTCAGCAGTATGTGCTGCTTCTCCCTCTATCTAGCAAGGCATCTCTGTTGCTCTTTTCTCCTTCGTTTCCACTCTTTATAAGCCATGAGGCATACAGCTAGGTCACCAGGCTCCATGCTGCTGATGTATTCCTGCAGGATGAAAGAGAGAGACGCTTGGGTGCTCTAAGAATCTCTTTTGATTAAGTCTGAAGGCCTCTTAACGCATCCCAGGGAGTACTGGCCACCACTTGGATTGCCAGAGTTGCATGTGCTGCATGGCTGCCCGAAAACCCACCGCTCCACTCCATCTGACCAATTGGATGCAGCATTGCCCTTTAGACTGCATGCTGTGCTCTCAGCTCAGGTGCAGGCATTCTCCAAACCCACATTGCAAGGCTGCACTGTTAGCTTGAACCATCGGGGAGACTGGTCCAAACTTGAATGAAGACATTACAAGAGGCTGTGATCGCCTCCACCAGTGACTGCTCTATGGCCAGCTTTTGCAAGGAGATTGTACAATGTGCGCAGTTGTCCAATTGTTCTGCAGTCCACCAAAATGCTCATTAGTTTGCAGTCTGTGCCTGAGGGATGAAAAGCCCTGGAGCAATTGGTGGCACTTTCAGGCCTCTGCGTTGCTTAAGTAGGCAGATAATCTAACAGCCCGACTCCAAATACATCAATGTGGCTGTGTCTGAACTGTATCTGCTGCTAAGGAATGATCACTTTATATAAGGTGATGCGTGGCCGCTTCCCTCCCTGCACTTGCTTGTGCATTACCATCAACCACAGTGCAACCTTTGCCCCCTCCCCCGACTCACCTCAACCACAGTGCGACCTTTGCCCCCCCTTCCCCAACTTGCCTCAACTGCAGTGCAGCCCTTGCCACGCACCACCCAACCCGCTCCAACCACAGTGCTGCCCTTGCCCCAGCAACGCACTGTCAGCCAGCTGGGAAAATGCAACTTGCCTGTGCCCTTGCCTGAATGCGTGGTACCTCAACCTTGAGATCCAACAAGCAACCCTCGTGAGCGCAGCGTAATGTTAATGTGCACTCACCTCCAAGTTCCCCTCCAAGTTTAGCTCGCCAGGTACCTGCCCTATAAATGATACTGTGAAACATGTCGGCATGCAATCACGCTAACCTGCTCAGATGATCCAGCATGGGGGGGATGATACCGGTGAGTTGGGCTTATAATGATGTATAGTCTTTTTTCAATGAAGCTCCCAACCTGCGGCGGCTTGAAATGCGGTGCGCCATTGACCAGTGGAGCGGACGATTGCAAACTGGTTTCATGATGTCATGAAACTGATTTTTGGCTTTCCGGGGGGGGGGGGGGGGTGGGAGCGGGCGTGGTCCGCCGTTTTTTGTGGACGGGCCAATTAGGGCCCGCCCAACGTGACGTCCGCATGGAAGCACTGTACGCTCCCTGTGTGGGTGGAGGGGGTGAATGGCAAATGCAGAAGTGGGCTCCGATCTTCCAGAGACTAAGTGCTGCCTCAGAGAGATCGGCTCACAAAGTGAAAAAGTTATTCTTTCAAAAATTTCATTTACCATCCATGTCCTCTCATGTGACAATGTCATATGAGTTGGGACTTGGACATAACTTTAACTAAAAGTGAATCTTAATTTTTTAATTCAGTCATGAAACCTCATCCCACCCGTGGATGAGATTTCATGCTTTTTCAGGTGGCCACCAGTGCTCCCGAACTGCCCGCTAACCTTAAGGTTGGACAGGCAGGTCCACTTATGATTTAATTGCTTTTTGAATGGCCTCAATAGGCCATTGACAGGTCAGCTGGCGCACAGATGACTTGGCTGCACCCCCGCCGACCTGAAAATGCAAATGACGCAGGATGACATCAGGTGTTCCGCCCAATGTCATTCTGTGTCATTTTATGCGTCGGTGAGTGGACCCCGACCCGCTTGCCAACGGGAAAATTCTTGCCCGTGGCGCACCAATTTTATATATTTGAGGGATCTTGGACTGACATCTTCAAATGTAAGTTCCATGCAGCTGCCCACTTTGTGCAGTTTCTGAAGCTAAACTAATTTTTCAGCCTGTCGGTCCTTAAAGGTAAAAAATACACTCTGTAAATGAGAAGGCAGGCAGCAGTATTAAAAAAAGTTACAATATGCCATGCAGTACCAGATACATCAAGCAAGTACAGAAGTAACATTGAAACTTTGGAGTAAAAGTGCATAGATTTGGGAGAACCACTGCTTTTTGGAAAAATCATTGTCTTGACAATTTCTTCGATGGCATTTCCTGATTGAATTAACGTCATGCCATCACTTTAATAAATCAAGGGAAAATCCCTGTGCATCAATTTTACTATGTGGTGAAAACCCTTCAATTGATAACCTCTTCAAATATATATAAACATGAAACTGTGCTTTTACAATGATCAAAGTCTTTGTTTTAATTACATTTGATTTGAAAAGTTTTTTTGTGGTCACATCTTTGTGTTGCTTTTGCACAGATGACCGCCTATGGGGCATTCATTCACAAAGGCTCCTTCTGCAGGAATTACTTCAACATACTTGACTTGGTTGTGGTTAGCGTTTCTCTCATCTCTTTTGGAATGGAGTGAGTTACAAATGTGTTTTTATTTTTTGTTTTTTTTACTTATTAAACATTTTCATGTTGTGCCAATGTAATTTACCAGATAAATTGGTTTAGAAATATTAAGTTGGTTGAGTTGCTTGTAAATTCATGACGCCTCCATTCTACCCTGTTTTGCACCTGCTTCTATTGTGTAATGGTTCAGGCTCCATTTCAAAACAATTGCATAGAAAAAGAAAAAAAAATCAAAACAATCTCATAATGACCACAACAAAATCTTGGGTGATACCCCGTATACTTGTCATTTTAAACCAACTAAATTTAGTTGAATTTATTTTTGGGAGGGTTGGGAAGGATCGTATTCAAATATTAACGGTCAAATTAAAACCTTTTCTGAAAAGAATCCAAAGATTCAAACTTGCTGGCAACTGTGTAATATTAAAAGATCTTAACCCTTTCAATGTACTGGTTACAAATTTAAAAGTGTGAAGTTGATCTGCTTTGATAACGCATTTTCAATTTTCTACTTTTCATCCCACAATTAGATTTGTTATTTGTCAATGTTAAAATCAGGCCAAATTTTCATTCTTATATTCAAATGTTTATGAGATGGTTGGCATAAAATTAGATGTTACACAAAGGATCTAGATACTCAGCTGCATCAAAGTATTAGAAGTACAGGACAATTAGTATTCATATTCTGCTATTACATATTTGTTAGGCATGCCAAAGGCTCTGCTAGTTAAGAAAGGTGAAAGAGGAAAACCAAGGAAATATACACCATTTAGCCTAACATCTGATGTTGGGCAATTACTAGAACCTATAATTAAGAATAGGGCGAATGAACACTTGAAAACTTTCAGCTGATCAGAGAGAGCTAGCATGGATTTTTAAAGGGTAGGTCAGACTTGACAAACATGATTACATTTTTTGAAGATATGGCTAAAGTAGTAGAACCAGATCTTCTCATCCTGCAGCACTAAGAACCTCTCTTGGTTAAGTCTGACGGCCCATTCACGTATGCAGGAGAGTGCTGGCCAACACTTAGATGGCCAGTGTGCAGCGTGCTCATAGGCTGTCCAAAACTCCACCCATCTCCACCTGACTCCATTTAACTGATAGGTGGCAACTTCAGCCTTTGGACTGCATGCTGTGCTCTCAGGTCAGGTGAAGGCATTTTCCTAACCTGCACTACAAGGCTGCACTGTTAGTTTGAACCACAATGGATACTGGTCCAAACTTTAATAAAGACATTGCAAGAGGTTCTCAGCGCCTCCACCAGTGACTGCGCCATGGCTGCCTTTCACAAGAGGATTGTACAGCTTACCCAATTGACCAATTGCTCTGCTATCCCCTAAAATGCACATTAATTTGCAGCCTGCACCCAAGGGGTGAAAAGCTCTGGAGCCTTTGCTGACACTTTCATGCTTTTGCATTGCTTGAATGGGCAGCAAAGCATCAGGGGGAGGGTTGGGAGGCAAGGCAACACAAACAGACTGAAGGAAATACTCAAGTATATGCCAGGGGGGCTTCAGAGGCCCCACACTCAGCATATTAATGGATTTGCAGCTGAATGGTGTCAGCTGTGGAAGAATGCTCACTTTTGACAAGTTTTTCCAAGAGCGTGGCCACTTCCTTCAACACCCCCCTCCCCCAATCCCTGGCACATGCTTGAGTATTTTCTTCAGTCTGTCCGTACTATCTTTCCCCCAACCCCCCTGGCATATACTTCAGTATTTCCTTCAGTCTGTTTGTGCTGCCTTGCCTCCCAACCCTCCCCCGCTTCCCCACCCCCACAGCCTGAGCCGCACTTGAGCCCTTGCTTGGCACCAAACTGAAAGCCAGCTGGGAAGAAGCGACCTGTCTGTGCCCCCACAAAGGCATGATGCCTCTTCCTTGATGTCCTACAGGACATGCAAGTGCTGCACAAGGTTGTGTGTACTCACCTCCAAGTTCCCCTTGAAGATCAGGTAGCTAGGTGCATGTCTTTTAAAGGCAGTTGTGAAGCACACTGTTCTGAAGTCACGCTGATGTGGTCGCTACATTTGACATGGGGGTATGATTCTGGTGAGCAGGGCTTATAATTAGATGTAAATGTATTAAATTTACATCCCCGACGTGCGGCAGCGGAAAACATGACCTGCCATTGACCAGGGGAGTGGACAATCACAAACTGGTTTGACGACAGCATAAAACCAATATTTGGCCCCACCCCCCATGGTGCCCGATGTCAACAGGGCTGGAAAATTCTGGCAAAAGTTTTCAAAATATCAAAGGGAAGCATTTGAGGGAGAATTTGAGGGTGATAAAATTTTGGAACTCTTATCGTGCAAATCACGACTGATGCTCAATTAATTGTTCATTTTAAATTAAGATAGATTTTTGTTATCAGAAAATATTAAGGTATATGGGGCAAAGGCAGACATATGGAGTTCAACCACAGATCACGCATGATCTTATTGAGTGGTGAAACAAGCTCCAGGGACTAAATAGCCTATTCCTGTTCTTATGTTCCTATCTGGGGCATGATGTCAATTCATTGACGGTTTCTCCACCACGACTCCTTGAATTCAATATTGAAATAAACATATCAGTCTGAATAATCTGTTGGACTCAAAAATCAAAATTAAGCAGTAACCCGAATGGTTCTCAGCACATAAAACCTCTAAATGGCATCATTTGCAATGTTAATGCAGGAATATGCACTGTTGAAGCTGCTATTATGACACCATCTGTTAGACTATGGAATATGAAATTTATGTTTCAGTGAATTAGTGATCAGCCAGCATTAAATGAAATGCCATTTTCAGAAATTATAGGGGCAATTTGAACTCAGCTTGCTTGGCAAAACAGGGCAGTTGGGCTGTAAGAATTACCCATTGTTCTTACCACCAAGGTACTGCTCACTGCATGCAGGTTCTGATTTTAAACGGCACTTCTGAACAGATTGGAAGGATATCCACTGAGAATTGGCATGGTCCTTCTTTAAATAGGCTGACCACTCTCTGATGACATCATGGAGACCCAACAGCCATTTTAACCAGTGGCCTGCACAGAGAAGCTTTATGGCTTTCTCACCAGACCAACCTAGCAGGGGGAGTTGGGGCCTTTCACTGTGGTGTCAGGACCAGCAAGACTGCAAGGTCTTCCTGAACCCCTTCTCATTGACTTGCCTGATTGCCATAAGACTATTCTTTTTATGGGACGATTCTTTTGATTTCTGGTAGCAACATCCTGTTGCCCATCATTCCACTCCTGCCTGTTGACTAGTGTCACTTTCTGCTTTCTGCTTGTTTCAGGTGGGAACCTGATTAAAACTATGCAGATGAGGACCAGGAGTTTAAAGGTCCCACTGCTACCAGACCCAATTAATATTGATATCAGTCAATAAGAGAGAGTTTTTCTCCTTGATAAATACAGTTTCTTTCTTTGCAGCTCCAGTGCAATAGCAGTAGTAAAGATTCTCAGAGTGCTGCGTGTATTGAGACCTTTGAGAGCCATTAATAGAGCAAAGGGATTGAAGGTAATTAATCTTCACATAAAATGAATGCTGAATGAATTCTGAGTACAGTTGTGTGAATATACAGAGGTATAATCTGTAACGGTGCAAGAAGCAACTTACTTCCTTTTTGATAGTGCCTCCAATACTTCCTTCCACACTCTAGGACTATATGGAGTTTTTTGAAAAGTCCTGGCATATATGAGAAAATCGATGGTACAGAGGTAGAGTAATCTAACATGTTCTGTATTGACAGGATCATCCACAAAATGATGAAGAAATAAATAACAGTATTTACAGATTAATGAGATTTAATCAATTGGCAATTACATTCATTAGCTTCTCCCTAGTTGATGAATTACAGTGGAAGTGGCAACTGAGGCATGTAAACCAGGAAGATCCTAGATTCAGCTTCTGGTTGCCACTGAGTTTGCTGATGGAGTAATACAATTGGCCTCAATGCCCTGGGTAGAGGAAATTGGTCAGTGTTTCCTATTCCTGATCACCATCTAGCTATCACTCCTAGCCATCTATTCCCAATATGATCCAACCTCTCCCTCTCTGACCCTAAACGATCTGTTCTTAGCAAAGGCTGCATCCTCCCACGCCTTAATACATTTTGAACTGGCCACGACACTGAGTTCTTATTCCATCGTCTTCACTTCCATGTCCACTTCTTTGGCCAGGAGACTTTTCCCTGCACAACATACCTTTTTACCTATCTCCCATATTCTCCCCCAACCTGGACACCTCCCTTTGGTAAGTTATGCTCTCTAGGTGTTTTAATTGAGAAATACTGGCCTGACCTGAGCTGTCTCAAATTCTCTGATCACCTCACTCACCCTAAGCCATCTTCCTCTGAACTAGCAGCACCCTGTTCTCTCAGGTCTAACCTTAACAGCATCAAACCTGCTGACAAGGGTGGTGCTGTTGTTTGGCATACCTACCTCCACCAAGCAAAGGCCAAACAGCAACTTTTTGACACTTCCACATACTTCCCCCTAGACAGTGACCCCACGAACAAACATCAAACCATTGTTTCTAAGACCATCACTGACTTTATCTCTTTGGAGATCTTCCCTCCCCGGCCTCCAATCTCATTGTCCCTCAACCAAAAACAGTCCACATCCACCTCCTTCCCAAAATCCACAACCAGGACTGCCCTGTAGACCCAGCATTTCAGCCTGCTCCTGCCCCATTGAGCTGATTTCTTCCTATATTAACTTTTATTTTCTCCCTATTCCAGTCCCTTCCCACTTACACCTGTGACTCTTCCGATGCCCTCGTCACTTTAAGAGTTTCAAGTTTCCTGTCCCTAACCCTGCCCTTTTCGCCATGGATGTCCAATTCCTCTATAGCTCCATTCCCCCAGAAGGACAGCCTGAGAGTTCTACACTTCTTCCTTGAACAGAGGCCTAATCAGTGCCCATCTACAACCACTGTCCTCCACCTGACTGAACATGCTCAAGTGCACCTTAAACTCCACTCACCTAAAAGGTATTTCTATTGCTGCCTTTTTGTGGGATATGTTGAACATCCTTTGTTCCAGTCCTACTCAGGGCCTCTCCATCACCTCTTTTCTGGTTCACTGATAGCTGTATTGGTGTTGTTTCCTTCTGTCAGCCTGAACTGCAAAATTTCACCAACCTTTCTTGCAGTTTCCACACTTCTTTTGTGTTCACATGGTCTTCCCTTCCTTGGCTTCTCTACCTCCATTTCTAGGGATAGGTTATCATCCAACATTCACTATAAGCCTACTGATGCTCCCAAAGTTCCTTGATTACATCTCTTCATACCCTGCTTCCTGTAAGGACTCTATTCCAGTCCCCTAGTTCCTTTTTCTGCATTGCATATGTTCGATGAATCAACCTTGCATACTAGCACTTCCTCAACTGAGGATACACCCCACTCCTCCATTGTTGTTGAAGAGGCCCTGGACCGTGTCCGCTCTATTTCACACACTCCTGCTCCCACCCATTTCCCTCCCTCCCAGACCCACGTTAGGGTTCCCCTTCTCATCATCTTCCACCTCACCACCTTCCACCCTGGTCCACTCTTTAGTCACCCCCCCAACACCCCCTCCCTTTGTTACAGCACCTTTCCATGCAGGAGCTACAACACCTGCTCTTTTACCTCCTCTCTTCTCACCATCCAAGGCCCCAATCACTCCTTCTAGGTGAAACAGTGAGCAGGATTTTCCATTTTGGGTTGGGATCCTGGAATTGGAACCAAATGTGTGTCCTGAACCCGCAGTGTGTAGGGAGTAATAACCCTATTTTGCTTGGATTGTCCACTTAGTGGCCAGAGGATGACTCAACATCCAGTTAAGGCATCAAGCAGGCTCTTGAAGCTGGAGGTCCAATAGAAGGCCCTCCAGCACAGAAGGAGTCGCAGCCTGAATTGTATGTAAGGTCACTTAAGGAGAGAGGGAACTTTTCCATTTTGATGCATCCAAACATTTAGGGTAAAAATGACCACAGCAGCTGAACCACCATCATGAAGGGAGAGCCCTTTCACAGGTCAGTCTGCACCACAAGTATAACCAAGTAGGCAGAGAAGACTTCAAAGTTGTCCTGGAGTGCTGGCTTGCCAGTCTGCCACCAGGAAAATTCCAGTCCGCATCTGATCAATGACTTTAACTGACCTTTTAATTATCTTAACAAGCTACCCACCACCTGCAGGTGGATAGCCATTCTACTCCTGATCTAGCCTCCAGAAAAATGACTCAGAGGCAGGATGGTGCCAGAAAATTAAATTATGTGCCCACCCACCTCAGTTCTCCAGCCCATGTTGCTGCCCAATGATTTACTTGCACTTCTTTCAATTTAGTGTTCACTGCTCATGATGTGGTCTCCTTTACATTGCGAAGGCCAATCACAGATTAGGTGACTGTTCTGTGAAGCACTTCTGTTCAGTCCCAAGTGTGACCCTGAACTTCCAATTGCCTATCATTTTAATTCTCCACCCTGCTCCCACTCTTTCTGCCTTTGGCTTCCTGCAGTGAAGCTCAATACAGGAACAGCATCGAGGAACAGCATCTCAACTTTAGACTAGGCAACAAGCTTCAACCGCACCTCCCAAACTTGCAACCTCTACCATTTAGAAGAATAAGGGCAGCATATGCCTGAGGATACTACCACCTGCGAGTTTCCCTCCAAGCCACACACCGTCCTGACTTGGAACTATGTCACCGTTGCGTCATTGTCGCTGGGTCAAAATCGTGAAACTCTCTTCCTAAGAGCGCTGTGGGTGCAACTACACCATGCAGAATACAGCAGTTCAAGTACTTCAAGGCGGCTCAACCAACCTTCTCAAGGACAATTAGGAATGGTGTTGCATTCCCCGTAGAGACTGATAACTGTTTAAATGCAAGGAAATCCCATAATGCTCACGGAAATAACCGAAGGACAAGATTTCACTTTTTAAAACTCTTAATGTAACAGATAAACTAAGATTAACATAGATCAAGCATTAATTAACAGGCAACTAATACACCAAACAGAAGAAAAGGGAATGTTTCGCATTAACTAACTAATGCAACCAAAATATGCCTACAAGATGCTTTTGCTCTATGCCACGTCCTGACAGATATGCAGTGTTAAAGGGACAGTCTCAAACTAACTCCTAGCTCTCCAGCAGAGATTCACCACTTCCTGCCATGCCAGGTTGAAACTTCCAGTGTCCTTCTACGATTGTTCCACCCCACCTGCGGTTTCCAGATTTGATTATCACCAGCAAGGTACACCTCGACAAATTCCCCTGTCCTTCCAGTCACATCAATCCTGACTATCCAGAATTCCAGAGATTCATGTATCCAATCCATTGAAATGGCTTTGTTGGCTCTGGTAAAACTGCTTTCCCCATAGAGAGATTTAATTCTGCACCCCATCATTTCCTACAGCACAGAGAAGACATATTCCTGGGAGAATCCCAATGCTCCTTCTTGCCTGCGCCTCAGCAACAGCTTTTTTGTGTTCTGTGAACTACTGTGAGAGGTGTTAAAACTGTAATTCGGCACCTCAGTGGGTTTCTATTTAAATTTCTCTCTGAGAAACCTGAGGTCACATGGGCACTTCTTAGAACTGAGGTGCTTACCAGAAATTCTATTTACACCCTTTCCAGAATTGTCTATTCCACTTTGAGTTAAAGGTACATTTTAAAACATACTCATATTGCAAAGTTGTGTGTTCATGACAATAGAAAATGAATATTGGTCTTGCCAGTGACACTCACATCCCATGAGTGAATAAAAAAAGTTACTCTTTAATCACAACATGGTAAAAAAATCTTTATCCTTTGACCTGCAGAATGCATTTCAATTTATCTTTTAAAAACGTTTGCTAGTTCTAATTTTAGGTTTTAGCAAATTGAATTTATGTTATGGAAAATAATGAAACAGTCACATTTGTTACCTTTTCAGCACGTTGTTCAGTGTGTGTTTGTGGCCTTGAGAACCATTGGTAATATTGTGATAGTGACCACGTTACTCCAGTTCATGTTTGCCTGTATTGGTGTACAACTCTTCAAGGTAAGATTGAATTAGTATTTATTTTGTAAATTAAATCAGTTAATTAATTCTTCCTACCCCATCCCTCATTTCTTTCCCTTGCATTCAAAGTCCATGCCCCATGCATGGTAGGAGTGTAATCTGCTCTCAGTCCTCTATGTCTCTCTGAACCAACAGCCGTAATGTGAAAGTGACTGGCTTGAATGTGTATTCCTTTTGCCCTAACTATATGTATGTTTGGTATTTTGTCTAACAAGATCAATGTCATTATAACAGTCCCAGTTCCTACTTTGATGTTGGTCATGAGATCACTGTTGGAGGCCTCAAACCTGCGTGCAGTACAACACCGTGCAGATCTGAACATTTTAAAGTTAGAATATAAATTTTAGTATGTATGGCTTTCATAGTTGTAGAGCTCTGATTTCCAAAGTTTGAGAAGGGTGTTAGGAAGTAACATGTCAAGCTGTCTTTTCCTACTGCCTTACTAATGCCTATATACCAAATCATTTTAATAAGGATATCTGTTGTTCCATTCTCGTAGTAGATGCCGGCATCTAATACCCAAGCACAATAGATGTGTCTGACCCACCATGCTATTTCTTGTTCTATGGTACTCAAATAGACTGGTGGATTTTTCCTGCCTCTTGGAGGCAGATTTGGAGGAGGGGGTGCAGGACAATTGCAGCAAAACCCATTAAGATGGCTTCTCAATTTGCTTCCACTTCCAGGCAAGTTTCCCAAGAGTGGACTGTCACTGAAATTGGCTAGAGGCAAGCAGACATTCAAGGCACTTAAGACCTCATTCACTGGCGATTTTTTGGAAAGGGAAGCTTCTCTTTTCAGCAATATTCAATTTTTTCCCCTTTTCCTCTTCCAGTAAAACAGTTGATATCACTTTGTAATGTCATACTTATGCAGGTCAGAAAATGGTTTTTCAAAATGTTTGTGTGTTCTCTCAATTGGAAATGTAACACGCTAAAGTAGATGACACAGTGACACATCTTGTCTGCTAAACCTTACTTCCTGTTGTCACTGTTCTTGTCACACGCTTGTTTCAATGTTTTTTTCATTATAATTGACTATGCCTAGATTTATAATGCAAATCTCCTTTGTAAACCTGTCACTCTATGTTGGCCCAAAGTTCTCCAACTACCCTACCTTTTATCCCAAACTGCTCAAAATGCTTTCTGTAAAATGCTAATCTACCTTTTTTTTAAAGTAACAAAAATATCTAATGTCCAAAATAAGAATTTGAACAAAAGTTAAAAATAAATAAAAATCAGAATAACAGGATTAAATATATCCATTATATTATCTTCTGCATTTCACATTAGGAACATAGGAACAGGCATAGGCATAGGCATAGATCTCCTTGAGTCTGTTCAGTCTTTCAATGATATTATGGTTGATCTGCGACATAACATCATTTACATAGAAACATCGAAACTAGGAGCAGGAGTAGGCCATTCGGCCCTTTGAGCCTGCTCTGCCATTCATTACGATCATGGCTGATCATCCAACTCAATAGCCTGCTCCCGCTTTCTCCCCATACCCTTTGATCCCTTTCGCCCCAAGAGCTATATCTAACTCCTTCTTGAAAACATACAATGTTTTGGTCTCAGCTACTTTCTGTGGTAATGAATTCCACAGGCTCACCACTCTCTGGGTGAAGAAATTTCTCCTCAGTCCTAAATGGTCTACCCCATATCCTCAGATTTACCTGCCTTTACCTCATATCCCTTAATAGCTTTGAATGATAAATATCTATCAATCTTAAATTTAAAAATTACAATTGACCTAACATCAAGTGCCATTTCTGAAAGAGTTCCAAACTCGTATCACCTTTGCGTGTAGAAGTGTTTCCAAATTAAACTCCTGAAAGGCCTGGGCTGGCCCTAATTTTTAGGCTATCTCCCCGAGTCCTACTTTCCCCAATCAGCGGGAAAATTTATCTCTTTTTATCCTACCAGTTTCCATTAATATCTTGAAAACTTTTATCAAATCACTCTTAATCTTCTAAATACCAGGGAATATAACCTCAGTTTGTGTAATATTTTTTCATAATTTAATCATTGGAGTCCAGTTATCATTCTAGTAAATCTCCATCCAAGTGCATTCCTTCCAAGGTCAATATATCCTTCCTAAGGTGTGGTGCCAAGCACTGAACATACCCCAGGAATGGTCTAACCAGGGCTTTGTTTCTACTTAGGTTCTAAATCTTTCACAAAATCTTTTGCTTTGATTTGATATATTTGCTCAGAATTGTGATGCTGAGAGTTCAATTTGGATTGTGTAGTGTGATCATCTACTGTACCTAATTTAGCAGGATGCATCAGAATCATTGTTCTTCAGCTTGTATCAGTTTCTGCTGTTATTTTTCAAAATTATTTGAAGATTAATTAATTATATTTTCACTTTACTAAGGTAATTTACTGAGTATTTCTTTGAAATGTTTGCACAGGAAAGAATTAAAAAGAAAGGCTTTATTGATTACACATCGGTAGCTTTTATTTTGCATACTATAAAAGAAATTGCACTGAGCTGAGATATTGGGGTTGTTGTCGAACTTGTTCTCCAGATGTAAGTGTTGTAGATTGGCTGCTCATTATAAAAAAAACCGCAAGTTTCTTTTTCATTAATTGCCTGCATTCAAGAAAAGGGTTGTTGCTACAGACACTTTTGCCACACTGATAAGTTGCTAAGTTTGGAGACTAATGTCAGGCCTTGCATAGAGGTGTGCCGTTCCTCAAAACTTTTTATTTTCAGGTACATTTTGGTTGCCACAGCTGTGAAACCATGAGCAGCCTTCTCTTCTGCATCCTCTGGTAAAATGCTATGTCCTCTCCCTCTCCTGGTTTTCTCATGCTCGATGAATCTCTCAGTTCCACATCCTCTGAGATACATTGAAAGTTTCTTAGCTGGTTTGTATGAGTAAAAAAGCAAGCGATTATGAGATGTGATCAAAGTTTGTGGTAGAGACCATGTGCAGGATGTTGGTCCTGGAGCTCATAGATGGTATCACTATTTCATCATCAACCTCCGCAGGTTTGTTATCCCCATAATATATGGGAAAGAAGTTCCTCCTCCTCCTCCACATTATCATCATTAGCATTATCATCATTATCTTCCTGCTATTCCTCATCCTACACCTCACTGTTGCAATGGTGGATTGCTAGACAGGAGAGTACAGGCTAAGAATTTCGTGTTATACCTTTTGGATTGTGGAAACAAAGAAGAGGATGGAAGTTGTGGCATTATGATGCCTTACAAGGATGCTATAGCAACTATATGTGTGCAGCTTAATCTGGTATTATTAGCTCTATGGTCCTGGAATTACTGTCTCTCACAGCTAGAGCACAATGTCATCTCTATCACTTGTTTCTCCTAGTGGGTCAGCTTAGTGTCAGGAATTTCTCACATTAGTCCTCTGCCTCTTGCAGACATTGTGAACAGGCTCTTCCTGAAACAAAATTGGGTGACTTTTGTTCTGATCATGTAGAGACCAATTACTTTTAAAAAGAAATTCAAGCTTCCAATTAATAACTGAAAGAATGACAAGATTTCACATTTTAAAATGTTACTGTAACAAATGACTAAAAACATTGTTAGATAAACACTATCTTTGTTGGCAACTTATACTTTAAACCACAGAATGGAATACTCCCCTTCTTATTCCTAGCCCAAACTAAAAAAACACTTCCCTGAAGTTAGTCTACTGCATTTGCTGCTCCCAATGCTGTCTCCTCTACATTGAAGAGACCAAACGCAGACTGGGTGACCGCTTTGCGGAACACCTTCGGTCTGTCCACAAGCATGACCCAGACCTCCCTGTCGCTTGCCATTTCAACACACCACCCTGCTCTTACGCTCACATGTCCGTTCTTGGCCTGCTGCAATGTTCCAGTGAAGCTCAGCGCAAACTGGAGGAACAGCACCTCATGTTCCGACTAGGCACTTTACAGCCTCCGGACTTTACATTGAGTTCAACAACTTCAGATCATGAATTCTGTCCTCCATCCCCACCCCCTTTCCGATCCCCCTTTTTCCAATAATTTATAATGTTTTAAATATATTTTTCTTTTCCCACCTATTTCCATTATTTTAAAATTTATTTCCATCCATTGTTTTATTTCCACCTGTTAGCCTATTTCGATCTTTTTCCCCCCACCCCTCCCCCAATAGGGCTATCTGTCACTTGCTCATCCTGCTTTCTACCCTTAATGTCACCATTAGCACATTTCTTAGCTAATATCATCACCATCAACACCCCTTTGTCCTTTTGTCCATGACATCTTTGGCAATTTCTTCTTTGCCGCCACCTATCACTGGCCCTCTATCCTGCTCTACCTGTCATCCCCCCCCCCCACCACCAACCCCCTCAACCAACTTATATTTCACTTCATTTCTATGTTTCCTTAGTTCTGATGAAGAGCCATACGGACTCGAAACGTTAACTGTGTTCCTCCCTGCAGATGCTGTCAGACCTGCTGAGTTTTTCCAGCTATTTTTGTTTTTGTTTAAAAAACACACTTCACAGGTATACTTTACACTGTTCTTTACGTAGATATTGAATTTTCCCAGAATCAATCCAAAATGATTCTTAGCTCCCAAGGGTGGATTGCTATTCTTTTCTCTGAGCCTAGTAACTTGCAATCGTTGAACTGTCTTTCACAGTGAGATTTTATTTTCCTGAAGACTTTCCCTCTAGCCCAAGGTCAGCAAATCTTCCAGCCTCATTTTAACTTCTCAAAAATTTAGCCTTTTCAATCAGAGCACAAGCTACCACCCACTTCCTGTGTGGTGAACCATAGAGACTTTTTGGCCTCTAGCTGCTCCTTCACTCCTGATCCATGCAAACCTAAAAAAAACTGTCTGATATTCAGTGATATTCGAGGAAAGACTGTAATCTGATCTTAACAATTGTTTCCTCTCCACCCCTCCCCATAATAATGTGAATGACATGGACCTTGTATCTAGGTAGAAATGCTAATTAGTTATCCTTGAGCAAGCCCAATTCCCTTTCATCTTGGAAGCAAATGGACAGTTAAAAGTGCAACTCTTTACAACCTTACATTCTCAACACTTTTCTAGGACTTTAGGGAATCATTGTTAATACACAGGCTCTGCCATTGTCTCCAAGCATAAATACCTTGCATCACCTGCCCAATTAAATAATCCAGACCTTCCTCTGATCTCTGACAATCAAACCATCCAGTCTTTCGATCAGGCAGACTTTGAAAAAGGTCACATGATCTCCTTCATTTCACCATAAATTTAAAGATACAGTCCCAAAACATAACAATTGGGAAAAGCTTGTTCTTGTAACACTGGGTGAAGACAACGTTTTCCCAAGGTAATAAACAGCTGATATAAGAAATATATTGGTATCACAGTGTTAAAGTATAGACAGGGATTTTGATGTTCTGCATTTAAGTAAGTGCTAATGGTAAGATGGCTAATTACTTACACATATTGTAAGATTTATTGTTTGTGTCCTTTTTAACAAGACTAAAATATGAAGGGTTAATTATATACTTGTTAATTTTGGAGGGTGAAGGATGTGCTTATGCTCAGGATGTTCAAGAAAGCAAAAGGAGTTGCTAAAAGTTTTAGCTTACGTGTTCTGGTCTTTTTATTGAATATCTTGCAACATTGGTTTTCAGTCCTTACAGTGAGAAAGTTGGCACTAAGTGCCATCTCTGTCCACAAACTATGGAGACACATTTTTATTTGGGTAGAAACCCAGCAGTCGTTCTCTCTCTCTCCTTGTTTAATCCCCTCAATGAATGATTGGAGATCAGTCTCTTTGATGTTGGGAGCTCTTTTTAAAAATAGCAGTGGGATGGGAACCTATGCAAGGAGTCAGAGGAAGGGGAATCAAGGACAAGAACAAAAGACAGAAAGGGGAATAAGAAAAGTGATAGCCAGAGAAATCAAGGGCAAGAATCAAACAGAGTCTCAGTGAAAAATAGTGGGAACGGGACAAATAATGTTCAAAAGACAAGCCTTAAGGCTTTGTGCCTTAACGCGAGGAGCATTCGCAATGAAGTGGATGAATTAACCGCACAAATGATGTAAACAGGTATGATATAGACGGGATTATGAAGACATGGCTGCAGGGTGACCAGGGATGGGAACTAAACATTCAGGGTATTCAGTATTTAGGAAGGACAGACAAAAAGGAAAAGGCAGTGAAGCTGCATTGCTGGTTAAAGAGGAAATTAACTCAATAGTGAGGGAAGATATTAGCTCTGATGATGTGGAATCTGTATGGTCAGAGCTGAGAAACACCTCGGGGCAAAAAACATTAGTGGGGATTGTATATAGACCTCCAAACTGTAGTGGTGATGTTGGGAATGGCATTAAACAGGAAATTAGGGATGCATGCAACACAGGAACATCTGCAATTATGGGTGACTTTAATCTGCATATAGATTGGGCAAATCAAATTAGAAACAATACCGTACAGGAGGAATTCCTGAGGAACCAACTAGAGAACAGGCCACCCTAGACAGGGTATTGAGTAATGAGAAAGGAATAATTGGCAATCTAGTTGTGCAAGTCCCCATGGGGATGAGCAACCATAATATGATAGAATTCTTCATCAGGATGGAGAGTGACGTAATTGATTCTGAAACTAAGGTCCTGAATCTTAATTAAGGAAACTATGATGGTTTGAGACGCAAGTTGGCTATGATGGATTGGGAAACGTTACTTAAAGGGATGACGGTGGATAGGCAATGGCAAATGTTCATGCAACGCATGGGTGAACTGCAACAGTCGGTTATTCCTGTCTAGCGCATAAGTAAAATAGGAAAGGTGGCCAAACCATGGCTTACAAGGGAAGTTAGAAATAGTATTAGATGCAAGGAAGAGGCATACAAATTGGCCAGAAAAAACAACAGACTTGAGGATTGGGAGCAGTTTAGAATTCAGCAAAGGAGGACCAAGGGATTAATTAAGAAGGGGAAAATGGAGTACGAGAATAACTAGAGGGGAACATAAAAACTGACTGTAAAAGTTTCCATAGGTATGTGAAGAGAAAAAGATTGGTGAAGACAAATGTAGGTCCCTTACAGTCAGAAACAGGGGCATTTATAATGGGGGACAAAGAAATGGCTGACCAACTAAATACATACTTTGGTTCTGTCTACACGAAGAACACAAATAACATACCAGAAATGTTGGGGAACACAGGGTTTAGTGAGAAGGAGGAACTGAAAGAAATCAGTATTAGTAGGGAAACGGTGTTGCAGAAATTGATGGGATTAAAGGCCAATAAATCCCCAGGGCTTGATAATCTACACCCTAGGGTACTTAAGGAAGTGGCCCTAAAAATATTGGATGCATTGGTGGTCATCTTCCGAGATTCTATAGACTCTGGAACAGTTCCTACAGATTGGAGGGTAGCTAATGTAACCCCAATATTTAAAAAGGGAGGTAGAGAGAAAACAGGGAATTATAGATCTGTCAGCCTGATGTCAGTAGGGGGAAAATTCTAGAGTCCGTTATAAAAGATTTAATAGCTGAGCACTTGGAAAACAGTGGCAGAACTGGACAGAGTCAGCATAGATTTATGAAAGGGAAATCATGCTTGACAAATCTACTGGAATTTTTGAGAATGTAACTAGTAGAGTTGATGATGGGGAGCCAGTGGATGTGGTTTATTTGGACTTTCAGAAGGCTTTCGACAAAGTCCCACACAAGAGATTAGCGTGTAAAATTAAAGCGCATGGGATTGGGGGTAGTGTATTGAGATGAATAGAAAACTGGTTGGCAGACAGGAAACAAAGAGTAGGAATAAATATGTCTTTTTCAGAATGGCAGGCAGTGACTAGTGGGGTACCGCAGGGATCGGTCATGGGACCCCAGCTATTCACAATTTATATTAATGATTTAGATGAGGGAACTAAATGTAATATCTCCATATTTGCAGATGACACAAAGCTGGGTGGGAGGTGGAGGGTGAGCTGTGAGGAGGATGCAGAGATGCTTCAGTGTGATTTGGACAAGCTGAGTGAGTGGGCAAATGCATGGCAGATGTAATATAATGTGGATAAATGTGAGGTTATCCACTTCTGTAGCAAAAGCAGGAAGGCAGATTATTATCTGAACGGCTATAAATTGAGAGAGAGGAATGTGCAACAAGACCTGGGTGTCCTCATACACCAGTCGCTGAAGGTAAGCATGCAGGTGCAGCAGGTGGTAAAGAAATATGTTGGCCCTCATAGGGAAAGGATTCGAGTACAGGAGCAGGGATATCTTGCTGCAATTATACAGGGCCTTGGTGAGGCCACACTTGGAATATTGTGTGCAGTTTTGGTCTCCTTATCTGAGGAAGAATGTTCTTGCTATAGAGGGAGTGCAGTGAAGGTTTACCAGACTGATTCCTGGGATGGCAGGACTGACATATGAGGAGAGATTGAGTCGGTTAGGATATTATTCGCTGGAGTTCAGAAGAATGAGGGGGGATCTCATTGAAACATATAAAATTCTAACAGGACTAGACAGGGTAGATGCAGAAAGGATGTTCATGATGGTGGGGGAGTCCAGAACCAGGAGTCACAGTCTGAGGATATGGGGTAGACTATTTAGGACTGAGATGAGGAGAAATTTCTTCACCCAGAGAGTGGTGAGCCTGTGGAATTCGCTACCACAGAAAATAGTTGAGGCCAAAACATTGTATGTTTTCAAGAAGGAGTTAGATATAGCTCTTGGGGTGAAAGGGATCAAAGCACATGGGGAGAAAGTGGGAGCAGGCTATATTGAGTTGGATGATCAGCCATGATCATAATGAATGGCGTAGAAGGCTCGAAGGGCCAAATGGCTTACTCCTGCTTTTATTTTCTATGTTTCTATGTTTCTTCTATTTCACCTTGCAATACCTTTCTTCCTTTTCAGTTGTCTGTATCAGATTCTACAACTGAAGACATCCTTAATAAGTGGGACAAAAACACATATAACCTGTGCATTGCAGCTACCCATAAATTCAGTGGATTGAACTTATCATAGCTAATTTTCAGTGGGAGAGCGATCAACTTACAGTAATTAACTTAACACATTGTTCAAAGGGGATTTAGATTTGAAATTATTTAACTTTCTGTGGCAAGCTTACTTGATATCTATAGTGCAAGTACAGGAATTTGATAAAGCTCAATGCATTTGTAAGGGGAGCCAGACAGTGAGATCCTGCTTCACAAAGTTAACAGTGAAGCAGCACATCTCTGACAGCAACTTCTCGATTGCTGTGTTTAATTTGTGCATCTGATATCGCCTGAATTTGCTGTTTGCACTTAGGTAATGGCAACGCAAATAACCTTGCCATTACTTTGACAGCAAGATTTGGGTCTACTAGCTTAACAAATACTACTGGTGTTACAATACTTCATATGACAAGATAATGTCACCATTTGTAAATAATAAGCAAAACACTCCAAATGCTGGAAATCTGAAACTAAAACAGATAGTGCTGGAAGTACACAGTAAGATAATCAACATTTTGTAAAATACAGACAAGTTAATGTTTCAGACATAACACATTATCAGCTCCAAAAAGAATTTCAGGTGAACAGCATTTACAAAGAAACAACAGAGGGATGAAAGAGAAATGAGCACATATATGAGGGAAAGGAAGTAGACAGACTTGTAAAATGCATAAATGAAAAACATGAGATGATATGAAGATATATTAACATGTGACTTTTAATAGCTACAGGGAACGTGCAAACAGCTGAGGTGTTGATGTGAGGTTGTGCGTGGCAGGTCTGAAATGAAAACAGGAAAAGCAGGTGAAATAGAAGAGAATCCAGCAATCCAGGAAAGATAGCACAGGTCAAAAGCAAGAGTGCAGATTGCCCTGCCAACACAGTTCTCAATCTAGGAGTCAGCCTTTCCTCCTCTCCGCCAAGAAATGCAAAGCACATCTATTGTGCACTGTCAATTTCTCCTGCCATAAAGAAAGTGGGTGCTAAAGTTAATTTCTGAAGTTACTACAATATTAATGTCAGAACGATAAGGTGCCATTCATTGAGCTTGCATAGAGCTTCATTAGAATAGTGTATAAATCCAGAGAGAAATCAGAGTGTGAATTGAATGAGAAATTGAAGTGGTAAAGTTAGGGGGGATCTTGGGATCACACATGCAGACAGAATTTGATAAACACTGGTAGCTAATTTGTGACTAATATATGCAATTATTGTGGTACTTGTTATTAAATTACGCAATAAAATTCTCTATTTAATTGCTCTGTTGAAAAAATGTGAAGTAGAAAATTTCTCATTCTTTATCGGTATTTTTATTTTTATTATTTTTTTATTCAAAGGGTAAACTCTACACCTGCACAGATGGATCCAAACAGAGAGAGTTTGAATGCAGGTAAGTTTAAAGTGAGAATATGTGCTTAGTAGCAAATGGGATAACTAACTGGCTTTAATACTTATGAATACGTTAGACAAGTTATTTTAAGGTGAGGCTCCTGGCAACAATCCTTACTGATTAGGAGTGAAAATTGAAGAAATGAGCAGTGAGGTCAATGCACTTGATTCACAGCATTCCTGACTGTCCAGTGATTAAAATGTGCTGTCGATCTACGTGATATTGAAACAAAGATATTAGGGCACAGTATAGTGTTCTAACCAACTGTACTACTCAGTCTTCTTGGAGTCCTCTTTATACTTGTATGACATAAAGCACTTTTCATTGTTTATCTGTGGAGAAAGTAGTTTGTTGCTGGCAGCAAAAGCTTAGATATATTTATGTAACATTGCAATGACTCAGTTTAGTACATTTTTATGGTGGGACAATCTATAAAATCTAGTTTAGCTAATGTGACATTTTGTTTGATAACAAATGTACCACGAAAAAATGTTCGTATTTACTGCCTGTCTTACACAAGTTCCAATATGTCTGCAGTTTGTTTCTACTGAAATCATAAAAAGAACTGCCACTCATCAAGATCATAATTTTCATTTGTGAAAGTCATGGCAGTTATCAACAGCAAGAAGAAAAAAAAATAGTAACCTCACAGCAAAGTTTCATTATTAGGAGATGAAAGGCAGGAATAAATGTTTATTAGATATTCGCCATGTTTTATTGTGTACTTTAATACAAGCGCTGTCTCACGGTATTGTCCTCTAATTATTCCTCTTTGCTTTTCTTTGAAAACATTTCATGGCATGTCTAAAATTACATTATCACCTTGTATGGAATCATGGGGATAAGCCAAAGCTGAAGCACCAGACATGTTACTCACAGGCATTTTAAAAAGTATCCATTTAAGATAAATGGAATAAGAATAATTTTAATATTTAAGGGGATTTTTTGAGACACTCTGTAGATTCAAGTTAAAATAAAACTAATCACTGTTGAAAATATTATTGACAGAATTGACTGGAAGGAGTTTCTGCCCAAAGTTGTGAGATCCCTACTATTGTTCTTATGGTGATCAAGCCAGGTTATTTCATCAACCTCATAATTTAGCTATCTATGTGTTAATTCAAATTCCTAGTAAATGTGAGGGATCATAAGCACCTCTAGGCCAGTAATTTGATCAGTTTTCAGCATTGAAATAAATATCGAAAATAAGAACTTCATTCCTGTGAAGAACTTTAAATCTTAAAGATGTGAAATTTAATTATGATTAACTTTATCCTTCCTCTCAGAAGACGTTGAAGGAACCTGCAGTATGGTTTAGGGGTTTGAGCAATCCTCTGATACCGTTCTACAGGATTAGGCCTGAGGTAGGGGGAATATTGTAGATGGGCTAGATCCTGCCCTTATCTAATATGCGCACACCAGGACTCAGCCCAGGAACTGAGCATCACTAGGTCTCCCCTCATTCCTACAAAGGGAAATAGCTGCAGTTGTCACTGCCTCCATTACTTCCGCCTAAGTGCCTAGGCAGTGTTTACCCAGATTTTGCCACCTGTTCTACATTTGCAACAAAGCCCACTGTTGTGAGTGTATCTGCTTTGGTGGAGGGTGCATTGGAATAAAGTGACACAGTGTCCTGAGATGACGTTGCATCCTCTGAGCTTTCCAGTTTAGTTGGAACGCTGGTCTGTTCCTGATCTACTGCTGCATCTGGTGGAAAGACATGATTTAAATGAAACAGCTGCTTCTTCAGCCAAGCACTGGATCTCCCCTCGGTCAGAAGTTTCCAGTGATGTTAAAGGATCATACAGGTGCCAGAGGTCACACATGGACTAGGAAATGTTGGACACAACTATTGCTTTACACGCTCTCCATAACTTCCTCGCGTGCCTCACCCTCAACAACAGACTGCCCTGTCTCCATGACCTCTTCCTCTATTGATGTCACCAGGTGATGAAAGGCACTCCACCTCCAGTTTGTTGGCGCTTCCCAATATTTTGAGCATGCCTCTCCTGCAAAGCACAAAGATATGGAGTGTCATTCCTGTCTCATGACCCATGTGCAACAGCGCACCCCTGGGATGGCATGGGGAGGTAGCTATTCAGCCAACTTAGTGCAGCAGTCACTCATCACTGTGCAGTTTGGGTGAATTTGAATTGGCTGCCTCATTTTATACCTTGAATCTTGGTGCTGCCCCATACATAGGCCTGCCAGCTAGCGCTTTTTAATTCATGCTGGGCTTCCAGTTTGCAATTCACCTGCAGTAGGTCATTAAATCTCTTCCTGCACTTAATCCAGGTTTTTCCGCTGACCTTTCAGTTGCCTGTCATCTTCAGCCATGCCAGTTTGATGAAGCTTGCTGGCCTCCTTCTCCCATCTGCTGGAAACAGGACAGTTCTCCTTTTTCTTACAGTCTGCAAGTGCACCTTTAGGAAGGTGTCGTTGAATTGTGGAGCAAACCTTCTTCTGCCTCAGACCCCCTCCTTTCTGCCAATGTCTTTAGCCTGCCTGACTTTTGCATGTGTCTTTAAAAATGGTACCTGCATTATAGCTTCCAGCACTATGATTCACCCACCATCATTAATTGACAAGCTCCCCATTGCTAGTCCTGTCGCCCACCCATGCATACCACTGACCCACATTTCCACCCAACATCAGGTCATTGCCTGATTGGTAAAATTAGGCCACTGTTGTTTAAAATCAATGAGTCAAGAATAATTCTAGTTGGAGCTGAAGGGCTGCAACAGTCTTGGATGAGTTATGGAAGATAAGTCAAAGTCAGCCATGTCTTTAATTCATAACTGCTATCCAATGACCCCTGCTAGTAAGTGCTAGCATAGCACTAAGTGCTTTCAGAGGATGCACTTAGACCTCCAGAGCATGGCCTCATCCATGAGAGCTATAGAGTGATGGGTGGTCGAGGTGGGCCAGCCATGTATCTCCCTCGTGCCAGGAGCTGAACCGCTCAAGTCTACCACAGGAATGAATGTCGATCTCAAAGGGCCAAGAAGAAGCAGGCTGAATGCAATGGAGGCTCCTCTCAAGGTGCTTTGATAGTTGAAGGCAGACCTTTGGCCCCTTTGACAGTGATATCAATACTGCATGCTGGTCTAATGACTGAGGCATCCCTTGCACAGATATAGATGGCCCTGAATGTGCACCAGAGGACTCAAGCCACAGCCACCTAATGCATCAAGGCAATAAGGGCAGCAGGCATGTCTCCACACCAACTCCAGGCGCGGGGGAGCACCCCATAGAAGTGACCATAAACAAGTGCATAAATTTATGGACTAACATCTGTGGTTTCACTAGGAGATAATTTTTCAAGTGTGCAAACCTTAAATTTTAAAGAGAGTTAAAGGTCTTGACATTCAAGGGTGTGTATTTATTTTTACACAACAGTTGACAGTGGCTAGATGGTAGTATGAGTAAGGACCTTACGTGCTGTGCTGACAGAAGATCTTGGCATATTATGCTGATGGGTACAGAGTGATGCTAAGGATTTCTTATGAAAGGTCAGAAAGGCCACCTCTTGCATAGAACTTATTGACACGATGGCCCCTTGGACCTGTCCTCATGTGAAGTGTCGGCTAATCAGAAAGCCACAAATCTCCCTACCATAGATGTCACTGCCTTGTGAGCTAGTTCAGACTACCAGGTTGTGCAATGTGAAGGAGATGACTGTTGCAGACAGAGAGAGCTGGTAGGATAACTTTTCCCCTTTCTCCATACCTTTCAGTTGTCTGTTTTAGAGGGAGTATTTTAAACATTTTGAGTGTTTTAATTTTTTAGTAATAGACATGGAGCATGCTTCTGGGTAAGTTTAAATCAGAAGAAAAGATAATGGGCAGAATTTTATGCCCCGTGGTCGGGCATGCGCCCGATCCAATCGGGCGTAAAATTACTGGAGAAGATGCTGGGCAAGCATACAGATGTCATTGCGCACTTGTGTGACATCTTGCTTGGCAAGCACGAGCAAAAGTCGGAAGCGCATCCACCGACAATTAAGAGGGCAATTAAGCCCATTAATGGCACAATTCACTCCGAATTTTCATTGCCTGTCCAACCTTACGGTTGGTGGATAGGCGAATCATCCAGGTAGTCTTTGCATTTTTCATGAAACCTCATCTAAGGGCGGGATGGAATTTCCGTGATGAAATAAAATAAAAATAAATTTCAGTGGACAGCATTTTTATCAGCTATCTTCTCAGGTGATTGATTGTGATGCATGGATACTTTTCTTTCAGCTTTTAAAACCTTTATTTCAGCTTTTTCAGGTCTCCAGCTCCCTGAGCCAGCTGTTTGCCTTCAGGGATCCTTCTCGCAGCCCTCGCCCACGCCAGTGGAAACGTCATCGCCTGCCCTTTTCCCACCCCCAACCCGGCAGCGTTGAGCATTTCAGCATGCGTTTCATGCTGGCCAGCTGATAATTGGCCAGCCAGCGTGAAATCGCAGTCAGGGGCTGATCACAGTCAGCGGTCCATTTCCCGACTGCCCCCGGCTTGCTGATCGAGCGCACCTGCTAAAGATAAAATTCAGGCCAATGTTTATTCACACAACACCCCAAAATATAAATGCAATGAAACACACTCACTCCCTCATGCACACAGACACATACACAAGTAAAGATGATTTCTAGAGACAAAGCGTGTGTTTAGATTATTAGCAGAAGTACGAGAAGTAAATCACATATTTGAATTTCAGTCCTTTATGATGTATGTGTTGCAGGCCTGGATGGGTTTTCTCTTGTGGTTCTTTGGATGAATGGAAGTTGGAAGCCTTTGGATTTCCGTACAAAGTCATGGTCAAGTTTCTGTAGAGATGAATCATTGCAGAGCCCGCCTCTCTTTCTCACCATATGGGTTGACTGATTGTTCAGGCAGTGTACTATTCTTCTTGCTGGAGGAATGGTCCTCCTGGTTTGCTTTTGGTTTTCAGACTCACTTTCTGAGTTCTCTTGTGCAGTAAAAATGTCTCAGCTCTCCTCTAGCTAGTTTCAATCATGTCTTGGCAAGTTTCAGTGCTTCCCATAATGGGTTGGAGCCTGAGTGATTGATATACATTGAGGGAATGATTGATAACCCATCAACATACCAGTTACAATTAGTTCACTGGAAAGCATTATTTCATGTTCCAACCTCATGGCCCTGACAGGTCTGGCAGCCATTGTCTGTTAAATCTCCTCCATTAAGCTGGTGAGGGTGGTGAATTTGCACCTGTAAGACTCATTTTTTTTATTGTTCATTCAAGGAATGCGGGCTTCGGCTGGCTGGGCCAGCATTTATTGCTCATCCCTAGTTGCCCTTGAGAAGGTAGTGGTGAGCTGCCTTCTTGAACCGCTGCATTCCATGTGGTGTAGGTATACCCACAGTGCTGTTAGGGAGGGAGTTTCAGGATTTTGACCCAGCGACAGTGAAGGAACGGCGATATCTTTCCAAGTCAGGATGGTGAGTGACTTGGAGGGGAAACTCCAGGTGATGATGTTCCCATGTGTCTGCTGCCCTTGTCTTTCTAGATGATAGTGGTCATGGGTTTGGAATGTGCTATCGAAGGAGACTTCATGAATTCCTGCAGTGCATCTTGTAGCTGGTACACTGCTGCTACTGTGGGTCAGTGGTGGAAGGAGTGAATGTTTGTGGATGGGGTGCCAGTCAAACAGGCTGCTTTGTCCTCGAAGGTGTCAAGCTCCTTGATTGTTGTTGGAGCTACACTCATCCAGGCAACTGGAGAGTATTCCATCAAATTTCTGATTAGTGCCTTGGGCCCCCATCATCATTGAGGATGAGGATATTTGTGGAGCCTCCTCCTCCAGTGATTTGTTAATTATCCACCACCATTCACAATTGGATATGGTGGGACAGCAGAGCACAAGTCTTCAGCAATATTGCCAGAATATTGTCAGGGCCTGTAGCTTTGCAGTATCAGTGTCTGTTCCATTGATTGTGGGTTCACCTAGCTCTGTCAATGACTTGTTGCTTATGCTATTTGGTATGGAATCACCAGGTTGCTCATTTTTATGAATGCCTGGTGCTGCTCCTGGCATGCCCTCCTGCATTTTTCATTGAACTAGGGTTGATCCCCTGACTTGATGGTAATAGTAGAGGTGGGGATATGCTGGGCCATGAGGTTACAGATTGTGTTTTGCTGCTGCTGATGGCCCACCGTGCCTCATGGATGCCCAGTCTTGAGTTGCTAGATCTGTTTGAAATCTATATCATTTAGCACGGTGGTAGTGCCACACAACACAATGGAGGGTATCCTCAATATGAAGGCGGGACTTCATTTCCACAGTGACTGTGCGATAGTCACTCCTATTGATACTGTCATGGACAGATACCTCTGCGGCAGGCAGGTTGGTGAGGATGAGGTCAAGTATGGTTTTCCCTCTTGTTGGTTCCCTTACAACCTGCCACAGACCCAGTCTAGCAGCTATGTCATTTAGGACTTGACAAGCTCATCAGTAGTGGAGTCACTCTTGGTGATGGACATTGAAGTCCCCCATCCAGAGTACATTCTGCACCCTTGCCACCCTCAGTGCTTCCTCCAAGTGGTGTTGAACACTACTGATTCATCAGCTGAGAGAGGGCGCCACATGCTAATTAGCAGGAGGTTTCCTTGCCCATGGTTGACTTGATGCCATGAGAATTCATGGGGTCCAGAGTCGATGTTGAGGACTCCCAGGGCAACTCCCTCCCTATTGTATACCACTGTGCCACTACCTCTTGGGTCTGTCCTGCCGGTGGGACAGGACATACCCCAGGATGGTGATGGTACTGCCTGGGATATTATGTGTAAGATATGATTCCATGAGGATGACTATGTCTATGACTATTGCTTGACTCATCTGTGAGACAGCTCTCCCAGTTTTGGCGCTAGCCCCCAGATGGTAGTAAGGAGGGCTTTGTAGGGGCAATAGGGCTGAGTTAGCCATTGTCGTTTCTGGTGCCTTGGATGATGCCGGATAGCCCATCCAGTTTCATTCCCCTCAGACCTTTTAGCAGCTTGATACAACTGAGTGGTTTGCTAGACCATTTTAGAGGGCATTTAAATGTCAACCACATTGCTGTGCATCTGGAGTCACATGACCAGGTAAGGACAGCAGCTATCCTTCCCTCAAGGACATTCGTGACTAGATGAATTTTTATAGCAGTCGTTAATGGTTTCATGGTCAACATCAGACTTTTAATTCCAGATTTTTATTGCACCTGGGTCTCCAGAGCATGACCCTGGGTCTCTGGATTACTAGTCCAGTGACAATACAACTGCGCCACATGCAGCCACATGGACTACCTATACAGCCGCCCGGGGATCTTCAGTGGGTTGAGGAAATCATTGGCCTGAATGAGGAAGGCACACCGGGAAAGAAAACAGTCTCATGATCACAGAATGTGCTACCCAGCTGAAAGGATATACCATCCAGAGATTCAGCTTCATTGAGATGTCCAAGCACCTATGTCTACGAAGATTACGCCCTTCTGGGAGATGACACTGGTGCTGTGCGCTATGCCAGAACAGGTATAGATACCACTGGAGTGTGCCAGACACATCTGTAGCCTTAAAGTTGATGTTGGCACTCAACCTTTTCTCCTGTGGTTTGTCCTAGGGATCATCTGGAGATCTATCTGGCATCTCCCAGTCAGCTGACCATCACTGCATAAAGGAGATCACAAATGCCATGTACCATTTGGTCTAGCCAATCAAGGTTTCAACCAATCAGGCAAGGCAAGTCAAGAGAGTAGATGGCTTTGGGGCCATAGCAGGATTTCCTCAGGTACAGGGGGATCATTAACTGTACTCATGTGATCACCTAGACTCCCTCAAAGCAGCCAGGTGCCTTTGTGTCAACATTCAAGTCATCTGCGACCACCGTAAGCGGATCATGCAGGGTGTGTGCAAGGTTCCCAGGAAGCTGCCATGACTTCTACATCCCTAACAGTCCAATTGCCTCAGCTCTTCAGATTGCCCAAATGCCTTTGTGGCTGGATCCTGGGGACAAGACGTATCCACTAATATCATGGTATCTGACCCCGAATGCAACCCCAACCTCTGAGGACACGTACAACTGCTGCCATATGACTTCAAGATCCACCATTGAGTAGGTCATTGACCTTTTGAAGGTGAGGTTTAGATACCTCAATAGACCTGAGGGTGCCCTGCAATATGCGCCCTCAGGGTATCTTGCATTATTGTTGTGTGATGGTCACTACATGCCTGTAAAGATAATTGGGCAGTGGATTCCACATATTTTTTTAAAAGGAAGTAACGTGGAATAATGGAAACAGTGCCCTCTCAAAATGGTTGCCGGAAAGCCAGGTGACTTAAGTTTGTGGTTTCTGAAGTAATAGAGAGGATGGCCCAAATCTCCTGATCAAGGCTGGAACCCAGTTACCTTCCTTTGATTTTTCTGGGCAATCTTCCGGTGAAGGAACCTTCCAAGGACTCAGCGCAGGAAACCTCTGAGATATCAGTGAAAGGAATCCACACAGAAGCCATGCCTCTTTTTTATGGTACTAGCTGCCATATTCTGGTAAGTAAAGATTTTAAATGTCCCAAAACTTTTTTGAAAAGCTACATAGAAAAGGTAAGTGGGTAAGGGGCTAGGCTGGGTAGGGTAAGTGGGTGGGTAGGATAGGGTGGGTGAGGGGTGTTAGGTAAGTGGGTAAGGGGGCAGAATGAGTAAGGTGATCGGGTGGATAAGGTAAGGGGTTAGGGTGGGTAAGGTAAGTGGGTAAGGAGGTCGGGTCACGAAGGGTTTAGGGTGGGTGAGGTAAGTGGGTGAGGGGGTAGGATGGATCAGGTAAGTGGGTAAGTAGGTAGAGTGACTAAGATGCTAGGATGGGTAAGGTAAGTGGATAAGGGGTTAGGGTGGGTAGGGGGTAGGATGGGTGAGGAGATCGGGTGGATAAGGAAAGTGGGTAAGGCAAAATTAAAAATGAGGTAGCAACCTGGTGAAGCTACAGCACAGGACAACTTGGATGCCAAACAGCATCAGCAGCAAGCAATAGACAGAACCAAGCGCTTTCACAACCTACACCTTCTGCCACTTATCTTGAATCTATGTCCCCTGGTTCTAGAATTCTCCATCAAGGGAAACAACTTTGTCCTGTCCACTCTATCTATTCCCCTCATAATTTTGTACACTTTAATCAAGTCACCTCTCAACCTTCTTTGCTCTAAGGTAAACAACCCCAAACTATCCAACCTCTCCTCATAGCTAGATTTTTCTAACCCTGGCAACATTCTTGTAAACCTCCTCTGCACTCTCTCCAGAGTTATTACATCCTTCTTGTAATGCGGTGACCAGAACTGCACACAATACTCCAGTTGTGGCCTCACCAGTGTTTTATACAGTTCCAACATTATATCCTTACTTTTATATTCTATACCTCTGCCAATGAAGGAGAGTATTCCATATGCCTTCTTTACAACCTTGTCTACTTGAACTGCTGCATTCAGGGGACTGTGTACTTGTACGCCAAGATGTCTCACTTCATCTACCCCTCTTAGTATATTCCCATTTATTGTGTAATTCCTGTAACTGTTTGACCTCCCTACATGTATGACCTCATACTTCTCTATGTTAAAATCCATCTGCCACTTTACCGCCCACTCCACTAACCCATCTATATCGTTTTGGAGATTATGGCTATATTCTACACTATACACTACTCAGCCAATCTTTGTGTCATCTGCAAATTTCCCAATTATGTCCCCCACGATCATGTCCAAATTGTTAATATATAACACAAACGGTAAGGGTCCCAACACCAAGCCCTGTGGAACACCACTTGAGACAACTTTCCATTCGCAAAGGCATCCATTGACCATTACCCTTTGTTTCCTATTACAAAGCCAACCCTTTATCCAGTTTGCCACATTACCCTGAATCCCATCAGCTTTTACTTTCCTGCAGGAGATCCTCAGGTTAGTGTCCTTGGGCCCTACCATCTTCAGCTGCTTCATCAATGACCTTCCTCCCACCATAATGTCAGAAGTAGGGATGATCATTTCTGATTGCTTAATGATCAGTACCATTTGCAACTCCTCAGATACTGAAGCAATCTATACCAATATGCAGTAAGACCCGGAAACATTCAGGATTGGGCTGATATATGGCAAGAAACATTTGTGCCATATAATTTCCAGGCAATGACCATCTAAAACAAGAGAGAATCTAACCAACTCCCCTTGACATTCAATGCACCATCACTGAAACACCTACAGTCGACACCCTGGGGGTTACCATTGACCAGAAACTGAACTGGATTAGACTTGCATACACTGTGGCTGCAAGAGCAGGTCAGATGCTGCAAAATCTGCAGTGAAGTAACTCAGCTCCTGACTCCCCAAAGCCTGTCCACCATCTAAAGGCACACGTCCACTTGCCTAGATGAGTGCAGCTCCAACAACACTCAAGAAGCTTGACACCATCCAGGACATAGCAGCCTGCTTGATTGGCACCACAACCACAAACATTCACTCCCTCTATCACCAACGCAGAGAGGTAGCAGTGTGTACCATATACAAGATGCACTTCAGGAACTCACCAGGCTTCCTTAGACAGCACCTTCCAAACCCAAGACCACTACCATCTGGAAGGACAAGGGCAGCAGACATGTGGGAACGCCACCACCTTGAAGTTCCCATCCAAGCCACCCGCCATTCTGACTTGGAAATGTATCGCTGTTCCTTCACTGTAGATGGGTCAAAATCCTGGAACTCCTTCCCTAACAGAAGTGTGGGTGTACCTACACCACATGGGCTGCAGCGGTTTAAGAAGACAGCTCACCACCACCTTCTCAAGGACAATTAGGGATAGGCAATAAATGCTGACCTAGCCAGCAACACTCACATTCCATGAACAAATAAAAAAAAACTCTCCTCCTCACTGGAGAAGTCAAAATCAAATGAAGTCTCCACTGTAATGAGCCTCTCAAGAACCTCGTCCTGCCTCCCATGGCTGTTTTGGTCCTGGGAGTTTTCCACTCATGCCAATTCACTTTGGCATTACCCTCCGCAGTTCTTTAAACTTGATAGCATCACTTCTTGAATATACAGCTTGCAGACAGCTTCATAGTATGGCTGCCACTTCCCTCCAAACTCAGCTGCTGCTGAGACTTCACTTTGTTTGAGTAGGCAAAACTATGAATCTCCACCATCCAGTGCGCTATTGGTAAAATTGGAGAAAGGTAGGAAAACACCCAATAATTGGATGGTTAATGGGCTTAATTGGCTGCTCACTGCTGATCTGTTAGCCACCGATCCATCCAGCTGCCCACATCTGATAAAATTGGCCAGTGGCAGGAACATGGCACGACATGTGCCCATGGAATTTTACTGGAACCTTCACCTCCATTCCTGTCTCCATTGGGCCGGTAACATTCTGCCCAGTAACTGTTGTGAAAACTTTATCCTGTGCCAGTTTCCTTGCTCTCTGTGAATGAATTTACTCAGTTCAAAGTTATAGTGCTACGTAGGAATATCTGTCATAAAAAAGTCCACACTGAGGTAGATGAAGAGAAGAGGGAAAATAAGCTTAACATTTCATATAGTAATGGGAAAAATATTTAAAATCTTGATAGGATAATAACTATTTGGCTTTCTGTTGCTGAGCACAGGGAATATCTGCTCTCTGAGCTGAATCTTCCTCTGGGTTTGGGAAAACCCAACCTGTGTACTTTCATGGCTTGCAAACTGCTTATCCAACCGACATGTGACTTCACACGCTATTTTTGTCTTTTGTCAACAGGGTCAGGTTTGCAGTACAGTTTGCGAGCCACAAACCAGTGCAGGAAGAGTTTGGGTGCTGGTTTAAAGGCCTGCCTCATTATCCAACACAGTATCCCAGCTCTCAACAGTGTTTAAAGGCCATTTATATCTCATCCCCCCCAATCTCTCACCCAATGCCAGCCCATGACACCTTTATGCCCCTCATGTATCCTCCATACCCCCTCATGATTTCCCTATGCTACCTCTATAACTCCATGTATTCTCTATGCCCCTTCAGATCACTCATGCAACCTCTATGCACCCTATGTATCCCCCATAGCCTCATATCAATGGAAATGTCATTGATACTGAGAGAGAAAAATGCATTATATTGTGTGTAAAAAGAACCTCATGACACTTGTGATCTTATTAGCTTATGTCAGCAAGCCAGAAACCACATTCAAGGCACAACCTGTTCTTACAACCTTTTGAAATTGTCATTCATTCTCAGATGAATGGAGCACCACTGTGCTGAAATCCATTAGCATTTGAAACTCACTAAAGTATTGATAATGGCCACAGCTGTCCAAATAATAGACTGCCCTATGGGAAGGAAAGAACAGGTGCTTATTTCAATTTCAAAGCAGGATGCTTGTCAATCACATTAGGGAAGCAGATGGTTAGATTTTTTTCACATTTAAAAACCAGACTTTTTATTACCAGCATTTAAATCACACTACAAAAGATGACAGCACAGGCTGACAGAGCATTTTGTAACATTTTTCACTCCATTATGGTGTTTTTTTCAATGGAAAAGCATTGTAATGCATGTGAATGAATATATGAGGCTGGTCAATGTAAGAGTCAACATACTTTGAAAGGACAGATCCCAATGATGAATCACTGTGTGTTGGACCTAATAGTAACATTTGAAAGTGTGAAAACATTTAACATTTACCTTTCAGAATGGTCCTCAGCAGGGCTTTCCATTTTCTTCATGAACTGTGAAAACTGGTGGGCTTTTAATGGGTATCCAAATCCCCACACCACCAAACGAAGGAGGAAATCAGATTTTCATCCCCTATTTAAAATGGGGAACCTGCCCTCTGTGGGGGGAGGGTGTGTGTTTTGCATACCAGTCATTCATAATGTAGGGTCAGGAATGCTGAGCAAAATTACATTTCCTCCAAAGTGCAGTCATTTCTATTCTGAAATCCATCTTCTAGCTATGAAAAAAATTGGCCCTTAATGTTACATCTTCATGAAACAAGTATCATATGACTACGTATAGCCATTCCAACTGTCTAATATTTATAAGAAAATTTAATGTCGCTGGAGAACATTGTGGAAGGAAATGACAATAAGTGGAAAAAGTAAGGTAGATTTTCGATAAAAATCAGTACATAGCTAATCAGACATGAACTGCGCTGCTTGCATACAATTTTTGATTGTAACCTAATCATCACAATTCTTCATTGTTTGAAGTCCAGGTTTAGATTTAGCACCCTCATGTGACTGGAAAATTTTGGTACCTATGAAACTTAAAGGTATACAGACTGTTGAAAGAAGTATCAATAATAAAAAATCTTTGCAGATTTAAGAAGGCTTAAAGGGATTTTAATCCATTTTTGAAAAGACTGAGTATAACTTTGAAATTACTGTCTTCAGGTGTTTCTCTCAATTTTCAGCATTCCTTAAACTCACCACCTGCTGCAAAGCCTCTTCCAATGATTCTTCTTCCCCCAGCCATGCCAGAAAAATCTCCTGGAATCATAGAAGGCTGCAGGATGTGTCTCTTCAACTAGAGACCATCTCCTTCCTGCATCTGTCTGTGGTAGGTCGCAAAATCAAGCAGCCTTTTCTCTACGCTGTCCACACAGAGTTTCTGCTGTCTGTGTGATATTCATTGATTTGTAGGGAAGCCTGAAACATGATGTCAAAAACGGCTTACCCTGCCCTCTTCTCCAAGGCAACGTGAAAGACATTGGCCCAAATCTTCTGATGTCCATAGCTGTGAACTCTGGACCTAAGTCTGTTTTGCACATTGGGGTCCTGTGGAAGTCCTGGCCCGTGCACATGTGCTGTAATTGCCTGGGAAGTTTAAACTTCTGATGGGCTGAGTTGCGTTGTCCAGGACCCTCCATGAAAGTCTCTGACACTGAACTCAGTGTCAGAGACTTGGGCCAGAAATGTGGGACTTAACTGGATACTTACCCAGGAAATGTTACGCTGGCTGATACATAATCTAACTCAGTGATTAGCCAGCGTAACAACTGAACACCACAACCAACTCTCCTAATCACCCTGACTTAACCTGATGCAACTACCTCTCCCATCATCAGCTTCCCTGACCTGACTATCCCTCTGACCTGACCCGCCTACCCGACCTGCTTGCCCACCCTACCTGACTACCCCCAACCCCTGCCATGACTAATCCCCCTACCCAACTGCCCCTCCAATTTGACTAAACCCCAACCCTACTACCTGCACAACCCGACCCGACCCAACTACCCACCTGACCTGACTATCCCCAACCCGATTGCCCAACCAACCGATTGCCCCCATGACCTGATACCCACCCTAACCTAATACCCTCTAACCTGACTGCCCACCTGAATCGACTGTCCACCCAAGCCAGCCTAACCCCTGACCCAACTACCTCTCCAGTCCAACTCCTCACCCAGCCCAACCCCACTGCCCACCCAACCCAACTCCCCACCCCCCAACCTGACTACCCCCAAACTGACTACCTACCTGACCTGATTCAACAGCCCATTCATCCACTCACTCACCCATTCATTCATCCATTCATTGGACCACACTCATTCATTAAAAGACTTGAGACCTTTAAAAACTTACTTTAATACAGCAGCTAGTTCTGTAAAAAGAGGGTGTGTCCTCTCCTTTCGACTCTCCTATGCTCGCTGGGTTTACCTTGGAGGGGCTGCACTGGCCTATTTCTGTTTCAGCCAAAATCAGATGTCCTGGCTGAAAATGGGCGGTTTTGATCCCAGCTCCCCTGTCATCTTAGAAGTAAGTGAATGATTTACATTACTATTTACAACCCAATACCAAAAAAACCTTTCTGGGTCTTTGGGAGATGCACACTCTGCTCAAGGTAAACTCTGCCATTGCTACTGAGATTGCTGCCATTGTCTCCAAGAGTAAATACCTTCCACCTTCTTCTCAGTAAAACAATCTAAGCCTTTCTTTGAACTCTCACAATCAAACCACCAAGATTGAATGTCAGGTAGAACAGATCACACGACCCCTTTCATTTACCCAAAATGTCAAGCTACAGTCCCAACATATAATAATCTTATAAATCTCATAATTGCAACACAGTTCAGATTCTTGCACAAAGCTTAAGCTTATTAATACAATTATGTAACTGTTCCTGTTCCAGCATCTAGGTACATGGAATATACTGAATTTCTAAGAAACAGTTTAAATTACTTTGGCCCCCAGAATGGTAAGAAACTTAAGAAAAGAAACAGTGTTATTTGCAAAGAACTAACTTAATTTCTAGAATTTCAATCTTCTATTTTTGTCCACTTGAAAAGCTAGTTGGAAGGATGCCTACCATAAATCTATAACTATATGTAATGAATGTTACTTGTGCGCTTACTCTTCTTTTAATTAAATGTGAGCATCGTTGGCAAGATCAGCATTTGCTGCCCATCCCTAACTACTCTGGAGAAGATGGTAGTAAGCTGCCTTTTTTTTAACCATTGCAATCCAGCTGGTGGAGGTATTCCTACAGTGCTGTTAGGAAGGGTTTTGACCCAGCAACATTGTTCCAAGTCTGGATGTGTGAGGCTTGGAGGAGAATTTGCAGGTGTTGGTGTTTTCATCTGCCTGCTGCCCTTATCCTTCTAGGTGTTAGAGGTCACAGGTTTAGAAGGTTCTGTCATAGGCTTCATGAATTACTGAAGTGTATCTTGTAGATGATTGATACTGCTGCCACCGAGGAGGGACTGAACCTTTAAGGTGGTAGATGGGGTGCTGTTTAAACGACTGCTTTGTCTTGAATGGTGTCTGGATATATGAGGGCCATTGGAGCTGTACTTCTACAGGCAAGTGGACAGTATTCCATCACACTCCTGACTTAATGCAAGAAAACAAGAAACAGGATCAGGAGTAGACCATATTGTCCATTGAGTCTGCTCCGCCATTCAATACCATCATAGCTGATCTTGGGCTTCAACTCCACTTTCCCCGTATCCCTTGACTCCCTGAGAGACAAAAAATCTGTCTTCCTGGCGTTAAATATATTCACGATGAAGCATCCACAACCCTCTGGGGTAGAGAATTCCAAAGATTCACAATGCTTTGAGTGAAGAAATTTCTCTTCATCTCAGTCCTAAATAATCATTTCCTTATCCTGAGACTGTGCCCCTGTGTTTTAGATTCCCAACCAGCAGATACAACCTCTCAGTGTCTTCCCTGTCAAGCCTCTTCAAATTCTTGTATGTTTCAATAAGATCACCTCTCATTCTTCTAAACTCCAGAGAATATAGGTCCAATTTATTCAGCCTCTCATCATAAGACAACCCTCTCATCCCAGGAACCAACCTAGCAAACCTTCACTGCATCACCTCAAATGCAAGTATATCCTTCCTTAAATATGGAGATCAAAACTGCACACAGTATTCCAGGTGTGCTTTCACCAAAGCCCTGTACAACTGTGGCAAGACTTCTTTATCCCTGTGCTTCAATCCCCTTGCAATTAAGGCCAACATGACATTTGCCTTCCTAATTGCTTACTGTACCTGCAAGCTAACTTTCTATGTTCCTTGTACGACCAAACCCAAGCCTCTCTGAACATCAACACTTAACAAGTTTTGCACCTTTTAAAAAATATTCTGCTTTTCTCTTCTAACAACCAAATTGAAAAGCCTCACACTTCCTCACATTAAACTCCATCTGACATCTTGTTGCCAGCCTAGTTAACCTATCTATATCTCTTTGCAGCTTCTCACAGTTTGTATTACCTCCCTAGCTTAGAATTGTCAGCAAACTTAGATACGTTGTTCTTTATCTCTTTGTCTAAGTCAGATTGCAAATAGCTGAGGTCCCAACAATGTTACTTTCAGAATTCCGCTAATCGCAGCCTGTCGACTTGAGAATGCCACATATATGCCTACTCTTTGCATCCTGTGCATTGACCAACCCCCTATCCATGCTAATATATTACCCCCAACCCCATGAGCCCTTATCTTGCTTATTAACCTTTTGTGTGGCACCTTATTGAATGCCTTTTGGAAATTGAGGTAAATTATGTCTACTGGTTTCCCTTTTATGTACTCTATTAGTTACATCCTCAAAAAGCTCTAATAAATTCATCAAACATGATTTCCCTTTCGTAAAACCATATTGACTTTGTCTAATCATGCTGTGATTTTCTAAGTGTATTGTTAAGATTTCCTTAATAATAGATTCCATCATTTTCCTAACTGATCTCAGGCTAACTGACCTGTAGTTCCTGTTTTCTCACTTCCTCTTTTTCTTGAATAGTGGTGTTACATTTGTCAACTTCCAATCTGCTTGGTCCATTCCAGGATATCGTGAACTTTGAAAAATTATAGCCAGTGCATCCACTATCTCTGCAGCTATCTCTTTTACCATCATGGACAGGATGTTCCGGTCGGCGAGCAGGGGCCAGGGCCAATGGCCATGTGACAGTGTCACATGAGGGGACATGTCAGGGAAATTCTTTTTTTATTTTTTAGATTTTTTATTGCAGGGCCGATCTCCCTGAGGTAGCACTTAGCCTCAGGGAGATGAATGCGCTCTTTCGTGCGCATGCGCAAAAGAGCGCACTCTTGGTTCAGGGAATCTCCCCCCCCCCAGCCCGCACAGGGAGCGGATGTCATTTCCTGGTGGATGTCATGCTGGGTGGGCTTTTAAACGTTTCCCCCCCCCCCCCGATGAGGGGAAAATTCTGCCCCATAGGATGGAGGCCATCAGCTCCTGGGGATTTGTCAGATTTTATTTCCTAAAGTTTCTCCAGTACTTTTTCTTTGCTGATATTAATTACTTTAGTTTCCTCAATCTTTTTAGCACCTAGGAGCATAATTTTCCCTCTGTCGGGCAGGAAGTTTAAGAGCGGATGCGCCGCCATTAAGTCCCACCCGGTGTAACATCCACCCGGAAGCGCTATGCGCTCCCTGTGCGAGCAGGGGCATGCACATGAAAGAGCGCACTCATCTCCCTGAGGCTACGTACTGCCTCAGAGAGATCGGCTCTGCAATAAAAAAAATGAAAAATAGAGAAAAAAAAATTCCCTGACATGTCACCTCATGTGACACTGTCACATGAGTTGGGACATGTCCATAACTTATACTCACACTTTAATTACATTTTTTAAAACCTACATGAAATCTCATCCCACCTGTGGATGAGGTTTCATGCTTTTTCTAATGTCCAACAGGGCTCCTAGCCTGCCCGCCAACCTTAAGGTTGGACAGGCAGGTCCATTAATTAGTTTAATGTCTCTGTCAATGGCCCCAATTGGCCATTGACAGGTCGGCGGGTGCACAGCTGATTCTGCTGAGCCCCTGCCTACCTGAAAATTTAAATGGGCTGGGGTGATGTTGGGAGTTTCACCCAATGTCATCTCGCGTCATTTTATGCGTCAGCAAGGGGGCCCCACCCTCTGCTCGCCGATCAGGAAATCCTGGCCTAGGTTACCCTCTATTTTTGCTATGCAACTTGTGCCTTCTATTGTGAAGACATCAGTCACAATATATTTGTTCAATATATGCCATTTCCTCATTCCCATAAAAATTCCTCTTGTCTCTGCTTTTAAGTGACCAATGTTTACTTTAGCTACCCTGTTCCTTTTTGTATACTGTAAAAGCTCTTACAATATGTTTTTATATTCCTGGCTAGTTTCCTCTCGTATTCTCTTTCTTCCCTTTTTATCAACTTTTTGATGGTCCTTTGTTGGCTTCTAAAACACTCCCAATTCTCAGACTTGCTACTATTCTTTGCAACAATTATATGCATCTTCTTTTAATCTAATACCACCCTTGACTTACTGAGTAAACCATGGATGGATCTTTCTTGCTGAGTAATTGTATTTCAAGGGGATGTATTTTTGTTGAACATTTTGAATTGTTTCTTTAAATGTTTCCTACTGTTTATTTATTGCCATAACCTTTAGTCTGTTTACCCAATCAATCTTAGCCACTTCTCCACTCATACCTATTGTTATGATCCTAGCTGATGTAACTGCTGGACAAGTCGGTTCCAAGGGTAGAACCCGGCTTGATAGATCCTAACTTTTATTTTTTGTTTAGAAATGTGGAGGGCAGCTACCGAACAGAGTCACAGGAGTCAGCTGATGAACTTTTAATAAAAGAATAAAAATTTATTAAACAAGAAAGATGAGCTATATTACAATTCTCCTTCATCCACAACCATACGTTTACAGATATGTACAGATTCGTAAGGCTAACACAAGCTACAAAAGCTATATTATACTCTAATGTTCAGAGTAAGTACACAGTCCATGTAAACCAACAGGCAACCTGTGGTCAGGCACACCACACTCCAAGATCAAGTGACAGACGCCACCCCAAACAGATGCTATGGATCCCTCATCAACTTCCCCCAGACACTTGTCAGACTGTGAGCCAACCGGTCTCACTGAAGTCCTTCTTTCATAAGGGATTTTCCAATCTCCACTCTCAAAGAATTCGCTTTGGAATCTTCTCCAAAACAATGCTTTCTCTTGGATGCATTCCACAAAGGTCCACCTCCAGGGTTTTGATCTCTCCTTCTGATGTTCCTCTCCCCTGGATCATCACATGCACTCAACCTTCACCTTCCATGCACTTTCTCAGATACTCAGCCGGCGGAACACCACTGCTTCACAAGTCCATAGTAAGAAGTCACTAACCTTTGGCTGTCACCTCGGATCTTCTGGCTTCTCACAAGTCCATTTTGAGTCTGCTTCCTGCAGCTTTCTCTCTTTAATTCGGAGCCTTTACCCCTGCTCATTGCTTTAGCTTCACTGAACAGGATTGATTCCCAATTCTTGTTCTTGTTCTTTGATTCAACTGTCTTCCTGGGACTTTCTTTTGTCCCCACTCCCTGGTTTTTGGGACTTCTGTTCTTTTGGGAAATCTACTCTCCTGTCCAGCTTCCTCACCCTGTGGTATCCATTGACCAACTGAAGTCAAATTTCTTTTCTCTCTGTAGATCGCCTGTTGCTAGGCAACAACACAGTTTTTTCTACTTTGTTTTAACTTCCCTAAGTCATTACCCCCTGGATAAAAGCTCTCCACCTCAAGGGTGACAAAACATCATTAAAATGGAGGTATACAAACAAAGCCTTAGCTTTGCTGTCTCCACTCAAAAACTAGATCACAGTTTTCACCTTTTCAACCCACAAATAGAAAAATATAAATTAAACTTAAAGCTATATCTTGTTCCTAACACTCTCAAATACAAATATAAGTTACTTAAAACTATCTCTAGTTCCTAACACTATGTAATTGACCTTGTTTAAGATTCTTATTTGTGATTGGGGTATGTCACTTTCATATTTGACATGAAATTCGATTGTATTATGATAATGATTTCACAACGGATATTTTTCTATGAGATTATTAATTAATCATGCCCATTGCAAATTACTGGATCTAAAATAGTTTTATTCCAGCTGGTTCCATAATGTATTGCTCCAGGAAACTGTCATGAAAACATTCAACAAGAAAGATGCATCAGTAGTTCACTCAGGAAGTAAACAGCAAACTCTGGTCCTTGCTTCCCAAAGACACTGGGGCACGGCTTTTTAGGTATTCTTCTGTCTTCTTTTCTGCACCAATGATGTCTAAGATTCTCTCCCTTGTATCCTTTTTGGAGTTCTGGTGCATTAGCATATTAGGTCATGGTTTACTTTAGCCAACGTGATTGGATTAAACTCAAAGGCAACTAGGGATGGGCAATAAATGCTGGACCAGCCAGCGATGCACACATCTCATGCATGAATAAAAAAAGTCACATCATTGTTCGTCCATGGCCCCATGCTGGCTCAACACAAAGACCCTTACAAATGATCCCCGTTTTTGTCTTTTGCAAGAACTCTGTCTGATCCATTGGGTGAGGGATTGCTTAGCTCTGTCTATCATATGCTGCTTCTGTTGTTTAGCATGGATGTAGTCCTGTATTGTAGCTTGACCTCATTTTTAGATATGCCTGCTGCTGCTCCAGGCATGTTCTTCCTGCATTCTTCTTTGAACCAGGGTTGACTCCCTTGCTTGATGGTAGTGGTAGAGTGATAGAAATGCCAGGCCATGAGGTTACAGATTGTGGTTGAATACAATTCTGCTGTTGCTGATGGCTCACAGCGCCTCATGGATGTCCAGTTTTGAGCTACTAGGTCTGTTCTGAATCTATCCAGTTTAACATGGTGGTAGTGCCACACAGCACGATGGACAGTATCCTCAGTCCTGTGGATTTCATCTCCACAAAGAATGCACGGTTGTCACTCTTGTCGTGACAGATGCATCTGCGAAAGGCAGATTAATGAGGCGAGGTCAAGTAGGTTTTTTCCTCTTGTTGGTTCCCTCAACACCAGCCACAGACACAATCTGGCAGTTATGTTCTTCAGGACACAGCCAGCTTGGTCAATGGTGGAACTACTGAGCCGCTGTTATCCTTGTTTCCAGTATAGGTCAATAGGTTTTATTCTTTTTTTGACTGTTCTATAGCTATTTGATACAACCGAGTGGCTCGCAAAACCATTTCAGAACACCATGAAGAGTCAACCACTTTGCTGTTGGCCTGGAATCACATGTAGGCCAAACTGGATAAAGGATGATGGATTTCCTTTCCCAAAGGACATTAAGGAACGAGATGAGATTTTACAACGATCTGATACTTTCATGGTCACCATTTCATAGACTAGCTTTTAATTCCAGATTTATTAATTAAATTGTAAATTCCACCAGCTACCCTGTTGGGATTTGAACTTATATACCCATAGTATCAGCCTGGGATTCTGGATTACTAGTCCAATAATATTACTGCCATCGCCCCATTCCCATTTTTCTTATATTTTTTAATGAAATGTGAGTGTCAGCAAGGCCAGCATTTGTTGCCCATCCCAAAATGCCCTTGAAAAGATGGTGGTGAGCCACATTCTTAAACCATTGCAGTCTATCTGTACACCCGCAGTGCTGCTAAGAAGGGAGTTCAAGTATTTTGACCTCATGATAGTGATGGAATGACGATATAGTTCCAAGGTAGGATGGTGTGTGTGTGTTGGAGGGGAACTTGCAGTTAGTGCCATTCTATTGTATCTGCTGCCCATGTCCTTTTAGGTAGTAGAAGTCGTGGGTTTGGAAGGTGTTGCTGAAGGAGCCTTGGCAAATTGCTGCAGTGCATCTTGTACATTGTATACACTGCTGCCACTGTGCATTGGTGATGGGAGTGAATATTTAAGTTGGTGGATGGGGTGCCAATCAAGTGGGCTGCTTTATCCTAGCTGGTGTCAAGCTTCTTAAGTGTTGTTGGAGCTGCAAGTGGAGAGTATTCCATCACATTCCTGGCGTTTGCCTTCTAGATGGTGGACAGGATTTCAGGAGTTAGGAGTTGAGTTACTCACAGCAGAATTCACAGCATCTGACCTGCTCTTGCAGCCACAGTAAGTGCTGCTTGAGAGCACCAGCAATGACACCTTTCATCATTGCTGATGATTGAAAGTAGGCTGACAGGGTGGTACTAGGCTGTATTTGATTTGTCCTGCTTTTTTTGTGGAAAGGACATACCTGAGCAATTTTCCACATTATCAGGTAGATGCCAGCATTATACCTTCACTGGAACAGCTTGGTTAGGGGTGCAGCTATTTCTAGAGTATAGCTTCAGAACTATTGCCAGGATGTTGTCAGGGCCCATAGCTTTTGGAATAGCGAGTGCTGTCAGTTGTTTCTTGATATTACATCCCTCATAAAACATTGACACATGCTCAGATTTGTCGCCTTTCAGATATACCCAGCCTTGGTTATTCACTTGGGCTAGGGATACTACCAAATATTGGATAAATTGCCTGAATTCCTCAATGCTTCTTGTCAAGTCAATCAAGGAACAATACTGAGGATACCCATGGGACTATCTTTGAACAAGAAGATTATGCACTTATCCTGTGGCAGGACGGGCAGTCATGCAGAATGCCATCCTGTGGTATATGCCAAACTGTGGACACTTCATATAGCCTAGATGAGCACATGTGCAGGAAATCTCATCAGCTCCTGTAGTCATCATTAGACTTTTAATTCCAGATTTTTATTGAATTCAAATTCCACTATCTGCCACGGTGGGATTTGAACCCAGGTCCCTGGAGCATTACCCTAGGTCTCTGATATTACTAGTCCAGTGACAATACCACCACCACCTCCCCCTAATCCACTCATTGATTGCATACATTTGGCCATCAAGGCACCAAACAATGACTTAATTGGATTCATCAGCATGGCAGCCTTTCACTCCCTCACTGTTCAATTGGTCTGCGACCACAACAGAGCTTCCTGAAAGTTGGAGAGGTGGTGAACTTGCAAGGAAACAGCCTAGAGCAGGAGGATATAAATTGAGACCGAGGCTGGAGGCTTACACTTACCTGTGAGTCTGAGAGGCAGCAAACCTGCGAGGTAACAGCCTGTTGTGGGAGGATACAACTGGAGACTGAGGTTTGAGGCCTACACTTAACTGGGAGTCAGAGAGGCGGTGAACCTGAGAGGAAACAGCCTGGAGCGGAAGGATATAAATGGAGACCGAGGCTCGAGGCCTACACTTACCTGGGAGTTGGCGAGGCACACCAACCAGCCCCCTTGCGTTCAAAGGAAGAGTGAAGCAAAACAAACAGTGACATCGCAGCACAGTTAAGGGTCTGTGTGCAAATAGCTGGATTATAGAAAAATGTAAAAGTTTTATATGACTCTTAAGTAACTAATTTATAGGTACAGAAGAAGGAGCTAAATAGTAAATAGCCTAAGAGTAAGCTTAAGGTATGGCAGGGCAGGTCGGCCACGCAGAATGCCATCCTGTGGTATATGGCAAATCGTGGACACTTCATATAGCCTAGATGAGCACATGTGCAGGAAGAGTCATCAACTGCAGAAACTTCAGCAGGTTTCAGAACTCAATTGGTGGTTAAAGTCACTGTGGCACACCCGCGATGCTGAAGACTACGTGCATAGCATGCTTAGGAAGGTGGTCACATCATAGGTTAGGACCATGCAGGCAGAGAAGGAATGGGTGACCACCAGGAGTCAACGAGAACCAGGCAGGCAGTGCAGGAGTGCCCTGAATCAATCCCACTTGCTAATCAGTTTTCCATTTTGGATAGAGATGACAGTGATGGTTCCTAAGAGGAGTGCAGCAAGAACCAAGTCTGTGGTACCATGGGTGACTCAGCTGCATAAGAGGGGAGAAAGTCAATAGTGGTCGGGGATTTGTTAGGGGAACAGACAGGTGTTTCTGCAGCCATAGACGTGACTCCAGAATTGTGTGTTGCCTCCCTGATGCCAAGGTCAAGAATGTCATAGAACTTCTGCAGGACATTCTTCTGGGGGAGGGTGAACAGCCAGAGGCCATGTTCCAGATTGGTACCAACAAGATGGGGGGAAGAGGTCCTGAAAGCAGATTTTAGGGAATTAGGAAAGAAATTAAAAAGCAGAACCTCAAAAGCAGTAATCTCAGGATTACTCCCTACTCCCTGTGCCATGTGCTGGCGACGATAAGAATAGGAGGATTGAGCTATTGAACACGTGGCTGGAGAATTGACGTAGGAGAGAGGGCATTGGATTTATGAGGCGTTGGTACTGGTTCTAGGGCAGGTGAAACCTGTACAAGATGGACAGATTGCACCTTAGCAGGACTGGGACTAACATCCTCACAGGGAGATTTGCTAGTGCAATTGGAGAAGGTTTAAACTAGATTGGCAGGAGGTTGGGAACCTGAGATGGAGCTCAGATTGGAGGGAGTAAAGCTGGTAACCGGAAGTGGAAAAGTAGTAAGTGAAATTAGAATGCAGATGAAACAAAGGCAAGCATCAAAGAGGATCTGAATGCAGAATAATGTTAAACAAAGTTAAGGCACTCTATCTGAATGCATGCAGCATTCACAACAAGATGATTTGAATGTGCAAATAGAGGTTAATGGGTATAATTTAATTGCCATTGCAGAGACGTGCCTACAGGGTGACCAAAACTGGGAACTGAATATTAAGAGCTATTCCTCATTTAGGAAGAATAGGTGGAGGGGAAAAGGAGGTGGGATAGCACCGTTAATAAGGGACGAGATCAGTACATTAGTAAGAGAGGATCTTAGATCAAATGATCAAGATGTAGAATCAGTTTGGGTGGAGCTAAGAAACAGCAAGGGGCAGCAAACATTGGTGGAAGTTGTTTACAGGCTACCAAGCAGTGGTGGTAATGTTGGGCATGGTATAAAGCAGGAAATTAGAGCTATATGTAACGTGGGTAATAGAATAATAATGGACAACTTCAATTTACAAATAGACTAATTAGCACTAATGCTGTGGTGGATGACTTCCTGGAGTGTGCAGGGTGGATTTCTGGAGCAGTACATTGAGGAACGCACTAGGGAGCAGGCTATTTTAGATTAAGTATTATGTAATGAGAAAGGGCTAAATAATAACCTTGCTGTAAAAGAACTATTAGGGAATAGTGACCGTAATAGACTATTACATTAAGTTTGAAAGGGATATAGTTCATTTTGAAATTAGGGTCCTAAATCTGAACAAAGAAAATTGTGAAGGTTTGAGGGGCAAGTTGGCTATGGTAGATTGGGAAAATACATTAAAAGATTTGATGGTAGACAGGCAATGGCTCATTTTTAAAGAAGTATTAAATGATCTACAACGAATATACATTCCTCTAAGACACAAAAACCAACAGGAAAGGTGAATCAACCATGGTTCACAAAAGTAGTTAAAGATTACAATAGATCAAAGGAAATGGCTTATAAGCTTGCCAGGAAAAGTGATAAAGTCGAGGATTGGGAGCAATTTAGAATCCAGCAAAGTAGGACCAAGAACTGATAAGGCAAGGGAAAAGAGAATATGAATGCAAGCTAGAGAGTAAAATAAAGGCGGTCTTTAAAAGCTTCTTTAGGTATCTGAAAGGGAAAAAGTTAGCAAAGACAAATGTGGGTCTATTACAGGAGAGACCGGAGAATTTATAATGGAAAATAGGGAAATGGCAGGGAAACTAGACAATTACTTTGTGTCTATTCACAGGGGAAGGTACAGAAAATCTCCCAGAAATACTAGGGAACCAAGGAACTAATGAAAATGAGGAATTGAGAGAAATTAGTATTAATAAAGAGGTAGTACTCAAAAGATTAATTGGACTGATGGTTGATAAATCCCCTGGACCAGATGAGCTACATCCCAGAGCATTGAAGGAGGTGGTTAGAGAAATAATGGATGCATTGGTGATTATCTTTCAAAATTCTATAGATTCTGGAATGATTCCTGCAGACTGGAAAGCAGCAAATGTAAACCCATTATTTAAGAAAGGTGGGATAAAGAAAACTGAGAACTACAGACCTGCTAGTTTGACGTCAGTTGTAGGCAAAATGTTAGAATCTATTGTAAAGGATGTGATAACTGGACAGTTAAAAAATAATGAAATGATTGGACAGAGTCAACTTGGATTTATGAAAGGGAAATCATGTTTGGCAAACCTGTTGGAGTTTTTTAAGGAAGTTGTTTGTAGCATAGTTAAAGGAGAACCAGTGGATGTGATGTATTTGGATTTTCAGAAAGCTTTTGCTTAGGTTCCATACAGGAGGATAGTAAACAAAATTAGAGCATATAGGATTGGGAATAATATACTGCTATGAAGTTAGAATTGTTTAACGGACAGAAAAGAGAGAGCAGGAATAAACAGGTCATTCTCAGGATGGCAGCCTGTTACTCGTGGGGCAGTGCAAGGATCAGTGCTTGGGCCACAGCTGTTCACAATCTATATAAATGATTTGGATGTTGGGACCAAATGTAATATTTCCAAATTTTTTGATGACACAAAATTAGGTGGGAATGTGTGTTGTGAGAAGGATGCAAGGAGACTTCAAGGGATTTGAACAGGCTAAGTGGTTGGACAAGAACATGGCAGATGGAATATAATGTGAATAAGTGTGAAGTTATCCACTTTGGTATAAAAAATAGAAATGCAGTGTATTTATTAAATGGCGAGAGTTTGGGAAGTGCCGATATCCAAAGAGACCTTGTTCATTAGTCACTAAAAGCTAGCATGCAGGTGCAGCAGGCAATTAGGAAGGAAAATGGTATGTTGTCCTTCATTGCAAGATTTGAATACAGGAGTAAGATGTCTTAGCAACTTATAGAGTCGTGGGGAGACTGCAGCTGGAGTATTGTGTACAGTTTTAGTCTCTTATCTAATGAAGGAAGTACTTGCCATAGAGAGAGTGCAATGGAGGTTCACCAGACTAACCCCTGGGATGGCAATATTGTCTTATGAGGGGAGATTGAAGAAATTGGGCCTGTATTCTCTAGGATTTTGAAGAATGAGGGCGATCTCATTGAAACTTGCAAAATTCTTATTGGGTGTGACAGGGTAGATGTAGATAGGAAGTTTCCCCTGGCTGGTGAGTCTAGAACCAGGGGACACAATCTCAGAATAAGGCCATTTAGGACTGAGATAAGAAGGAATTTCTTCACTCAGAGTTGGTGGGTGTTTGGAATTCTCTACCCCGGGGAGCTGTGGAAGCTCAGTCATTGAGCATATTCAAGACAGAAATCGATAGATTTCTGGACACTGCTGACATCAAGGAATATGGAGATGTGGGGAAAATCGGCGTAAGAGGTGAATGATCATGATCTGTTTGAATGGCAGAGCAGACATGACAGGCCGAATGACCTACTCCTGCTCCTATTTGCTATGTTCTTGCATTGTGTGCTTGTTTTCCTGACAGCTGCCATGACTCCTACATTCTCCAATAGTCCAGACAGCCGCAGCTCTTCATTTCACCCACAAACTAGGTGATTGGATCTAGGAGTCAAGGGATATTGCTTAAAGAGATGGCTATTCACCTCTTTATGAGACCCTAATGCAGAGCCACAGAAGTGCCATAACTGAAGCCGCTTGCCCACAAGGACCACTATTGAACAGGTCATCAGGCTTCTGATGATGCAGTTCCAGTACCTGGACCAGTCAGGTGATGCCCTGCAGTGCATTCCTTTGGTGGTCTGCTGTGTTCTCTGTAACAAGGCGTACCAGAGAGGTTTGAACCTTGAAGCGGGTGAGGCCCTGGAACAGCAAAGCTCATCAGAAGATAATGAGAAAAACATAGAATAGGAGGTGGAAGAGGAGAATGAGGAAGATGCAGAACACAGAGACCCAGCTACAAGGGAGGTGCTGAAGCCTGGCAAGGAGCTTGAGGATCTCGCCAATAGGTCATCAACATCAAGGACCATCTGATCCAGGCACATTTCAGCTGAGCTCTTCTAACCTAGGAAGATGCCATGGTCTGGTACTCACTTTAAACTGCCTGTGAGAACACTTCAAGGTACAGCCTGGAATTGATCCATTCACTGTCACTGAAGGATGCAAATCTGTATACAAGTTCAATATAACCACCTTGCTCTTGTACTCTATGCCCCTGTTAATAAAGCCTAGGACACTGTATGCTGTATTAACCGCTCTCACCCTGTCCTGTTACCTTCAATGATTTAGCACACATACGCCCAGGTCCCTCTGCACCTGCACCCATTTTGTTTTATATTTTCCCTCCATGTTCTTCCTACCAAAGTGAATGGATCTATTCCAGGCTGTACCTAGTTCAGCCTCAGCTGGAGTATTGTGTCCAGTTCTGCACACCGTACTTGAAGAAGGAAGTGAAGGTATTAGAGAGAGTGCAGAAAAGATTCATGAGAATGGTTACAGTGATGAGGAATTTCAGCTATGAAGATAGATTGGAGTAGTTAGGATTGTTTTTGCTGTAGGTTGTTGGTCACAGTTTGGCAGGTTTGAAGAATTCTCTGTAGGGACTGAAAAGTGTGATGGAAATTAATATCAGCAAAGATAAAGTACCGAGAAACTTAAGGGACTAAAATCCAACAAATTCCCAGGACCTTTTTGCCTATGCCTTAGAGTTCTAAAAGAGATAGCTGCGGAGGTGGTGGGTGTGCTCACTATGATTTTGCAAAATTCCTCAGATTCAGGAACTAGATTGGAAGTTGGTAAATGTTACACCGCTTTTCAAGAAAGAAGGGAGAGAAAAAACATTGAACTACAGGCCAGTTAGCATAACATCGGTTGTTGGGAAATTGCTGGAATCTATTATGATGGAAGTCTTGACAGTGCACTTAGAAAAGCATAGTATGATTTGAACAAGTCAACATGATTTTACAAAAGGAAAACCCTCTTTGACAAATTTATTGGAGTTTTTTGAGGATGTAACTAGCAGGGTAGATAAAGGGGACCCAGTAAATGTACTATACCTCGATTTCCAAAAGGTAGTCGATAAAGTTCCATACAAAAGGTTAATAGGCAAACTAAGGGCTTATGTGGGTGATTGTGGGTAGTATATTAGCATGGATGAAGAATTGGGCATAAACGGGGCTTTACCAAGTTGGCAGGCAGTGAATAGTGGAGTGTCACAAGTATCAGTGCTGGGGTCTCAGCTATTTACAATCTATATTAATGACTTAGATGAAGAGACAGAGTAATGTATCCAAGGGCAGGATTTTCAGGTTGTCGGGCCGGAACTGTGGGTGGATCCGGAAGCAGCCAGAAAACAGTCCGCCGTCCAAGATCGGCCCCCACCACGATTTCACACTGGCTAGCCAATTAACGGCGAGCCAGCGTGAAATGAGTGCTGTAAGGCTCAGTATTGCTAGGGTGGATGGGGCGGGAGGAGGGCAAGTGCTAAAGCCTGCGCAGGCAAGGGGGAACATGCAATGAAAGCTCTCTAAAGGCTGCCTCAGGGAGCTGAAGAACTTTAAAATCAAAAATGAAGATTTGGAAATTCTGAAAAAAATGTCCCTACATAGGACTCACTTGCATGAACATATACATAATAAAAATTATGTCAAAACATTTTTTTAAATTTAATGTCAGAAACCTCATCCCGCCTGTGGATGAGGTTTCCTCAAAAATGCAAAGGCCGCCTGGCCAATTCGCCAGCCCACCAACCGTAAGGTTCGACAGGTAGTGAAAAACCTCCCTTAATTAGTACTTTAATGGCCTTAATAGGCCTCCTAATTGTCAGTGGGCATGCTACCGACTCTCATGCAAACCCACTGACTGAAATATCGCGTGATAAAGTTGGGACGCTTGCCCGGCATCATTGCATGGTATTTTGCACCCTATCAGGTTGGGTGCGGACCCACTAGTGGAACATAAAATTCTGCCCTAGGTTTGCTGATAATAACAAGCTAGGTGGAAAGGTACGTTCTGGGGAGGACAGAGAGGCTGTAAAGAGGTACAGACAGGCTAGGTGAGTGGGTAACTAGATGGCAGATGCGGTATAATATAAGGAATTATGATGTTATTAGCTTTGTTCATAAGAATAAAGAGCAGAATACTTTTTAAAAGGTGAGAAACTTATAAGTGTTGATGTTCAAAGAGACATGGGTATGCTTGTACAAGGAACGTAGAAAGGTAGCATGTAAGTGCAGCAAGCAATTAGGATGGCAATTGGAACTTTGCTCTTTATTGCAAGTGGTTTGGAGTACAAGAATAAAGAAGTGTTAGCACAGGAGGGAGGTTAATTAAAAAGCACTAATTTCTCCTCTCACCACCCATCCATAAATGGAAAGGTGTTTTGATTTGTTTCCTTCTTTTTAAGCAATGGCATGTTTCCCAACCCTGCGGTTTTTTTGTATGATCCAATTTTCTATTAATAACCCCACAGCAAACTCAAGATAGGAGGAACTCAAAGGGTTAGTTTATTTGCACACATTCAAAACGTGGGAGGACGATTTGCAACATCGCCTCCACACTCAGGCAATAAAGAGAGGGATAGAAAAAGAAGGATTTACAGCACAGAGACCACAGAAAAAAATATTGGTTCACATGGGTTCCAGAGTCCAGAATCTAAGCCCAATGAGGTATTCTTTCACAGAGGTTGGCGGGTGGAAACCAAAGCTGTATAATTTCACTTTTCCGGTGGTATTGACTTCACAAGATGGGATAGGCATGCTGAGATGAATCAGTCTTGTAGGTGGTGGTACAGAATTTGCAGCAGAAGCAGTGTAGATAGGGCAAGTTGTTCCACCTGGGCAGAGCTCCTTGTCTGTGAGGCTGCTAGTCAGATGATAAAGAACAGACCGGGCTATTTAGCTCAGCAAAGCAATATTAATGTGTTCATCAAGCCAGAAGCCTATGTCACATGACTCTCCATCTGGTCTCCAATAAAGGATGTTTATCCATTGTTTGGAATACAGCTGGGTTTCGAAGATTGCTAAATGTCTCAGCCAGTTTCAACCAATTAGTGACAAACCCAATGAGAGGAGATGCAATTCTAGACCTAGTCTTGGGGAACGAAGAAGGGCAAGTGGGTGAAGTGACAGTTGGCGACCATATCGGGGACAGATTTAGCATTACCATGGAAAAGGACAGAGATAAGGTAGGAGTAAAGGTCTTGAACTGGGGGAAGGCAAATTTCACAGAAATGAGAAGGGACTTGGCTGAGGTGGAGATGGACAGCACTGCTGGAGGATAAAACAGTAAAGCCAGTGGGAAGCACCAAAAAGTGAGATCCTAATTGTACAAAGTAGACATGTCCCCGACAAAAATAAGAGTGGTACTGCCAAATCTAGACCCCCTCTGGTTGTCTAGAGGAATACAGGGGAAGATCAAACAGAAAAAGAAAGCGTACGATAGGCACAAAGAACTAAGCACTGCAGATAGCCTAGACGAATATAGGAAGTGCAGGGACGAAGTAAAAAAGGAAATAAGGAAATCAAAGAGAGGGCATGAAAAAAAATTAGCAAGTAAAGTTAAAGATAAACCAAAGATGTTTTACCAATACATTATTGCTAAAAGGTTAGTTAAGGAAAAAGTGGGACTTATCAGAGATGAAGATGGAAACTTGTGTGTAGATGCAGAGGCAGTGGGAAGGGTTTTGAATGAATATTTTGTCTCCGTGTTTACAAAGGCAAGGGAAGATGTAGATATCGTAGTCCAGGAGGAACACTGCGAGATATTGGGTGGTATAGTCATAAAGAGAGAGGAAGTACTCGAAGGGTTGAAATCCTTGAAAGTTAATAAGTCACCAAGGCCAGATGGATTGTTTCTGAGGCTGCTGAAGGAAGTCAGGGAGGAGATAGCAGATGCTCTGAGGATGATTTTCTAATCTTCACTAGATACAGGGGAGGTACCGGAGGACTGGAGAAATGCAAACGTAGTTCCATTGTTTAAAAAGGGTTCAAAAGAAATGCCAAACAATTATAGACCAGCTAGTCTTACATCGGTGGTGAGCAAATTAGTAGAATCAATCCTGAGAGATAGGATTAACTGTCATGTGGAAAGGCATGGAGTAGTCAGGGATGGTCAGCATGGATTTGTTAAAAGAAGGTCTTGCCTCACAAATTTGATTGAATTCTTTGAGGAAGTGACAAGAAGGGTTGATGAAGGTAGTGCAGTGGATGTTTTGTACATGGATTTTAGCAAGACATTTGACAAGGTCCTACATGGCAGATTGATCAGGAAAGTAAAAGCCCATGGGATTCAGGGTAATGTGGCAAACTGGATAAAAGGTTGGCTTTGTAACAGGAAGCAAAGGGTAATGGTCGATGGATGCCCTTGCGAATGGAAAGTTGTCTCAAGTGGTATTCCACATGGCTCAGTGTTGGGACCCTTGCTGTGTGTGTTATATATTAACAATTTGGACGTGAACAGGGGGGCCACGATTGGGAAATTTGCAGATGACACAAAGATTGGCCGAGTAGTGGAGAGTGTAGAAGATAGCCATAATCTCCAAAATGGTATAGATGGGTTGGTGGAGTGGGAGGTAAAGTGGCAGATGGATTTTAACATAGAGAAATGTGAGGTCATACATTTAGGGAGGTCAAACAGTTACAGGGATTACACAATAAATGGGAATATACTAAGAGGGGTAGATGAAGTGAGAGCTTGGCGTACAAGTACACAGGTCCCTGAAGGCAACAGTTCAAATAGACAAGGTTGTAAAGAAGACTTATGGAATGCTCTCCTTCATTGGCAGAGGTATAGAAAAAAAAGTAAGGATATAACGTTGGAATTGTATAAAACACTGGTGAGGCCACATCTGGAGTATTGTCTGCAGTTTAGTCACCACATTACAGGAAGGACGTAATAGCTCTGGAATGAGTGCAGAGGAGGTTTACAAGAATGTTGCCAGGGTTAGAAAAGTATAGCTACAAGGAGAGTTTAGATAGGTTAGGGTTATTTTCCTTAGAACAAAGAAGGCTGAGAGGTGACTTGAGTGAGGTGCACAAAATTATGAGGGGAATAGGTAGAGTGGACAGGATAAAATTATTTCCCTTGATGGAGACTTCTAGAACCAGGGGACAAAGGTAAGTGGCAGAAGGTGTATGAGGGACATGAGGAAGAACTTTTTTATGCAGAGGGTAGTGGATGTCTGGAATTCGCTGCCCAAGTTGGTGTTAGAGGCAGAAACTTTAAACTCTTTTAAGAAGTACCTGGATCTGCACTTAGGTACTGTAAATTGCAGGGCTATAGGCCGGATGCAGGAAGGTGGGATTAGAAAGGGCACCTGGGTGTCCTTGGGCTGGCATGGACAAGATGGGCCGAAAGGCCTTCTTCTGTGCTGCAACTTTTCTATGGTTCAATTATGAATTGAAAGAAAGGTTGTGGAATCATTTGTCTTAGCAGACCATCAATCTCCTTCTGGCCAGCCTGGGTTATTAAATGTAGATGGGCTTTGTATAGCTCTCTTTGAAGTTGGGCTGTGCAGTCCATAGGTGGTCATTAATGGCTCCTCAGAGATAACAAGGTGTGAGTTTCCCTGAAACTGCAATGTGGCTTTTTTTGGTCAGAAGTCATAGGCAGACATAGTTTCGGTCATTTTAAGAATCTTGTTCAGTTTTAAAACTTACGAAATAGCAATGAGGATATCTACATATATTTTATAAAAATATACTGAATAAAGTCTTAGTCCCTCAAAGAAGTCTTTCTAGAGTTGTACAGTGTTTTGGTGAGATCGCTTCTGGAGTACTATGTGCAGTTTTGGTCTCCACATTCAAGGATGGATATACTTGCATTAAGGCGGTACAGCAAAGGTTCACTAAATATGTCCCTGGGATGAGATGGTTGTCCTATGATGAGAGGCTGAGTAAATTGGGCATATATTCTTTGGAGTTTAGAAGAATGAGAAGTGATATCATTGCAACCTACAAAATTCTGAATGGGCTTGATAGGGTGGATGCTGAGAGATTGTTTTTCTTGGTCAGGGAACCTAAAACATGAGGCACAGTCTCAGGATAAGGGGCCGATCATCTAGGACTGAGATGAAGAGAAATTTCTTCACTCAAAGGGTTGTGAATCTTTGGAATTCTCTATCCCAGAGGGTTGCAGATGCTCTATTGTTGAATACATTTAAGACTGGAAGAGATAGATTTTTGGTGTCTCAGGTAATTAAGGGATATGGGGAGTGTGCGGGAGAATGGAGTTGAAGCCCGAGGTCACCCATGATCATATTGAATGGCAGAGCAGGCTCTATAGAAACATAGAAACTAGGAGCAGGAGTAGGTCATTTGGCCCTTCGAGCCTGCTCTGCCATTCGATATGATCATGATTGATGCTCTATCTCAACGCCATATTCCTGCTTTCTCTCCTTTGATGCCCCTAATATCCAAAACTTAATCAATTTCTTTCTTGAATATACTCAGTGACCCGGCCTCTACAGCCTCCTGTGGGAGTGAATTCCACAGGTTGATCACCCTCTGAGTGCCCTGTATCTTGAGACTATGGCCCCTGATTCTAGACTCCCCAACCAGGGGAAACATCCTCCCTGCATCTAGTCTGCCTAGCCCTGTTAGAATTTTATACGTTTCAATCAGATCCCCTCTCATTATCCTAAACTCCAGTGAATACAGGCCCAGTCGAACCTATCTCTCCTCATATGACAGTCTTGCCAACCCCGGTATCAGCCTAGTGAGCCTTTGCTGCACTCCCTCTATGGCAAGTACATCCTTTCTTAGGTAGGGAGACCAAAACTGCATGCAATACTCCTGCTGTAGTCTCACCAAGGTCCCGTACTGCAGTAAGACATCCCTCTTTTTGAACTCAAATTCTCTTGTAATGAAGGCCAACTTCCTAATTTGCCTTCCTAATTGCTTGCTGTACCTGCCTGTTTACTTTAATTGACCAATGTACAGGGACACCCTTTGTACAATCCACATTTCCCAATATATCATCATTTAAATAATATTCTGCCTTTCTGTTTTTCACACCAAAGTGTATAACTTCACATTTATCCACATTACACTGCATCTGCCAAGTGTTTACCTACACACACAACTTGCCTAAATTGCCCTGAAGCCTCCTTACATCCTCCTCACAGCTCACAACCCAGTTGTGTATCAGTTTTGTATCCTCATCCAAATCATTTATAGATATCGTGAATAGCTGGGGCCCAAGCACTCATCCCTGCAGTACACCACTAGGCACCGCCTGCAACCCAGAAAAAGACCCATTTATTCTCTGTTTCTGGCCTGTCAACCAATCCTTAATCCATGCCAGTATATTACCCCCAATCCTATGTGCTTGACTTTTGCCCACTAGCATCTTATCTGGGACCTTATCAGAAGCCTTTTTGAAATCCAAATATACGACATCCACTGGTTCTCCCTTATCTACTCTACTAGTTACATCCTCAAAAAACTCCAGTAGATTAGTTAAGCATGATTTCCCTTTCATAAACCCATGCTGACTTTGTCTAATCCCGTTAATGCTTTCCAAATGTTCTGTTACCACATCTTTAATAATTGACTCTAGCATTTTCCCCACTACTGATGGTAGGCTAGCTGGCCTGTAATTCTCTGTGTTTTCTGTCCCTCCTTTTTTAAATAGTGGGGTTACATTTGCCACCCTCCAATCTGTAGGAAGTGCTCTGGAATCTAAAGAATTTTGGAAGATGACCACCAATGCATCCAATATTTCCAAGGCCACTTCCTTTGGTGCTCTGGGATGTAAATTATCAGACCCCGGGGATTTCTCAGCCTTTAACCCCATTAATTTCTTTAGCACCATTTTTTTTACTAATACTGATTTTCTTCAATTCCTCCCTCTCACTAGACCCTTGGTTCCCTAACATTTCTGGGAAATTATTTGTGTCATCTTGTGAAGACAGAACCAAAATATGTGTTCAATTCTTCTGCCATTTATTTGTCCCCATTATAATTTCCCTCATTTCTGACTTTAAGGGATCTACATTTGTCTTCGCTAATCTTTTTCTCTTCACATATTTGTAAAAACTGACTGTAAAAGCTTCTATGTTGCCTGCATGTTTACTCTCAAACTCCATTTTCCCCTTCTTGATCAGTCTTTTTGTCCACTTTTGCTGAATTCTAAACTGTTCCGAATCCTCAGGCTTGCTGCTTTTTCTGGCAATTTTATATGTCTCCTCTTTAGATCTGATATTACCCCTAATTTATTTTGTAAGCCATGGTTGAGCCACCTTTCCTGTTTTATTTTAGGGTCAGGCAGGTATAAATAATTGTTGTAATTCATGCACACATTCCTTAAGTATTAACTATTGCCTATCCACCATCAACCATTTTAGTAAGGTTTCCCAATCCATCATTGGCAACTCGCGCCTCATACCCTCGTAGTTCCCTTTATTTAGATTCAGGACCCTAATTTCGGATTCAACTTCTTCACTCTCCATCTTAATGAATAATTCTATCATTTTATGGTCGCTCTTACCCAAGGGACCCTGCACAACAAGATTGTTAAATACTCCTTTCTGATTGCACAATACCCATCCTAGGATAGCCTGCTCTCTAGTTGGTTCCTCAATGTATTGGCCTAAAAAAACATCACTTACACACTCCAGGAAATCCTCGTCGACAGTATTATTGCTAGCTTGGCTTGTCCAATCTATATGTAGATTAAAGAGACCCATGATTACTGTTGTACTCTTATTGCATGCTTCTGTAATTTCCTGTTTAATGCCTTCTCTTACATCTCCATTACTGTTTGGGTGCCTATAGACAACCCCCACCAACGTTTTCTGCCCCATGGTGTTTCTTATCTCCACATCATGATTTTCTGAACCAAAATCCTTCCTCACTATTGCATTGATTTCCTCCTTTACTAACAATTGTCTGTCCTTCCTAAATATTGAATACTCCTGTATGTTCAGTTCCCATCCTTGATCACCCTGTAGCCATGTTTCCATAATTGCAACTATATCATAACCATTTATATCCATTTGCGCTGTTAATTCATCTCCCTTATAGCGAATGCTCCGTGCATTAAGATACAATGCCTTTAGACTTGTCTTTTTTACCTTGTTAGTCATCTTAGCTTTATTTTGCACAATGACTGCATTTGTTTTTCACCCCTGTTTTTTCTACCTTTCACTTTTGCTTCTAAAGTTTCTGTCTTTCATTTCTATCCTTGTTTCCCCCATCCTCTGCCCACCTGCTCAGGTTCCCATCCCCCTGCCATTCTAGTTTAAACCCTCCCCGACAGCACGAGCAAACACCCTCCCCTCACCACACCCCCACCCTGAGGACATTGGTCCCGGTCCTGCCCAGATGCAACCTGTCCTGTTTGGACTGGTCCCACCTTCCCCAGAACCAGTCCCAATGTCCCAGGAATCTGAATCCCTCTCCCTTACACCATTTCTTCAGCCAGGTATTCATCTGATATATCTTGTTATTTCTACTCTCACTAGCAAGTGACACTGGTAGTGATCCTGAGGTTACTACCTTTGAGGTCCTACTTTTTAAGTTATGTCTTAACTCCCTATATTCAGCTTGTAGGATCTCATCCCTTTTTTTAACCTATGTGGTTGATACCAATATGTACCACGACCACTGGCTGTTCACCCTCCCCCCTCAGAATGCCCTGCAGCCTCTCCGAGACATCCTTGACTCTGGCACCAGGAGGCAACATACCATTCTGGAGTCTCTTTTGTGGCCGCAGAAACGCCTGTCTGTTCCCCTATCACTATAGCCCTGCCACTCTTCTCCCTCCCCTCTTGTGCAGCACAGCCACCCATGGTGCCATGGACTTGGCTTCTGCTGCTTTCCCCTGAGAAGTCATCTCCCCAACAGTATCTAAAACAATATATCTGTTAGAGAAGGGGATGGCCACAGGAGACTCCTGCACTCCCAGCCTTCCTCTACTCTGCCTGATGGTCACCCATCCCCTTTCTGCCTGTTCAGTCTTTATCTGCAGTGTGACCACCTCATTGAACTTGCCATCCATGATTATTTCAGCATCGCGGATACTCCACAGTGAATCCACCTGCAGCTCCAGCTCTGAAATACGGTTAGCCAGTATCTGCAGCTGGACATACTTCCTGAACACATGGTCACCAGGGACACTGGAAGTATTCATGACTTTCCACATAGGACAGGAAGAGCATATCATAGGTGAGAGCTCTGCTGCCATGACTTCCCTTTAGATTAAGCTCATTAGTTACTCCCTTTAAAGAATACCAATTATGCTAGGGGCTTTATTCCACTCCAAACACTCCCACTAAGTCCAAAGTCCTCACCTTATTTTGTTTAAACTAATGGACTGCAGCTGTTTAATTAGTAGAAAAAGTAGTAGACATATTCACCTGAACCTACCTACCAATCAGCTGCCTCTGCTGCATTGCATCACTTTTTGAATCGTGACATTACTTCAAACTCCACTACCTGAAGGTACTGAGGATATGCCAATCCTTTCCAGTCTCAGCCTCTGTTTTTCACGCCCTTTTATACTGCTTTCACTGGCCTCTCCTCTCTGGCCTCAGCCTCTGTTTTTTGTATCCTTTTATACCGCTCTTAGTGGCCTATCCTCTCCGGTCTCAGCCTCTGTTTTCATGCCCTTTTATATTGCTCACGCTGGCCTCTTCTCTCTGGTCACGTGGTCTACTCCTGCTCCTATTTTTTATTTTCTTATGTTCTTAGTCATATGTAGATTAACTGTAAATCTCTGTTGACTCTGAGAACTATTTACAAATATGCAGTCAAGGGTACAAGCTAGGAGGTGTTTTCATGCTTGCTGGTACACACAGCTCTGTCCAATACTAGACTGACACTGAGTACAGAGCATGTGCTCTCTTACATCACCGTGTGAGTGGTACTGTACTCAGTCTCACATTAACTGCATACGTGCCAGACCCTTAGGGCTGAATTTTGCCGTTGGCGAGCAGGGGGCGGGGCCTGTTCACCGATGCGCAAAATGACGCAAGGTGACGTTAGGGGAACCCCCGACGTCATCCCGCCCCTTTTAAATTTTCAGGAAGGCAGGGGCACAGCTGTGCGCCCGCCAACCTGTCAATGGCCAAGTGAGGCCATTGACAGGATAATTAAAACAATTAAAGGACCTGCCCGTCCCACCTTAAGGTTGATGGGCAGGCCAGGAGCCCCGACGGGTTTCTGAAAAAACATGAAACCTCATCCACCGGCGGGACGAGGTTTCATGTAGGTTTTTGTAGGGGGTGAGGGGGTGGTGGTGTGTGTCAGCTTCACCTCTGACTTCTGAGTGGTCTGAATTGCTCCCACTCCCTGGGTTCTAGACCTTGGACTTATTTGGGGGTTGTGACAAAGTGCAGCAGACAGCTGGTTTTGGTGTAAGAAAAAAAAACTGGGTTTATTGAAGTCATAAATGAACTTATAACATTAGGATTATACTGAGATTATACAGACATACAAAGTACACTTAGTTAAGAATGAGGAACACACGGCATAATGAGGGAAAATCACGCTACCCCTTACCCGTGTCCCACCCCCAAAACCTAACTAAATTGAACTAGGAGAGGTCAGGGATCATGCTCACCAACCAGGGTTTCTTGATAGTTCGAAATCCAGCCAGGTAAGCCAGTTGCAGTTTTGGGGTACGCTCTTTGTGTCCTCTGGGCCCTGCTGTCCCCATGTGGTCCTGATCTGTGGAATCTGCAAAGGTTCCTCAGTTGGGTGGAGGGCGGGGTTATGGGTGGTTGATCTTTGTGGAAGGCTGTGGTTGCGGCCTTATTGTCTTCAGTTGAGCCTGCCACCCCGTGCCCCTCACCGTGATGTTGCCTGCGGGCCTGCAAACTTCCAGGTCGCCTCCCTCTGCTTGGCTCAGCTACCTCTCCCTGCTTAAACTCCGCTTCAACCGCTCCAAAACTGCTCACCCTCCTCCTTCATAACTGGTGGCCCAGTTATATTGTTTTTTGAATTTCTTATCTGATCAAGGTTAGTTCTTTGTCTGATTTTGGTGGGCTTCTTCAGGTGATTGTTGTCTTGTTGTTTTTAATGGGCTCGCATGATGTTTATCATTGTCTTCCTGTCCCCGTAACTAGTCTTGAACTGAAAGCCATTGTATATGTGGAGTATTGATAGATTCAGATAATTGCATTGATTGCTGCCTTCCTGCCTTAGTAGTTAGTAGTGATTATTTATGCAAGATTTTGATGGGCTTTAGTTTTGTGTAAGATGAAGTCTTTCTCTGGGTTGATTGTTTTAAAGGGAAGAATGCGAATTCTGTCTCCTCCTTGTCTGGCTTCAGGCAACAATCTACACTGCACTGAACAAGCCCGGGCATGTCCAGTCCCAGGCCTTCATGGGCCTAGTCTCCTGTCTGCAGGGCTTTATGCTTAACTCAGCTGTTGGGTCCTCTGCCATAAAAGTCCAAAAGTCATATCCTTGTTGATGATATGAAAAATGTGGGAATTTTGAGAATCCTTCAGTTTAAAAAACTTTAATAAAGTTTGAGTGAAATTTATTAACATGTCCCATCTCATGTGACATTGTCACATGAGGGGGACATGTTAAGGATTTTTTATTTTTCTATTTTTAACGTTTGTACAAGTGTAAGCGATCTCCCTGAGGCAGCATTTAGTCTCAGGGAGATGTGCGCTCTTTCTTGCACATGCACGAAAGAGCATACTCTCACATTTGGGGAATCTCCCCCCACCTGCACAGGAAGTGCATAGCGTTTCTCACTGGGTGTCCACTTAAAATTGGCCCACCCACTTAAAATGGCAGCGGGGCCCACTTCTCCAGTGGGGATCAGCTTCCCGCCGGCCGGAGATTGGGTCGGGCCCGATGGGCAGAAAATTCTGCCCTTAGACTACACCTCCCCCAAGTCTTTATCCAATGTATTTATCCAATTGATAATCTAACGAGTGAATTGAAAGACCACGGAAGAAAGATTCCAAACAGAACTGAATGGCATCTGAAGTTGTCAAACTTATTTAAATGTTCCACAGATAACCCTGAAATAAAGATAACTCAACTTACCAGTGTAGTTGCTGAGTTGAATGAAAAGATTCATAAGCTTGAAAAACAAGTATAATCATATAGTCTTACATTGTTATTACTATCATACATTTACATAGTCATTACTACATTATTACTACCTCCTCTCCCCCACCCCGCCGCTTAAAGAACTTGAATTCACAGGTTCAGTCAGTCTGGAGGCCTTATGATCTTTCTATATCTCATTCGCACTGCTGTTGGATGAATGGTAGGCTCTGTTGCTGCTGTTTCTTCCTATAGGCTGGAGATTGTTCTGACATCTGGTATGTTTTCATCCTTATCTTCCATTCTTTCGTATTGAACTGCACTTGGTTGGTTCGGCTGTTACGCTCTTCAGTGGTTGCTACCCTAACTTGGTTCTTGCAGGGTGGATGAACATTGTGCTCATCTCCTTGTTTTTACTTTCACTTCTTCCATCATTGTGTGGTTCATCACAACTTAACTGAAAGTTTACGTTTCAAAATGGAACCCTTTTTCCCAATTGGCTCACAATTTTACCCAAATTTTTGAGTAATTTCTTCTTTTCCAATTGTTTTTCAAGCTTATGAATCTTTTCATTCAGCTCAGTAACTACTCTGGCAAGTTGAGTTGTCTTTGTTTCAGAATTATTTGTGGAACTCATATAAGTTTGACAGTTTCACCTGAGCATTCATTTCTGTGTGGAATCTTTCTTCCACGGTCACTAACCACTACTTTAGTCTGGATTTTTACGTCGTTGAGTGGGCACGGTGGGCGGGCACGGGAGTGATTGCGAAACTGACCCCTGCCTGTGATTGAGCCTCGACTGTGATTTCATGCTGGCTGGCAGGTACTGAAAGCTCCGTGAAGGCATAGAGCTGCCTCAGGGAACTTAAGATTTTTAAAAACATAAATAAAAACTTTAAAATTGTTAAAACATGTCCGCTCATGTGACTCTGTCACACGAGCAGGGACAAGTTATAATTGCGATTTCAACATTTTAAATTTATTTTTAATTCCTGTTGGAAACCTCATCCTGCCTGTGGATGAGGTTTCATAAAAAAATCCAAAGACTGCTTGACCTTTTCGCCTGCCTGCCAACCAAACGGTTGGATGTGCAGTGAAAAATCGAATTTAATTAATTGATTAATAGAGCTTAATAGACCTCTTAATTGTTGGTGGGTGCGCTGCCACCTCTTGCCCGTGCCTACCAAGTGAAATATCGTGTGAGTGAGTGATGACATTGGGATGCTCGCCCAACGTCATTTTGCACTATTTTTTTCTCCTGTTTGGGTCGGGCGCGCACCCGCCAGATGAGAGAAAAATTCTGCTCTTGGACCCTTTCAATTCTTTAGATTGTCAGTCTGTTTCATAGAATTTCTTTTATCTGCTTTCAAAGTCTGCATTTGCTCTTCCATATTGTGTATCTCAACATTCATGTTATTCAGATTGGACCAAATTTCAAGAAGTTCATCAGTTTTGGTTGTTAATTCTGATTTCAAGCAACTGTTATGATACATCAGCAATTCTTTCTCTTATTCCAGGCATTTTGCACGATGCTTACTAGAGACTTCTGATGCTTGAAGTTCATCAAGTTTTAATTGACGATCTAAGTTTGTTGACTATGCTTCTGCAAGTTCATCATTTAATCATTTTAAGCCCTCTTTCTGCTCGATGTGAGCGACATTCCAGTGTTCTTATCAGTTCTTGTTTTTCCTTTACAAAGTCATTTTGTACATGAAAGTTGACTCTCTATGCTGATCAGTTTTTCTTGAGAAAAGCATGATTCCTCTGCGCTACCTATAATTACATTTTTGCCAATTGTTTCTGAGACTCTTCACACTCTTTTGTGAGAAGTTCTATTTGCTCTTGCCACTCTAGGTTCTTAATTTTCACCTCTTCATATATATCTTTGGAAATGTAATGTTTTCCCAAGTTTTCAACCAAATGTCTGACCATTTTCTTCAGTTCTGTAGTCTCTTTCTTGTACCTCTTGGCCTTCCCCTGGAATACAGAACATTCCTGAGTCCCCTCTGCCAACTGATTATTCAATTCATTCAAGGCTGCAACTTCCTTGAGTGCATTTTCTGCCTGCTGTTATGCCTGGCTGTATTTCTGGTTGGCTTTTCCCAACTCCTGCTTTGATTTACCAACAATGGAATTCAGAGTTGTTATTTCTTCCTGGTACCTTTGTGAAGCCTCAAAAATGTGTTTGTTCAGATCTCAAACAGTTTGGTTCATTGGAGACTTTAGTTTATCGTGCGTTTTCAAAGTTATATACTCAGCTTGAATTATTTTTCAAATCTTCCAACTCAGCTTTGATGCGAATATTTTCCAACATTATTTTCCTTCTGCTGGGTTTTTCTATTTTGCACTTCATGAGTACTTTCATTCACAGCTGTTCATTCTGCACTGCCAACTGCTGGGTTATGTGTCGGGATTTCCAGAAAGAGATATTTTTGAGACTTCCGGAAAGTTATTTGCCACTCTGGGGCCCTCACGTGGTTTGCTCGGGTAATGTCTCCTACCCTTTTTGTGGCTTTACTAGGGGTTTTCTACAGTTCTTTTTAAGCTCTGTGTGCTCCACAGCTTGAAGATTAAAATATTTGTCAAAGTTTTTCAATATTTCATCGAAGCTGGTTGATGATTCATCAGTGTCTTGCATTAGGATTACTTCATCTGCAAATACAAATGTATTAACATGTACTTTTTATGATTTCTGAACTAATCCTGATGTACTCTTGTAATCTAAAAAATTTCTTCTCCAAGACGCCCAATTATGTGATTGATCTGGAACTTGGATTAATTCGAATTGATTTGGAAGTGTTGAATCCTGATCCATAGTTACATTTTTAGAGGTGTAGGTTCTGCTTTAAGGACTTTCTGAATTTCAAGGTGGCATTACCATTCACTTTGAGACAAAGGGAATTCCCACACTTGCCGGTTTTGGCGGACTCCATAACAGTGGTGATCGTGCTCAGCTTGAAAAAAATTTCAACAATGGCTGCCTGGATCGACTGCTTGCACAGTTCTTTTGCCGAGTGTTTTACTTTAAAGTCGCGAAATTGTCGAAACCTAGCTTTTGCTTCTTCGCAACTGAGTTTAGAAGTAGCGATTCTTCCTGATTATTCAATTAATTATTTTCTTCCCTTTTAGAACAAACTCAGGCACCGACTCGAAGATCGGATTTTAGCAAACTGCACTTCTAACTCTGAAATATTTAAAGGTTTTTCAGGACTTCCTATTGCCTGGAGTTTCATAAGGATTAGTTCACCTCTACTAGGTTTGCTGACTCTGTACTCTGGGATTAGAAGCTGGACTACCAAAGGAGATTCAATGGAGTCTTCTGATGCAGTAAAGAATTTAAAATTTCTTCCTCCAACTTCCAAGCCTTTCTTTGGAGTCTTTTTCCTGGCAGTTTTTTCTCTGCGCCTTTGCTTCCGGAGCTTCTTTTCAGGTCAGACTGCTTTGCTGAACTGAATCTTTTCTCAGTCTTCCAGCATTTTAGTTTTGCTTTGCATTTTCTGCAATGTTTTGGGTTTTCCCACCAGCTGACACCATGTTGTAGGGTGTCGGTTACAGCTTGGTGGGTCTGAAGAAGTCTTTGTATTCATATGTAGGTTAACTGTAAATCTTTATTGACTCTTAGAGCTATTGGCAAATGTACAGTAAAGCTAGGAACTGTCTCAATGCTTGCTGGTACATTTGGCTCCGACCCTGGGTGCGGGTTTCTGCTCACTTGCATCACTATGGATGGGTGATACTGTACTCAGTCCCACATTAACCCTATATATACCAGACCCTTTTCCTACAGTTTTCCTTCGAGAATAGAAGGGTGAAAGGAGATTTAATAGAGGCATTCAAAATCATGAGGGACCTGGACAGAGTAAATAGGGAAAAGCTGTTCTCACTTGTGAAAAGATCAAGAAAGAGAGGGCACAGATTTAAAGTAATTGGTTAAAGAAGGACAAGCATGAGGAAAAACTTTTTCACACAGTGAATTGTTGAGGTCTCGAATTCACTGCCCGAGAGTGTGGTGGAGGCAGGTTCAATTGAAGCATTCAGAAAGGAATTAGACAGTTATCTAAAAAGGAAGAATGTGCAGGGTTACAGGGAGAAGGCAGGAGTTTGTCCCGCTGTCGGCAAGTCCGGGCTTGGGACCAACAATTTGCCCCAATGTTGGGGTCCCAAATATAAAATTCAGCCTGTGGATTTTAATGGATATATTCAAGTATGCATTTCTTAACAGATTTGCACATGTGCACAATGAATTTGTGGGATAAGGCTGTAAAATACTGATTTCTGAGATCCGCTGCTGGCTGACTGACAGGGTTGGAGAAATTTATGATTGGCAAAGTGGGAAATTGCTTAACTGAGAGAAAAAATAGAAAACCTGCTACTGTACTTCTGGCATAGCTAATTCTTAACCGGCTAAAAGCAAGCTTGGATGATTTAATTTCTCATTGCAGTATAAAGTATTTTTCTCTTTCCTCCAAATGAAGAAGGCTTTGGATTTCAAGAAACATAAGGAAGGTTAGCATGAAGTAAATTACATGAACTGAGCCTGTTCGGAATGTTATCAACCCATAAAGCTCAAATTTGGAGGCAGAGGGGTCATAAAATCAGAGCAGACCATGTTTAGCCAGAAGTTTGACATAATGAGGTTGCTTTCAGATTTTACCAGCAACAGGAACCATAGATGGCAGGCTTCTGACAAAAAGGCAGCAAAACACCAACTGAGGTACTTAAAAAGCCAAATAACATGGATTTAATGGGGTGATTTGAATTTTATCAGTGGTGCACAGGAACTACACAGGAATTCTGCCTGAAATGAGGTGACAGCTAGGCAGAGGATGGCAAGGAAACAGAGGATAAGTCTTGGCACTCTAAAGAAACCATCGGGAGAAACATTGTGTGATGGTAAGAAGGGTGTCGTGCAAAGGGCACTGGCAAAAACCGGTGGCGGGGGGAGGCAGGGGACAAAGTGCCAGTAGTGTGGGGGAGCATGACCAGGGTCACATATGTGCAGTGACACTTGCCTTGTGGAGTCAGGGCCTGTTTTGGTGGTTGAGAGGGGTGTGGGTTAGCCTATGATTCAGAGAGAGGTCATTTTCCATGGGCCTCATTTACCCAGGCCACATGGCCCCCGTGGAGGAGGAAGGGTAGCTCAGAGGGATGCAGGCCCAGGCACAGGGAAGCAAGGTGGGCACATATCACCAGCATCACATTCATCAAGAGAGTCAATCTCAGGGTGGGCATGCCTGAGAAGGGCACAGAGGGGTATGCCAAAAGCCACCTGTGCACAGAAGTGTCAACAGAAATGAGAGAGTCTACCACCTGAAGCTGAACTTTCTCCAAATGTCAGAGTGGCAATGTCAGCAAATACTGCAGATCTCCAGGGAGGCTGTCACTGATCTCTGCACCATGCTGCAGGGCAAGCTGGGACCCAATATCAGTGAAGATCATGATGGCTTTCAACTTATATGATTCCAGTTCTTTCCAGGAATCCAAAGGGGACATTGTGTGGGATTTCCCAGCCTGTCTCCCGTTGCTGCATCAAGGAAGGATCAATGCCACGTCCAAGCAGGTCAGTGACTATTTGCAGGACATCACCGATCTGGAAAGTCAAGCAGAGAGGTCCATTGAGTTCGGGGCCACAGCTGGATTCCTCAAGGTGCAAGGTTTCATCGGCTGCAAGCTTGTGATCATCAAGGCTGCCCCAGACCAGCCAATGCCTTCATCAACAGGAAAGGCTGCTATTTGCTCAACGTACAACTGGTCTCGGGCCACTGAAAGCAGATCCTTCAGGTGTGTGCATGGATCCCAGGAAGTAGCCAGGACGTCTGTGTACTTTGACAGCCTCAGGTGATGCAGCTTTTCCAACCTTCCCCACTCCCCTTCCAATGAATGGGTGCAGAGGAGAGGTACATCACTTGCCATGGGTCAACCTTAATGACCACCGAGCAATGAAAATGTGATTCAGGTGTCTTAATCAATCCAGTGGAGCTTTTCAGTATGCCCCAGCAAGGGTCTCATGTATCATGGTGATCTGTTGTGCACTGCATAACTTAGCAATGTAGACAGAAGAGGCTTTGAACAATGAGGACATCACTGATCATGATGCCTCCTCCAAAGATGAGGATATAGAGGAGCCTACTGACCAGGCAGTACAAGATGAGGAACACCTTGGACCACAGGCAAGGCAAATTCAGGTATGTGCAAGGGAGGCTTGGGATGCCCTAATAATAGCCTTTCCCTGTGATGGTTCTGCCCTTTCAGAAAGATTCCATTAAAGCCTTAACTTTAATCCACCCTGATGCTGCCTCCTTCATTTGGCACTCTCCCTCAGTGCCCAGATGCACAACACACCGTAGCAAGGCTGAGAATCTGAATGGACACAACTTAATCCACCGCTTTCAGGTCCTTGAGGGAGGAAAGGTGTTGTTATAATCTTACAGAGCACCATTATTTAGAATGAGAAACAGGAACATTGAGTGAAAGATTTATTGAGGCTTACACGAGAAAGGAAACGTAACATTTAAATCACCAGTTGCAGCTAGGTGCTCTTCTTAACACTCTTATATGTGCTCCCCACCCCTGCACAAGTTTCTGAGGGGGAGCAGGCTGCTGATGGTGCTGCCTGATTGCTTGGGATGACCTTGGCGATTAACCTCTGGCTACCTGAGGCCTGGAAGGCCATGGCATGCTCAGGGGCTCCTCAGCTGGTACAGGACCCTCATCTGTCATTGCAGCTTTTTGAGGTGTCAGAGCCATTTGTACCTTCCTGCTCAGCTGAGAAGGACGAGGACCTGGCATAGATTCCAGGCACACCATCCCTCTCTCAACTTGCCACTGCTGCCATTGAGTTCCTGGATAAAGAGATGGCATGCAGGTCTGCATGCATCTCTGGCATCCACTGACTGCTCTACAGGAGCTGGCTCTCCATGAGGGTTGCCGATCTCTCGATGGAGGAAGGGGAGCATGAACACATCAGAGATATGGCAGCAGTCGACCTGCATTGACGCCTGGGTGCGCATTGCCTCAGGTAGCTTCACCTGATGTTCTCTTACCTCTCGCTGTAACTGCAGTAGCTACCCTATGACAGCCAATTCCAGAAGCGCGTCATTAGCCTGGGGCTTAGTATGGTCCTAACCTCCAGTAGTCCTCCACCTGCCACTGCCCTCAGCTGTCACAGCTCCATCAGCTGCTCAGGCATGTCCATGATGTGCTCACCAGCTTGTCACCCTGAATCTACTCATGAATACGTACCCCCCAATATAAGAGTATCTGTGCTGGTGGAGGGTGCGGGCGATGATGTGATGCTGCACCTCTGAGAATCCCTCTTCCACCTCAGAAGTGGTTGACTTCAACCCCCCGCAATGCCACCCACTTCCTTCTGCCATTGTGGGTGTTGGCTTTCAGTGAGCTATTTGGTTTCTTTGAGTTTTCAATGAAGGGAGCAGCAGCAGCAGGATGGTTGAAGGCAACAGTAGCAGAGAGCCTCAAGGCAGCAGCGGCAGCACAATCCAAGGCAGCCGTAGCAGGTCAGCCCAAGGCAGCAAGAACAGGAGAACTCAAGGCCGTAGGAACCTGAAAGGGCATCTTTCTTCATGCAGCAATGAATGTAGGTGTGGCTGCCCTTTAAATATGGTGGCAGCACCTGCTAAGGTGTCAGTTGACATTGACCTCTCTATCTCTGCTCCTGCCTTGGCCCAAAGATTGGAAGGCACTGCACCACATGCTCCTTACTTGACTGGCCGCCTAACCTCTAACAGAAATAACACGCTATTCAAACAAAATCCAGCCCTATGTCTTAGGTAATACTAAATCTAAAATCCTTGCTTCATCGCAACAAGCCAAAACTAATTTTGTAAATTCACAGCATAACCTGAGCACCAATTGTATACCACACTGGGTCAGATTTATATTATATGTGACTCGTGTGTTGTATCCTGCACAAGCATGAATTATTTGTTTGATAATAATTGAATAAAAATTTGCATGTCAAACAACTGACAGATTTTATATTAACTTTACAAAACAGGAAGAAGTATAATTTCAGAATTCCAGCTGGGCACAGAGTGTAAGGTCAGACCAGAAAAAATTAAATTCACATGGCTAGGCACCATTTTATCTACCAACACTTTCAGCTTATTAAACTGAACAGCACACCACTTGGCCTCCTCTCTACTGTAGATTTGCAAAGACATAAGTTTACTTTTTATTTTATTTGAGCATTTTAGTACCAGAGCAAAACTGACATTTGCAATACTCTGTCATAAATTTTAGAGGAGAAACTCCGCTTAAATTTGTTATAAAAGCTATACTTACCTCGTTGGGGAGCAGAGGTTGGAAACTTCGACTCCTGACAGACCTCGGAATTTCCATGTATGTGCAGACCGGGAGAAGGCTGCACATGCACAGTTCTGCAATTTGTAAGTTCTGCGGGTCCAGGACAGGCCCAGCGGCCTGCGCATAAAAAGAAAAAAAGGCTCAAAAACCTGGATCAGGTGATCAGGTGCAGAGCGCCATAACCGGCAAGTGTCCTAGGCAGGGGACAGGGAGAGGTTCCAAAAGGAAGTCCCAGGTAGGAGACAGAGGAGATAGAAACAGGTCCCAATAAGTTAAGGAAAAAGAAGGAGCAGAGAAACTGGCTCTAAACAGGAAAAGGGCAGACTTTAAGTGAAGAAGGCAGCTGGAGGTTGGTGACTGTGCTGCAGGCTGTTGGAGCAAAGGTACCCCTTTGGAGCAGTTGTGTTCTGTTCAGTGCAGCCAAAGATCTGAGCTTGTGCCAGTAATTTGAGCTGAGCATAGACTTCGAAATCCAGGGGAATGGAATTTTGGGAGACATGATTGAAACCCTGTGAGGTGGGCTGCCATTTGATGAAGCCATCCGAGTTGGAGCAACTTTTGGAGACTTCCAAGGCAAGATCTCCGAAGGTGAAGATTGGAATCTCTTGTGAGAAAGACAGAGTTTCAGTGAGATTGCTTGACTCACAGTGTACTGATGTCTGGGTTTGTTAAGAAATCTGTGGACTCTGTTTTCTGTCATTTATTGTGTTATGTAGTGTGTTTGATCACAGTTGGCTTGTTAATTCACATGTACCTCATACTTATCCTGAATATTAGGTAAAAAATAGATATTGTAAATTGTTTTATCTTTCTGACCTTGAATAATAAATTTTATTTTTGTTTATTCAAAACCCATGGAAACTTGTGGCTTTCTTCACTGAGCAAGTGTCTTGAATCTCAAACTTTGCCTACTTTAAACAAAACATTATTGGTCCCTAACTGGACCTTACCAACAATCTTGGAGGTCTGGCCAAGGATCATAACAAACTATACATCCTGATCTCATGCTTAAAAGTTCTGGTTTTTCAGTGTAAACAAAGTAAGGGTTACTGCTGAAAAAAGAGACATGTCTAAGCTTTTGATCTTGCACTCATCAGGACGTTCTTGCGAGTGTCCTGATAAGTGCAAGATGAAAAACTTAGACATGTCTCTTTTTTCAGCAGTACTAAAGCAAGGGTCCTGATGAAAGATCATCGACCTGAAATGTTAACCCTGTCACTTGCTCCACAGAAGCTGCCAGATTTACTAAGAATTTCCAGCATTTTTTGTTCTATTTCAGATTTCCAGCATCCTCTGTATTTTGCTTTTGTAAGGGTTTGAAGTTGGTTAACAAGAAAAATTTGGATGTAAATAGCATTGGCTGAAAGAGAACAGTTGTCACTGAACTGAATGAAATGTTTGATTGCATTAGATTGATTGAGATGCATTAGTTTATTGCAGCTAGTCACATTACAATAAATATGCAGGAATGCAGAATAAAGTAGATAAATAATAATCGCACGTTTAGGTTTTAGAGTTTGTGAAGTGATTGCTTTTGATGTGAAAGCTGAGGTTTGCATAATGAAATTTATGAATTGAAATTGAAATAAATATGGTGTGCTGCTTCATGCTTTTGCCTTCAGTAAAGCCACTTCATCATACTCTGTGGGATTCTGACATTTTATGACTGAGAATGTTATGAAAGGGATCAGGTTTAGATAGTGCCATGAAAAATATTTTTTATATGAGATGATGAGCATTATAACCTAGGCAAATCTAATGTAGTTTGGAAAAGAGTCCTGCTATTAGCCACCAGATTTCAATACTCACTGTAGTAAGCTTTGTTAGTATAAGTTTGATTATAGCTGTACTAAATATGATATGTCATTAACATGCTGCTCATGCACCACTTTAGGACCAGTTCATAGAACTGTAAACTTTATTCCTATCTCTAATTGTTCCCTTAAGTAAAAGAGATTCAACTGGCACAAATCACTTGAAACATTTCAATTGCAAAAATCACTTGTCATATCTCAGCCTATTTGAAAATGTTATCAGTTGCTGGATTAACAAGAACAAACTGTAAACAATAATATTAATTACTATTTTCACATTTGCATCAATACATTATTAGAGCTAATTGAAGATCCAATACATCTATACATATATCATAGTACAATACATGAGTAGGCCAACCAACTATTTAGCTACTTATTTTATATCTACAATAGTGAGAGATGATCCTATTTCTAAAGATCAAGATGTAGAATTAGTTTGGATAGAGATAATAAATAGCAAAGGTAAGAAGTCACTTGTGGAAGTAGTTTATAGCTCCCCTAACAGTAATTATACAGAGTATACAGGAAGGAATAATGGGGGCTTATAAGAAAAGTACTGCAATAATCATGGGTGATTTTAATCTACATATATATTGGATAAATCACATTGGCAAAGGTAGCTTGGAAGATGGGTTCATAGAATGTATTCAGGGCAATTTTTTAGAGCGGCACATTCCAGAGCTATCTAGAGAGAAGGCTGTTCTAGATCTGGTAATGTGCAATGAGACAGGATTAATTAATTATCTCACAGGAAAGGAGCCCCTAGGTAGCAGTGATCATAACATGACTGAATTTCACATTCAGTTTGAGGGTGAGAAGTGGAGGGTCTAAGACTAGTGTTTTAAACTTAAATAAAGGCAATTACAAGGGTAAGATAGAACTGACTAAAGTGATCAGGGAAATTGGGTTAAAGTATAAGATAGAAAAGATGTAGTGGCAGACAATTGTAGCAAAACTTCCCTTTCTTTACATTCCATTCCCCTTGCAATAAACAGCAACATTCCATTTGCCTTTCTAATCACTTGCCATACCTGCATACTAACTTCTACAATTCATGTACCAGGACACCCATTTATTTGACTTCTTTGAGGAAGTAACAAGCAATGTGAACAGACGGAAACCTATAGATGTGGTGTGCTTGGATTTTCAAAAGGCACTTGATAAGGTGGCACCTCAAAGGTTACTACACAAAATAAGAGCTCATGGTATAGGGGGTTACATATTAGCATGGATAGAAGGTTGGTTAGCCAAAAAGAAGCAGAGTGTAAAAATAAATGGGTCATTTTTGGGCTGGCAATCTGTAACTAGTGGAATGCCCCAGGCATTAGTGCTGGCATCTCAGCTTTATAATCTATATCAATGACTTGGATGAAGGTACTGAATGCATGACTGCTAAATTTGCCAATAACACAAAGATAGGTAGGAGAGTAAGTTGTTAAGAAGACATAAGGAGTCTGCAAAGGAATCCCAAGATAATCCCGCGAGAGGCCTCAAATGCTTGAGCAGTATGCTAGAGTAATTTTGTGTGCCCAGAAGAAGCAAGGTGGTGTTAGTGGTGGTGCAGACTGGGATAATAAATGCCTTGCCATTGTCAATTTAGCTAAACTATTAAATGCTAAAGAATCTATTTTTAAAATGGGATTTAATTGGAGTATGTCAAAGATAGAAGCAGAGACAAATTGAAAGCATTGCAACTTAAACAATATTTGGATAATTTACTGGAATGCATTGCTAATGCTGACAGGAAAAATCTGAAAATAGAACAACGTCATGTTGTCTGTCATGTAGTGAATTTTATCACTGTCCATTAGTCAACTATAAATCACGCATCTTTAGTGAACTGAACCAGATTGCTGCTGTTTACTATTATTTAAAAAGTTCTGATTAACCAAGTTGAACATGCATTCAACGTAAAAGTAAAGAAATGGGAAAGATTTGACAGATCAGAATACACAATCATACTCAAAAATAATTTTGAAAAACCCCTTTATGCCTGTTTGCTAGTGCATTAGGGTTAATTCTGCCTGGGACATGTATCTATGCGGGAATGAATTTCTCCTGTTTTTGGCTGAAATGCCAGATGGGGTCAGAATGTGAAACAGAATTATTTCATCTTTTTCCTCACCATTGACTGAAGCTGGAGTAACATTGATGTTAGTTATCATAGTGTTTGTAAAGTATTCCATCCACTGGCCTGATTGTCATCCCCGGTTGACTGACTTTTTAACTGTTCTTTCCATGGGAGAATTCTGTGCATACTCTGATGTTCAATTTTCTCCCAGCAGGTAGAAATGTTCATGTTTATAAAGCATAGGGGAAGATCCCCTTTTCTCTAAACATTTAAATTAAAGCCAGGTAGATTTACAAAATCTATGCCGCAAACAGTGCAGTACATTGCCTTGGTAAACCTCACCAAGGCCTTCAACCTTATCAGCAGGGAGAACTCTTTAAAGTGCTGTGGAAAATAGGCTGCCCACCCATACTCCTGGGCATCATTTCTACTTTCTATGAGAACAAACAGATTTTCATCAGTTACAATAGAGCATCACTGGAGGCTTTCAAGATCAGCAGCGGGAAGGGCTGCATCCTGGCGTCAACTCTCTTTCACATATTTTTCTCCATGCTCCTAATGTATGCTTTCAGTGACTCAAATGAGGGCGTCCACAAGACTGCATGCCAAGACCGAAGCGCGTAATGTCCTAGTTCATGGGATGCTGATTGCTGATGACGCTGCATTGGCATCCCATACTGACGGTTATTTGCAACAGCTTGTAGATCAGTTCTCCCAGGCCTGCAAGGAGTTTGGACTGACAATCAGCGTAGGAAGACCAAAGTAATGGACCAGCATGTAGAGACTCCACCTTCCATCAACATTGGCGACCTCACTCTGGAGGTCGTGGACAGCTTCACATACCTTGGATCAACAATTACCAGCACTGTCCCTTGATGCCAAAATCAGCACCAGAATCGCCAAAGCCACAGTTGTCATGTCAAAATTAAGAAATTGGGTGTGGACTACCAGTGAACTAACCTAAAATGCAAAGTTTGTGTGCACCAGACTTGTCTTCTCAGTGCCCTGCTTTACAGTAGCGAGACATGGACAACTTATGCAAGCCATGAAAAGCAGCTGAACAGCTTCCACCGTCGTTGTCTCAGATGAATATTGGGCAACTCCTGGCACGACAGAGTGCTGAATATGGAAGTGCACCAGTGTGCAGGTTTCCCCAACATGTTTGCCTCTTGAATCAGCGGCAACCCCATTATTTGGGCCATTTGAGCCAAATGGATGATGGCGCATCCCTAAAGACATGCTCTATGGTGAGCTTACGATCAGCATGAGACAACAGGTCCTGCTAGTGAGACTTCAAGGTGACCAGAGTCAGAGCCGATGCATGGGAAGTCCTCACTGCTGACCAAAATGCCTGGAGACAAACAATCAGGACGGACTTGGATAAATGAAATGACCAGATGGCAGATAAGAGAATCCACTGGAAAGAAAAAACATCAGTTGACCTTGGAACAATACTATTCATCTGTGCCAGCTGCGGAAGGGGTTTCCACTCACAAATCAGGCTCTACAGCCACAACAGACTATGTTCATTTCAGAAGGTTTTTTTAATTCATTCAAGGGATGTGGGCTTCACTGGCTGGGCCAGCATTTACTGCCAATCCCTAATTGCCCCTGAGAAGGTGGTGGTGAGCTGCCTTAGAGTCATAGAGTTATACAGCACAGAAACAGGCCCTTTGGTCCATCATGTCCATGCTGGCCATCAAGCATCTATCTATTCTAATCCCATTTTCCAGCACTTGGCCTGTAGCGCTGTATACTATGGCGTTTCAAGTGCTCATCTAACTACTTTTTAAATGTTGTGAGTGTATACCGTCCTGTAATCTAAGGCTTCGCTCCTCACTATTTACGACACCATCGCTGCAGTCCTTGTGGTGTAGGTGCACCCACAGTGATGTTAGGGAGGGAGTTCCAGGATTTTGACCCAGTGACAGTGAAGGAGTAGCAATTTATTTCCAAGTCAGGATGGTAAGTGGCTTGGAGGGGAATTTCCAGGGGTGATGTTCCCATCTATCTGCTGCCCTTGTCCTTCAAGATGGCAGTGGTCATGGGTTTGGCTGTCGAAGGAGCCTTGGTGAATTACTACAGTGCATCTTGTAGATGGTACACACTGCTGCTATTGTGTATCAGTGGTGGAGGGAGTGAATGCCTGTGGATGTGGTGCCAATCAAGCGGGCTGCTTTGTCCTGGGCAGTGTCAAGCTTCTTGAGTGCTGTGGAAGCTGCACTCATCCAGGCAAGTGGGGAGTATTGCATCACACTCCAGAATTGTACCTTGTAGATGGTGGACAGGCTTTGAGGAATCAGGAGGTGAGTTACTCGTCACAGGATTCCTAGCCTCTGACCTGTTCTTGTAGCCACAGTATTTATATGACTAGAACAGTTCAGTTTCTGGTCAATGGTAAACCCCAGGATGTTGATAGTGGAGGATTAAGCAATAGCAATGCCATTGAACATCAAGGGGTGATGGTTAGATGCTCTCTCATTGGAGATGGTCATTGCCTGGCACTTGTGTGGCACAAATGTTACTTGCCATTTGTCAGCTCAAGCCTGGATATTGTCCAGGTCTTGCTGTATTTGGACATGGACTGCTTCAGTATCTGAGGAGTCATGAATGGTGCTGAACATTGTGCAATCATCAGTGAACATCCCCACTTCTGACCTTATGATGGAAGGAAGGTCATTGATGAATCAGCTGAAGCTGGTTGGGCCTAGGACACTACCCCGAGAAACTCCTGAAGTGATGTCCTAGAGCTGAGATGACTGACCTCCAACAACCACAACCATTTCCCTTTGTGCTAAGTATGACTCCAATCCGTGGAGAAATTTCCCCCTGATTCCCACTGACTCCAGTTTTGCTAGGGCTTCTTGATGCCGCACGTACACCCTGAGCGCAGTCCGTCGTCTCCCGAGACAGACGGATGCCAAGTAACTGATGCAGCATACCTTGAAAATGAAAGACTCAATCTGGAGGTCTACAGATGAATTTACAGTGGAGTGTTATGTCCCAGGCCATACCTGTGTGAAGGCTATTATGTAATTCCTGGGGTGATGTTAAAAAGGTCACACAGGTTCTGTTTTCTGACTCTGGAGTTTAATTACTTCCTTATGTTCTTTTTCCTCATTGAATAATCTATGTAAGCCAATTTTAAGTTATGCATTTCTTTAAAAAATGCTTAAAATATGCCAGTTTTCCTTTATTCCCTCCCTATATTTCCATACAGGTTATTTCATCTGTAAAATTTATAGAATCATAGAAAGTTTACAATGATAAGAGGCCTCTTGGCCCATCGTGTTTGCGCTGGTTGAAAAATGAGTCACCCAGCCTAATCCCATTTTCCAGCATTTGGTCCATAGCCCTGCAGGTTACAGCATTTGAGGTGTCTATACACCCACCTTTTAAATACTTTGAGGGCTTCTTCCTCTACTACCCTTTAGGCAGTGAGTCCCAGACCCTTACTGCCCTCTGGATGAAAAAACTTTTCCTCATCTCCCCTCTAATCTTTCTACCAATCACTTTAAATCTCTGCTTCCTAACCACTGATCTCTCTGCTAATGTATATAGGCCCTTCCCATCCACTCTAGCCAGGTCTCTCACAATTTTATATATCTCAATCAAATCTCACCTCAGCCTCCTCTCTTTCAAGGACAAACCCAGTCTATCCAATCTTTCCTCAGAGCTGCATTTCCATAACTGGCACCAACCTCATAAATCTCTTCTGTTCCCTCTCTAGTGTAATTACATCCTTTCTGTAAGGAGGTGACCAGAACTACATGCAGTACTCAATTTGTAGCCTAACTAATGATTTATACAGTTCAAGCATAACCTCCCTGCTCTTTTATTCTATATCTTGACTAATAAAGGAAAGGATTCCATATGTCTTCTTAACCACCTTATTGACCTATCCTGCTATCTTTGGGATCTGCGGACATTCACTCCAAGGTCCCTCACTTCCTCTACACCTCTCAGTATTCTCCCATTAATTGTACATTCCTTTGCTTTGTTTGACCTCCCCAAAAGCATCACCTCACACTTCTTTGGTTTCAAATTCAAATTCCTTTTGCCACTTTACTGCCCACCTGACCAGTCCATTAATATCTTCCTGCAGTCTACAGCTATCATCCTCGCTATCCACCACGTGGCCAATGTTTGTGTCATCTGCAAACTTCTTGATCACGCTCGCTACATTTTCATCCAATTGTTAATATATAACACAAAAAGCAGGGGACTTAGTGCTGAGCCCTGCGGAATCCCGCTGGAAACAGCCTTGCAGTCGTAAAAACACCTGTCAACAATTACCCTTTGTTCCCTGCCATTGAGCCAATTTTGTATCCAGCTTGCTACATTCCCCTGGATCCCATGAGCTTTATTTTTTTAACCAGCCTGCCATGTAGGACCTTGTCAAAAGAATTTAGGAATGTCTTTAAATATCTTGATTTCACTTATGCTGTTTTGGGAAGAAGCAGCAACTGGAGGCTTTCTTACAGTTGTTCCTGCCCACAGGTAGAGAAAAAAAAAAATATTGTGTTACCCAAGGCTGCTGTTGTGTACCTCCGAAAGACTGAGCTCAGAAGCAGCCTGAGCGCAGAATGAATGTCTGCTCTCTTACTTATTGTAGGATGCAGTACAGAAGAGTGTAGCTAAAATCCTGAGGGAAAATGAAAAATACTAAGTCACCTTGGGAAGTAAGATATAAGTTTTGTAAATGTATAACTATATTTATTTTCTATTAATAGAGGCCAATATATTTTGTACAAAGATGGGGATGTAACTCAGCCGACGATAAGTAAACGAAAATGGGAGAATAGTGAATTCAACTTTGATGATGTCCCCTCTGCTATGATGGCTCTTTTTACTGTCTCAACATTTGAGGGATGGCCACAGTAAGTACAACAGCGTCAACATGTGTTATGATATTCAAGATCTAGCAACAGCTTACCCCAAGTAGTTGCTATTTAATCTTTATAGCATCTGCTAGAGAAATGGCATTTATCATGAATCATAAACAGCAAAATAAATGATGTACTACAAACTGATAAGCATGATGCATATTCAACAACAATTTTGCTAATATAGAACGTTTAATGTATAAAACATCCCAAGGTGCTTCAGAAGTATGAGTGAAAAATCAATCTATGTAATACAGTTGCCAGTAAAATCTATACAGTCTAAGATTAAGCAATTAATTTTAACATAACTAGGGTGGTGGACAACTGATAGTGTCAGATTAGGGGTCCTTTATATATTCCTTCCAATTTTACTTTCCTTTGATGAATGCAAGGAATGTGCTGTGGACCCTCTTATGAAAGAAACTCAAAGTGACCCTATCAGCCCCAATTGTAATATGGATAAACTTCTTTTAAAATTTTACCTTTTAACCTTTTTCTTTGGGGTTCCTGTTGAACTGGCCACCAGTGATGAACCTAGCTACATCAAAAGTCCTGGATTTTCCCCTTTTGTTATTGATAGAGGCACCACCATTTGGCTGGACTTGTAGAATTCCCAATATAAGTCCATGACCCAGTGTATCCAAATTCTGGACTAAATGGTCTTTTTGGTGCACACTTGCTGCAATTGTGGTAAGACCACTTCAGAAGGACTATAGATTTTTGGTTCTAGCATTATTGTCTCATCCAGTGAAGAGTAGTATTGTTTGAAAATTAAATAAGTCATATGTCAGTATAAAATTTAGTTTTTTTAACTTTGCAAAACACAATGTCGAACCAGTACCTTCCGAATATTTGAAATATTAGTTTCTTAAGCTAGATGGGGAAGAATTAACGCAATATTATCTGGGAGTGACAGCAATTTCATCAACATTTAGGCAATTGTATTAAAATTCAAATAAAATGTTTTTCTTTTAACTTATTTTATGATTACACCCTGCCCAGTATGAGAGGGAAAACTGTTACCAGGTTTCTATCACTGCATCTCTTGAACAGGCTATGAAGTAATGACTGATTTTCAGTCATCCCTCCATGTGGGGAAGTGGCTGGCTTTATCCTTTTGAGGTCAAGAACTTGTCTCAAGGATGTGATACAGTATTGGGCTACTTCATGGCACAATGCACAAATTATATTTTTTCCTTCTTCAACATTTCATGCCATTCACCTATGTAAAAAAAAATAATTTTCAAAATCCCGGGAAAACTCCATGTATTTTACAGTTATAACTTGGTGGATATTGCCTGTTTAATGGAATAGACCCAACACCAATCTAAAATTGTGAATGGTGCAACATTCATCTTTCAACTAAAGAACCATATCCATTAATCTGATCTTTCTAAGTCACGACTGAGTGACTTCAAGCTGAGCTTCAAGTTTCTAGTGGAGTGCTTAGGTGAAGATAGGAAAAGCTGAAAGCCCTTAAGAAGATATCTACATCCTACAATTTCTGACTTCCTGGTAAAAACAAGCTGTAAGATGCAATTACATGAAAGGGGAGGAACCCAAAAACTTTAGAAGAAATATAATGAATACAAACAAGAAAATTATTTTGTTTCAGATTAAATTATATATACATTTCTCCTGCCTTATGCATACAGGCTACTTTATCGAGCCATTGATTCTCATACAGAGGATGCTGGTCCAATTTACAACTACAGAGTGGAGATATCCATCTTCTTCATCATCTACATCATCGTTATTGCCTTCTTCATGATGAATATTTTTGTAGGTTTCGTCATTGTCACATTTCAGGAACAGGGGGAACAGGAATACAAAAACTGTGAACTGGACAAAAATCAGGTGAATAAAAAATTTAACGGATAAATAGGAGCTAGTATTATTTATACTTTCTGAAATGAATAATGTGAACAATTACACTTAAAGAGATATATTAATAAAAAGATCCTTTGTCAGTTGCTGATGTGTGACATAAACTGATAAATAATATTTTGTTACCACTGTTTGGTTATTTCAGGTAAGTGTGTTTTTCATGCAAATTGGCATCAGTGGTAGGTGATGATTTCTGTATTATCAAACACTTCAAATCAGCAAAAGAACAGGTTAGGCGCAATTCACTGATCTGAAATTATAGACCAGAATTTTTCCCTCGTTGGGCGGGCTCGGTGGCAGTGGGTGGGGACGGTCGGTAAGCCAACCTCCACCCGCGATCAGCTCCGCTCCGCGATTTCACGTGGGCAGGCCAATTAAAACCCACCCTGCATGGGTTCCAAGTAGCAGTACTCAGCACTACCTGTGCAGGTGGGGGGAGGAGGGAGAGCGAGCCTGGCGCACAGTTCACACATGCACGCGAAAGAGCGCTTCAATCTCCCTGAGGGACAGAGCTGTCTCATGGAGATTGAAGCATTTCTTTAAAAAATTAATAAAGACAGTAAAAATTTTTTAAAAAATGTCCCCTCATGTATGAGCTGAGATATGTTTTTAATTCAAAAATAAAGTTGTTAGTTAATGTTTATTTGCTTTAGGAAACCTCATCCCACTCGTGGATGAGGTTTCCTAAAAAATGTAAAGGCCACTTGGCCTTTTCGCCTGCCCACCAACCGTAAGATTGGACTGGCAATGTTAATTTGATTTTAATTAGCTTGTTAATGGCCTTAATAGGCCTTTCGATTATCGGCAGACGTGCAGGCAACTTCCGTGCGCGCCCACTGAATAAAATATCGCGCACGTGCACGATGACATCGGGATGCACGCCCGATGTCATTGCGTGTCATATTACGCTTGGGCATGTCAGGCGCGTGCCCTCACCGAACGTAAAATTCTTCCCATAGTATCTGATCTGGATGATGGATAGTGATGATCCTTTGCTCTGAAACATAAAAGTGAGATTGCTACTAGTGACAACTGGATGACTCACAGTAATTTGGCCACTAACTAAACTCACCCTGTCCCTCCAATTGCCTTTAACTAACCAACATTGTCCTATATTGGTGGGGACAGCACAGGCAGTGGGATTACTTTTGGACTGTTCTAGCAAAAATCAGCACAGACATGATGGGCATGTAAATATTAAATTAATTTCAATATAGATAAGTGTGTGGTCCTGCAACTTGGTAGGAGAAATAAGGAGGTCACATACTTTTTGGAAAAAACAGTAAGGGCAGAATTTTGCCATCGGCGAGCAGGGGGCGGGGCCCACTTGCCGACATGTAAAATGACGCAGGATGATGTCGAGGGGAACCCCCAACGTCATCCCGCCCCATTTAAATTTTCAGGAAGGTAGGGCCACAGCCATTGACAGGATCATTGAAACAATTAAAGGACCTGCCCATCCAACCTTAATGTTGGCGGGCAGGCCAGGAGCCCCGGCGAGCTTCTGAAAAAACATGAAGCCTCATCCACCAGCAGGATGAGATTTCATATAGAGATTTAAACAGTTTAATAAAGTTTTCATGTAATTTATGAACATGTCACATGAAGGGGATATGTTTGGGATTTTTTTTTCTATTTTTAATGTTTTCAAAAGTGTAAGCAATCTCCCTGAGGCAGCACTTAGCCTCAGAGAGATGTGTGCTCTTTTGTGCACATGCGCGAAAGAGCGCACTCTTGCTTTTGGGGAATCCCCCCACGCCCACACAGGAAGTGCATAGCGCTTCTTGCCGGACGTCACGCTGGGCAGGCCTTAATTGGCCCGCCCATGTAAAATGGCGGCAGGGCCCGCTTCTCCGGCGGGGATCGGCTCCCCGCCCACCTGACAGACAGAAAATTCTGCCCTAACAATCTAAATGGAGTAGAGGAACAAATGGATCTAGAAGTGTACATTGACAAATCATTAAAACTAACAATGCAAGTTAACAAGATCATAAAAAATGTAAACAAAGGCACAGAAGTTGGGGTATAAATTTGTCTTGGGCAGTAACATATTGGTCATCTTTTGTACAAGGTGCCATCTATTCAGCTACATTAATGTCAATTAAAGTGACTGTCAGGTGGATGTATAAGAGGCAGCCATTAAGATACAGCCAATTTTGCGCTACCGCCCAAAAAGAATTAATATGTGATTTAGCCAAACTAATATAAAACCTTTGTAAGGCCACACTTAGAAAATGATGAAATGAAGGGCCAGAATTTTACAGGCCCATTAGGAATGGCTTGAAAGTGGCAGCGATGATAGTAGAAGATGTCGGACCAGAAGCCCAACATCTTCAGGTTGTTTCTGCGTTTTCCCGATGGCAGCTGACATGATGTGAGGATATCACACATGAATGAGATGGGAAGGTAATTTAGGCAATTAATTGGTCAAATGTAAGCAATTTTATGGGGTTTTTCAATTTTGCAAATGGCGCAGGGAACCAGGGGGCTTTAGAGCCTCACTAAAAGGAAGTAGCAAGCAAGCAGGAGCACAGTGTTGGCTTTATCCAGCAGTTATCATGAGAGTCAATGTGTCATGCCAGGAAGCAGCAACAAATGAAGATGGGATTGGGGGATAAGGTGCTAGAGCTAGGGCATGCCACCAGAGTCCCAAAGGGCCATTGGTACTTGAGCAGAAGAAGCAGGTGGGGGAAAGTGGCAGGGAGGGAGGAGTTGGGGATTTGGATAAAATGCCTTGCAAACTAAGAAAGGCCACCTGCTATGGACCTCATTCATGCAGGTTTCGGGGTCCCTATTGAAGAAAAGCACAGGGTGGAAATGACTGTGCCCGCTGGTATTGTGCATGTTTGGACAATATGTTGAGAAGGCCAAAAATTGGTTTCATGCTGTGAAACCAGTTTGCAATAGTCTGCTTTGTCCGCTAATGGCGGACCACGTTTCCCACCATTGACATTGGGAACCTCGTGGTAATATATCTGCATATCATTATATGCCCAGCCCACCAAAATTGTTTCCCACCCCGCTGGATCGTATGCGTGATTGCACACTGACGTGTTTCACAACAGCAGATAAAAGGCGTACACTTGGCAGGCTGCACATTGAAGGGAACTCAGAGGTGAGTACACAATAACGTTGTGGAGTGCTCGCCTGGATCAGCTGTTGGACTTCAAGATTGAGGCGCATTGCAGGTGAAGGGCTACCCTGCGGATGAGGTGCATGGGGATGGGGTTGACAAAGGCTGCCCTGCGATTGAGGTGCACTGGGGGAAGTCAAGGGCTGCCTTGCTGCTGAGGTATGCTTGGGAGGGCTGGGAGGGGGCAAGGGCTTCCCTATGGTTGAAGATAGCGCATGAGCACGTGTGGGGTGGACTGCAGGAGTGCACGAGGGAAGCAGCCACGCATTAGGGAAACTTTATATAAAGTGACCATTCCTCTGCAGCTGAGACAGTTCAGATATGATTGATATGATTGGAGTCGGGCCTCCAACTTCTCTGCCCACTCAAGCAATGCAGAGACATCAAAGTGTCACCAAATGCTCCAGAGCTTTTCACCCCTTGGGCACAGACCGCAAACTAATGAGCATTTTAGTGGACTGCAGAACAGTTGGAACACTGGGCACATTGTACAATCTCCTTGCTAAAGTTGGCTGTGGAGCAGCTACTGGTGGAGATGCTCACAGCCCCTTGCAATGTCATCGTCCCAGTTTGGACCAGTCCCCCCATAATTCAGGTTAACAATGCAGCCTTGCAGTGCAGGTTAGGAGAATGCCTGCACTTGAGCTGGGAGCACAGCATGCAGTCCAATGGTCCGCCATTCATCCACGTGGAGTGGGGCGGAGATGAATGGGGTTTCACGCAGCCATGCAACACACTAATTTCTGGCCACCCAAGTGGTGGCCATTGCTTTAACCAAGACAGGTTCTTAGTACACCCATGCTAACTCGAGAGGTCCTCTCTTTCATCCTGTAGGAGGAGTACATTAGGATCATGAACCCTGCTGACCTAGCTGTATGCCTCGTGGCTTACAGAGAGCAAAGATGACTGAGAAGAGAGCGACTGAGGCACCTGGCTCTGCAGAGGAAGGAGCAGCACTCTCAGGAAGAAGGGGTGGTCAGGGCTCCCACACACGCTGCTGAAGAGCCACAGAGAGGCATGGCTGATTGGTGCCTACCTTGACCCAGGGTCTATAGATGCCACCTTCCATTCCTGCAGATGACTGAGAACCAGCGTCACTGGAGAGTGCGCATGTCAATGGAACTGGTTAGTCACATCTGCCAGCTACTGCAGGATTTGGCGCCACAGAGACATGGAGGGCATCCACTGCCAGAGGCTGTGAAAGTGACAGCAGTGCTCAATTTCTCCTTCCAGGGCTCCACAAGAGACCTCTGTGGGCTGTCACAAGCCTCTACCCACAATACATCCATGAGGTCACAGATGCCACCTTTGCGAGGGCACGCAACTTTGGGCATTTTTCCCAGGACCAGGACAGCCAGGATGCGAGAGCAATTGGATTTGCCCAGGTGCAGGGTGCCATGGCTGCACTCACGTGGTGCTCAGATCACCGTTGCAATACACAGTCAACTATGTCAACAGCAAGGGATTCCATTCACTGAATGTGCAGCTGGTGTGCGACCCCACAAACGCATCCTGCAGTTCTGCGCATGGTTTCCAGGCAGTGTCCATGACTGCTACATTTTCAGTCGGTCACAGATCTCTGAAGTCTTCCAAAGTCCTCAGGAGCTGCAGGGATGGCTCCTCGGGGACAAGGGCTATCCGCAGAGGACATGGCTGATGATACCCGTGCGGCTGCCTCAGACTGCAGCAGAGTGAAGGCTCAAGCTGCAACTCGCAACCTGTTGGAGCAGACCATCGTAATGAAGTGGTAAGGTGATAGCATGGCGGGCAAATGAGAGCCCTCTCACCATTGAAATAGCATGTTTTCCAGGAATGCATTATTAATGCAGCCAGATTGGGACAATACAACGTAAGAGACTGCTATTGTAGCTGGTGGTTAAGACTTTTTTCTCACCTGCTACCGCGATTCTGCCCACAGAGAGGAAGGGAGGTCCAAACAGAGTTAGATCAACAACCTCAGGACCAACCCAAGCTAACCCAAGCGCCTCTCTCTTTCATCCTGCAGGCGGAGTTCATCAGGATCATGGAGCCTGGTGAACTAGCTGTATGCCTCATGGCGTACAGAGAGTGAAGACGATGGAAAGCAGAGTGACTGAAGTGCTTGGCTGTGCAGAGGGGGGAGCAGCACCCTCAGGAAGAAGGGGTGTTTGGGAACCCCACACATGCTGCTGAAGAGCCACAGTGAGCCGTTGCTGGCTGGCGCCTAGCTAGACCCAGGGTCTATAGATGCCACCTTTCACTCCTGCAGATGACTGAGAACCAGTGTCCCTGAAGGTTGCGCATGGTTGGTCACATCTGCCAGGTACTGCAGGATTTGGCACCACGGGGACATGGAGGTCATCCACTGCCAGAGGCTGTGAAAGTGACTGCGGCACTCAATTTTTACTCCAGTGGCTCCTTTCAGAGCTCCACAGGTGATCTCTGTGGGATATCACAAGCCTCCATCCACAAATGCATCCACGAGGTCATGGATACCACTTTTGCGAGGACACACAACTTTGTACATTCTGCCTGGGGCCAGCAGGACCAGGGTGCAAGAGCGATTGGATTTGCCCAGTTCTCTGGTTCCCCACAGGAGCAGGGTGCCATCGGCTGCACTCATGTGGCTCTCAGATCTCTGTCGCAGCAAGCAGCCAACTATGTCAACCGCAAGGGCTTCCATTCACTGTACATGGCTTCCAGGGAGTGTCCACGACTCCTACATTCTCAGTCAGTCATAGATCCCTGATGTCTCCCAGGGTCCACAGAGGCTGCAGGGATGGCTCCTTGAAGATAAGGGCTACCCACAGAGGACGTGGCTGATGACACCCATGCGTCAGCCTCAGACTGCAGCAGAGCAAAGGTATAATATGGCTCATGATGCAACTTGCAAGTTGGTGGAGCAAACTATCGGGATGCTGAAAATGAGGTTCCAGTGCCTGAACTGGTCTGGTGGAGGCCTGCAATATAGTCTACAGAGGGTTTCAGGCATAATAATCACCTGCTGTGCCCTTTACAACCTGGTGCTACAACGGGGGGAGAGGAGCTGGTTGAGAAAGAGATGGAGGAGCTGGAGGTCTCCTCCAATGAGGAGGACATCGATGGGGATGAGGGTGAGAAGGTCCTTGAAGGTGACGATGATGACAATGAGGCTCTCGCACTGGCCAGACAGGCCCCCTGGGGAGGCCCTAATAGCTGCTAGATTTGTTGAACTTGATGACAACATGCAGTGAGGAGACATCATCGATCCTCACATTGCATCTATGAACGTTTGACTCTCATCTCCCTCTCCACTCCCTCAGCAGCCAGGCCCCACGTCTCCTCACTGTTAATTGACTGGCAGCCAAATAATTGCTTGCGGCTGACTGATCCCTGCCCAAGCAGACCCAGCATCTGCTTCCAATGTTGAGACCTGCAGCCTAGCTACAAAGCCCAATTGAAGCAGTCTGTGCCAACATGCAACAAGGCCAGGGCAACATTCAGGTTTGGGCTGATGAGTGGCAAGTAATATTTACACCACAAAAGTGCCAGGCAATGAACTTCTTTAACAAGAGAGAATCTAATCATCTCCTCTTGACATACAAAGGCCATCAATGAATCCCCCACCATCAATATCCTAGGGGTTACCATTGACCAGAACATTAACTGGACCAGCCATGTGAGTACTGTGGCTATAAGTGCAGGTCAGAGGTTGCGATTTTGTGGCAAGTAATTCACCTCCTGACTCTCGGAAGTATGTCCACAATCTACAAGGCACAAGTTTGGAGTTTAATTGAATACTTTCCACTGCATAGATGAATGCAGCTCCAGCAACACTCAAGAAGCTCAATCCTATCCAGGACAGAGAAGGCTGCTTGATTGGTACCCCATCCACCACCTTAAATATTCACTCTCTCCACCACTGGCACACAGTGACACCATTGTGTACCATCTACAGGATGTACTGCAGCAATTTGTGAAGCATCCTTCAACAACACCTTCCAAATCTGCCACCTCTACCACCTGAAGAACAAGGGCAACAGGCATATGGGAACACTACCACTTGCATGTTCTTTTCCAAGTCACATACCATCCTAATTTGGAAATGTATCACGGTTCCTGCACTGTCACTGGGTCAAAATCCTGGAACTTCATCCCTAACAGCACTCTAGGAACACCTGCACCACAAGGGTTGTAGTGGTTTAACAGGTGGCTCACCATCACCTTCTCAAGGGCAAATAGGAATGGCCACAAATGCTGCCCTTGCCAGTGATGCCTTCATCCCATGAAGAAATATTTTTAAAAAAAATTTTGTCCTCATATTTCAAAATTGGCTTTGTTTAAACAAGATTTCCAATGCACTTCCATTGAAGTACCACCAGTGGAGTGGGAGCAGTTCTGAGAAATTTTCCAGTCATTTTATTTGGAAAAACAATAATTTGCATTTGGTGCTATTTTTGGAATAAGAATTCGTTTGTGCAGGATTATCTGAGATACGTATACATATTCTTAAATGAAGGATATAAAGGCATTGGAGAATTTGCAACAGGATTCCCAAGGATGATATAAGCACTAAGAGATTATAACGACAGAGCTCTTATCTCTAGGGGGAGAATCTTCGGCTCAGCAAGCGGGGGGCAGGGCCTGCTCGCCGAGGCGTAAAATAATACAGAGTGACCACACGTCATTTAGACTTTAGACTCGGCTGCATGCACGCAAAACTGTCAAAGGCCTACCATGTCCATTTATCTAACAATTAAAATTATTAACGGAGCTGCCCATCCAACCTTAAGGTTGGCGGGCAGGCGAGGAGCCCAGGCAGTCTTCACATTTTTCATGGAATCTCATCCACAGGCAGGATGAGGATTCATGAATGATTTTAAATTTTCTCAAAAATTTTTATTGAAATTAATGCACATGTCCCAGCTCATGTGACAGTTTCACATGAGGGGACATGTCATAAAAATTTTTTCAACACTTTATTGAACTGTTAAAACTTAACACTAACCTTCCTGAGGCACTTCTGTGCCTCTGGGAGACTTCTGCGCTCCTTCACGCACTCCCGACTCAGGGAAACACCCTCTCCCACCCACACACAGAACGCACAGCGGTTCCGGATGTACGTCACGCTAGGTAGGCCTTAATTGGCCCACTCATGTAAAATGGCGGTGTGGAATCGATCGGGGGTGCCGATCGAGTCCGCACCCACCCCCACACAACCCCCCCCGAGATGGGGGATAATTCTACCCTAATAAAAGATGACCTAATAGAGACCCTTAATGGGTTTGAAATGGGTTTGAAATAGTGGATGCAACAAAGATGTTTCCACTTGTGGGGAGTTTAAAACTAGAGTACATAAATGTAAAATTGTCCTTAATTAGTCTAATGAGTAAGGTCAATGGCATAGTGCACATGTTTTTCAGGGAAACCTAGATAATAGGAGGAATAGAAGATTATGCAAATAGTGTTAGATGAAATAGAGTGGGAAGGGGGCTCATACAGAGCATAGACACCAGTACAGACAAGTTGGGAAAACCATACCATTTCTGTGCAATAATTCTCTATAATTCTGTATATGAATGGCTTCTAAATATCCTGTAAACCTCAATGATTCTATGGGCAGGACCTTCCAGTCGGTCAGTGGGGGCGAGGCTCACTTGCCTAGGCGTAAAACGACGTGGGATGGCTTCGGGTGGAACTCCCGACATCACCCCACGTCATTTACATTTTCAGGTCAGCAGGAGCACAGCCGTGTCAGCTGCGCACCCGCCAACCTGTCAACGGCCTATTAAGGCCATTGAAAAAGTAATTAAGATTGTTAACGGACCTGCCCGTCCAACCTAATGTTGGCGAGCAGGCCGGGAGCCCTGATGGGCTTCGGAAAAAGCATGAAACCACGTCCATGGAAGGGATGAGGTTTCATGAGGGTATTTAAATCTTTAAGAAAGGTTTCAATAAAACTTATGGACACGTCCCAACTCATGTGACAGTGTCACATGTGGGAACATGGCAGGGAAAATTTTTAAACATATTTAATAAAAGTTTTAAATCGGAGCTGATCTCCCTGAGGCAGCACTTAGCTTCAGGGAGATCTGTGCGCTCTTTTGAGCGCATGCACCGATCCTGTAAACCTCAATGATTCTATGGCAGGATCTTCCAGTCGGCGAGCGGCGGCGGGGCACCAATTAGAGGTGCACCCATTCCCGCATTTTCCCCTGCAACGGGGGGAAAATTTTTCCCTATGATCCTGAAGGAAGTTTATAAAAACAAATCAGTAATTTGAAAGGCTCGAGGCTGGGATCTGAATTTCAAAGCAGTACACATTTTGAGGATTAGTTGATGTTGAAACCTTCGTCTCCCAGTTTGATGTCATCTGAACTCATATATTTGGTTGAAAGCAACACAAACTACAATGTTTAAAGATCAAGGCCAGTGCTGCCTTCAGCGTTTTTCACCTGTTGTTATCACAAAATATTAGTATTAGTGTTTTCAAACTGTACTAAAATATTCGTCACAAAATAACCAGGACTGAATTTTATACAGTGTTGATAGACACCATATTCATTTTTATACAATATGACATTTATTGTAATGTAACATAATAATATATTTTCTGCCATTTACAGCGCCAGTGTGTGGAGTATGCCTTAAAGGCTCGGCCTCTTCGGCGATATATCCCAAAGAATACTTACCAGTATAAAGTGTGGTACGTCGTAAATTCCACCTACTTCGAGTACCTGATGTTTGTTCTGATACTGCTGAACACAATCTGCTTGGCAATGCAGGTAGGACAAAGAGAATTATGGAAATTTAGTTGCCTTTGTTTAAATGGGATTTCTACGTGCTTCCAGCGAAGTAATACCAGCAGAGTGGGAATAGTTCCAAGAAATTTTCCAGTCATTGTATTTGGAAAAACAATAATTTTCATTTGGTGCTTTTTTGCTAATGGAATAAAAGGATTATGTGCAGGATTATCTGAGATACATACACGTTTTCTTAAGTGAATCCCAATGAAACAATTTTATACAACTAAATAATGCTGGCCTGTTCCTTGGCCTGCTATTTATGAGGAATTAGGATAGATTGCAACTCTTGCATAAAGCACAAAGAGAAAAATTGGGCAAGGAAAAGCACACCCAGTAATAGAGCCTGACTGCTTTTCCTGCCACAAACTTAAACGGAGGGAAAATCAAGTGTGCTGTATTATGGGCATTCAATCGTTTTCAACTGATTTTTCACTTCCTGCTGTTCTCAGGCAGTGCTTCACACCAGGGCGCTGAAGATTAAAATCTACCTATTGGGTGATGAAATCAATGTTTCCACATTTTGTAAGTGGTTTTATTGTTTTAGCAATGAAATTGGTACTTTCCTACCATTTTCTGGGAGGGAAGAAGGGTAGGGATTAGGCTCTTTTCAAAATTAAATACCCTTCAATAAGGTGCACACACCTTAATCATCATATTGTATTTCAGGACCTACTGTTCCATCACCATTGTCCAGACTTTGGACACTGATTTCTCTGGCAGCTTGCTCTTTTGGGGGAGGGTTAAAGAAATGTGTGCGAAAGCAACTTAATGCTATCATCACCATAGGAACACAAGATTTGCTAGGTGATAAAAGACCTTGATCCATTGAGTTTGCTTTCTACCATTCTAGCAGTCGCATAATTCAATAAAATGGAATTGGAACAAAGTTGTTGACTAATCATAGCAATGAATCTCTCTATCTGTAGTCTACAACAGGCATGACTTGTGGAAAAGAATGTGGATAGCTTCGAGAAGCACAGATTCAAAGCCACCTGTTCCTCCAAATCGTACTATACTCACCATAAGGAATGTTTCAAATTACTCATATCCTATGTCCCAAAATGTTATTTTCTGAAAGAAATCTATCAAATTTGCATTTGAATGAATTTATACTAACTGCATACATCATCTCCCTAGTGAGCATGTCCATTTGATTGGCCACATGCTAACTGAAATGTTGAGTGAACTCTGTTATCATGCAATAAATCAAACAGCATCTTCTTGAGTTCACACATACACAGTTAAATGCTGAAGTCCAGAAGCTGCTGTTTAATTTTCCCTGCTCTTCCACAAGCTGCACTCCATGAGTACCTCACCAATAGTCTAGGCACTGAAATCCATATAAAGGTGTGAGGTTGCTGTACTTACCCAATAGTTATTCACTAAACATAGCATAAAAAGTTAGAGCTAGTGCACTCAGGTATAAGTGAAATTTTAATAGTATGATAAGTCTTAATTATTTGCAGAACAACCTCCCTGGAACTGAAAATTTAATTTTCCAAATGTGGAAGTTCATTTAATTGTTTATTCATTTGGATAATTGCTTTTGCTGAAGAAGGGCATTGTTGAAAAATATGTGAAGTAAGATCATGCGAAATGAATCTATTAATTACTAACCTTTGTAATCAATTTAAAGATTAACTTACTTGTTCAGCAACTGGCCTGTTTATTAGTTTGCATTTGCTCTGTATGCTAAAGGGCAATGACGATTACAAAATTCCAACAACAGGACATAAAAAATTGCTTTACTGAGAGAAGACCATTCTCTTGTAAGCATAACATTGTTCATTTAAAATTAATAGCACTTAAATTAAATTCTTGGATCCCAAAATAGTCAAATACATTTTTAAGAAAAGAACTGTTACAGTAATAGTGAAATTTTCAGTTTTATTGAGATCATAAGTTATAATCTAATTCTTTGTTTCTTTTTTGTAAGCACTACGGCCAGTCACCAACCTTTGGTCAAGCCATGGATGTACTTAATATGCTCTTCACCGGACTCTTCACAGTTGAAATGATTTTGAAGTTAATTGCGTTCAAGCCCAGAGTATGTATTACAAATAATTAACAAAATTGCATGCTACCTTTCCTAATTGATCCACATATTAGCCTTTAATTATTAATTAGTTTGCCTTAGAAACCAATGTACTATTAAAACACCGCCAGATAGATGGTGCATACAGATGCACAATTATTAAACTTGGCTCAATAATAATATTCTGCTGTCTAGCAATGCTAAGTAGACAATGACCTGATTCAACACACTGTACCCCAAACATTTCCATATTGAGTGTTTGCATATTGGTACTATTTGCACTTGAAATAAAATCAAGTGCTGGTGAGATATATAATTCTAAGATTCCCATATCATTTTATTCTTTCCTTCTAATCAAATCACTCAGTGGACATTAGGCTATAAGCAGCTGCTCAGCAGTATTAAGCTAAGCAGCGGCTATGGCATTGATGCTTCAAACACTTTGTTTTGATAAGTAAACCTGTTTTTAGTTTTTTTCGGTGATGGACTCTTAATAAGAAAATCTGTGGCTCCAATTTTAACTCAGGTTGGGAGTGGGAAGATGGTGCTAATGTGAGCGGCAAACTGCCTTGGCAACATTTGGTCTGAGTAATTTTAACTTCTGTTCTCCCCTGGTACCAATGGGAATTGGCAGTTGACCAGTGCATTATTAAGCCACAGGAGGAGACTTCTCCCTAGGATTGAAGGACTGGCCCCAGTACTCAAACAAGTCACAGGGAGAAGGTTTGGAAGGGCCTTGTAATCAAGGTTGCTGAGGGGATGGTGGATGTAGCGAGAGGGGTGCAGATAAATTTTCATTGTGGGGACCAGAAAAATACTCTTGCTTTATCTAACCCCATAAGAAAAATAAAATAATTTATCTTTTCTCACCCCTACTCCTTTCCCAGCCAGAATGGCCTGTTGAAAACCATTCCTGCTTCCTTACATAGATCTCTAAGTAATATAACAGTTAGCCTCCATTGCCTTTGGGAAATATGCCAGTAAATACTAAGTACTCACCACTCTTTTCTTGCCTGCGTTTGAGTAAAGTTTTGCTCATAATACTTCTGCTAAGAGATTGCTTTGCACACTTTGGAGATTTCTTCAACACTTTGAAGGTATAGAGGACTGATCTGTATTTATGGAGGTTTAATTCATCAGATCAAGATTGACCCTACTTATTCTGCCATAGATTGGTCCTAAAACAAGGACCAAGGTGAAAAGTGACAGAGCCAGCAGCATTCTGCTGATCACAGACCTGTAGCTCCACAGCAGGGATTGGAACAGCAAAGATGGCAGTAGTAGAGAGGTGCAACTTGCAGGGGGCGATACCCAGCACATAGGAGCCAAGGGTTGAGCTTCCTCAACATGTCTTAGGTGGCTCAGGGTCTCGGGTCAGGTGATGGAAGACATATAAAGCCTGCTGAAACAAAGCCAACTATCAGCTTTACCAGTGGTTGTCAGTCATCACCACCCTCAGCTTGTTTGCATCTGGATTCTTCCAGGGCTTTGCTGGAGACATTTGCAAGATCTCAGCTGGCAACTCAATAGATGCACATGATGGGTGATTGATGCAACAGCAAAGCACTGTAGATGCTGGAAATCGGAAATAAAAATAGAAAATGCTGTAAATACTTAGCAGATCAGACCGCATCTACGGAGAGAAACAGACTTAACGTTGCAGGTCGATGACCCCAATGATAGGCCATCACAACCTGAATTGTTAACCCTGTTTCTATCTACAGATGCTGTCTGACCTGCTAAGTATTTCCAGTATCTTCTATTTTATTACAGGATTGTTTGTTAGGGCTGGAAATTATGTCAGCTTTGCCTATATTGTTGGCAGTCAGAGTGAATGAGCTCAGGTTTGCTGTTTCCCACAGATGCAGGTGATCACTGATTGCACACATGTAGCATTTAAGGCACCCATTTATCACCCAAAGGTGTTTGTCAACTACAAGGGCTTCTGCTCCATTAATGTGCAGCTGGTGTACTATCAAAAAAGGTTGTTGTGCATGAATGCAGGAGTGTGGTAACTCGACGGAGCAGATGGGTTTCATCATGAAACAGTTAACTAGAGAGATTTACAGATGATTTTACCTCGACCAGGACTCCTGTCAGGAAGCCCCTACACCCGGATTGCCCACGCTAAAAGCTCACTGGTTGGAGCTCCTGCGGTACATCAAGGTTGCTGAGGGGATGGTGGATGTAGCGAGAGGGGTGCAGATAAATTTTCATTGTGGGGACCAGAAAAATACTCTTGCTTTATCTGACCCCATAAGAAAAATAAAATAATTTATCTTTTCTCACCCCTACTCCTTTCCCAGCCAGAAAGGCCTGTTGAAAACCATTCCTGCTTCCTTACATAGATCTCTAAGTAATATAACAGTTAGCCTCCATTGCCTTTGGGAAATATGCCAGTAAATACTGAGTACTCACCACTCTTTTCTTGCCTGCATTTGAGTAAAGTTTTGCTCATAATACTTTTGCTAAGAGATTACTTTGCACACTTTGGAGATTTCTTCAACACTTTGAAGGTATAGAGGACTGATCTGTATTTATGGAGGTTTAATTCATCAGATCAAGATTGACCCTACTTATTCTGCCATAGATTGGTCCTAAAACAAGGACCAAGGTGAAAAGTGACAGAGCCAGCAGCATTCTGCTGATCACAGACCTGTAGCTCCACAGCAGGGATTGGAACAGCAAAGATGGCAGTAGTAGAGAGGTGCAACTTGCAGGGGGCAATACCCAGCACATAGGAGCCAAGGGTTGAGCGGTACATCAATCTGTGGCCTCAGACTGACAGAAGGGAGGGACTATGCCCTAGCTACCACATTTCCTGCCCCTTTAGTTTTCTACAATTTCTTTTTACAGGAAAACATTTGAACAATTCAACAAACAAATATACAATTTCAGCTGATTATAAATCAAGTCTCTGAGGTGCACTCCTTATACAGCTAGAGTGGCGTGGCTCTACTACTAGGGGTTCCTGCATGGGGTTGACAGGGTTTGGAACTGCAATATGAGACACATCATCGGAACTTTGCAGTTCAGGATTTGACAACTCTTCAGAGACATTTGACATGCCTATTCTAGGTCGATCAGACACCTCAGGAATTGACAAATTGGCATTAATCACAGATGGATCAGTTGATCATTGGAATATCTCTCTGGCACGAATATGATATACGTGCTTTTGGAGTATTCTATCTCCACTTTTACTTGGTAGGATAGTGGAGCAGTCTCTGAGACAATGGCTCCAGGAGCCTAACAGGGTCCACTGCCAAAATTCCACATGTATACGTGTCACCCACGCTGAAAGTGTAAGCTTTACAGTGAATGTTAAACTCCTGATTACTCTGGTTCTGCGTTACTTTCTCCTCTAAGTTTGGAAACAAGAGATTTAGTGTGTACGCAGATGGCGTTTCATTAATAACTCTACTGGCGTTGAAATGTGGTGTTGTATGATAACTGAAAAGAAACTGGGAACGTTGAGATTCCAGAGTGCCTTCCGATAGCTTTTATCATATCAGACTTAAAAGTTTGCACTGCCCTCTCAGCTAGGGCATTCGGTGAGCGATGGTAAGGAGGTGTTTTAATATGACTGATTCCATTCAGATCCATAGGGAAGAATTTTCACTCCGTCGGTGGGGGTGGGAGAAGTGCAGGAGCGGGCACGGGTGGGCACACCTCTGATTGGCGCCCACCAATTGGGGGCGCGCCGCCATTTTATGTGAGCGGGCCAATTAGGGCCTGCCCAGCGTGACATCTGCCAGGAAGCGCTATGCGCTTCCTGTGCTGGCGGGGCGGGGGGTGGGGGGATTCTCTCAGCCGAGAGTGTGCTCTTTCGCTCATGTGTGCAAAAGAGCGCGCTCATTGCCCTGATGCTAAGTGCTGCCTCAGGGAGATCGGTGCCAAATTTGAAAATGGTGAACGTGTAAAAATAAAATTGCCCTGTCATGTCATCTCATGTGACACTGGGACATGTCCATCACTTTAAAGCAAACATTTATTAAAATTTTTAAAACTATCATGAAACCTCATCCCGCCCGTGGATGAGGTTTCATGCTTCTTCAGAAGCCCACCAGGGCTCCCGGCCTGCCCGCCAACCTTAAAGTTGGAAGGCCAGGTCCATTAATTATCTCAACTGCTTTTTAAATGGCCTCAATAGGCCATTGATAAGTCGGCGGGTGCACAGCTGTTTCGGCTGCACCCCCACTGACCTGAAAATTGAAATGGCACGGGGTGACCACGGGAGTTCCGCCTGACATCATCCCGCATCGGTGAGTGGGCCCCGCCCTCCGCTTGCTGATCCAAAGATCCTGGCCTCAAATTCCTGAAACTCTGTGTTGGTAAAAGTGGTGCCATTATCTGAAACAACAATTTCAGTTAGGCCATTTATGCTGAAACTGTGACGTAGCTTCTTAATTGTTGTGTTTGACACTGGTAACTTGACTTCATATACATCTATCATTTTGGAATGTGCATCTAAAATTAACAAGAACATGGTACCCAAAAATGGTCTTATGTAATCGATATATGATTGAGCCAGGGTCAACCAGGCCACTCCCATGGATGCAGAAGCGCCGGAACAGGCAATTTCTGTTGTTGCTGAGAGTGGAGACAGTGCTTGATCAAGTTTTCAATATCTCTATCTATGCCCGGCCACCATCCATAGCGTCGTGCAAGAATTTTCAGTTTTGATATGCCTGGATGGGCACAGTGGAGTTCTGTCAAGAGCGACTCTCTGCCTTGTGGCGGGACCACCACTCTTGAACCCTACAACAAAATCCCACCCTGGCAGCTCAGCTCCATCTGCCTGACATGGAATGGCCTTAATTCTTCAGATACAGGCAAGTTTGGCCATCCTTTTCAGACAAAGTCTCGGACTTTTGATAATGATGGATCTCTGTTCATCCAGTTTCTAATTTGTTTCGCACATGCACGTGAAGAATCTAAGAAATTCAATAACAGCACTAATTCTTGTGGAACGGGAGTATGCACTATACTGTTTAGCAATGGGAGATGATTGAGTCCACCTTATTTGCAATGTGTAGGCTAGGACGGTGCATTAAAGTATGCTCGTACAGAAAATGTCAGAGCCCATTGTTGTTTCCTTGCTGATGCTATTGGCGGGATGACCTTGTTCTCACTGAATAAACCCATTAATAGTTTGTGGTCCGACACAATGGTGAAATGGCGACCATGCAGGTACTTGTGGAATTTTTTCACCCCATATATCACCGATAAACCTTACTTTTCTAGCTGGGAATAGCCCTTCTTGGCCATGAAGAGGGTTCTCGAGACATAGCCAATGGGCCTTCCATATTATGGGTTAATACAGCTCCCACTCCATAGGGAGAGGCATCATATGTCAATACCAGCTCTTTTGATGGGTCATGGTGTACCAATAGACACAATGAATGCAACAATTCCTTTGCTTTCACGAAGGCTTCTTCCTGTTGTGACCCTAAAGCCAACGGTGGGGTTTTTTTTTTATTAACAAGTGTAATGGTACCAACATGTTTATAGGTTTGGTAAGAAGTGGCTATAGTAGTTGATCATGCCCAGGAAGGACTTGAGTTCTGTTACATTGGATAGTGATGGCGCATCTTTTATCATCAGCGCTTTATCTTCTACTGGGTGCAGTCCCATGGCACCCACCCTGTGGCCTAGTTAGGTCATTTCTGGTGCCTGAAGTGTGCGCTTTTCCTTCTTTAACCGGCTTCCATTAATCTCCTTGGCACTTCCTCCAGGTTGGTCAAGTGTTCTGTCTCTGTTAACCCCGTGATGAGGACATCATTTAGATATACAGTTACTCATGGGAGTCCTTGCAAAAGGCTCTCCATTGTTCTTTGGAAGATAGAGTACACTGGCGAGATCCCAAAGGCTAGACGGGTGTACTGATAGAGACTCTTATGTATGTTAATGGTTATGCACTCCTTCAATATGCTATCCAGCTCTAGTTTTTGGTAAGTGTGGCTCATATCCAACTTTGTATAGGACTTGTCTCCAGCCAGTTTGGCATATAAGTCATCTAACCTTGGGATAGGGTACTTGTCTCATTTGGCTTCCTTATTTACAGTCAATTTATATACTCCACAGATACATATGGTGTGGTTGGGCTTAACCAAGAATTGAACAGCTTAGATAATGCCCAGCTCTGCATCAACCTTTTGTTTAAATGTTTAAAGCACAGGTCCTGCCTTAAGGAAGTGAGGTTCACCTGTGGCTCCACATGTATCTTGGCCTGCATGCCTTTTAACTTCCCTAGTTCATCCCAAAAAACCATGTTGTATTTTCTTAGAAGTTCTGGAACTCCACCTGATTTTAGGTGAAATATCTCAGACCAGTTGAGTTTGATCTTCTGTAGCCAGTCTCAGCCTAAAAGCCTGGATCCTTCTCCTTTTACAATTATTAAAGGCAACTGGGCTGTCTGTTGCTTGTAAGAGACTGGGACTGTGGCGATGCCCTTTAGCTGAATGGATTCACCTGTGTATGTCCTTAATTTAGCAGTTGTCTGCTCCAGGTTTATTGGCTTTTTCCTTCATTAAGGTACCTGAAAGTGTGCTCTCCCACCATCGTGGTCAAGGCACCTCTGTCCACTCCCATTTTCAGTGGCTACTTGTTAATTTGTATTGTCACAGTAATAGGTTCGGTCTTCACAGAAGTCACATTATATAAGGAGTAAACATCAGGAACAGCAGCTTCAGCCGTTGTTGTACCCGTTACTTCTATGAAGTTTGTTTGCTGTTTTGCAGACTGCTTTAACTTTGTCCGGCATTGCCTAACTATGTGACCCTTTTTATGACAGTAATGACATTCTGCCTCTTTGAATTTACTGGTATCTGCTCAATGTTTCTCACAGCGGACATTAAATTGTGCTTCAATTCTGCAGGCCTAACTTTTGCACCATGCTTGGCAGCAGGTTCCCACCCAACATGAAGTACGGCGCCATTTTCCATGTGTTGCAAAGCCTGAGACTCTCTCATAGCACTTTCCATGGCGAGGGAGATATCTAGGGCATGCTTAAAGTCAATATCAATCTTGGCGAGTAAATGGGGATGTATGGTGTTGTCCTTAACTCCACAAACCAATCGGTCGCGCAGTTCTAGTATTCTATTAATTGCTTGAGGTACGCAACATAGGTCTCCCCCAGGGCCTTAACTCTTGGATTAAATTTAAAATGCTGCATTATTATGGATGGCTTCGGCAGGAAGTGTGTTTTCATTTACTAATTTATTGTAAGATTTGGAGTTGGGCATATCGTCAGGCTGCGAATGTGGTTATATATTTTACTGCCACATACACTTGAAAGGATCACTTTCTGCTTTTCTTTCGCTGTAATCTCGTTTGCTACAAAGTAAAATCCGAGGAGTTCCACATGGCTCCAGTCTTCCATAGTCGCATCTTACGGATCAATTCTGCTGAAGAGTGGCATGACTGGTGAGCAGCTTTATTTTAAAAAATTTGATGTACTCACAGCAACAAAGGCACAAAGTCGAAGCTGATTTTACCCTTGTCGTCAATTGTGATGACTCGGCAGAGCAGACAGGTTTCATCAAGAAACAGTTAACTTTATTACAGAGAGATTTACAGATGCCTTTATCTCGACCAGGACTCTCATCAGGAAGCCCCACCTTCTGGATTGCCCACGCTGAAAGTGCACTGGTTGGAGCCCCCACAGTACATCATGTGGCCCCTGATTGACAGAACAGAGGGACTGTACTAGTTCCCAGAATAAGATTCCCAAGCAGCTACCAGGATCTTTTTGTTCTGCAGCAGTCCACCCTTCACACCAGGAAGTGGCTACCACTGCCTGCTCAGAGACTCAGGATATCTATTCAAAATTTAGCTTATGATCCCCCTCAGCAACCTGAGGAATGAGGCCCAGGAACACGACAGTGAGTGCCATATGACCAGCAGATATGTCATCAAAGAAGCCATTGGCATACTGAAAGTGCATTTCAGGTGCCTGGCCTGATCTTGAGGTGCCCTTCTGTATGCACCAGTTAGGAATACAAAGTGTTGTGGTGTGGTATACTCTACCCAAAATTGCCAAGTAGCAAAGACCAAGATGCAGAACTCAGAGCTTCTTCAGAGGATTCTAAGGAGGAGAAAAATGAGGAGGTGGAAGGTGATGAGGGCAGTGCACCAACAGTAGCACACATTGCTGCCTGGTATGCCTTGATCATTGCAAGGTTCACTTACGTTCCACCAGTGCACTCATCTTAAACCTCATGCGAAAGCAACTTTTCTCCCGTAATGCCACTAGAGCCAAGCAGTCCTGCAAACAATAAAGCATCCCTATCACATCTCACCATTGTTTGCCGTCAATTTAGGCCTTTCCAATCATCGCACAGCCATAAAGATCACTTACCAACCAACAACCAAGACTAGGCAAGACTGGAAAGTGGATAACCTTTTGCAACTGTGATATTTTTTCCTTTTCATTTTCCTTTTCCTAATATCTCTATCTGATGCAACCCCTGTGGCTTGAGCAGAGGTGGAGGCACGATGTTCCCATTGTTGCTCTGTTGAGTTGCTCTTGGCTGACGTCCTCTGGGTTTTGGAGACCGTGAAAGCCCTGCCAAAGACTGCTCCGTCAGCATTTGTGCAGGGACAAACCTAGCCATTGGGGCACATGGCAGCATATCAGGTCTGAGGAATTAGGGTGCAAAAAGTCAGAGGTAAAAACACTTTGCATGAATTGCCATTTCCTCACATCTCTATCTATTTACTATTTACTTTCACTCAAGGTGTTATGCAATGTCATAACTCTCCCTTATAGTAACCCTGAACAAATACTCTCCTTGCTAGGGACGCTCACATCCCAAGAATGAATTTAAAAATTAGAAGCTATCATTATGAGCATGATCATATCTCACTCGCTGTTGACATCATGTTAGCATTACTGAGCATTGTATACCAGGGCCTAAATCATTAGGTTAGGGTGACTGCGCTCAGCGGGCTCGGGATCGACCAGAGAACAGACCGCTGACCGCGAGCGGCCCCCAACCGCGATTTCACACCGGCTGGCCAGCCAACGTGAAGCACGTGCTGAGAAGCTGAGCACTGGCGGGGTGGGGGTGGGAGGAGGGCGGGTGCTGACATCAATACAGGAGCGAGCCACTGCTGAGAGGAAGCTCCCTGAAGGCAGAGAGCTGCCTCAAGGAGCTGAAGACCTGAAAATCAAAGGTAAAGGTTTCAGGAGCTAAAAGAAAGTGTCCATGCATCATAATAAATCACCTGAAAATTTAGCTACTGAAAATGCTATCCACAGAAATTTATTTATATTTTATTTCATCACGGAAACCTCATCCCATTCTTGGATGAGGTTTGATGAAAAACATAAAGGCCGTTTAGCCAGTTTGCCCGTCCGCCAACTGTAAGGTTGGACCGGCAATGAAAAATTGGAGACAATTGAGCCGTTACTGGGCATAATTGCCCTCTTAATTGTCAGTGAACACACTTCCAATTTTTGTGCGTGTCCATCGCCCGAAATATCGCGCAAGCACCAGATGACGTCAGCACGCTCGCCCAATGTCATCTTACATGACTTCACGTCAGATCAGATTAGGCGCGCGCCTACCCACTGAGCTAAAAATTCTGCCCCACGTGTTATATGATATTTAATTCTGCCACCAGATAGCTGGGATGTCCCATGTCCTATCTCCACTGGCCAGGTACACCGAGATACCGCTTATCTCCAGCACCACCTCCTCTAACGCTGTTAATTGTAAGATGGTTGGAGCCCCACATTTAATTCTCTCCCTCTCCCTGGTGTTCTGTGCTCTGTTCTCCTGCAAGAGGGAAAGGAGAAACCTATAGCTGAGAGTAATGGCATGTGTTCATCCAATGAATAGAGAGTATTTGTTCAGGGTTACTATTAGGGAGAGTCATGACATTGCATAAGGCCATGGGTAAATTTAAATAGAGAATAGATAGAGATCTGAGGAAGTGCAAGGCAGTGAGATGGGTGCACCTGCAAGGTAACTTAGTGTGAGGACTATTATGCTGGAGTAGGTTTGAGAAGGCAAAGTGAGAGGGTGGGGTGATATGTACATCATAATGTAGGTGAATGTGCTACTGCTGTCACCTTTCTTGCCCTGGTTAGTACATTAACTCATTTCCTGCATTGGATTCAAGAGTGTGGCACTAAGTTCCAGCTGCTGATCTCTTCGCCCACCTCCAACCATGTATTTTGGTTTTCCTATTGATAGGGAGAGTATCTCTTTCCTACTGCTAACAAACCCCAGCAGCACGTCCAGGTAGGACTCAGCCTTTGCCCATTTGAATTTCATTCTGATGCTTCCAGCTCTCTGAAATCCAACTCCAGCTGAGGTCCCCAGAATCACAAATGTCAGTCTTCAGCCAATCCAATTTACTTCATATAATATCAAGAACACACTGGATATAGCAAAGGCCTAGGGCCCTGACAACATCATCCTGGCTGTACTACTGAAGGCTTGTGCTCCATAACTAGTCATGTCTCAGGCCACACTTTTCCATTACAGTTGCAATAGTGGCATCTACCTGACAATGTGGAAAATTGTCAGGTACGTCCTGAACATGAAAGTAGGACAAATCCAGGTTGGCCACTTACCGGACATCAGCCTAGTCTCAACCATCAGCAAAGAATTGGAAGGTGTCATCCACAGTGCTATCAAGTGGCACTTACTCAACAATAATTTGCTTGCCGATGCTCAGCTACTTAGCTCCAGACCCAATTATAGTCTTGATCCAAACATGGACAAAAGAGCTGAATTCTAAAGGTGAGATTAGAGTAACTGCCCCAGCAAAATTGAAGTCAATGGGAATTGAGGAAAAATGCTTCACTGTTCAGAGTCATACCTAGCACAAAGAAAGATGGTTATGGTTATTGGAGGCCAATTGTAGCTCCAGAACATCATTGCAAGAGTTCCTCAGGGTAGTGTCCTATGCCCAACCATCTTCAGCTGGTTCATCAATGAACCAGCTACGTCATAAAGTCAGAAGAGGGGTTGTTCACTGGTGATTGCACTGTCTTCACTACCATTCACAACTCCTCAGATATTGAAGCCTCTTCAGCAAGACTTGGACAACATTCAGGCTTGGGCAGATAAATGGTGCCACAAAATGCCATCTCCAATGGCATTACCATCACTGATTGCCCCACCATCAACATCCTGTGGATTACCATTAACCAGAAACTTAACTGGATCACCTTATAAATGTTGTGGCTACAAGAGCAGGTCAGAGACTGGGATTCTGATGCAAGTAACTCACCTCCTGAATCCCCAAAGTCTGTCCACTATCTACAAGGCACCAGTCAGGGGTATTTCCCCCTCGCCTGGGTGAGTGCAGCTCCAATAACACTTAAGAAGCTCAACACTATCCAAGACAAAGAAACCTGCTGGATAGGCACCACCTTAAACACTCACCCCCTCCATCACCAGTGCACAGTGGCAACAGTGTGTACCATCTACTAGATGCATTGCTGCAGCTTGCCAAGGCTCCTTCAACAGCACCTTCCAAACCTCCCACCTCTATCATCTAGGAGAACAACGGCAGAGGAGACATGGGAACACTATGATGTTCTTCCCTTCTTCAACATAAACATACCAATCATACATAAGGATTGGTGAAACAATAATGTGGGTTCTTTATTTGAAAATAAGAACAAATACAGGGAATGTTCACAAAGAGCCTGTGAGGCACATGTCTGACCTCATCTACTGCTGCTTGCACACCGACTACCAGTGATACATCACATCCTGTCAAGGTGGTCATGATTGACAGTAGTTTAAGACACACCCCACCCCACTCCTTAAAGGTGCATGTCATCATCACAACAAAGACCACCACCAGCAAGTTCCCTCCAAGCCCATCCTAACTTGAAAATGTCTCACCTTCCTTCACTGATGACAGGTCAAAATCCTGGAACTCCTTCCCTCTCAGCACTGTGGGTGTACCTACACCACATGGACAGCAGCAGTTCATGCCCACCATCAACTTCTCAAGAGCAATTAGGGATGGGGAAAAAAATGCTGGTCTTGCCAATGACACACTCATCCCATGCAAGAGTAAAAAAAAACTTGGAGGTTTGGAGTGCCCGTTTAATGTCAGAATTGAGATTGCATCCTATGGGTCTTCATCGTGCCTGCTGCTGCTTAGGGGGTGGGAAATCTGGAAATAAAATGTTACTTAAATGGCTCCAGTAAAAAGCCAGTGACATAGTTCCAGGTTAACCATGTGCAACTAGGGGACTGCACTAGTCCCCAACTCCCAACGTGTCTCTACATTAAAATGCAGCCCATGGCTTTTAATATTGTTTGAATCCTTCAATTGGATTAATGCCTTGTAATCTCCCTATGGTATTATTTATTATATAATTTTCCCACATCTGTGTCCATAGGGAGTTGAACAGTATTCTGAAGTGGGACTATTAAAGTAACCCAACATACACACACATTCATGCACAATCCCAGAGGTTGCCTCTGGGGCAATTTGCAATTTTCAAAGGGCTTGCGGGGGTAAGGAATGAGAACCCAGCTCGCAACCAATAAGCGGCCAATTATGCTCCTTAAGGAGATTGTTACAGTGCCTGTCCGGTGCAGAATTGAATTTTCAAGCTTTATTTCAGCAAACCTGCAGTCTGGGACCTACTTGTGCTGTTGTGAGCACTAGGCCAGGGAGGCAGTTGCCACCTCCTTGGGACACTCAGTACCAATTGGGCACCAAGCTTGCTTGCTGGCAAATTAGGCCATTTGAGTTTAAAAATAGCATTGTAAAAGCAACACTGTTGAGACATTGGATGGAATTTTACGCCAGTGGGATTTTACAAGCCCGCTGGAGTCAATGGGGAGAATTTTCCGCTTGTCGGGCAGGCGCACGGCCGATCTGACCGAGTGTAAAATGATGCGCAATGACATCGGGCAAGCATCCCGACATCATCGCGCACTCGCACAATATTTCGGTCGGCGGGTGCTCACTGGAATCAGTAACACACCCATTGACAATTAAAAGACCTATTAAATGCCATGAAAAGGGTAATTAAATGAAATCTTTCACTGCCCTTGCAGTTGGCGGTCAGGCAAAAACGCCAAGTGGCCTTTGCATTTTTTAGGGAACCTCATCCACTGGCGGTGAGGTTTCCTTCAGCAAATAAAAATAGAATAACATTTTAAAATTTAATTAATAACATGTCCCTGTTCGTGTGACAGAGCCACATGAAGGGACATGTTTTGTAACATTTTAGAAACTTTTATTTTTAACGTTTTAAACTGTTCATCTCAGGTAGATTTTCAAGCGCGCATGCATGAAGTTCACGCTTGCCCTCCTTGCCCCCCTTACACAGGCAGTGCTGAGCCTTAATTGGCCCACCAGTGTGAAATCGCGGTCTGGCCCCAATCGCGGGCAACGACCAGCATCCCGACCGCTCTCGCCTGCTCTGCCAAGCCTGCCTGATGAGGGAAAATCCTCCCCAGTGGACTTTTGAACAGCTCATTGTGTTTTACAGCCTTGCTCCCGCTGCAGTGGGGCCGTAAAATTACACCCATTGGGTTGAGACCCAAAATTCATTCAGGTGGTGGGTTCCTGACCCTGCCATGAAAATCTTGCCCAATGTTTTTTTGACAAAACCTATCTTAATGACTAGGTATGGTCTTGATGAAGAAGGGGAGGGGGTGACATAGTGGTATTATCACTGGACCCAGGGTAATGCTCTGGTTGGAATCCCATCACAGCAGATAGTGAAATTTGAATTCAATAAAAATCTGGAATTAAAAGTCTGATGATGACCATGAAACCATTGTTGATTGTGATAAAAACCCACCTGGTTCACTAATGCCCTTTAGGGAAGGAAATCTGCCTGGCCTACATGTGACTCCAGACCCACAGCAATTTGGTTGACTCTTAAAAAAAATGCCCTCTGAACAAAGGTAATTAGGGATAGGCAACTGGCCTAGCCAGCGATGCCCACATCCCATGAATGAATAATAAAAAAAAGTGGGTTTTCTTACAAATAAAATAAACACTGAGCAATTCCGCTTCATAGACGTTAATGACCAGTGGACAGGCAAACCTTATGCTTTGAAAGAGCTTGGACTCTGTTCTGTGAAACCTTTCTCCAGTGATACAGGCAGTGTTAAAATATCACTGCGTAAAAAGACACTTCAGTAAACCTGTATTCTTCATTCTTTAACACGATTCTGTCAGAGTACCAGTGCTCTTACATGAAGTTGTAAATGCCTGTGTGTCATGAGTAGTTAAAATATTGTCCTTGCAAAGGTGATGGTATGGGAGGATAGGGAGATGAGATATTTATTAATATATGTAAATCCAGTTCTTACAGTGCATTTGGGAGCCCGAGTTGAACTTAACTGCTCCTGCATTAGTTTTCTGGTCTTCAGGAAATATGGCAGTCATATGGAGGCAGGAGCTGCTGTCCCTGCCCCAACTCCCCTCCTCCCACCACCCCAAAGGTAAGTATTTGTCAGTGTTGCTTGTGGGCAAGGAGAGTAAGAATGCAGCCCTTCCTCCACAACCACAATTTTTAACCTTGTTCTCCCCACCCAACTCCCAATAGCCAGGAACCCTCCACAAGGGACCCCGGATGGTCCCCGGCTGTGACTTCCTACTGCTAATGCTCCCTCGGGCCTGACTGCCAGGCTATCCAGTTGGTCAGCTGCCAGGTGAGGACTGTAAGATATTAATGAATCCTGCCTTAACAGTTGCAGGGCCTCCACATGCTGGGTTCTTCATCCATTTTTGGCCTCACCTTTAATCTCCCCACCTCTCTGTAAATATTGGAACTAATCTGCCACCACTTGGCCAGTCTGTGCGAAGTTAGTGCCTCATAAAGCTTTCTGTCTGGAAAAGGTGAGAAAGACAACATATAATCTAAAGTAATGACTGCTTGCATTGATGCAGTGTCAACAAATCCTTGAGACATTAGTGCAAACTATTTACCAAATGCTATTTCTAAACATTGTTCAATTCTAGGATTTGTTGATAAATCTTTAATTAATTCTAAACTTTATCATCAAACAACTTAGGCCGGGAGTTTCCAGTCCCCCCTGCAGCAGGGACTGGTGGAAACAATGTGTCAAGAGCTGAAACATCAGTTTCCCACCAGCGTGAAGCAACGGCAGGAATGTGCGTTCCTGCCTGTCATGGTGGGCCCCTACAGAGGCCGGTGTGAAGCCTTTTTGCATCCTGTTAATGCAGATGAAGGCCCAAACAGAATTGTCATCACACATCCCCACCCATCCAATTATCCGCGCCAGCAGTAGGACATCATGCTGGTCCAGAACACATCCAGACCAACATGGCATGGATATGTCAGTACTCACCTGAAAGAAGGCCTGGGGCGGCTCGCGGAGATCAGAAGATGAAGGCCTCCAATGATCGTGGACCCTGGAACACCGCATGCAGCAATGGATGGGTGGAGCAGCAACCATGTGGATCTTTTTGCTTCAGGAGTTTCCAGGAGGTGGATCTTCTAGCTGCAGGAGCTTCCAGGAGAGTGGGAGTGTGGGGATATTACACTGGGATTAGAGGATTGAAGGGATGGGGCATGTGTGGATGTCAAGAGGCGGGCAGGGGAGGCTGGGGGTGGTAGAGGAAAGAGAGAGATCTGTTGGGGTTGTGGAGAGGGTGAGCTGGTATGAGCGAGAGTGTGGGAAGGGCCGAAGTGGAGCATGGGCACAGGGGTAGGGTGTGCAGGTAGGAATGGGCATGGTGGGGTGCAAATGTGAACAGAAATGGAGGGGAAGAGGGGAAAGGGATTCCAAGGGAGGGGTCCATGGTGTCAACTGATGAGTCCTGGGGGCATACTGAGGGAATAGTTGATAAGAACGGATGGTAAGGGTTAAAGGGCGCAGTAGCAGCTGATAGGATGGGAGGGTGAGGGTTTGGTGATGACAGGTGAAGGTCTGCTGAGGGTTGTTGCAGGGGATATGGAAGTAAAAGTGGATTCTGGGGGTTGGCAGGATGATGGGGGGTGCAGATCAACTGTCACGGAGGTGGCTCCTTGGAAATGTTGGGAGCGTGAACATTCACGGGACAGAGGGTGATGGGGGTGGGTTGAAGGATAACTGTGGGAAGGTCAAATGTTACATTTGAGAGGTCAGTGGTTGGGGGGGAGGGTGTGGGTCATAGTGGGAGGGATACAGGCATTGGACTGCACATCAAACTTAACAAGAACCATGGCTGCTCACAACTATGCAGGACCTTGTGGTGGACATCTTGAGATGTTGCATGGGAGTTGGGTCATTGTGGTGGGTGGAAGTGCAGGTCACCTCAACTGGACAACTGAAGGGGAACCCCAACATGTAGTGCTTACAATACTAGGGCGTTGGAACAATAAGCATGTGAAGGGCAAAGGCTCAACGTGCATGGGAGACTTCTTGCACATGACTCGCAAAGTCCCTGGCAAATACCTTTGCCTCATTGCACATGCATGATTCCAGGGAACATCAACCCAGCCTGGGGTGTTCCTCTGAAGATGGTGTGGAGTTGGGGGGGCAGTGTGGTGGCGGGTGGCAGGGGGTGCACTGTCGTAAGGACTATGAATCATAAATAAACACATCAGACCTCATTAATGTGCAAATGTACTCTATTTACAAAGGCGTCATAACATTAACAATCATAGTGCAACCGCGCAACCACCTTGCTCCCCTGACATCTATAGCAGGAATGGAGGTAGCCTGCTGACCAGTTTTTCCTGTTGTCTTGGATGCCCTTGCAGCCATCCTCTGGGGACCCGAGGCCTGGAGGGCTCCAGCTTACTTTGGCTGTCCTGCTGTGGGGCAGCTGCTCCCACTGCAGTCACAGAAGACAAAGCTGAAGGGTCACAAGCAAGACGGATTCTGAAGAGCCTGAAACCCTCAGAGAGTCCTGAGTGGAGGTACTAGGGGTGTCCAACAGCCACTGCCCCTCCCTTTGGATGCTCAAGGGCCCCTGCCTGACTCCTTGAGGAGACAGAGCACCTGGAGGGAGGTCGAGGTGCTCCGTCCTCCCTTCGTGTAGCCCCAGCCAAAGCTCACCAATGGGCACAGCGATGGAATGCAGATCTGTGCACATTCCTGGCAGAAACTGGATGTTCTGCTGGACCAGGTTCTTCATGGTGTCCTCCACTCTCCCCATGGAGACCTTGATGAGGGCACATGTCAGCACCACTTCATCAGCCAACAGACGACGGTCTCCTCTGCCTCACATGCCACTCTGTTAAGGGCCTCCAACACCTCTGCCTCATGTTCCCCTGCCTCTTGCAGCAACCCCAGCATCTCGAGCAGGGCCCAAGCCAGAGGCTCTTCATCCAACTTGGATGTCGCAGATGCCTCTCCCCCAGCAATCCTCCGACTGCTGGTGAGCTTGGCTGACCTTTCCACCTCCTGTTGCAGATGTGTCCATGCAGTGACCACTAGAATGTGAGACCCTGCTGGAACTGCATCTAGTGCCCACAAAATTTTAAGTCACTGCTCTGGTGGAAGGCACAGGTGACTGCTGTGATGTCTCTACAGTTGCACTTTCTTCCTCCTCCCCAATGTCCTCGGCCCTCTTCAGGCTAGAGGACCTGATGGACAGGGCTTCCTCTTCCTGCCTTCCTTTCTTCCTGCTGGCATCTGTAAGTGAGAGAGGAGAGAGTGAGTGACTGCATGAGCTGCCTCCAACATGGAGGCATGATCCTCAGGTTTCTATGTGACTACGTTATGTATGGATCTTTACTGGATGGAAGCTGCCCGCCTACGCAGGCACAATCTGGTTCCTCCCCTGTCCAGTTCTTCCCATGCCAGCTGGGCAGCCCGCTCCTTGAACTCAGTAAGATTCTTAAGGTCAGGCCGGCCCTGTCCCATCTTCTCTCTCTTTCTCTTTCTTTCTCTCCCTGCTGTTGTACCTCAATTTTTCCTGCACAAAGAGAGAAGATGGGGTTGACAGCAATTGGGTTTCATGTATCTTTTTCATGCTTCCAGTCTTACAGATAACCCACTGAATTGTATGCCATCTGATTGCTACACTGCAGGTTGTCCATAAGGTTCTGGGGTAGCACCCTCCAGAGCAGTGAGCCCATGCAGATAGAAGGATAAGGCTCACAAAGGGATGTAATTAGCAGTGTTTGCTGGTGCCGTCAATGCCGAGCCCCCTCCCCATTCCCCACCTCCGCAATAGCATCTGAGCTCTTTGTGTGGAAAGGTCAGGGACCAACAGTAGCCTCTCCAGCTGCAGAGCAGATGCACTGCAGTGGGGCTATGAGGCATCACCTTATCACATTGAGTAGCCCTTTCATGTATGGGTCGCACGGATGTTGCCTTTGCCACTGAGGCCCATATCCCCTCTACCATTCAATGAGGTAAGTTAAGAAGTTGAGGGTTCAATTAACTTGGCGGTGTGGATGAGGTCTTTCATCTATTTCCGGCACTGGAGGGCAGCCCTCCAGTGGAGGCCCTGGGCACTGACCAGCCTAGAGACTTCCTCCCATGCAGAGTTGGTCAGACAGCTTGGACTCCTCCATCCATCCTCGGGGTGCAGGATGCCCCTCCTCGTCTCCACTGCATTGAGCAGCAGTTCGAGGGAAGAGTCAGTGAATCTTGGAGCTCCCTGGGATCGGCAGGCCACCTCCGCCATCAGCAATGGGTACACGACAAAGAAATTGATGTCCTTTTAAATCTGATGCTCAAATATGACGGTAGGGCACATGCCCTCCAGCCTCCTCTACCGTGCAATGTGTTGGGAAACCCCTGATGGCATAGGTAATTAGGCTAGCATTACGCAATTCGGCGTGAATTCCCACGAGCCTCCATGGCAGGTAACACTCCTGGTTCCCACCCCTGCCACAGGATTTAGCCCTGAATGGAAAATCCAGGCCTGAGTAAATTTAAGTTGGTTTGAAAATAATTTTCTTGTGGGTTGGCACCATCCTTGTGAAAAAGTTTTCAGCCAACATTTTCACTTGCTCGTAAAAACACAACACAATTATCTGAATTGCAATTAAATTTTTTTACTACGTTACTCATTGCATCATGTAATTAAAGCAAAAATTATAAACAGTTCTTCTCCATTCTTAGAAAATTGGTTTCAAACGCTTTTTGATCAAAGTGGTTCCTTGTTAATTCCATTCAAGTACAAGTATGTGATCTCTTCAACACATTAGTATTTCCAGTATTCTGTGAAGGTAGTTCTGTCCACAGGAATAGATGAACACTAATTTATTGACTGTCCTTCGCTAGATCAGTAGAACAATAAACTGAAAAATACTTAATTTCATATCATTATCATTTACTTGAGGTGCATGTCTTTTGTCAAAAGTAGTCCTGGCTGATTTTACCAGGAAATTCTGAGTCCTGTGCATCAATAATTAACAGCACAAAATGTAATTAATTCAAAGTCTTGTAACAACTCTAATTCACAATAGCTATCATTAATCTGGACCATATTGGCAGTGTGATGGTATTAACACCAGAAGGAATGAGTGAGTTTTTAAAATCATACTTCCTTCATGGTAAGATTTTACTTTGAATATTTTTGTTGGCCTCAAATCAGGCCGAACTCCCTTTAGTTGCCAGGCAGAAACCAAATGCTGGGGCCCAGTGAGAAAAAACAAAAACAGTTGATTAAGTAGCAGAAAAGCTGGTTATTGATCAATATAGAGCAGACTACAGTTCATTCAGTAGATCAGTACTATTCACAATGTTGGGAGCAACCAAAACAATACACAAAATTAAGGCAGTTTCAATAGGCTTTGACAGTAAAGATCTGGGATTTATCCAGAGCTTATATTGGGAACAAATAGTGAGCATCAGGCTTGAAAATGGACTATCAGATATGTTTCAAGTAATGAGAGGAATACGATCAGGCTTATTTATTACAAGTTATTCAATCTGTACACAGAACAAATATTCAGAGAGTCAAATGTACTTCCAGGGCTAAAAATTGGAGGCAAGAACATAAGGGGCAGAATTTTGCCCTTGATGGGCAGGCGGGCCCGACCTGCTCAGCAGTGGGTGGGCAGCCAATCACTGCCGCCGAAGCAGGCCCCGCCGCCATTTTGAGTGGACAGGCAAATTAAGGCCCGCCCAGTGGGCTGCCCAACGGGAAGCGATGTGCGCTTCCTGTGCGAGGGGGCAGGGATTCCCCAACTGTCAAAGTACTGTCTTTTGCACATGCGCACGAAAGAGCACACATTTTCCTGAGACTAAGTGCTGTCTCAGGGAGATCGGTGAAAGCTTTATAAACATAAAAAATAGAAAAGTTAAGAAATTATTAACATGTTCCCCCTCATGTGATAATGTCACACGAGATGGGACATATTAATAAATATGACTAAAACTTTATTAAACTTTTAAAAAATAGACATGAAACCTCATCCCACCAGTGGATGAGGTTTCATGTTTTATCAGAAGCCCGCTGGGGCTCCTGGCCTGCCCGCCAACCTTAAGATTGGATGGGCAGGGCCTTTAATTGGGTTAACTACCCTGTCAATGGCTTCAATTAGCCATTGACAGGTCAGCAGGCGGACAGCTGATTTCGCTGTCCGCCCACCTTCCTGAATATTTAAATGGGGCGGGATGACGTCAGGGGCTCCTCCCAACATCATCCCGCGTCATTTTCGCATCAGCAAGTGGGCCCTGCCCCCAGCTCGCTGACCGAAAAATCCTGGCCAAGAAATGTGTGGTACGCTGATGATACTTGCAGAATCAGAAGAGGCCCTACAAAATATTGTAGATCAAGTAAAATCTAAAAGCTTAAAATATGTATTGAGTATGAACACCAAAAGGACAAAAACAATGGCACCAGAAGGAAGACATTAGTAGAAACTAGAATTAAGATGAGGTGGATGGATTCATACTGGAACAAGTTGATAAGTTTGCATATTTAGGACAAATGATAACAAAAGATAATAGATGTGATGCCAAAGTCAGAAAATGTCAGAAAAAGCCAGAAGTAATTCTGTGAAGTTGAAGATGTGTTAACAACAAGAGAAAATTCACGCTTGTAACAAGGAAAAATCTCAAAAGAGTGACATCTAGAAATGAAAATGTCAGTATTTTGGCTGTTTAATCAGAGCTGAAAAGCTACACAGATCTGTTCTAGAGGGCAAAGTGGAGCATAGCAGAAAGAGATGGTTACATAGGCATAGTTGGAAGACGGATCTCACAGAGCAATTGCAGACGAGCTACAGTGGATATGTGAGGATGTCTCAAGATAGATGAGCATGAGGTACCATGACAGGAGATCTACAAGCAGGACAGGACAGCACAATAGGCTTTACAATGTATAAAGTATAGCAAAGAATCTTGAATCTATAAAGTACGTTTGTTTCAAGCTACTGGCTGGAATGCTGTGTTATAGAAGTTAGTTATTAAAATATCATATACTACTAATAATTAGTGATAGCTAGAGAAGAGAAGGGAAATAATCTGGAGTCACACACTGAGGGAAATGTTGAAAGTCGAGTCTAGTTATACTGGTTAGTCTGTCCTACATTACCAAACTCTCTCAAGACAGCCTCTCCAGAATAGTTCCCTCCAATTGCTATGATACTGAATTTCACTCATTGGGCAGAATTTTGCCTTTGGTGGGCATGCGGGCCCCACCGGCTCAGCGGCGGGCAGACAGCCAACCCCGGCCACCAAAACAGGGTCTGCCACCATTTTGAGTGGGCGGGCCAATTAAGGCCAGTGGCCTGCCCAATAGGAATCCCCAGCTGTCAAAGTGCGCTCTTTTGTGCATGTGCTCGAAAGAGTGCACTGCTCCCTGAGACAAAGTGCTGTTTCAGGGAGATTACTGACAGTGCAAAAAACTTTAAAAATAGAAAAAATTAAAAATTATTAAAATGTCCCCCTCATGTGACAATGTCACACAAGATGGGACATGTTAATAAAAAGGACATAATTTTTATTACGCTTTTTAAAAACGGACATGAAACCTCATCCCACCTGTGGATGAGGTTCATGCATTATCAGGAGCCCCCTGGCCTGCCCGCCAGCCTTAAGATTGGACAGTTAGGTCTTTAATTATATTAATTAGCCTGTCAATGGCCTCAATTGGCCATTGACAGGTCAGCAGGCAGACAGCTGATTTCGCTGTCTGCTCGCCTTCCTAAAAATTTAAAGGGACCAGGAAGACGTCGGGGGTTCCTCCCAACATCATCCCGCGTCATTTTCCTGTCAGCGAGCGGGCCCCACCCCCAAATCGCCAACGGGAAAATTCAGGCCATTATATTAGCTAAGTGGAATAAATGTTAAATATCTTAGTGCCCGTGGCAACGAATCTTCATCAGCTTTCCTCATCATCAAGACCACTTATTTGCGCATTTTAACAAAAAGTGGCCAGAATGCAATCTGCAAAGTACGAGTGAAAAATTTGAAAATCCCATTTAGTAAAAGTTGGAATTGGACTTAATTATTTATATTCACCATAAATCAGTTTATTACCTTTTCCCTGGCTCATAAATGTAAATTTTGTGAGGCCCATTCTGTAGAACAGCAATTGAGCTCATTATTACATGTAAGATTTCTTGCAATGAATTCATAAGATTTTCAATTTTCTGTCTGGTAATTTGGAGATGAATAATGAGATCTCATATCAGCCAAAAAAAAATGTTCAGCTTCATTTTAATACTTAAATACTTGGTACCTATCACATTCCAAATTTAATATTCAGTTTTTCAAACCAGCTGCAGACTTGCTTCTGCTTGGCAGAAAGGATATGATGGGACTTTAAATACCAGCAGTTGAAATCATACCATAAAAATAGTGAGCAGTAGCAGGAAAAATGGCAGCTTTTCCAAAGGCCCATCCAAGAACTGACAAGAGTGTATTCAATATGCCAGCAAACAAGCTGATCATTATTAAAGAGTCAGATTGTTCAGAACAATTTGGAAATCACGTTTTGTTTGGAGAGGGAAAGGAGCCTGAAGAGAAGTGTATTATTTTGTAACACAACATCAGCAAGTGAAAATGATTTGATGGTGTAATTTGATGCAATTTGCCTCATTCATACAGACAAACATAAATTTTTCACCTTTTCATGAAGAAAATGCCCCTTTAACAAAATGGAAGCCATTCACACATTGGAAAAATGTGGATTCATGGAAGCAAACTTTTAAAATTGAATCTGCTGTGCCACTCAATGTACAAAGTTATTTGTGCAGCGAATAACTCCCTTGCATTATATCAGGAACACGTTGGTAAATTTAACTCTTTACTACAAGCACCAACAAGACAGGGTGTAGAAAGGAAGATTGGATGTGGAGGATCACATACCTGTTGCAGAACTTGCACAATTTTTCCTTGCTTCCAATTCAAATAGATGCAATATTAGCTGGATTCTAACAGGATTGTGAATTTCCCAACGATATTTTCCTCTCTGCATTGTGCTGAGATTTTTAACACTAGGCAATAAAAACAAAAATCAACCCACTGCCTTCATGAAAGAAATGTTAGACAGATCCTTTTGTTTATTTACAAGTCATGAGACGGTAACATGAATGATTCTTGGTGCATCATTTGGGTAAATTTCTTCCTTAAAATGTATTAGTGGGGTCTGCTGAGTTATAAAAATTGGAAAAATTTCAAACCCCACCCAAACCCGCCCACATCTGGGCTTAACAGAGATGGTACAGTGGGGCAGGGAGCCAACATGCTACCAGGCGTCAGATTGAGAAATTAAATATTATAAAGAGGCTGGGAGCCTCACATTTAACTTCCCTTACAGGTTTAACTTGGCCAGCAGATTTCCCACACCTCGGGAAATCCAGCAACTCAAGGGAGGTGAGGACAGCTTCGGGGAAAAGGTAAGTGCCTTTAAAGCACCACTTGTGGGCCAGGAGGCACAGGAGTGCTTGCCAATGGCCCCCTCCTTATTCCCTGGGATCTGACACCCCAAAATCAGACCACACGCCTTGGCATTAAATCCCATCCTCCCCCGGTCTTGGAGTCAGGGATTTGAACTGCCCCCGTGTTTCCATTAGCCAGCTGTAGGTTCCCTACCTGTGGCTGCCAGCCTTCTACAGAGTGTCCCTCCCCATCTAGAAGCCAACCCTGTCAATCAGCCTGACATTTGGTGAGGATCTTGTCAAAAAAAAACATGAACACCAGCTTGTGGGGAAACCTGCACCTACAGGTTTTCTGACTGAAACTCCATACCTCTGCCTCCCCTGACTTCACTGCTTAGAAAATGCATCCCTGTCAATATCAGGACCATTATATTAGTTGTGTGGGATGTTGTCATGACAGAAACTGTGCATGGCTTTCTGTCTCCCAAAACAAAAGCGTTGAAGACATTGGGAGGAAAATTTCAATTCATACTTATTTAACACCTGAAAAACAAATGTCTGATTGTTGAAAATCATGAGGGTGGGCACCTGAACATCCCCGTTGATATCCAAAGGCCACTTGATGCAATTGCTAGCCATAAGGCTGCTTAAATATGCAAATTGGGGTCCCAAATGGCTGCTAAAGAACCAGAATTCTAAATTTCAGGTGCAAATGGGCAATGAGCCGTGTAACTTCCACCTAGTTGTACGTAGAGTGGCCTAATCAGCATCCCTTAAATGACTGCATGAGAGAGTTTTATTTTTTATTTTTGTGGGACCAGATCAATTAGAGTTCCCAATTTGAAGCACCAGATGGAGATTATACATTCTTTCACAAAGAGAGCCATCTACAAGCTTCTATTTTTGCAGATTCCTAGAACCAGTTTATCTATCAACCTTCACACTGCAGCTGCTATGTGATATGGGAGACCAGGGTTGGGAACGGTATCTTCCTGGAGAACCCAAAGTATAATGATTTCAGTTTAAAGTAGCATTCTGCCTATTAAAGTGAACGGGTAAACAATCACAGAATGCTGTCTTTAATAGATTCGCACTTTTGAATTAGGATTTAGAGGAAGCATTGATGGCACCCCCTGCCCGCCATGCACTGTAGGGGGCCACTCCTATGGCAAGAAAATCCCATCTCCATCAAAACATGATCTATAATTGAGCTCCAAATGGACATAATTGGCTGCCCATCTTGTCGGAACGGACTGCTGACTCGCTTCCCCGTCTGCCCCTGGGAAGTACCCCCGAAGCAGAAATGTGTCCAGGAGCCATCCTGATCTGGCTCCCCCAATTTTCCAAGAGCTAGGAAAATTCAGCCTGCTAAGTTTCATTAGCCCTGCATATGTCAACGTGTTAAAAATGGCAACAATCACAGTATAAGAAACAATGGCAAATCAGCCTTTGAATTGTGAGTATGCTTGCTTCATTGACAATTTCTTCATAAAATCACAGTTAGATATTCTATCTATAGTTATAGCAATCCTAATTGAAAGAAGATTCATAACAAAAAATAATGACAAAAAATTAGCTAAATACGATGCAAGAATTGGAAAACCATTCTGGCTGGCTACATTGGTAAAGCTCAATGAGCCACTGTAATTGTTGCTATGAAGATGTGGCCTTGTCCCCAGTTACTTACGGGCCAGTCAGTTTAACCTCCGTGATGGGAAAACTTTTCGAAACAGTAATATGGGAAAAATTAAGAGTCACTTGAACTTAATTAAGGAAAGCCAGCATGGATTTGCTAAAGGTAAATAGGGCTTAAATAACTTGATTGGGTAACAGAAAGGGGAGATGGGAATAATGCAATTTGGGTGGTGTATATGGACTTCCATGTAGCATTGAGAAAATGACACATAATAGACTTGCCAGCAGAGCTGAAGCCCGTGGAATAAAAGGAACTGTGGCAGTATGGGGCAGCATTTTCCGGTTGGGCCCGCTTGCCGAGGTGTAAAATAACATGGGGTGATGTCGGGCGTGCGTCCTAATGTCATCCCGCGTCATTTAGATTTTCAGTTTAGCAGATGTGCAGCCAATTCTGCCTATTAAGACCATTAAAAAAGTAATTAAAATAATTAACGGACCTGCCCGTCCAACCTTAAGGTTGGCAGGCAGGCAAAGAGCCCAGGCAGCCTTCTAAAAGCATGAAAGTTCATCCGTGGGCGGGATGAGGTTTCATGAGAGATTTAAATGTTCAGAAAATGTTTAAATAAAAGTAATGGACATGTACCAGCTCATGTGACAGTGTCACATGAGGGGACATTTCAGGAATTTTTTTTTTACCTTTAGTAAATTTTTAAAACTTCAACCGATCTCCCTGAGGCAGCACTTTGCCTCAGGGAGATCTGTGAACTCCTCCGCACCCATGTGCGAAAGAGTGCACTCCAGGCTCAGGGAATCCCCCCACCCCACCTGCACAGGGAGTGCACAGCGCTTCCAGGCAGACATAACGCTGGGCGGGCCTTAATTAGCTGCCCACATAAAATGGCGGCGCCGATTGGGGGCGCTGATCGGGAACACACCCGCTCACACCCGCTCCCGCACAACCCCCCTAATGGGGGAAAATACCGCCCATGGATACAAAGTTGGCGGAGTGATAAAAAACAGAGAGTAATGATGAATGATTGCTTTTGGACTGAAGGAAGGTATACACTGGGGTTTCGCAAGGGTTGGAATTAGGACCACTGCTAACCTTGATACATGTCAATGACCTGGACTTGGATGTATAGAGCACAATTTCAAAATTTGTAAATGAGACAAAACTTGGAAACTTAAAGGGCTGTGAGGTTGATAGAGATAGGCTTCAAAATGACATGTGGTGGAATGGCCAGACCCATGTGAGAGATGAAATTTGTTGTAGAAAATCGTGAAGTAATACAGTTTGATAGGAAAAACGAGGAGCGGCAATGTAAAACAAAGGGTACAATTCTGAAGGGGGTATAGGAGCAAATAGACCCGAGAGTATATGTGCACAAATCGTTGAAGGTTGCATGGCAGGTTAAAAAAGTGGTTAAAAAAGCATATGGGATCCTGGGCTTTTTAAATAGGGGCATAGAGTACAAAAGCAAGGCAGTTATGGTGAACCTGTATAAAATACTGATTCAGCCTCAACCAGAGTATTATCTCCAATTTTGGACACCACGTTTTAGGAAGGTTTTTTTTTAATTCATTCAAGGGATGTGGTCTTCGCGGGCGAGGCCAGCAATTATTGCCCATCCCTAGTTGCCCTTGAGAAGGTAATGGTGAGCTGCCTTCTTGAACTGCTGTAGTCCATGTGGGGTAATTACACCCACAGTGCTGTTAAGGAGGGAGTTCCAGGATTTTAACCCAGCGACATTAAAAGAACAGTAATATATTTCCAAGTCAGGATAGTGTGTGGCTTGGAGGGGAACTTCCAGATGGTGGTGTTCCCATATATCTCCTGCCCTTGTCCTTCTTGGTAGTGCCGTGGGTATGGAAGGTGCTGTCCAAGGAACCTTGGTGAGTTTCTGCAGTGCATCTTGTAGATGGTACACACTGCTGCCACAGTGCATTGGTGGTGGAGGGAGTGAATGTTTGTGGATAGGGTGCCAGTCAAGCGGCTGCTTTGTCCTGGATGGTATCAAGCTTCTTGAGTATTGTTGAAGCTGCACTTATCCAGGCAAGGGGAGAGTATTCCATTGCACTCCTGACTTGTGCCTTGTAGATTGTGGACAGGCTTTGGGGAGTCAGGACCTGAGTTACTCGCTGAAGATTCCTAGCCTCTGACCTGCTCTTGTAGCCACAGTATTTATATGGCTAGTCCAGTTCTGAGTCTGGTCAATGGTAACACCCAGGATCTTCATAGTGAGTGTTTCAGCAATGGTAATGCCATTGAATTCAAGGGGTGATGGTTAGACTCTCTCGTGTTGGCGATGGTCATTGCCTGGCACTTGTGTGGCGCGAATGTTACTTGACACTTGTTAGCCCAAGCTTCAATGTGAAGGATTTAGAAAGGAGCTGAAAAATTATTCTTTTAGTTAACTAAATTAGTAACTAATTGACAAATGAAATATGTAAGGTTATAAGGATTTGGCTGGTTAGTGATGTGCTGTGACTGCAATCTGCATTGCAGTCCTGGACAACCATGTCTATGGTAAGTGCCAGCAGCTTGAGCAACTTTGGCCAGAGTTCCTGAGCTGGAGTCTGAATTGCAGGCACTGCGGGGCATAAGAGAGTGGGGGGAGTTGTATGGATACATTGTTCCAGGAGGTAGTCACACCCGTTAGGTAGAGTAGAACTTTAGAGTTAATCAGTGGTCAGGGACTGAAGGCTGTGACTGCGAGTCAGGTAGGTATGGGTATCCAGCATGGAACTTTGGAGGAGCCTAGCCCTTGACTTTGACCAACTGATACAAGGTTCCTGCTACCTGTGTGGATGAGAACAAGGATGGCAGGGTAGATGAGCAAACTGACCATGGCACCATCGTGCAGGAAGCCATTCGAGTGGGTGGACCAATAAGGCACGTGGTAGTGATAGAGAACAGTATGGTCCTCTATCCTTTATCGATGGTTCTCTGAAGACATGACCAAGAGCTCCAAAGGTTGTGTTGCTTGCCTGGTACCATGGTTAAGGATATCTCCTCATGGCTGGAGATGAACTTGGAGTGGGAAGGGGAGGATCCAGTTGTCGTGGCCCATGGAGGAACCAACGACGTTGGTCGAACTAGGAATGATGTTTTGCTGAGAGAGTTTGAGTCTCCAGGGGCGGAATCTTCAGTTCGGCGAGCAGGGACAGGGCCCGCTCACGGAAGCATAAAATGACGTGTGGTGACGTTGAGCGTGTGTCCACACAAGTCATTCAGGTCTTGAGTTCAGCAGGCGCGCACCGAAGTCAGCTGCGTGCCCACTGAATTGTCAAAGGCCTATTAAAGCCATTTAAATTCCAATTCAAATAATTAACATAGCTGCCCATCCAACCTTAAGGTTGGCAGGCAGGCAAAGAGCCCAGGCAGCCTTCGCATTTATCATGAAACCTCATCCACGGGCGGGATGAAGTTTCATGAGGGTTTTTAAACTTTAATAAGATTGTTCAAAAAAATTCATAGACATGTCCCAGCTCATGTGAAACTGTCACATGAGGGAGCATGGCTTAAAACATGTTTTCTTCCTTTATTTAAATTTTTACATATCAAACTGATCTCCTTGAGCACACGAAAGAGCACAGGCCCCAACTCAGACTACTCCACCCGCCCGCACAGGGAGCGCTTCTGGGTGCGCGTCATGCTGGGCAGGCATTAATTGGCCCACCCACGTAAAATGGCGGCAGGTACCCGATCGCAGGTGGCGATTGGCTGTGTGCCCGCCCGCACCTGCTCCCACTCCCACCCAAACCCCTCCCCACAATGGGGAGAAAATTGCTTCCCAAGTTTCCAAAAAGCCCCTAATGCTGAGATAGAGTCAGAGATTTCAGACAGTTCCAAACTACCTGAATAATTATCCAGGAAATGTTAGACCGAAAAATCCTAGTCTAATTCCTGGGTAACTATACAACTGACACCACCCGCACCCCCACCCCCCCGCCGAGTCATTCACACTGACCCCTCCCCCCACTTCCCTGACTCCCCCCTCCACCATCCAACCACCAACCTTGTACCCCACTCCTGGCCCCCCAACCTGACCTGACCTGATCTGACCCCCGATTCCCCCATGATCAAACCTGTCCCGACCTCATCATCCACTCTCCTTCTGACCTCTGATTCCCTCCCCAACCTGACCTGATCCAACTTCATCACCTCACCAACCTACTACTCTACCCACCTACCACCCTACCCACCGAACTCTTGACCCACTTACCATCCTATCCACCTGCCACTCTACCATCTGCCATCCTACCCACTTGCCACCATGCCCACCTACCACCCGACCCACCTACCACCTCACCCACTTGCCATCATACCCCCTTACACATTCACCTCACCAACTTCACACCCTACCCCATTACCATCATACCCACCTGCCACCCCACCCACTTGCCACCCCAGCCATCTACCACCATACTGTCCTACCACCTCACCTACCTGCCACCCTACCCCTTACCCATTTACTTTACCAACCTTCCATTGTACCCACCTACCATCCTACCCCCTACCACCAAACCCACCTGCCACCCTACCAACCTACCACCTCACCCACCTGCTACCCTAACTCCTTACCCATTTACCTCCCTTGTGACCCTATTCCCTTACTTCATCCACCCTACTGATTTATCTCACCCACCATACCCCTTTACCACCATACACATTCACCTATTCACCCATTTATTTACACATTCACTCGTACATTTAAACACTAACATACTGAAAAGCTGTTTAAATGTCCCAGCTTTTCAGTCTGTTATTGAACACTTAACAGGATACTTCAGCTAGTGCCATAAAAAGGGGGCTGGCTTGTCTTCCCCAACAACCCAGCACTACAAAAAAGCAGATCCATTGAAGATACACTCCACATTTCAGATGCTGGATTCGGACGTCCCGGCCAGCAGTGTGGAGCTCCAGAGCGGCATAGAAAAACAGGGGCGGGTTGGCAATCTAATTAAGCCATTGGATTGCCATGCCCCAGAAGATTCAGGCCATTATCACTATAGATAGAAGCAGACTTATGGAATGAAAAGCTGACAAGCACAGTGGAGCTGATGACCTGCATCCTCGAGCCTTAAAAGAAGTGGCTGGAGAGATGGTGGATGTATTGTTTGTAATCTTCCAAATTTCCCTCGATTCTGGAAAGGTTCCAGTGCATTGGAAAACTGCAAATGTGATGCTCCAATTCAAGGAAGAGGGTGGGACAGAATCTAGGAAATTAAAAGCCAGTTAGCCTAACATCTGTCGTTGGGAAAATGCTGGAATCCGTTGTTAAGGAAATAGTAGCAGGATATTTAGAAAATCATAATACAGTCAAGCAGAGTCAACATTGTGTTATGAAAGGGAAATCATGTTTCACAAATTTATTTGATTTCTTTGAAGATGTAATGAGCAGGGTGGATAAAAGGGAGCCAATAAATGCAGTAATTTTGGATTTCCAAAAATGCATTTGATAAGATGCCCCATAAAAGGTGACTCACAAGACAAGCCTATGGTAATAATAGCAAAATGCTGTGGATGCTGGAAATCTGAAATAAAAAGATGAAGTGCTGGAAATACCTGGCTGTGGAGACAGAAACAGAGTTAATTGGAAAATTTTCCCCCCATCAGGGGGGGCTGTGCGGGGGCGGGCACGAACCCAACTGGCGCCCTCAATCGGGGCCACGCTGCCATTTTATGTGGGCGGGCCACTTAAGGCCCGCCTAGCGTGATGCTCACCTGGAAGCGCTGAGCGCTCCCTGTGTGGGCGAGGGGGTTCCCTGAGTTGTTTCCTGTGCTCTTTTGTACATGCGCACGGAAGAGCGCAGAAATCTCCCTGAGGCATGGAGGTGCCTCAGGGAGATTAGTTTGACATGTGTAAATTTAAATAAAGGAGAAAAAAAACTTTAAAAACATGCCCCCTCATGTGACACTGTCACATCAGCTGGGACATGACAAAGAATTAATGTAAAAATTTTTATTAGATTTTAAAACACTTCATGAAACCTCATCCCGCCCTTGGATGAGGTTTCATGAAAAATGAAAAGGCTGCCTGGGCTCTTCGCCTGCCCGACAACCTTAAGGTTGGATGGGAAGCTCATTTAATTGAGTTAATTGGGTTTTAAGTGGCCTTAATAGGCCTTTGACAGTAGGCTGCACACCTGCCAAGCTGAAAATCTAAATGATGTGCGGTGATGTCGGGACGCCCGCTCGACATCTCCACATGTCATTTTATGCGTCAGTGAGCAGGCCCTGCGCCCGCTCGCCAACCAGAGAAATCAATGTTTCAAGCTAAATATGACTTCTTCAGAACTGAAAGAGGGTCATATATGGGCTATGTGCTGTCAAAAAAGGAGGGGAGTGGTGCAATGGAAGAACAAAAGGGAACATGTGGGACAGGGTAGAGGGTGGGAGAGATTAAATGACAAAGGGCAAAGGGAGTGGTAATAATTGTACTAAAGAGACAAAGCATTTGTCCAGACTGAGTGTAAATGCCAGAATAATGAACACCTTTGCCTGAAAGCAAAAATATGAGAAACAATATTCAAACTAACACATGGCAAAAGAACAGAATCAAAATGGGGGCCAGAATTCATGGCGTGAAATCGTTGAATTCAATGTTGTAAGGCTCCTAATCAGAAGATGAGGTACTGTTTTTTGAGCTTGCATTGAGCTTCACTACAGCATGATTGCCACCCATGCTAAGCGATAGAGTTTTAAATTTAAGGCAAAGAATAGATCAAGCAGCTGGTCCACTATTGTGGAGGGGGAGCCTCTCCGCAGGGCTGCCCGCATCTGCAGCTAAAGCCTGGCAAGTTGGGAGGGGCCTCTGATCTGTTAGAGCACTGGCCCCCTTGGTCTGCCATCAAGAAGCCATCTCCAGGCAGCTTCATCATACACAGTCTCCTGTGAAGATCCCAGTCAGCTCCAAGAATAGGCCTTCATAGGTCTGTAATTATTTGAGATGCCTATCTGCCGCTTACGGGCTTCTAGCCCTTCCACATCACACTCTCATTCCACTCACAGTAAAGTAGCCGTGGGGTGGGATGGAACTGGGGAAAAGGCATGCAGGCCAGTGGTACAAAACCCATGCCCTCCTGCATCCGTGTCTGTCCCCATCATAAAAATTCAGTCCCAGGTTGGCAAACTGTAGCTTGTTGGGTGCCAAAGGTATCATTGCAGAAGCCTCAACTATTTACAATCTATATTAATGGGTTGGATGAAGGGACCCAGTGTATTGTAGCCAATTTTTCTGATGATACAAAGATAGGTGGTAAAGTCATAAGGAAGACACAGGCTGGGATTTTCAATTGCTATTAAGGTCTGGAAGAGGTGCAAGCATTAGTACATAGCTTTTGGGTTCAAAGTGGGCGGAGGTTAAAGTTTTTTATGTTGACAAATTTTGGGAGTTGAGGGATCTTGCGCCAGATTATGCACCTTGGCTGTTTGGCCACTTTTGTTCTCAATGAGGCTTTTAGCCCTCCAAGGTGCTGCCTGTTCTCTTCTGCAAGGCAGCTGTAGGCCCCATCATGAGTGCCATCTGCCTTTGTTGCTCGTACTCTACAGGCAACTCCAGCCTCCTGGTTACGCTCAGCATCGCTAATGGGGCATCAAGCTTGCCTTCAACCAAATTAGGGCATTTTCATTTCAAGATAGTATTGCACAAATGACACAGTTTTGAACCAGGATTGGGACAGGAAATTATCCAGGTGTCGTGTTCTGAAACCCATTTTAAATTCAAATGCAAAGAGTCTGCAAAGGGACATAGATAGGATAAGTGAGTAGACAAAATTTGGCAGATGGAGTGTAATGTGGGAAATTTGAGAACACAAGAACACAAGAATTAGGAGCAGGAGTAGGCCATTCAGCCCTGCTAGCCTGCTCCATCATTCAGTAAGATCATGACTGATCTGATTGTGATCTCAACTCCACTTTCCTGTCTGCCCCCCCATAATCCTTGACTCCCATGCTGATCAAAATCTATCGAACTCAGCCTTGACATATTCAATGGTCCAGCATCCACTGCTCCCTGGAGAAGAGAGTTCTATAGACTAACAACCCTCTGAGAGAAAAGATTTCCTCTTATCTCAGTCTTAAATGGGAGACCACTAATTTTTAATCTGCGTCCCCTGGTTCTAGATTACCCCACAAGGGGAAACATCCTCTCAGCTTTCACCCTGTCAAGTCCCCTCAGAATCTTGTATGTTTCAATCAGATCACCCCTCATTCTTCTAAACTCCAGTAGGTATAGGCCCAACCTGTTCAAACGTTCCTCATAAGACAACTTTTTCATCCCAGGAATCAGTCGAGTGAACCTTCTATGAGCTACTTCTCATGAAATTATGTGCTGTCTTAAGTAAGGAGATCAAAACTATGCACCATACTCCAGATGTGGTCTCACCAATGCCTTGCACAACTGTAGCACAAGTTCCCTACTTTTATGCTTGATTCCCCTTGCAATGAACATAAACATTATGTTTGCCTTCCCAATCCCCTGCTGCACCTGCATGCCAATTTGTTGTGATTCATTTACCAGGACATCCAGACCCCTCTGTACCATAACGTTCTGCAGTCTCTCTCGAGTAATATACTGTTTTTCTGTTCTTCCACCAAAGTTGACAAATTTACATTTTCCCACATGATACTCCATCTGCCAGATTTTTTTCCCACTCACTTAACCCATCTAAATCCCTCTGTAAACTCTTTCATGTCCTTGTGACAACTTACTTTCCTACCTAAATTTGTGGCATCGGCAAATTTAACTACCATGCAGTCAGTCCCTCCATCGAAGTTATTGATATAGATTGTAAATAGTTGAGGCCCCAGCACTGATCTCTGTGACACTTTGCTAGTAACAGCTTGCCAACCCGAGATGACCCATTTATCCCTACCCTCTGCTTCCCGTTAGCTAACCTATCCAGTATTGTTATGGCACAGCGGATGGTAAATGCTGAGCTGCTCAAATCCCAGAGGGAAACTTGAAAGAGCTTCCACAACTGTTTTGCAATTTGTATCTTATTTCCTTGAATTCAGTAGTAATAAGTTCACCAAGGCATAGAGGTTTTTTGCACATAAATTAAACATTTATTAATAAAAGGAAAGATTTTAAACATATACAAATGTCTACAAATTACTACTCTAATAACTCATAAATCCCCTAATTAATCTGACACTTCCATTAAGGCAACAGCTCCGTTAAGACAACAGCAAAAAACAAATAAATTTCATCAGACCCAGGCAAAGCACACAACACCCTGGACAGTGATATTCACAGTGATATTTTTTAGCTTTGGTTCCTGCAGACAGTAACTTAATGCATTGAGGCTGGAGGCTTTTCACACTTGTTAGACCTTAGAATTCCTACTCCCTTACACATAACCTCATCTTTATACATGTTTCTCCCTTTTTAATGTAAATTCCGTTGTTCCAATATATCTTTGCAACTACTTTTCTCATAATATAAATCTTTCATAGTACTCGTATTATCAGTAACCTTTGGGAAAAATAAACACATTACTTGGCTTAGCCTCTTATGGCTAGATGTAACATCTTACCCTCTCTTTGAAATTCAAACTGACCTAATTTATCTAAAAATGCAAGTGTTCCTCACACCTCACATTATAAAACTTCAGCCATGCTTATATATTTAGCATTTCAAACCTAGCTTCCCTTTTGATAACTCAAAAGCTCCCGACCAGCTGCCTCCAATTCAATAAAATCCACCACAGACACATCCACACAGAGAAACTAATCCAAATCCCATTATTACCCTACCTTTACAATAAATCACAATAATATTATGAAAATTATTATATTTTAATGACATGTAACCATGTTAATATATTACCTCCCATTTACCATTACCTCCCACTACTTTCCCATCGGTAAGCAGGGGGCCACCGAGCCTGCCCAACAAGGGCAAAGCTCTGCCCATGGTTTTAGTTCAGAGGATCCAAATATAGAATCAGTTTGAGTGCAGATAAGAAATAGCAAAGGACAGAAGTCATTGGTGGGAGTGGTTTATAATTCCCCTGAAAGTAGCTGCACTGTAGGACAGAGTATAAATTAATAAATAATGGGGGCTGATATGAAAGGTACTTCAATAATCGTGGGAGATTGCACGATACAAATTGGCAAAGGTAGCCTGGAAAATGAGTTCCTAGAGTGTATTCAGGACAGTTTTTTAGAAAAATATGTTCCGGAAGCAACCAGAGAACAGGCTATTTTAGATGCAATAATGTGTAATGAGAGAGGATTAATAAATGACCTCATAGTAGAGAATCCGCTAGATAAGAGTAATTATAACATGATAGAATTTCACATTCAGTTTGAGGATGAGAAATTTGGGTCTGAATCTAGTGTCTTAAACTTAAATAAAAGCAATTACAAAAGTATGAAGCCAGTTGGTTAAAATGGACTGAGAAAACAGGTTAAAAGGTATGACAGTAAAGAAGCAGTGGCAGACATTCAAGGAGGTATTTCATAACTCTCAACAAAGATATATTCCAATGAGGAAAAAAGGCTCCATGAGAAGCATGCACCATGCACGGCTAAGTAAGGAAGTTAAGGATGGTATCAAATGGCAAGAATGATTCCTGGGATAAAGAGCTGTAGCTATGAGGATTACTAGGAGAGGTTGGGACTTTTTTCCTTGGAGAAAAGAATCCTGAGAGGAGACTTAATAGAGGTATTCAAGATCCTGAGGGGTATGGACAGGAGAAATAGTGAGGAACTGTTCCCACTCAAGAGAACATCAAGAACTAGAGGGCACAGATTCAAAATAATTGGCAAAAGGAGTAAATGTGATGTGAAGAAATTGTTTTCACCCAGAAGGTGTTTGGAGTCTGGAACAAACTTCCTGAAAGGACAGGTTTGATCACAGCATTCAAAAGGGAATTGGATTGCTACCTGAAAATAAAGAATGTGTAAGGTTATGGAGATAAGGCAGGGGAATGGGACTAGATGGAATACTCTTTCAGAGATCCAGTGCAGACTTGATGGGCTGAATGGCCTCCTCCTGCACTGTAAAGTTACTGTGATACTGTGAAATTGAAAGCAACGGTGTACAATACTGCAAAGATTAGTGGGAAGCCAAAAGGCTGAGAAACTTTTACAAACCAACGAAGGATGATGAAAAGAATAATAAAGAGAGAGAAATTAGAGGATAAAAGAAAACCAGCAAGAAATATAGAAACAGACAGTAAAAACTTCCACAAGAATATGTAAAGGAAAAGAGTAGCACCAGTGAGCATTGGCCCTTTACAATGTGAGATTGGGAAATTAATAATGGGAGACAAGGAAATCTCAGAGATGTTGAACAAGTATTCTGCCTTCAAAGTAGAAGATACAAAAAGCATCCTAAAAATCATAGAAAAGTTGGGGGCAAAAGAGAGAGAGGAGCTTAAAACAATTATAATCACTTGAAAAAAAAGTAATAGGAAAACTGATGGGACTAACAGCTGACTGGTCTCCAGGAACTGATTTCGAGCATTCTAGGGTCTTAAACAAAGTGGCCATAGAGATAGTGGATGAACTGGCTGTAATCTTCTAAACTTCCCTAGATTCTAGAAAGGCTCCAGTGATTGGAAAATCACAAATGTAACACCACTATTCAAGAAAGGAGGGAGACAGAAAGCAGGAAACTACATGCCAGTTAGTTTAACATCTGTCATTCAGAAGATACTAGAATTCATTATTAAGGAGGTAGTAGCAAAACATTCAGAAAATCACAATACAATCAAGCAGAGTTAACGTGGTTTTGTGAATGGGAACTCATGTTTGACAAATTTATTAGAATTCTTTGAGGATATAACAAGCAGGATAAATAAAGGGGAACCAGTAGATATCGTGTATTTGGATTTCCAAAATGCATTCAATAAGGTGCCACATAAAAGGTTACTGCACAAGATAAGAGCTCATAGTGTTGGGGGTGATATTTTTAGCATGAATAGAGGACTGGCTAACTAACAGGAAACAGAAAGTCAGGATAAACGGGTCATTTTCAGGTTGGCAAACTAACTAGTGGAGGGCTGCAGAGATCAATGCTGATGCCTCAACTATTTATGATCTCTATGTCACGATCCTGGACCTGACCCCACTTTTGTTGCTTGGAGTCTCTTTCTTTGCCCAGCTCCCTGGTGGTTCCTACCAGTGGTCTCCTCCTCCCAGTGGCTCCTTTTGTGGTTTTCTCTCTCTCCCCCTCTCTCTGGGACCTCTCCCTGTCCCCTCTACCTGGGTTCCCTCCCTAGATCCCCTCTTTGGGATCTCTTTCTGTGTCCTCTCTCTGTCCCCTGTCCTGGGACTCCTCTCTTAATGGTGCTCCACGTCTGAGATCCTGTGATCGGGCCTTCATGTCGTTTTTCCCACGCAGATGGCCTGGGCATGTCCCTTGCCCAAAGAACTCTAAAATGCTGGACTGCACATGCGCAGCCTGCTCCTGATCTGCACATGTGCAGAAACTCCAAAGGCATGTCAGAACTTTTAGTTCCTGATCTCTGCCTGACAACAAGGTAAGTTTGGATCTCTTAACATATATTAATGACTTGGATGAAGGGACTGTCTGTATTGTAGCCAAATTTGCAGGTGATACATGGAAAGCAGGATGTGAGGAAGATACAGAGTCTGGAAAGGGATATAGATAAATTAAGTGAATGGACAAAAATTTGACAGATTGAGTATAATGTGGAAAATGTGGGGTTATCCACTTGGGCAGGAAGAATAAAACAATGGAATTCGATTTAAATGAAGAGAGACTGCAGAAATCAGCAATATAGAGGGATCTGGGTGGCCTTGTACAAACAGTTCACATGCAGGTACAGCAAGTAATTAGGAAAGCAAATGGAATGTTGGCCTTTATTGCAAGTTGGATGGAGTATAAAATTAGGGAGACTTGCTACAACTGTACAGGACATTGTTAAGACCACACCTGGAGTTCTGCATGCAGTTTTGGTCTCCTACTCTTCCTATTTCTTATGTTCTTATAGAAGTCTTGCTACAACTGCACGGGGCATTGGTGAGACAACATCTAGAAAATTGCATGGAGTTTCGGTCATCTTACTTAAGGAAGGATATACTGGCATTGGAAACAGTTCAAAGATGGTTCACTCGGCTGATTCCACGGATGAAGGAGCTGTCTTAAGAGAAAAGGTTGAGCATGTTGGCCCTATACTCATTGGAGTTTAGAAGAATGAGAGATGATCTTATTGAAACATATAAGATTGTATGGAGCTTGACAGGGTAGATGCTGAGAGGATGTTTCCCTTGTGGGGCAATCTAGAACTAGGGGGCACAATTTAAAGATAAGGGGTCTCCCATTTAAGACGGAGATGAGGAAAAAATTCTTCTCTCAAGGGTCATTAGTCTTTGGAATTCTTTTTCACAGAGAACAATGGAGGTTGGGCCATTGAATATATTCAAGGCTGAGTTAGATTTTTTATTGACAAGGGAGTCAAGGGTTATGGAGGACAGACAGGAAAATGCCATTAAGGCCACAATCAAATCAGCCATGATGTTATTGAGTAGCAGAGGAAGCTGAGTGACCTACTCCTGCTCCTATTTCTTATGTTTCCATGGAAGTCCTGCTACTACTGTACAGGGTATTGGTAAAACCACAACTAGAGTATTGCTTGCAGTTTTGGTTTCCTTATTTAAGGAGATATTCTTGTATTGGAGGCAGTTTGGAGAAAGTTCACTATGTTGATTCCTGAACATTGCTTAAGAAACAGACATGTTGCCGAAGCTTTTCACCTTGCATTCAAAGATATTCTGCCTACCACACAATTGAGCAACTTTATGTATGAATTTCTGTACTGGTGCAATGCCAGGTATGTGGGTCGTACGTCCCAATAATTGGCTGATCAAATCAAACAGCATGTTCCTTTGTTTGTTCATAATAGGCAGAGTACAGACTGTACTCAACCAGCTTGTGCTTACAAAACAAAACAAAATGTCTATTTTTATCTGTTATTCTGTGATTGGGGAGCACTTGCTGAACAATCCTGAGCATGCTAAAAGCTACACTAACAACCAATTGAAGATAATTAGTCGAGCTTGTAATGCGGCTCATTTATGTTTGCTAGAAGCGACAAACCTTCATATGTAGGAAGCCATTCTCTGCAAACAAAAGGAATATGTTCAAGCCTTGTACCTTTTTGAATTGCCTGGCACATTGGTGGGCTTAAAGGTCCCTATTGCTTTCCCCATGGAAATGTTTCAGCCAATCAGAGTCAACATGCCAGCCAATCAACGTCCTTTTCTCCTGTGATATAAATAGTTTTGATTTTTGAAATTTGACATTCTTGCATTTGTCCTGATGACTATAAGATGAAAACTTTGGCATCATGTCTCCCTTTTCAGTAATATTCATATTCTGTATCATCAAGCGACTGTTTGTAGGTTGATTCCCTGGATGGAGGGTTTGTCTTATAAGGAAAGGTTAGACATATTGGGCTTCTACTCATTGGAGCTCAGAAGAACCAACCTACCTGGGCATTCATCCGTCCTTGTGGCTGTCTAGGTTCTGCTTCCAGGCCCTGATTCTATCCCACGCCCACCTCCCCAGAGCAAAAAATTGGGTCTAACGGGCCCCTTTAAGCCAAGGTGGATCTGCTGAGTCAGAACATTTCCTGACTTAAGCTATCCGCCTTGATAGCAAAAATCTGACCCATTGTTTCAGAATAAGGGATTGTCCAATTGGGAGGAGATGAGGATGGACTTCTTCTCTTGGAGGACTGATAATCTTTTGAATTCTCTAAACCAGAGAGCTGTGGAAGCTGATTCATTGAATATATTCAAGGCTGAGTTAGACAGGTTTTTGAACTATAGAGGAGTCAAGGTTGTGGTCAACAAGCAGCAATCTGCAGTTGAGACCAAGATCGGATCAACCATGCTTTTACTGAATGGTGGAGCAGGCTGAAGGAACCGTAAAGCCTACTGCTGTTCCTATTTCTTATGTTCTTATTTTTTTAATGGCAGGTGGGTTGAAAACCAGGGTACACTGAATTAAGATGATTCGCAAAAGCACCAACAGTGACATGAGGAAAAAGATTTTATGCAGTGAGTGGTTAAGATCCGGAGTGCACTGCCTGAAAATGTGGATGAGGCAGATTCAGTCATGGCTTCCAACAAGGAAATGAGTAATTGGAAGAGAAAAAAAAATTGTAGGGCTTACAGGGAACTGATGGGGGTGTGAGACCAGCTGTGTGGCTCTTGCTGAGAGCCAATGCAGAGGCCCTAATGGTCTCCTTCTGTGCTGCAACCATTCTATGATTTTGTAGTCATTGACAGAAAATAAAATTTCTTCATTTGGCAAACAGTTCCCTGTTAAAGGAAGACATTGTCATAGAAATAAGTTTCCACCCTTAGCATTTTGATTGAATTGATTTCACACAGCAGCCTTGCTGTTTTAGGGAGATAAGATTCCAGAGAAGAAGAGGAAGAACCACAATTTGACTTTGTTGCTAGGAGCTGACCCTTATTGTCGCTACTGCAATGTCATGTTCAGTAAAAGAGACTTATTTACAAGTAGTTGCTTTCCCTAAAGAAAAAATATTTGATTAAATGGATTCTGGTCCATACTATTATCGTTTTTATTCTGAAAGAACGGTAGAAGAATTTGTTGCTCTGTTCGGCACAAAATTTAAAGTGCTCAATGATAGCAACCAAGCTATATTTTTTGTCATTCACCTCATGGATACCATTGTGCCACAAATTATATTGCCATCTTAAGTACCTGTAAAGAGAACTCGAGTGCCTTCACATGAGTATCCTTTACATCAAGCCTAGACGAAAGACTTTCTTAATCCACCTCCCTTTCCCTATCCTCACCTAGGTAAAGCAATTCAAGAAATAATGGTGAAAGCAGATGAGATGGTATTTGCTTTGGGGACAGTATATTGAATCAGTTCATTTTCAGCGTTTGAAATCACTTTATTAATGCTTTACCGATTGTTAAGAATTATACAAAATGGGTGAATGGTTTTGATTACTTTATTTGCTTTGCTTAACCTACAATGTACTGTTTAAATATATTCATACCTTTGACCAGCACAAGCCTGAACAAAGCTTTAAATTTATATATTTAACAAAGATTGTGTGGGCTTTAACCCTGCTCCCACAGATGATGTTAATCTGTTTTGCCATTGCTGTCTTTGATTTGTTTATATTTAAGAGCCACTTTCTTTATATAAAAGTTTATGGGAACATTTTTTGTTTGATACTCAGGAAGCATCATAATTTAAATCAACCTAGGTCAGAAAACGCCAGTGTAACCTGTTTCCTTCCCAGACAAAAGGACAAAGCCCTTCCCCTCACTACTTTTCCCTCCACCATGTTCTGCTCTCGTCTCCCTTCTCTTGAAGGCAATCTTGCTGATATAAGGCAATTCTTGATATGTGAGCCAAGTTGGCAGCCTATTCAACCGTGGAGGGCATTACAACTAAACCCAATCATATCCTCGCCTACTGTACACACACGTGGAACTTACAATCACTGTTTGCTGGATAATGATCAGGAACAGAAATTCTAGCTAATATTTCCCCTCACTAATTTGAGTCCAGTGAGGAATAATTGTGGCATTCCAACTACTTGCTGAGATCAAACAGTATCCCTTGAAACAACTATATTTCAGCAAAATGGAAGTATAATTTGTGGACCCAAAAAAAGATTCAGAGATGATTTCTCAACTGGAATTAAAGTGTCGTAATGAGCCATCAGCACAGCCAGTGCAGGCTGGTGAAATGGTCATGAACTGCAGATTGTCTTAAGTAGTAAATTGAACTTGTATTATTTCTTGGGCACAGTATATGCAGAACTAATCTAAATACATTATGGAGAGGATGGACCTTTTGTCCCTCTTTATAAAGCACAAGCACTAATTCTGTAATTTTACATGGCTTGACTAAATATTCAAGCCACACCAATCAGATAAAACTTGAAACTCTTTATTAGCTGTAAACATCTAAAGTAAAATGAGTTTTATGCAATCTAACCCAGTTCCTGGTAGGTGTAAAGTCACAATATAAACTGTCCATCAATATTGATACTGGGTACAAAGAGAGAAGTATTGCATTATCAACCACTGATGGGTACAAAAGTTTAACTCTTTCAAAAGATTATTATTTAAAAATTATTGCAGAGGAAAAATGTCACTGAACAGCATTCACCAAATGATGCATTGCTGTCGGACATGTCCACCTGATAGACATTGAAAATAGATGGGGCAACAGAGCATTTTAAAGTGATCATGCCACATTTCTGTGAGCATAAGTCATTTCCTGACTTGCTGGAAGACATCAATTTCCTTACATCAGCAAATAGAATGTGTTGCTATCTGTGTTTTATAGCATCATAATTCACCGCTGGTCATTGAAATGTTGCTCCAGGGCATCTTTAACTTGCCTCCTTGCAGGAAACCAGGAAGTGTACAATTTGGATACATTGCAGAAAAACGGTTTGGATGACACGCATTCATAAGTTTAAAATGCTTCAGTAATGGACATTTTAGCTGCCAAGTATCATTTCTTCAAAAGCCAAATGGAATGTTTTCTGTAATTTGCCTGAAATGGATATTTTTTTCTCTAAAACATTTCTGAGGATGCCTCAGTAATCAGCAAAAGAAGTCTGGCAGTCATCCAAAATTATTAAACACATAGATATGTATTAGTTAAAAGATTTGTTGATGGCATTGAGCTTTGAGTATCTGGAGTACTCAGCCCCATGATTCAGTTTTGTAGATAAAGCATGAATCAGCAATGAACAATGAACCCCAGGGGCTGGATTTTCATGTTTGGTTTGGGAAACACAAGTCATGGCAGTTCCTGACTTTGCTAACCCAAACCCGTCACTCTCTCCCATACCCACCATATTTTCTTCTCCTAATGACATCTGCAACAAGGTTCGGGCCTGCTGTCTCCCTAGGCAGGCCTGAGGCAGCATCGGAGGAGTTCTGGCACTGAGGCGGCTGGTTAGAAGGCATGCCTTGGCTCTCAGGGACATTGGCCCAGCTCTCCATTTCATTCTCATACCTCCTAATGCTCACCACTCATCCACCCCCATGCCTCCCCATGCGCCAAAACCCTATCCAAGCCCCCCCGCCCCCTCAGTTTCCCATTACCCCCCCATGCCCCTTCATATCCTCCATGCCTCCTCATATCCCCATGACCTAGAGGAGAGTGAGAGGAGGACCCTGGGACAGGCAGTCAGCAGCACCTAGAGGAGAATACGAGAGGAGGACCTGAGACAGGCAGTCAGCAGCACCTAGAGAGAATGCGAGAGGAGGATTCTGGGACAGGCAGTCAGCAGCACCTAGAGGAAAGTGCGTGAGGAGGACCCTGGGACAGGCAGTCAGCAGCACCTTTAGGATCTAGTCTATCTAGAGGATCTAGCATCTAGTTTATACTCAAGCAGGAGTAAAGGTAAAATAAAAGGAAGGGTCCATATTCTATTTAGTTAAGATATGTCTGGGGAGCCCAGTCCCGTGATTTGCACATCCTGCACTATGTGGAAAATCCTGGATGCTCCTGGTGGTCTGGATGATCATATGTGCAGGAGGTGCCTTCAACTGGAGTAACTCTCGCACACCGTTTTTTAGCCTTGGAAAACGATAAGGGTGATGGTTCCCCTGTGGAGGCCAACCAGAGCAAAAGCCATGGCACTGCGGGTGGTCCAGCTGCACAGGGTGGGAGGAAGAAGTGTGGAAGGGTAATAGAGGTAGGGGATTCGTTAGTGAGGGCAGTAGTCAGGCACTTCTGCCAGACATGACTCCAGGATGGTATGTTGCCTCCCGGGTGCCAGGGTCAAAGATGCTATGAAACAGCTGCAGGGCATTCTGAAGAGGGAGGGTGAACAGTCAGAGGTCATGGCCCATGTTGGGACCAATGACGTAGAAAGAAAGAGAAATTAGGTCCTGCAAGCAGAGTTTAGGGAGTTAGGTATGAAATTGGAAAGCAGGACTTCAAAGGTAGTAAGCTCTGAATTACTCCTGGTGCCATGCAGTAGTGAATATAGGAACAGAAGGATAGAACAGATGAATGTGTTGCTGGAGAGATGGTGCAGGAGGGAAGGCTTTAGATTCCTGGGGCTTTAGGACCATTTCTGGGTAGGTGGGACCTGCACAAGTTGGATGGGTTACGTCTGTACAGGAACGGGACCAACATCCTCACGGGGAGGTTTGCTAATGCTGTTTGGGCTGTTTTAAACTAATTTGGCAGGGGGATGGGATCCTGAAAACCAGTTCAGAGGGGAGAGAAGCTGAGATGGAATTAGTAGTTAAAATGCTAGTAAGTGAGTCTGGAAGGCAGAGGAAATATAGGCTAGATAAGAAAGAAGTAAGTTTAGCAAGGCTAAATGGAATATATTTTAATGCAAGGAGCCAGAGAAATAAGACAGACGAGCTGAGAGCACAAATAGGCACATGGAGTATGATATCATAGCTATGACTGACACTTGACTAAAAGAAGGGCAGGATTGGCAGCTCAACATTCCTGGTTATAGGGTATTCAGTCGAGATAGAGAGTGGAACAGAAGAGGAGGGGGGGTTGAAATATTGATCAATTATAGCAGTGAGGAGGGATGATTCCTTGGAAGGATCATCAAATGAAGCCATATGGGGAGAAGTAAAAAAACATAAAAGGAGCAAACACATTGTTGGGTGTATACTATAGGCCCCCAAACAGTCAGGGACAGGTAGAGGATTAAATATGTAATCAAATTTCAGAGAAGTGTAAGAATAATAGGGCAGTAATAGTAGGGGATTTTAATTACCCAAAGATTAACTGCAATAGTTTAGTGTGCAAGGTAGGGAGGGAGCAACATTATTAATTTGCAACCAGGAGAACTGTTTTAGCCTGTATGTAGAAAGTCCATCAAGAGAGAGGGCAGTTCTGGACATAATATTCGGAAATGAGCCTGAGCAAGTGGTAGGCGTATCAGTCGGGGAACATCTTTGAAATAGTGACCATAACTCAGTTAGATTTAGGCTAGTTATGAAAAAGAATAAGGTTGGGCCGGGAATAAAAGTTCTAAACTGGGGAAAGGCTAATTTTACTAAGATGAGATACAATTTGGCCCATGTGGACTGGAGCAGCAACTTGCAGATGGAAGCATTCAAGGAGGAAATAGTGAGGGTACAGGGCAAATATGTTCCCATAAAGACAAAGTGGGGAACCAAGTCTGGAGAACCCTGGATGTCAAGGGACATAAAGGTTTAGATTAAGAAAAAAAGAGAAGCTTATGGCAGATACCCAGGGCTCAAAATGGCAGAGTCCTTAGAGGAGTATAAAAAGTGCAGAGGGGAACTTATAAAGGAAATTAGGAAAGCTAGGAGAGTGCATGAGAAAGCATTGGTTGGTAGAATAGAGGAAAACCCAAAGAGGTTTTTTAAATATATAAAGAGCAAGAGAATAACTAGGAAAGAGTAGGGCCAATTAATGATCATAGAGGTAATGTGTGTGTGGACCCAGAAGACATGGGTGCAGATCTCAATGAATATTTTGCTTCAATCTTCACAATGGAAAAGGATGATGCAGGTATATACATCAGGGTGGAGGACTGTGAAATATTAGAGGAAATTAATATAGAGAGAGGGGAGATACTAGTGGGTTTCGCGATCTTAAAAGTGAATAAATCCACAGGCTTGGATGAGATGTATCCCAGGGTGTTGAGGGAGGCAAGGGAAGAGATATCTGGGGCCCTGGCAGTAATTTTCAAATCCTCACTGGCCACAGGTGAGGTGCCAGAGGACTGGAGGAATGCAAACATTGTCTCATTATTAAAAAAGGGAGGAAGGGATAAACTAGGAAATTACAGGCCAGTCAGTGTAACCTCAGTGGTGGGGAAGTTACTAGAAAGAATTCTGGACATGGAGAGACATGGATTAATCAGGGATAGTCAACATGGATTTGTTAAGGGAGGGTCATGTTTAACAAATTTAATTGAATTTTTTAAAGAGGTAACCAGGAACGTTGATTAGGGTAATGCATTTGATGTGACCTACATGGACTTTAGTGAGGCTTTTGATAAGGTCCCTCATGGCAGACTGGTCAAGAAAGTAAGAGCCCATGGGATCCAAGGCAAGGTGGCACATTGGATCCAAAGTTGGCTGACAGGCAGGAAGCAAAGGGTGATGGTAAAGTGATATTTCTGTGACTGGAAGTCTGGTTCCAGTGGGGTTCTGCAGGGCTCGGTGCTGGGGCCCTTGCCGTTTGTGGTGTACATAAGTGATTTGGACTTAAGTATAGGTGGTATGATCAAGAAGTTCGCGGATGACATGAAAATTGCTAGGGTGGTAAATAGTGAGGAGGATAACCATAAACTGCAGGAGGATATCAATGGACTGGTCAGGTGGGAAGAGCAGTGGCAAATGGAATTCAACCGAAAAATGTGAGGTAATGCACTTGGGGATGGCTAACAAGGCAAGGCACTATGAATGGTAGGACCCTGGAAAGTACTGAAGATCAGAGGAGCCTTGGTGTGCAAATCCATAGGTCCCTGAAGGTAGCAAGGCAGGTGGATAAGGTGGTTAAGAAGACATATGGGATACTTGCCTTTATTAGCTGAGGCATAGAATACAAGAGCAGGGAGATTATGCTTGAATTGTATAAAATGCTGGTTAGGTCACAACTGGAGTACTGCGTGCAGTTCTGGTTGCCACATTATAGGAAGGATGTGATTACAGAGGGTGCAGAGGAGATTTACCAGGATGCTGCCTGGGCTGGTGGGTCTGAGGAAATATTGTATAGGCTGGGGTTGTTTTCCTTGGAGCAACAAAGATTGAGAGAGGTCCTGATAGAGGTGTATAAGATTACAAGGGGCATAGATAGGGTAGATAGGAAGGCACTTTTTTCCATTAGCAGAAGGGTCAATAACCATGGGGCATAGATTTAAGATAAGAGATAGTAGGCTAAGAGAAGAGTTGAGGAGAAAATATTTTCACCCTGAGGGTGGTGGGAGACTGGAACTCACTGCCTGAAAGGGTGGTTGAGTCAGAAATTCTCGTAACATTTAAGAAGTATTTATAAATTCACTTGCATTTCCATAGCCTCCAAGGCTATGGGCCAAGTTCTGGGAAATGGGATTGTATAGTCAGATCTTTGTTGACCGGCATGGACACGATGGGCCAAGTACCTCCTTCTGTGCTGTAGACATCTATGAGTCTACGAGACCTCTCCATTTCCCCCATATATCCTCCATAACCACTCAAAGACAAATAATCTTTTAATAACCTCTTAGCCTATCAATCAAACTATGTACACAACCCATTGTTGAGCTAATTGGTTCTTTGCCTTTGAAACTCAGCCAAGTGTTCATAATGGGCTCACCTGTCAAAACAAAACATTAAAGCTCCAGATAATGGAGCTTATTGAAACTGAAAGAACAGATGGCTCAGGTTTCTCTAAGCTACACCAGATGGCCCATCATTCAAAAAATTCCAGTAGCAAGTGGCTACTTTTTTCCCCCTATGGCATTGCAGACATTTAAATCGCTACAGATCATGACGCTAAAGTTCCCATACACTGTTTTGCACTGGAAAAAAGTATTCTAATGTATCTCAGCACTTAAATAATGCTGGGCAATGTAATAGATACCTTTCCTTTTCAGCTCAAAGTCCTATGATTAATCGCCACAGTAAAAACTCATCTTACTTATAATATAGCATCTAATAATGATATTTGAGGTTGTCAAAAGATTTACCACTTATTTGTCAGAATGTTTCTGACTCCTCAGCAGACTTCCCCCAAGGTTCCCAAACTCCTAAACTCTCTTACCTTTCTTAGCTGCTTTCCAAAGGCTTCCAAAACCTGCCCAACCTGACAAAAGTACTGTGGGACATGAAGTACAAATTTCCCCTAGGCTTGTCAATGATGACCCCAACGAAACAGGTCATGCGTGCAGGGTCACAACCTGAACTTAACCCAAACATGTTCTTGTCTGTGAGAAGTTTGTGTGGGACTCTTTTAGAGGGGAAATCCATACCCCAGCCCCACAGACCTCAGTTTTTACCTTCAAATTTCTGCATCCATTCCTGACCTTTTTGGGACACGAAAATCCAGCCCTGGATATTTTATTTTCTGACCTAAGTTTAAGCACTTAACTATTAACATGAGTTTACTATAAGCAGTGAAAGAAAAGAATTGGCATATGATTCTAATGGCTAATCTAACAATGGCAATTCCTGCAATACTTTAGAAAAAAAGGTAAATGTAACTGTTCCTGCAAATATTAAAAGAGGATTTTTTAAAATTCTTTTAAGTGAAAAAGAAGCATATTGTCATCCCCATCTCATCTCCCATTATCTAAAAGGTATACAGTGATTAACTACAGGAATAACATGTTGATAAATCATAAGGAAAAATCATTACCAGATAACTTTATGGTGCTGGCTGCGCCCCTTTAAGTTGAGCATTGGCCTGTGGATAAATTCCCTTCTCAGTGGCATTCTATAAATACTTCCTTGTCTGTGCTGTGCCTGAGAATGCTAGTTTTAACATTACCCACGCCCCAGCCCCAAACTATTTATGTTTTAACTTCATTATTGAAGTTAACAGCTTCTGAAATTATGTGCTTGATACATAGCTGGAGTGGGATGAGACAGGAGTCATAAGCACAAAATGATACCTATGAAATTGAAGCTATCATGAATATTTGATTTTAAAGGATATGTAAGTTCACCTTGTTAAAACCATAACATTCTACATTGTTAACAAAAAGAGTGATTGTTTTAAATCACAAAGCACATCGTGTACTAATATGTGGGAAGAATTCTCAAGCTTCCTCAGCTTTTATTTTCAAATCAGGATACAAAAGATGAACAGTAAAAGCCTCCTACATAGTTTAATATACACCAAGAGTACTTCTAAAAAGCTACATCATAACTACCAAAAACAAATCATTTTCTTAAGATGCATTGTTTGAGTTGTTGCAAAATTATAAGTTGCTGCAAAATTTCCCCAGCAAGAGTGTAATCCATGTGTTGTGAGTTTTCAATCTCAGCAACAAAGCTGTAGACACTAAATGGAGACAAGGCATTTCCATACAGGGAGAAAAACAGGGAAGGGATCACTGCCTCCTAAAGGCAGACTCTATGTGTTACGGAAAGAGGCCTGGAACCAAATCACCTGCCTCCTGATCATGTAACCCAAAAAAATGGAGGGGAGAAAGTAGATTCTTATCATCAGACATTGTGTTTCTGGTATAATATGAAAATGTGCTTTGGACCAGCACAAGAACTGCTAATGGTGTAGAACTATGTTGTGGTGCTGACTTGAGTCGAATATGAGAATATTTGCCATATAAATTCTTGAATATAAGACCAACTTCTAACCTGCCTTTCACCCCCCCCCCCCCACCCCCCACCCCCACCCCCACTTCCCACCTGCACCATGTAGGGTTACTTTAGTGATCCCTGGAATGTTTTTGACTTCCTCATCGTAATTGGCAGCATTATAGACGTCATTCTGAGTGAGATCAATGTGAGTATACATGACACTCTTCCAGATCGCACCTGTCTATTTTTTCTTTGTTTCTTAACCAACTTCACTTTGTCAGAAATTTAATTCTTTTAGTCTCACTAACCACAAGTACTACAATGGAACTGGTAAGACTTCACAGAATTAGGAAAGCAACACAGGTCAAATCGGCTGTCACATGTGGAAATATTGTGATTTTTTTCTTTGACAAAATGGCTTAACATGTTCCAACTGGTAGTTTGAAGTCCTGGATATGTAGGTGACAAAGGGTTTCAGGGTGAACTCTTCAGAGATAGTCATGTCCATAAGAGGAAATACTGTGCACATGTAACCTCTTTCTCTTATTTTCTCTTCTCTTCCCTTTTTTTCTTTTTTATTGTTTCCTTGTCTTTTTCCCCTTTTTTCCACATGCAGCACTATTTTTGTGATGCATGGAATATATTTGATGCCTTAATTGTTGTGGGTAGCGTTGTTGATATAGCTATCACAGAGGTGAACGTAAGTAACCATCTCGATGAACATGCCTGCTCCACTCCTGTTTGTTATTCTTCTGTTCAATTACAATTTTATGTTCGTAATGTCATCCTTTTTTCTGTCCCCCAAGCCTGGCATGACTTAAATTGTATAGCAGGTTCAGAGTGCAGCATAGTCCCTACAGTGATTTTAGTTTTGAATTACTCTGACTTCTGGATTAGAAAATGAATGCCAAAATTTACCTAATATGACATGGATAGCAAAGCCATAAGTTTTTTTAAAATCAAACATTATTTTTTGGCAAGCCGGCTTCAAAAAGTTTATTAAGTATCCACCTGTCAATAGGATAGCACATATAAAAAGGAAAAGAGACCATTTATATGGAACAAGATAGCTTGTTCAATTGCTGGTCTTGCCTGTATTTTTGTGGAAAGGGACTAAGTGAAGGAAAGACATCTCACCACAGCAAGGGAAGAAAATTGCACGGGGCTTTATGGGCAACTGTTGCATATCTCCTAATGCCATAGTAGAGATCTAAGAATAGGTTGCCCATCCCTAAAGTGAAGAAGTTGCATTATGCACCAAGTTCCAATTATATACCAAAGAAGAACGTTCCAGAAAAAACGGTTTATTCCTAAAAACCAATCACTTAAAATCAAATAAAAGCAGAATACTGCGGATGCTGGAAATCTGAAATAAAAAACAGGAAGTGTGGAAAAACTCAGCAGGTCCGGCAGCATCTGTGAAAAGAGAAACAGAGCTAACATTTCAAGTCAAACATGATTCTTTTTTCACAGCCAAGTCACTGAAATCAAGTTGTTATTGCAGATACAATTTCCCTGTCATTCAGGCTACCTTTACCTGTTGAGCTTTACTGGGTATTTTATTTTTCCTTGTAATTCATACTTTCCATGTTAAATCTTCTCCATCACCCTTGAGTTCCGACTTCCTCACTACCCCCATAAGACACATTTGAGACAAATTCCAACACTCTGCAGAAAGTGCTGGTGGATTAACTTTTCTCACCTGATGAATTGAATTATTTGCCCATTGTAGAACTCAACCCATATCTTTTCCATGGTAGGTTCTATACTGGGTGGGCAAACAACTATGCCAAATTACCCCACAAACGGTAAAGTGTAAAATTACCCCAGTATATATTAGATATGAGTTATAATTTTTTAACTATTTGACATTAGTGATTGGATTACCAAGTGTGCCATGCCTTGAAAACTTGTCAGGTGACTTTAAAAAAACCACTGATCCCTCTATGGATATTTAAATTGGACTAGTTACATAAGTACTGTGGCTACAAGAGCAGGTCAGAGGCTAGGAACTCTGTGGTGAGTAATTCACCTCCTGACTCCTCAAAACCTGTCCACCATCTACAAGGCATACTCTCCACTTTCCTGGATGGGTGCAACTCCAACAACACTCAAGAAGCTTGACACTATCCAGGACAAAGCTTGATTGGCACCATACACCACCAATGTACAAATGCAGCAGTGTGTGCCATCTACAAGATGTACTGCAGCAGCTAACCAAGGATCCTTCAACAGTACTTTCCAAACCCATGGCCCCTACTACCGAGAAGGTCAAGGCCAGCAGACACATGGGAACATGTGTCTCCCCAAGCCACACAGCATCCTGACTTGGTGTTATATTGCCATTCCTTCACTGTCACTCGATCAAAACCTTGGAACTCCCTTCCTAACAGCACTGTGAGCATACCTATGCCACATGAACTGCAGCAGTTTAAGAAGGCAGCGAGCCAGCACCTTCTCAAGGGCAATTAGGAACGGGCAATAAACGTTGGCCTAGCCAGCAGTACCCTCATCCTGTGAACGAATAAAATAAAAAAGCATAATTAACAAACATAATTGTGTAGGCCTAAGTCTCACTCATATTGGTTTAAAAATGGGATTTTCTTTTAGTGCCTCACTCTTAAAGGTATACACAACTCAAGTTGTTTAAATAGGTTTGTGACCTGCCTCTCTGTTCTTGATCATAAATCTCACTTCTAATATCTCCCCAAAGTTGGCAACTCTGATTACATTGGAACACTTTTATAATTAAATCCTATTTGATGAAGATTAACTAGAAACAAATAAGGAACAGTTTTAGTCTAATTAACTGGAACTTCAGTGTAATTAAAACTTTAAAAAACCTGTCATAAGTTTGTGTGCACTTGAATATCTGCTATACAGTCTATAACTGAACTTTGCGTTACCTCTCTGTCACTAAGCATGATTGGATTTTCTTAACATGAGTAACCACAATGCACTTATTTGTCAAAGGTCTTTGACCAAGGTACTTGTATCTACTCTTTCAACAATGATGTCTATGAAACTAGAGCAATAGTGTGCAGCTGCTTCTAGCAGAAGTCCATTATTTGTGTACATACAATCGTTTGGTACTGATTAAAGAAAGATGTTGCACTATCGATTTAAGGCAGGTTAAATTTTTGAAGCAACCTACCACCATGTCAGCCATATCAGTAACTGCAACATGAAGCATCCGTGGCTGCTATTAAATCTGTTAGTTTTGTTTGGAATTAAATATAATCAAAAACTTAATTGACAATAACTACAGGTTATTTTGAAACTTGGCATCCTGGCTTTGGCAGAAATTATAGTGCTTCAATTCATAACATTGTTACACACTGGACTGGTGCTAAATGATGTGCCACAATGTCTTATATGATTAGGTATGAAATACACCACAGTTCAAAAAGTGGCTAACCTTGTGTTACAAAATTTGGACCTTTTGCAGATATTCTCTCATGTCTAGCATCATCTGTCTCTCCAATATTTAAATCTCATGTTTGTTGGAATAATTCATTTATATTTACTGCTCAATATCTAATTATCAAAACCCACCCTGTAAAGCGATGTTTGGCCATTTTCATTTATCAGCATTGCTTCACCTAATTAAAGGGCTGAGGCATTTATTCCAATCAATGGTATGATGTAAATTGTAAATCTGAAGCAGTAGTACCCAAATACAGATGTAATGCCTGCTGCCGAGGCCATTCTGTTCTAGATGCATGTTCGCTGACACACCCCAGGGGAGGAAATATATATAATTCTCCATTAACAGGAAGAAAAGCAAAATTAAAGGCCCAGATCTTCTGGTCAGCAGCGATGCCGCACAAATTGCCCCTGCCCACGAAGATCTCTTTGCCCCGACCTTTTTGCACTCTTCCAGCTGGAACTTCCAAACCTGGCAGTAGCACAGGAAGGACGGGCAAAGAGGAGCAGTGCATAAGAATGCCCCTTTTTATGACATTATCTGTCATATTCATGTAAGTTTTTAAAGATCTCAAGTCTTCCAGCTGGTAAGTGAGTGGACGAATGGGTGGATGTGTGACGGGTGAGTGGGCGGGTGGGTGGAGGAGTGGGTGGGTGTGTGTGTGTGAGTGGGTGGATGAGTGAGTAGGTGGGTGAGGGAATGAATGGGTGGGTATGAGAGGATGATGGGTGGGTGAGTGAGTGGGTGGGTGAGTGAGTGGATGGGTGATTGAGTGGGTGACTGGGTATATGGGAGTAAGTATTCGGGTTGGGGGGATAACTGGTTCGGGTCGGGATTAGCCAGGGAAGGTTGTGTCAGGGGCAGGGATTGGATCAGGTCAGGAAGGGTAGTCAGGTCAGATTGGGAGATAGTCGGGTCCGGTCGGTGGTTTAGTTGGGTCAGATCAGGGGTGTTAGTCAGGTTAGGTTAGGTGGATAGTTGGGTTGAGTTGGGGAGGTAGTCAGGTCTGATGTAGGATGTTGGTTACAGGACAGTAGGTCTGAAGAAGTCTTCGTAGCCATACATGTGTTAACTGTAAGTCTTTATTGACTCTATTTACAAATATACAGTAAAGGGTACAAGCTGGGAGTTGTCTCTATGCTTGCTGGTACACACAGCCCTGCCCAAACCTAGACTGACCCTGGGTGCGGGTCATGTGCTCTCTTACATCACTGTGTGGGTGGTACTGTATGTGCCAGAGCCTTATACTACAGGGTCAGGGGGGTAGTTTGGTCCGGTTGATAGTTGGGTCAGTGGAATAAGGTTAATGGGTAGTGGGGTCGGGTTGTGCAGGTAATCAGGTTGAGGATCTCAGGTTGGGGGCAGTGGGTGGTAGTCAGGTAAGGCCATGGGGCCAGCTGGGATGGGACACAGGTTTGTCAGGTCGGGGCTAGTTAAATGGGGCTGGGTTGAGTTGCAGATAGTTGGACTGGGGGGATTCAGATCATGGGGTTAGTCAGCTCAGGCGTGGGATCAGGGATTTGCGTTGGACATGGGTCAGTTGGGTATTTTTGGGTCCGAGGGGTAGTTGGGTCGGTGGTTGGTTGCAGGTTTGGGGTGGTATGTATTGGGGGGTGGTGATAGGTTGAGGCACGCTGTCATTAGAGTCACACCAGGGGTTTCAAAGTGTAACATTTCTGGGGTAGTATCTAGGTAAGTAGCGCATATCTAGGCCAAGACTCCGACATGAGATCAGTGGAAGAAACATTTGCAGAGGGTCCTGGGCAGCATAAATCATCCTTTTGGAAGTTTAAACTCCCTGGGCAATTATAATGCCTGTGTGCCCTTCCAGACTTCTGCAGGAGACGCATATCACAGACTTAAGTCCAGATTTTGCCGCTCTGGATCTCAGAAGATCCAGGCCAATGGGATAAATCTTCCAACAGTGGCGATGCTGCATACATTGGTTCTGTTTGCAGAGATCATTGCACACTTACTTTTTTGGTGGACTTTCAGCTGGATCTTCTAATCCTGCCTGCAACAAGGAAGCTTCAGCACAGCAATCCCGGATAAAACTGGCAAATTGGAGCAGTGCCCCCTTTTTAAGACATCAGCTGCTGTATTCAGGTAAGTTTTTAAAGTTCTCAAGTCTTTTAGTGGGGTTAGTGGGTAAGTAAGTGCTTGAGTGAGTGAGTGGGTGGGTGAGTAAGTGGGTGAGTGAAAGATTGGGTGGCTGAATGGGTGGGTAACTGGGTGGATGGGTGAGTGGGTGGTGAGTTGGCAGCAGTAGTCAGGTTGGTGGGGTAGTTGGGTCAGGTCAGGCTGCAGTCAGGTCGGGTCTGGGGGTAATCAGGTCAGGCTGGGGTGTAGTTGAGTCAGGTTGGGGTGCTGTCTGGTCCCATCAGGATGGCTAATCAGTTCAGGGGGTTGGAATTGTTGGGGTGAGTGGGGGATCGGTTGTGATAGCGGATTGAGTTATGCTGTTAATCACTGGTTACACCAGAGATTAAACAGTATAACACTTCTAGGGTAAGTATCCAAGTAAGTAGCATGCATCTAGCCCAAATCTCTATCCTGATATCAGTGTAAGAGACATTCACGTCATGTCCCAGCCAGTGCATATCAGCCTGTCGAAAGTTTAAACTTGCCGGGCAAATGCAGCACTAGTGCCTATGTCAGGACTTCCTCAGGATTCCGACATGCAAGAGTAACTTAAATTCAGTGCATCACCAGTACTGATACTGGAAGATCTGGCCCAATGACTATCGGCAGTGACTATTCATGCATACTTCACTAGCAACATGTCACAATTAGCAATGAGATAAATAGACCAGCCAATGGTAGAAAAATAATACGATCCTTACTAAAGGGAATAATAGAAGAACATCTGGAACAGAGAAATATCATAATGAATAATAATAATAATGAACGGTCAGCATGGGATTTAAATGGGAAAATCTTGCTTGATCAATCAACCTTTTTGAATTTTTTGAGGACGTAACAGAGAGAGTAGACAAAAGTAATGCAGCAGATATAATTTATCTAGATTTTCAATAGGCCTTTGATAAGGTGCTCCATAATAGACTAATAAATAAGGCCAGAGAACGTGGAGTCAGAAGACAAGTAGCAGAATGGATTACCAGCTGACTTCAAAATCAGAAAGCAGAAAGTGGGAGTAAAGGGTAGTTATTCAGAATGACAGAAGGTGGAAGGTGTTGTTCCAAAACAATCAGTGCTAGGACAATTGTTGTTTACATTTACAGTAACAGTTTGGACTTTGGAATCAAAATCACAATTTCTATATTTGTGGATGACACTAAATTGGGGTATAGACAGTACTGAGGACTGCAACAAATTAGAAGAGGACATTAATAAACTTGCAGAATGGGCATATAATTGGCAAATGAAGTTCAACACAGATAAATACGAGTTAGTATATTTTGATAGGAAGAGTAGAGAGGCTATTTACTACATGAAAAATGCGCTTCTAAGTGTAATAGCAGAACAACATCTTGGAGTACAACTAAATCAATCGCTAAAAGTTGCAGCGCAGGTTAGCAAGGCCACAAAAAAGCAAGCACTGGGCCTTATTTTTAGAGGGATAGAATTGTAAATTAGGGAAGTTTGCTAAACCTGTACTGAACCTTTGTTAAACTACACTTAGGGCAGAATGTTGCGCTCATCGGTCAGGTGTATGCCTGACATAAAATGACACAAGAAGATGTCGGGCGAGCATCCCAACTTCAACGCGCACTCGTACGATATTTCAGTCGGCAATGCGCCCACCGACAATTAACAGGCCTATAAAGGCTATTAAAGTTTTAATTAAATAAACAATTTGGCTCCCCATCCACCTTACAGTTGGCAGGCAGGCAGAAAGGCCAAGCAGCCTTTGGATTTTTTGCGAAACATCATCCACAGGCAGGATGAGGTTTTGATCAGTAACTTAAAAAACAATTTCAAACTAATTTCTAACATGTCCCTGCTCTGTCACATGAGGGAACATGTTATTAACATGTTTTAATTCTGTCTATTTTATTTTTAAATTCTTCAACTCCCTGAGGCAGCTCTGTGCATCCGCACACTTTCATGCTCGCGCTCCTTCCGCCCATACCCCGGCAGCACTGAGTGCTTCAGCATGCGTTTCACACTGGCTGGCCGTTAATTGGCCAACGAGAGTGAAATCTATGTCCAGGCCCGATTGCAGGCAGCGGTTGGCTTCGCAACCACTCCTGTACCCTTCCACCCAACGAGGGAAAAATTCTGCCCTTAGAGTACTGCATGCAGTTCTGGTCAGCATATTATAAAAAGGATATAGTGGCACTGGAGAAGATATATAGAGATCATACCAAAAATGTCTGGATATACATATTAGGAAAGGATTGACATGCTGGGCCTCTTATCCCTTGAAGAAAGACGGCTGAGGGGTGACCTAGTGGAGGTGTTTAAAATTATGGAAGGTTTTGAGAGAGTGGGTTCAGTTAATGTTTCTTCTTGTAGAAAAGGTTATAATTAGAGGCCATCAATATAAGATGGTAACCAAGAAATCCAACAGTGAATTCAGAAGAAACTTCTTCACCCAGAGAACAGTAAGAATGTGGAAGTGAATTGAAGTGAATACAGTAGATGCATTTAAGAGGAAACTAGATAAGCATATGAGCAAGAAGGGAATAGATGGTTATGATTGTAGATTTGGAAGAGAAAAGATAGGAGGAGTTTCAAGTGAAGCATAAACACTAGTGTGGACTGATTGAATCGAATGGCCTGTTTCTGTCCTATGTATCATATGGGCAGCATTTTCGCATCAGCGAGCGGGGAGCAGGGCCTGCTTGCCGACACATAAAATGACCGCACGTCATTTAGATTGTCAGTTCAGTGGGCACGCAGCCAAGTCGGCTGCGTGCCCTCCGAACCGTCAAAGGCCTGTTAAAAACTAATTAACTCAATTTAATGAGCTGCCTCTCCAACCTTAAGATTGGCGGGTAGGCAAAGAGCCCAGGCAGCCTTCGCATTTTTCATGAAACCTCACCCACGGTTCATTCATGAAATGTTTTAAAATCTAATTAAAATTTATACATTTATCCTTTGACATGTCCCAGCTCATGTGATAGTGTCACATGAGGGGACATGTTTTAAAAGTTCAAAAATCCTTTATTTTAAAGTTTCAGATTGAAACAAATCTCCCTGAGGCACCTCCGTGCTTCAGGGAGATCTCTGCGCTCTTCCATGCACATGCGCGAAAGAGTGCAGGAACCACTTAAGGAATTGCCCCCGCCCACATAGGAAGCGCACAGCGCTTCCAGGCGTGCATCACAATGGGAGAGCCTTAATTGGCCCGCCCACGTAAAACAGCTGCGCGGCCCCGATCGGGGGTGCCGATCGGGTTCGTGCCCGCCCCCGCACAAACCACCCCCCCCCAACGAGGGGAATTTTCTGGCCTGTGTAGTCCTATTTAATCAATTGATACGTTTTTTGGGTGTGACTGAATGAGGTGAAGTGTTAGCCAAAATACCAGGAAAGCCTCAATATTCATTTTTACATAAGTAAATGATGTGACGGTGTGTGCTTCCAAGAAGTAATATGCATCAGAGCTCAGATAATAATAATCCATGTGAACCTTACAAACACAGTTTATTTTTTCACCTGAACACCTTGATGCTTCAAACACAAACCATCTGTGTGTTAAATTATATCATTTGCTGACTGCTTTTAATCAATATATCAACTGTTACATCCTAGGGTTCAATTTCCACTGGTAATGCACTGATTGTTGCATTTGCATAAAATTCCTTTGTGTGCTATTTTAAGACAATGGTAGGAGAATTATTTAAATAGGTTAACACCTGAGTAAAATAGCACAAAAAGGCATTTTTAGCAAACATAACTAATGCACTCCCAAAAGAGATTAGCCATGCTGCTACTATTCCCCTTCCCAAAACACACAAGTCATTTGCACAATTTTATGAAATACTACAATAACCTAATGGACTTCTGCTTTTAGCTGCCACATTGTGCATGCAGTCAAAAATTGGTTTTGTCTCATGTGAGTTATACTTGGATGTTTTTCCAGGAAATGAGTTTAAGGGCCTAATCCAATGCCTTGATTTAAAGAAGTGGCTGTCTTTAATTAAAATAATTTATATGCTTATTGATTGTATTTTGGTAATTCATATGCCCATCTACAGTTGCTTATAATTAGTGTTGAGAAATATACATTTTTTGCAGTATAATTAACTTGAAAATCGGAACTGGAATCCTGAGTGTTGGCATATTTATTTTGAATTGTTTATTCTACCAAATAAATGGTTGTGATGTAACTATGGAAATTTCTATATGACTGCTTTGAAGTCAAGTTGTTCAGTTTTACATTAGGCTTCATCTATCCAGACAAGTAATTAAGCTGCCCTTGTTTTTAGCATGATTTTAAATCCACAGGAAATGTATGCTCTATCTGCCTTTGGCTTGACATGACTTGCAAGATTCAGTTATGAATGTGGGACCAATATTTGCTGTTGTGCAACTTAATTGTCAAAGGACAATTCCCTTTCAGGGAATAGAAAACAATTCACATTTACAGATTTTGTATTCATTTGCCAGGTTCAAAGATGTACATAAGAAATAGTATCAACTTCTATATTTTTAAGCCAGGGAGAGCAGGCAAAAATGTTGGATAATGGGAGAACTGATGGGACTGGAAGGAGGATGAAGCAGAAGATAGAGCAGTGGAGTGCTGGACCATGAACTTTGCAAACCAAGTTCACATCTCAATCTTGCCTGATGTTCAATCCTCATAAAATTCTCATAAAATTATGAAATTAGCGAGCTTGGCAAGACAATTTTCTAAGGTCCAAAGCTGCAGAACTCCACCAGTACTTTGTTGCTAAAATTCAAATGAGGTCCAAGTCTGAAAATGTTTCTAGCCTTCCAGCTCTGGCCTCAGGTGGACACCATGGGTGCATCACCAATATCATGCCCATTTTGGATCCAAACCAAAAACTACCTCCCTCTTTCAGTTTTTATCGCTTTAGACCAGACATTCCCAAGAAAAAATCCAATGTTAAAAGAACTGTTCACATAATTCAGTGAAATCACTGTTGTCAAAGAGTTGGCTGATTCTATAAACTATTCCTGTAACATTTTTACAAGAGATGTGCTCCCAAAACCATTATGTATTATTGGCCCAGATTTTGCAGTCAGCAGTGAAACTCTGCAGTCACCACTGATCTCAAAGAAAGCTGCCCACAAAGATCTAGTGGTATCTATGGCACGGTTTTCACCATTCCCAACATTAATTTGAATCTGGCATAAGGTCAAGGGGGAGGCATCTCCAAGCTTCCAGCAACAGTGATGTAATTTAGCAGGGTAAAGTGATGGAAGGGGTTGTCAACAGTGATATCAAATGGCAATTGCTTAGAAATCACCTGCTCACTGACACTCAGTTTGGACTCTGCCAGGATCACTCAGCTCCTGAACTCATTGCAGCCGTGGTTCAAGCATGGACAAAAGAGCTGAACCCCAGAGGTGAGGTGAGAGTGACTCCCTTGACATCAAGCAGCATTTGACAGAGCGTGACATCAAGGAGCCCTAGCAAAACTGGGGTCAATGGGAATCAGAGGGAAAATTCCCCACTGGTTGGAGTTATACCTAGCATAAAGGAAGATGGTTATGGTTGTTGAAGATCAATCATCTCAGTTCCAGGACATTACTGCAAGAGTTGCTCAGGGTTCTGTCCTCGGCCTAACCATCTTTAGCTGCTTCATCAATGACATTCCTTCCATAGTAAGGTCAGAAGTGGGGATGTTCGCTGATGATTGCACAATGTTCAGCACTATTCGCAACTCCCCAGGTACTGAAACAGTCCATCTCCAAACGCAACAAGACCTAGACAATATACAGGCTTGGACTGACAATTGGCATGCAACATTTGTATCACACAAGTACCAAGCAATGACCATCCCCAACAAGAGAGAATCTAATCATCGGCCCTTGACATTCAATGGCATTACTATCATTGAATTCTCCCACTATCAACATCCTGGGGGTTACCATTGACCAGAAACTGAACTGGACTAGCCATATAAATACTATGGCTGCAAGAGCAGGTCAGAGGCTAGGAATCCTGTAGCAACAAACTCACCTCTTGACTCCCTAAAGCCTGTCCACCATCTACAAGGCACAAGTCAGGAGTGTTATGGAATACTCTCCACTTGTCTGGATGAGTGCAGCTCCCACAACACTCAAGAAGCATGACACCATCCAGGACAAAGCAGTCCGCTTGATTGGCACCACATCCACAAACATTCACTCCCTCCACCACTGACACACAGCAGCAGCAGCGTGTACCATCTACAAAACGCACTGCAGGAAATTCCCAAGGCTTCTTAGACAGCACCTTCCAAACCCACAACTGGTATATCTAGGAGGACAAGGGCAGCAGATAGATGGGAGCAACACCACCTGGGAGTTCCCTTCCAAACCACACACCATTCTGATTTGGAAATATATTGCTGTTCCTTCACTGTTGCTGAGTCAAAATCCTGGAACTCCCTCCCTAACAGCACGGTGAGTGTACCCTGCACCACATGGACTGCAGCGGTTCAAGAAGGCAGCTCATCGCCAGCTTCTGCAGGACAATTAGTTTTGGACAATAACTGTTGGCCTAACCAGCAACACCCACCTGCCATGAATTAATTTTAAAAAACACTGAAATATTCTCACAGACAGCAAATCAGGAAGTAAATTGTTCTGATTATCCTTCACTTCTTTAAATTTTACAGAGAGCTAAGTAAGCTTTTGGAACATAAACGACAGAAGTTGAAATATCATAAACAAACTGTAAAACAAAAATTTATTAGATTAAAAAATTTGGAACTTTTATCATAATGAATAAAGTTAATATATGAATATAAAGTTAGTTTTCCAGGGCCAGAGAGATACTTCAGCAATAGTTATGACTTAGTGCATTGTTAAAAACCCAGTTACACCTCATTAACAAGGCATAACTTTTTCAAGAGGTTTAAACAGCAATATTATAGCGTATAGGTTCTCATTATTTCACTGATTTTTAATTGATTGCAGTCTGCGGGGACTTCAAGGAGCGTAGAATCACTGACGTCAACCTCAGATTCCAGTGTTTAACACTCATATTTGGACTCCAAAAGTTGTTGTCAGTTTCAGAAGAGTAGTGATAGTGACTGCTGACAGTATTGCTCTCATTGGCCAGTATTTTATGTAGCCTCAAGGGGTGTGCTGGGTGGCTAGAGAGTCGAAAAATCGGGTTGAGGATGTTATTTATCACTGTTGGGGAGCCCTTCATCTTATGGGAAGACTGCCAGGTATACCCTGGAGCCTCCATGCAGGCTCGGGAGGGGTAGTGGTGGCCCTACTGATCAGGCACCCTGAGGGCCCAGGGCAAGGGCTGCTCCTTTGTAGAAACCCATCCTGCTCTTATCAAACATGCCCACTCTAGGGCCTAATTGACTGGTCCAGTGAGCATGATCCCACTTACCTCGGTTCCAGTGTCTCCTCCTTCATTGCTGGACCAGCAGACCAGTAGCTGCCACTGCTCCCAATGGCACTTGTGGAACTAAAAAGCTGTCATCCCTCCAATTGGCCAGCAGCTCTTGGGGTCAGGACCTTGCCCCATAAAGGGGCAGGAACCCTGACGGCCTCTGCTACATGTAAAATTGGGTCTGGGCTGCTATAACTGGCCAAGGTGGGCTGCCTACAACTTTTCGGCTGGTGGAAGGATTCAGCAGTATCCTGTGAAATCTCAGCCATTAATACTGCAAAAGCTGGGCCTCTATTTTTAAGTTTCAAAATCCAAGATTTTAAAATGTAATCTGAAGTGTGAAAACAGATGTTTTGTTTTATTTGTAACAAACTACCAGTATGTTAGTTATAAAGGACAATTTTAATAGTAGTGCATTTGTCTTCTAAATTATAGCAGGATTTTTATCTGTTGTAGTTTTGCTTCAACTTGGTACAAGGACTTTTTAAAAATTATTTATTTCACTCTGATAACAGCTATTCCATGTGAAACAGTGTCTGCATTCAGATACTGACAAGAGTATGGAGTTTAACCTCTTTCTTACAATATTCTTTGCTAGTTTAGTTAGGTGCTGACTAATACATTTCAATTGACTAATTGTCTAAATATTGAAATCAAAGTCTAATCAATTTACTATAAATTACTTTCTATGGAAAGTCATCAACAATTCATTGTAGGGAAAAATAATTTCAACAAACATTATTTTCCTTAGGACTGGTTGTCATTCCATGTATTTATATGCAAGCTGAAAATACATGAAAATTGTGCCAACTATGTTAAGGTCCAACCTAACCATATATGTAAGAGTATCCTCCTTTTGGATGACAAATATGTTTATGCATAGGGGTTTCTTTTAATCAGGTATTGAAGTTTGCTTATAAAAGCGATACTTCTTCTTGAAAATTACTTATTTGCCCAGTCTCTCCATATACAGTTCCTTATCATGATGGGAAATGTTCTCCAATGTTCAAGATTAGAAATATATTCCAATACTAGAAAGAGTAGGGCTCCTTCACAAATGATGGCAGAATATAAAGGTAAAAACAATCAGCAGGCCCACCTCACCACATTATGCAAGTCATGCTTCATAACTTGATCTAATCACTTTTGTCTATTTTTTCCTCAAGTCCTTTCTGAATCATGAATCCAATTTCCTTTTACATTCTTAAACTGAGTTACTCTTTAATTTCTTATGTGAGCATAGGCAAGATTTTCCAACCACTAACGATGATTAGATAATAAATTAATTACCTAAGTCTACAATTCTTCAAGTAAAATTTAATATTTGACTTTATCTGGATACAACCATTAGGTTGATGCTTTTCCTCCCACCAGATCATAATCCTTCATTGAAACTATCATTTCATATAAAACAACATGAAGTGACCAATATCAAATGCACTTTAGGAAGCAGGCCCATCCACTTATCATGGAAAAAAGTCTGATAGATCAAGATATAATATATGCCGGTCAAAGGATCAACTGCAAATTATTTCTATCCATTAGCAACCATATTAACTAAGTTCAACATAAATAGTTTAATCTACATAGACTACAGCTGGAAATTACTGTCTGTGATATTAGCAATCAAATGTTCCATGCTTCTTCTGTCCATCACAGTTACAGAGGTATTAATTTGTTTTTAAAATCACACTGCAGAAAGACAGTGAGAGTGGATGTCTCCAGGATAGTGATTGCACCAATAAATGCAGAGTTGATAATAAAGTAACAGGAATATTAAAGCTGGGCATGTCCAGAAAGTTGCCGGAATAGCAGACAGCCACGGATAGCTCCTGTGATGTGAAACAAAGGAACTTGTTTCATTGTGCACACAGTAACATTTTCCCTTAAAGAAATAAATGCTGAATGAAGGGTATTGCAATAGTTCAAGAAAGTACATGCCGCCTATGATAAGCCTTGCCTTACTTTACCAATCTCATGTTGCCATCTTGCTTCCAGCCTCTCCTGTCTGTCTGCCTACCTACATATGAAGGCGAATGCCTCTTCTTCCTGTAACTCAGAATATTCAGTGACGTTGCTCATTCCCTGATTACATTTCTTACATAATGTTTAAAAATGAGCTTCCCCATTGGAGTGAGAGAAGCAATGCTGAAGGGTTATGAATGTCATGATCTCATGACATAGTGGATCTCATCATAATGAGAGGAGCTGGTGCATTGTCCCTTTAAGAAGATTAACAGAGGTGTTGAAGATTAGCAGCAGTCCTTGTGCTAGGTTATCAGTTGTTAGTTAAGATGCTACTCAAGTGTTTTGAGAGGTTTCCATTTGTAGTAATGAGGTTCCCTGCAAACCAGAAAATGAAAGGTACGGAGGTGAGTGAAGCCGGTACATGTGGTGGAAGATGCATATTGACAACACCCGCTGGACTTTTTCAGTTACTCTTGTGAGGTCACTGAGCTCCTTGTGTACTCACTGGCAGTTCTTGGATAGTGGATGTAGTGCTCTGCTGCTTCCGTCCATAATTACTGTTGAGGGATTTTCTGCCCTCAGTGCCAAAGATTTGTGTTTCTGGCCTTGACTTCAGCTAGCAACACCTCCATGGATGCATCAGTGAATTTAGGAGCCATTTGTGTTGCAGACACCCTTAAGGTTGCTTTTAAAGGCTGAAGTAGAAATGAATTGTTCTCCTCCCAGTGGCAATAAACCTGTCAAGAGCAGTATTACCACTCCAAACCCATAAACTTAATTCAGGCCCGATAGGAAATTAGTCAATTAGCAGTGGATTCACTTAGGAAAACTGTTTTTCTTCTACTGTCAGTGGGAAGACATTCATCCCACAAACTCAAGTGTCATATTTAGGTGAAATGAAACTACGAGGCAGGAAGGATAATAGATAGGACTAGAGCTTGAAGGTGTAATTGAATTCACATTTTAAAGTTACACACTATCATATATAGCATTTTGATTTGATAATATTTATGGTCAAATTGTAAAACCTAAAGGAAATTACGAAGCAAAGAATTAGAGTTTGTTGAAGCATAAGAGTTTCGCTGCAATTTAGGATGAGGATCTCAGAGCTGCAAACTGAAGCAAAGGATAAAAATGAAGAGAAAATAAATAGACAGGTAGATAGACCGACAGATGGACGGACGGAAGGAACAGAACTTATGTTATGAAAAAAAAGTACGATTAGTGATGTAGGTGTAATTTTAAGCTCCCTCCAACCTTGCAAGGGCCAGTTGAGACAAGGGTTAAAACGTTTTGAAAATCTGAAATCTACTTTCAATGGGCTCACTTCCAGCCTTAGTAAAGCAAGCAGGGGTGGATGGCAAACCTGCAAGATGTGGGACCATTAGTTAAATACAGCTATTATCTTGCATGCTTCAAATAATAACAGCCTTTCAGACTTATCCCAGCAGCTGAAGGTGGATGAGAAGGGTTGGATACAGCTGGTAAGTGCCTTTATAGCTCTTAATATAGGCTAAGAGGAATGGAAGTACTATCCCTGGCACCCTATGGAAACCTGCTTCCTGACCTGCACTTTGATCTTGCCCTTCTTATCGACGCTAAAATCTCCCATTAACCCATCCTTCAATTGCCTCTGACCCTTGCTCCACATGCATCATACACCGTCTAATTTTTGTTTTCATCATAATCCCTATCTCCCTTGATTCCCATACTTCTTGCCCTTGTACGAATGTACCCAACCTGCACCCGAAGCATCTCTTCCTTAAAGATCGCCCATTGTTCAGTTAGTTTTCCTATCATTCTTTGGTTCCAGTTCACCCTGGGTAGATCCACTCTTATCCCATTTAAATTAGCTCTCTTCCAGTTCGGATATTCTACTTCAGTTCTTTCTTTGCTCTTCTGCGTTATGCGTTTAAATGTTATGATACAATGATCACTCTTACCCAAGAGTTCCCCCACAGACACTTGGGGCAGGATTTTCAGCTCAGTGTGCAGGCGCGCGCCCAACATGCACGAGCATGAAATAGCACCTGATGACATCGGCAAGTGTACCGATGCCATTGCACACTTGTACGATATTTCGGTTGGCGGGCACGCGTGGGAGTCGGCAGCGCACCCACTGCCAATTAAGAGGGCTGTTAAGCCCATTAATCAATTAATTAAAGTGAAATATTCCCCCTCCATCCAAATTCATGGTTGGTGGGCAGGTGAATAAGCCAAATGGCCTTTGCAATCTTTGCGAAATGCGGGATGAGGTTTTGAACAATGATTAAAAAAACAACAAAAATTTTTAAAACTCATTTTTAATATGACCCTGCTCATGTGACAGACGCACATGAGAGGACATGCTTTCCTTGTATTTGAAATCTTTAATTTTAATATTAAAAATCTTCAGCTCCCTGAGGCAGCTCTGTGCCTTCAGGGTGCTTTCACTGAGCGTACCTATGCGCATGAGCACAATTCGGTGCTCGTGCTTCTCCTGCCCCCACCCCAGCAGTGCTAAGGCTCTCAGCGCGCATCTCATGCTGGTTGGCCATTAATTGGTCATCCAGCATGAAATTGCAGTCGAGGCCCGATCGCGGGCAGCGGATCATTGTGCACTACTCCTGGGCCTGCCTGCCCACCGCAGCCACACAACAAGGTAAAAATTCTGCCCTTGGTCCGCTTGACCGACTTCATTCCCCAGCACCAATTCCTTTCTCGTTGGGCTGAGAACATACTGATCAACGAAGTTCTCCTGAATATATTACTCTTTAACACTATCCCAATCGATATTTGGGTAATTATGGTCCCCCAATATCACCACTCCATAGTTCCTGCACATCTTTATGATTTCCCCGTAGATTTGCTCCTCTATCTTTCTCACTATTTGGAGGCTTATAGAATACCCCTAGTCGTGTGATCATAACTTTTTTGCTTCTCAAGTCTAACCGAATGGGTTCTGTCCTTTCCCCTCAAGGACATCCCCTCTTTTGAATAGTATAATGCCTTCACTAATTAGTACTGCCACCACACTTCCATTTTTTACTTCCCTTTCTTTTCTCACCACTTTATATTCTCGAATATTAAGTGCGCAGTCTCTACCATTTTTAAGCCATGTTTCTATTATTACCACTACATCATATTCCCACATGGCTAATTGTGCTTTTAGCTCGCCTACCTTATTCACTACATTTTTGCATTTGCAGACACGCAAATCTTGTCTTTGCATTCCATTCTTCTTAGTCTGCTCCTACCTAATATGCAACTGCTCCCTTCTCTCGTAATGTCCAACACTCTAACTTTATAAAACTTATCCCTCTTTTCTCCTGCTATATGCTGGTGCCCATTGACCAGCCAAAGTATTGTTGCCTCCCAAATCCATGCCCATCTTTCCAAGAACCCCATGTTTAAATCCCTCCTATCAGGTTTCCACCCTGCCACAGTACTGATAATGTCACGTATAAAATCCTATGTGACTGTGACAAAGGAAAACTATTCCACTTCGTCCTTCTCGACCTGTCTGCAGTTTTTGACATGGTTGACCACATCATGCTCATTCAAGACCTTTCCACTGTCGTCCAACCGGGTGGGACTGCTCTCACCTGGTTATATTCTTATCTAACTAATTATAGCCAGAATACCACTTACAATGGCTTCTGTTCTCACTTGTGCACCATTATCTCTGGTGTTCGTGTTGCCCAAGGATCTATCCTTGCCCCCCACCTATTTCTCATCTACAGGCTACCCCTCGATAGCATCATCCAAAAGCACAGCATTAGTTTTCGTCTGTATGCTGACATCATACAGCTGTACCTCACAACCACCCCTCTTGACTTTTCCACTGTTGCTAAGTTGTCAGACAGCTTATCTGACATTCAGTACTGGAAGATTGAAGCCATTGTTTTTGGTTCCTGCTCCAAACTTTGTTCCCTAGCTACTGTCTTCATCCCTCTCCCTGGCAACACTTTAAGACTAACCATTCTGTTCACAACCTTGATGTCTTATTTGACCCCAAGATAAGCTTCTGACCATATATTCGTGCCATCATTAAGACCCAATATTTCCAACTCCATAACATCGCCTGACTCAGCTCTGTGTCATGACCATTTAAAAGGCATTTCCTCAAAGTGATCTGTCAGCTAATAATTTGTGTGTGTGTAGCCCCCTCTTTTAAACTTTGCGAATGATTCATTTGAAAAATAACCAGCAGCAAAGCTTTACTCTCAAACAATATAAAAGCTTGTTTATTAAGAAACTACTTATTAAGAAACTACTTAAGTTACTTAAGTAAAACTAATAAAGTTACTAACTGAATATATACAAAGACTAAATGCAGATAAGGATAAAAATACTTATAGGGCAGAATTTTGACCTCAGCGTACAGGGACGGGCCTGACACGTCGATGTGTAAAATGACACGCGATGACATCAACTGTGCATCCCGACATCACCGTGTGCCATCATGATATTTCAGAGGGCGGGGGCTACGAATTCCAAGGCACACACGCCATTAATTAACGGGCCACTTAAGGCAGTAACACACAGTGATTTTTCTCAGCCCATGCAATTTTCAGAGCGTCGCACGGGCGCAATGGGCAGGCCACATTTTTAAAAACCTCATCCATGGTCGGAATAAGAGGCATGAGTGGGCTCGCGAATGTGAGTTGTTAGTCATTTACTTCAGAAACGTATTGCTACTTGCTCTGTGAACAGGAGAACTTCAAATCTCTTCAGAGCTGCTTTTACGGGAATAACAGGCATCAGGTCAGGACTCTGGAGGAAACATAATCCTTGGGGCCTTGCAGTATCAGATAGCCTTCCCTTACCCTGGGAATGGGAATTTTGCTCTCCGCTGAAGGCACCTCCTCTGAGGAGGAAGAGAGGGCCAGAAGGGGGAGGAGGCCAGGAGTCCATTTTCAGCCTCCAGGGAAGCCACCTTTGGGAGGAGAGGCGCAGGCGCAAGGGGTGCAGGGCCTACAGGAAGTGAAAGGCAGAAAGGGCTGCAGAAAACACCACTATCCTGCTGCCAGGGTTTACAGGCGGTGATGCAGCTACCTCAGTATGTCTGAGGTGCGGTGCCGAAGGAGGCTCGGTCTCTCAAGGGAGACAGTGACCTCCATCCGTCAGATGATAGGCCTTGAGATCATTTCCAACTGTGTGGGTGGACACCCATGCCAGTTGCGTTTAATGGCTGCCCTCAGCTTCTATGCCTCTGGCTCTTTCCAGGTGATCTTTGTGGAGTCTCCCAATCAGCTGTCCACAGTTGTGTCAAGCTGGTGACAGACACTCTGTTCAGGCATGCATTGACTTTCATTCACTACCACTCAGACTAGGCCAGCCAGGTGGATCGAGCCAGAGGCTTTGCAGCAATTGCTGAGTTCCCCCGCGTCCAGGATGCAATTGACTGCACACATGTGGCCATCAAGCACTAGCGCGTGAGCTGGGTGCCTTCTTCAACAGGAAGGGATTCCACTCCATGAATGTGCAAATAGTGTGTGACCATAGGATGTAGATTCTGCAAGCCTGTGCCTGGTACCCAGATAACTCCCATGATTCCTACATTCTGAGACACTCCCAGGTGCTGAGGCTCTTCAGTGCTCCAGCCCGGCTGGATGGATGGCTGCTGGGTGACAAGGGCTGTCCACTCATAGGGTGGCTCATAATGCCTCTCCACTATCCAAGAACAGAGGCTGAGCAGCGGTACAATAGGAACCATGCCTCCACAAGGGCTGTGGCCAAGAGAACCATTGGTCTTCTGAAGATGCGCTTCCGATGCCTGGACCGTTCAGGGGGTGCACTGCAGTACCCCCCAGATCGTGTGTCACTGATAGTGGTTGCATGCTGTGCTCTCCACAATATGGTGCTGGAAAGGGGGAACGCAGCAGAGGAAGAAGATGTGGATGCAGATGTCCTGGCTGCAGACGATGAGTCCAGTAGTGAGTCCGAGGACGAGCACACTCAGGAGAATACTGAGGGGACAGACACTGACCCGGGCAAATTCCAGGGAGGCAGGGACACCTGAGAGGCTTTAATCCAATGATCCTTCAGCTAGCCCACCACAGATGGACCTCCAACATATGCCAGGGCTGCAGGCTCCATACTCAACACCTGAGAGCAACATTTGCCTGGTTAGGAACATTAATAATGTGCCTTGTCAATAAAGCTCAATGACAAACAAGTCACTCATAACATCATGGGTTCACATATGCCTACTGAAGTAATGAAGCACCCAGAGGCTTGATGAGAACTAAAACATTTATTGATAACATACTACAATACAGAAATAAAAGTGCATTAAAAGGTGTTGTGCAGCACACCAAATGAAAAGCAACTAATATGGGGACCGAAGAAAACCACCAGTAATAAGTCTAAGGTGCCTAAGGTGATTTATCACTGATGGTTTTCTTTTGCCCACGTATTAGCTGCTTTTCAATGTGTGCTGCTCAACACCTTTTAATACACTTACATTTCTGTATGTATTCTGATTTAAGTTTACGTTTGCAGGTGCTGCGTCTAATGCTCCCCCCTCACTGACTCTGGCATTGGAGACAGCCTGCTCACTCTACTGTCCTGTTGGCCTTGATGACCTTGGCGGGCGTCCCCTGGCCCATGGAGCCTATGCTGGCCCTGCCAGGGAGTGACCGACCAGTGACGCAGCTGGCATCTCCCCAGTCGCCACAGCCTCATCGGATGCCATGGTCACTGGCAGAGGGGCAGAGGAGCTGCTGCCCTCATCCGGATTGCCCTGAGAGGAGCCCGCAAAGATGACAGGCAGCCTACAGAGTGTTTTGGACTGATTCTGTTGTCTGGACCAGTGAAGAAAAGTAGATTTTTACTTTTCGAAATCATTCTTCTAGAAAGGGACCAATTGATAGTTCCCATCAAAATCTTAGTTTGGCCATGGTGGCTTTGCTCCCAAGCAGTTGGCTGCTTCCATATTTTCCTCACTTTGGTACCCTAGATGCAGTGATACTGACATGGGCGTCCTTCCACACTCTGGCTGGGCTTTTCAGGCCCCATCATGGTGGTACCCGCTGCGGGAGATGCAGCGGCCCAGCCAAAAGTCCATTGATATTTGGCAGGACCGGACAAGCCCAGTGGCAAGCGGGGATGGAAAATTCCACCCTATGTAGATTGTCTAATCCTGAGAAAACTGATAGTATCACACGTTTCACTCTTGGGTACTGTGAAAGTCTTGCTCTCCAATTGTTTTGATCATAGTGCAGGATTAGGAGGATTGCAGGGCTGAGCGCAATAGTACTTAGCTTTCAGATGGTGTGAGATAAGGGAGATTAAGCTGGTGGAATCACCAAAAACTTACAGGAGTTAAATAAAATCAATAGACAGGCGGAACAGAGGCAGAAAATTTCAGTTACAACATTTAGAAGAAAAATCAGCCCATTTCTATATTCTGCAAAAGGTGTGGGATGAGCTAAACATAAATTTGAGTGCGTTGACAGACTCAGCACTTAACATGGTAAGAACTTGAAAAGTAACAATGAACGCAGCAAACATGGCAGACTGAACTATGTTACCCAGTCAATAGGTAGCTATTGGAGAGTTGGTGATGTAGTGGTAATGTCACCTGACTAGTAACCCAGAGGGCTATGCTAATGCTTTGGGGACAGGGGTTAAAATCCCACCATGGCACAGGGTGGAATTTGACTTCATTCTGAAATTAAAAAGCTAATCTCAGTAATAATGACCATGAATCAATTGACATAAAGATCTATCTGGCTTACTAAAGGAAATCTGTCATCCTTACCTGGTCAGCTACATGTGACTCCAGACCCACAGCAATGCAGTTGACTCTTAAATGCCCTCTGAAATCGCCTAGGATCAAATCACTACAAAGTCTATAAAAAGGAATGAAATCAGACCGATTGGCCTAGGCACTGGAAACAACAACAGCAAACAAAGTCATGTTGACCCTGTAAAATCCTGGCACGTGGCAAAATTGAGAAAGCTGTACCACAGACCAGTCAAGCAACAGCCTGACATAGTCATACTCACGGAATCATACCTTACAGCCAGTGTCAGACGCAACCTTCACTGTCCCTGGGTATATCCTGTCCCACTGACAGAACAGACCCGCCAGAGGTGGCGCCGCAGTGGTATGCAATTGGGAGGGAGTTGGCCTGGGAGTCCTCAACATCAACTATGGACCCCATGAAGACTCATGGCATCAGTTCAAACATGGGCAAGGAAACTTCCTATTACCACCAACCCCCAATGCCACCCCTCCCCTCCCCCCCTCAGCTGATCGATCAGTAGTCCTCCATGTTGAACACCACTTGGAAGAAGCAGTGAGGATGGCTAAGGCACAGAATGTACTCTGGGTGGGGACTTCAATGTCCATCACCAAGAGTGGTTCAGTAGCACCACAACTGGCTGAGTTCTAGAGGACATAGCTACTACATTTTGTCTGCGGCATGTGGTGAGGGAACCAACAAGAAGGAAAAACCTACGTGATCTTCTCCTCACCAATCTACCTGTAGCAGATGCATCTGTCCATGTCAGTATTGATAGGAGTGACCACCGCACAGTCCCTGTGGAGACAAAGTCCTGTCTTCACATTGAGGATACCTTCCATCATGTTGTGTGGCAGTACCGTCATGCTAACTAGGATAGATTTCGAACAGATCTACCAACTCAAAACTGGGTATCCATGAAGCTCAGTGGGCCATCAGTAGCAGCATAATATTTGCAACCTCATAGTCCAGCACATTCCCCAATTCACCATTACCATCAAACCGGGGAATCAACCCTGGCTCAATGAAGAGTGCAGGAGGGCATGCCAGGATCAGCACCAGGCATTCCTAAAAGTTAGGTATCAATCTGGTAAAGCTACAACACAAGACTATTTGTATGCCAACCAAAGAAAGCACCATGTGATAGACAGAGCTAAGCGATCCCACAACTACCGGATCAGATCTACACTCTGCAGTCCTGCCACGTCCAGTCGTGAATGGTGGTGGATAATTAAACAGCTAACTGGAGGAGGTGGCTTCAGAAATATTCCCATCTTCAATGATGTGGGAGCCCAGTACAACATACAAAAAACAAGGCTGAAGCATTTGCAACAATCTTCGGCCAGAAGTGCCGAGTGGATGATCCATTTCGGCCTCCTCCTGAGGTTCCAAGCATCACAGATACCAGTCTTCAGGAAACCCAAACTGCTCCACTTGATATCAAGAAAAGATTGAAGGCAATGGATGCTGCAAATGCTATGGGCCCTGAAAAATAATCCAGCAATAGTACTGCAGAACTTGCTGAGCCCTTAGCCAAGCTGTTCCAGTACAGCTACAACACTCGCATCTGCCTGGCATCAGAGAAAATTCCTGTCCACAAAAAGCAGGAAAAATCCAGCCCAGCCAATTCCCACCCCGTTTGTCTATTCTCGATCATCAGCAAAGTGAAGGAAGGGGCCATCAATGGTCCTACCAAGCGACACTTACTCAGCAATAACCTGCTCACTGATGCTCAGTTTGGGTTCCACCAGGGCCATTCAGCTCCTGACTCCATTAGGTGAGGTGAGAATGAATGCCCTTGACATCAAAGCAGCATTTGGCCGAGTGTGGCATCAAGGAGACATAATGAAACCGGAGCAAAGGGAATGAGGGGGAAAACTCTCCACTGGCCAGAGGCATACAGAGCACAAAGGAAGATGGTTGTGGTTGTTGAAGGTCAATCATCTCAGTTGCAGGACATCACTGCAGGAGTTCCTCAGGGTAGTATCCTATGTCCAACCATCTTAGCTGCTTCATCAGTGACCTTCACTCCATCATAAATTCAGAAGTGGGGATGTTTGTTGATGATTGCACAATGTTCAGCACCACTCTTCAGATACTGAAGATACCATATGCAGTAAGAACTGGACAATATTCAGACTTGGGCTGATAAGTGGCAAGTAACATTCACACTACACAAGTGCCAGGCAAGGACATTTCCAACAAGAGAGAACCTAACCATCACCCTTGACATTCAATGACATTAACATCACTGAATCCCCCACTATTCACATCCTAGAGGTTACCGTTTACCAGAAACTGAACTGGACCAGCCTTATAAATACTGGGGCTACAAGAGCAGGTCAGAGGCTTGGAATTCTGTGGGTTATGATCCAGGCTGAGGTTGTCCCTAGAGAAGCCTGATTCCAATGCGGAACCCAACTTGATAGATCCTAACTTTTACTTTTGTTTAGATACTTGGAGACTGGCTACTGTACAGAAGCATAGGAGTCAGCTGATGAACTTTTAACAAAAGTATAAAATATTTATTCAACAAGAAGAGATGAACTATATTACAATACTCCTTCACCCACAACTATACCTTTACAGATACATACAGATTTGTAAGGATAACACAAGTTACAAAAGCTATCTGATATTCTAACGTTCACAGTACATAAACAGTCCATATAAACCTATGGCACTCTGTGGTCAGATACACCACTCTGAAACCAAGGGGAGAATTTTATCCCCATTGGGTGGGCTGGACGGGAACGGGCAGGGGCGGGCGCGCAGCCAATCACTGCCCACGATCAGCTAAATGCCATCATTTTATGTGGATGGGCCAATTAAGGCCTGCCCAGCGTGATGCGCACATGGAAGTGCTGAGCGCTCCCTGTGTGGGCAGGGGTAGGAGGGAGAGTTAGGGTCTGCGCTGTTTCACGCATGTGCATGAAAGAGCACAAAAATCTCCCTGAGGCATGAGCATGTCCTCTCATGTGACAGTGTTACATGAGCTGGGACATGTCAATGAATTTTAATAAACATTTTAATAAACAGTTTTATTACATTTATAAACCCTTCATGAAACCTCATCCCGCCTGTGGATGAGGTTTCATGAAAAATGTGAAGGCTGCCTGGGCTCTTCGCCTGCCCGCCAATCTTAAGGTTGGATGGGCAGCCCTGTTAATTATTGCAGTTACTGTTAAATGCCCTTAATAGCCTTTGACAGTTTGGCGGGCGCGCAGCCAATTCCAACGTACGCCCGCCGAAGTAAAAATTGAAATGACACACGGTGACGCCAGGATACATGCCCAATGTCACCGCACGTCATTTTATACATCAACGAGCGGGGCTCCTCCCAAATGACGTTTTTGCTCAGACACCTTCCGCAAGGGTTCACCTCCAGGGTTTTGAACTCTCCTTCTGATATTTCTCTTCCCTGGGTCACCACATGCACTCAAGCTGCCTTCTTTGGACTCTGTCTCACCAACTCAACCTTAACAGCACACCACCGCTTCACATGCCCATAGCAAAGAAGTACAGACCTTCAGTTCTCTCTTTGAACCTTCTTGCTTCTTGCAAGCTGTTCTCACTTTAAATCTGAAGCTTGGAGCCTTTCTGTATGCCCCTCATTCTTAACTTAACAGGACCTTTACCTAGGTTCCTGTCCTTCCTTTAACTAGAAGGTTTTCTTTGGACTTTCTCTTCTTCTACTTCCCTAGACTTTTGGGGTTTTTCTTAGCTTGGGACTTGCTATCTGTCCCCTTTTAGGCTGCTACTGCTTCACAGCTGCCTTCAAGCCAACTGAACTCAAACAGCTTCCAAAACAAACTGCTGTCTTTCTTCTTCTATGTGTGGGTGTGGGAGAAACCTACTTATCTGGCTCCCTGTTTCTAGGCAACAGCACTGTTCTTCCTACTCTTGTGTGTTTACTTTTCACTTTATAGGGGTTGTAAATGTCTCATTAGAAATGCAAGCAGCCTTTTAAAGTGAAACTAAAACTACATTTGACCTTTCTTAACACACAGATACAGAAATACAAATCAAACTTAAACTTTAAAGCTAAAACTCATTCCTAATACCCACAAATACAAGTATAACTTACTTAAGCTATCTCAATTTCCTAACAGTGGAGAGTAACTCACATCCGGCCTCCCAAAGCCCATCCACCATCTACACAACAAAAGTCAGGAATGTGATGGAATACTCTCCCCTTGCTTGGCTGAGTACTGCTGTAACACTCAAGAAGCTTGACATCATCCAGGACAAAGCAAGCCCACTTGATTGGCAGCCCATCCAGCACCTTCAACATCTACTTCCTCCACCACCAGTGCATAGCGGCTACGGTGTTTACTATCGACAAAATGCACTGCAGCCACTCACCAAGGCTCCTTCGACCGCACCTTCCAAACACATGACCTCTACTAACTAGAAGGATTTGGGCCGGAGATGCATGGGAATGCCACCACCTGGAAGTTCCTCTCCAAACCACTCACCATCTTGACTTGGAACTATATCGCCGTTCCTTCACTATCACTTGGTCAAAATCTTTGAACTCCTTCCCTAACAGCACTGTGCCTGTCCCTACACCACATGCACCGTAGCAGTTCAAGAAGGCAGACCACCACCACCTTCTGAAAGGCAATTAGGGATGGGCAATAAAAATGCTGGCCTAGTCAGCAACGCCCATGTCCCATGAAAGAATAAAAAAAAAGAGTGCAAGTCACAGGAGGTTATGCAAAAACTGGACAGCTATTCCAGTTTAGATCATAGTTTGACCACATAACACAAACCAAATAGTGGGGATGCTGGAAATCTGAAGTAAAACAGACAAGTTTGGCAGCATCTGTGGAGAGAAAAACAGAGCTAATGTTTCAGTTCAATGACCTTTCAGAGAAATCTGTAAATGTGGAGCTTAAATGCAAGCTGAAACAAGATATTAGAACAAGAGGGCATAAATTCAAGCTGGTGAATGGATAATTAATTTATGTGAAGAAGGGTCATACAGACTTGAAACATTGGGCAGAATTTTGCCATCGGCGAGCAGGGGGCGGGGCTCGCTCACTGACGCGTAAAATGACACAGGATGACATTGGGTGGAACCCCCAACGTTATCCCGGTCCACTTAAACTTTCAGGAAGGTGGGCCCGCAGCAAAATCAGCTGTGGGCCCACCGACCTGTCAATGGCCACTTGAGGCCATTGACAGGATCAATTATACAATTAAAGCACTTGCCCGTCCAACCTTAAGTGCGCATGCGTGAAAGAACGCACTCTCGCTTTTGGGGAATCCCCTCCACCCGCACAGGAAGTGCATTGCGCTTCCCACCGGACATCACGCTGGGCGGGCCTTAATTGACCCGCCCATGTAAAATGGTGGTGGGGCCCACTTCTCTGGCGGGGCTTGGCTTCCCGCCCGCTAGAAATTGGGTCGGGCCCACCCGCCTGACAGGCAGAAAATTCTGCCCATTAAGTCTGTTTCTCTCTCCACAGTTGCTATCAGACCTGCTGAGTTTTGCCAGTATTTTCTGTTTCCATTTTATATTAAATAGGAACTTTAAAATAACTTTCAAGAAGAATAATGGTGGCAAAAAACCTTTAAGCCATTTGAGGGCATGTTGAATGGCATGATGTAGGGACTAGAGCCTTTTTCCCCCTTTTTGAATGCGTGCGGTATTAGGTTAAGCGGTTTGCCTCCTCTGTATAATCTTGTGAAATCTGAGGCAATTGTGGTCTTTTTTTGTCCTATGAGCATGTTTCCACTAAGGTATGCCTAATACACTATATATTTATGCATTGTCCCTAGCATTGTTTGTGGGCAGCCTTAAGATCTGGAGCACACTTGTGAAGTTTAGCTACTAACCTGGTTTTCCCCTTTAAGGCAAATGTTTAGGAACACCCTTTGGGGAATTTAGTTAACTATTACTGCTTATAAATTCCACAGGTCAATATCAGACTTCAAATCGAAATGAAGGTATAATTTGTGCAATTGACTAGATAGTAACACTATGCCGTCCAGCTCAATTGAGGCAGTCACCTGGCAGCATGCCAGTTGATCATTGGAATCGGTATGGGGGGGACTCCGTGCCCCAAAGAAGGGGTGATGGGGTAAAGGACAGCCACTGCGGTGTTAAATAGTCAGGCAGAGAGATTTCACATGTACCCCGAAAGCCCTACCAACTTCAGGTTTCTTTATTTCATGAATCTATGCAGTTAACAGAGGGCAATTACATGTTGAAGTGCACCCACAATCGTCTGCCTGCTTTGGCAGTGTCCACATCTCCCGGTGGAGCTACCAGCCTGACATCACTGTAAGCCCTCTGATTGGGCTTCCAGTCTCGGGAGTCAGCCTACTGACCTGTATAGGTCTGCGCACATGGAGGCCACCAATTATGAAGATTGTGCCAGCGGGCAGCTGATAACATAAGATGGCTTGGGATCCTATATTACCCATTGTCAGGGTCCTGATACCTGTCAGAAAATCTAGCTCATAACATGTTCTTGGAATGCAAAAGAGATGTCATAGCCCTTTCCCTGCTGCACCATGTGAAGTAGTGCAATCTAAACTCTTATTGAGAAGTAAATTTGCTGTGAATGTATTTGTGTTTATATCATTACCATTGGTTTGCAAGTTTAGCCTTGTTCCCTTCCTCTTATCCCTCTCAGTTTGCTTTGGATGGCTCTTCTAGTTGGGCTCCATGGTATTCCAATAGCAATGATAAATAAAGTTGTATCACTGTCATTTTTTTTTGTCAGCCAACATAAGCTGTGAGCTTATAAATAAAAATCATTGAACAAAAATTTCTACACAGAAATAGAAAAAATGCCTTGGCTGGAAAACCATGCAATGGGTAGCATTGGTACAAAGAAGTTACAAGAGCTTGACAAAAATGGATCCACTCTTTAAGCAAATATTAGGCCTGAATTAGCCCTGGATTTGTGAGGGGCTTACTGTGGGTGAATGCAGGTCATTATTTTGGACTAACAAATTACAGCACACTGCAATACATGGCATTCAAAAAATAAATGAGGCCAAAGGATAATAACACTTCTGGCCAGGGTCAACTTCCTTGCATAGGAAGAGTTATGATAATGAGATCCAATGCCAAAATTCATGTAGTAGGGCCAAGCTTTACGCCTGGTGCTCACTTCACCCATGTAACATACCTTTATGACAAATTCACTGGTTCAGTCTGCTGAAGTCGAATTCTTAAAGATAAATTACTATTCCAAAAATTTAATGTAAAACTCTGTTTCTTGGAAGAAGAATTGTTTTTGAGTTGCATCAGCTCGTTGGATTATTTTCTGTCACTTATGGAGTCCATTATTTTTCCAACTTAATAAATTGTTTGTTTAACATACTTTCTTAGCAATGTTGGCTGCTACTGCAACTGAATTTTCAGCAAGCAAACTGTTGGAAACTGGATTCCATTGGGTGTTCCTATCCTAAGTGATTTAGATGAGGATGGCAAGTCCATGCATGAAAATAAACAGGTGCAGTGCCATCAGCAAAGTGATGGAAGAGGTCGTCAATAGTGCTGTGAAACCACACTAACTCCACAATAACCTGCTCACTGATGCTCAATCTGGGTTCCACTAGGTCCACCCAACTCCTGACTTCATTACGGCCTTGGTCCAAACATGCACAAAAGAGCTGAACTCTAGGTGAGAAGAGGGTGACTGCCCTTGACATCAAGGCAGCATTTGACCAAGTGTGGCATCAAGGAGCACTAGGAAAACTGAGGTCAATAGGAATCAGGGGAAGACTATCCACAGGTTGGATTCATACCTAGCAAAAAGGAAGATGTTTGTGGTTGTTGGATGTCAGTCATCTCAGTCCCAGGATATTGCTGCAGGAGCTCCTCAGGGTAGTGTCCTCAGCCCAACTATCTTCAGCTGCTATATCAATTACCTTCCCTCCATCATAAAGTCAGAAGTGGGGATGTTTGCTAATGTTCAGCAGCATGACTGCACAGATGCTGAAGCAAGTCCATAAGCAGCAAGACCTGGACAACATTCAGGCTTGGGCTGATGAGTGGAAAGTGACATTTGTGTCACACAAGTCCCAAGCAAATACCATTTCCAACAAGACAGAATCTAACCATTTCCCCTTGACATTCAATGACATTAGCTTCGCTGAATCCAAGGGTTACCATTGATCAGAAACTGTACTGGACCAGCCATATAAAAACTGTGGCTACAAGAGCAGGTCAGAAGCTGGGAATTCTGTGGCAAGTAGCTCACCTCCTGACTCCCCAAAGCCTGTCCACCATCTACAAGGGACAAGTCAGAAGTGTAATGGAAAGGTCTCCACTTGCCTGGATGAGTGCAGCTCCATAAACATTCAAGAATCTCAACACAGCAAAATCTCAACAAAGCAGCCCACTTGGTCAGCACCCCGTCCACCACCTTCAACATTCATGTCAACGCACAGCGGCAGCAATGTGTACCATCTACAAGATGCACTGCACCAAGGTTCCTTCGACAGTACCTTCCAAACCCATGACCTCTAGCACCTAGAAGGACAAGGGCAGCAGATACATGGGAACACCACCATCTGCAAGTTCCCTTCCAAGCCACACACCATCCTGACTTGGAACTTTGTTGCCATTCCTTCACTGCCGCTAGGTCAAAATCCTGGAACACCCTCCCTTATAGCACTGTGAGTGTATCTACACCACATGGACTAGAATGGTTCAAGAATGTGGCAAACCACCACATTCGCAAGGGCAATTAGGGATGGGCAATAAAAACTGACCTAGTTAGCGACACCCATATCCTGTGAAAGGATATTTTTTTTAAAAAGAGCACTACTTGGCTTGAGTCTGGGCAATGAAGTGAAACAAATAGATAACATAAGTAGATAACATAAAAGAAAAGGTGGACATTGGGAAACAATAAACAAGAAAAAAATCAATTCAGTGTAAACATGAAAAATAAAAATTGCAAACAAGGGTACTTCACTGAAAAAAGCAAATTGTAACAAAATAAGGGGCCCTGCCCACGTTAATGGAAGCACCAATCACACATTTAAGTAGGAGAATGAAGTGTAGACACCAAACCAATTCCAGGAAGAAAAGAAGTGAGTGAATGAAAGACTGGGATTAATGGAAATTTTAAATTTTTAAAAATAACCATTCAGCACCTATAGGATAGATAATTGAAAAGAAAGCCAGAATCAATAGAATAAATATAGGAAACCTAAAAAAGGGAAAGAAGAAAGCCAAAAGTGGAGATATAATCAAAAAAAACACAAGGGGCTATAAAAGGTATTTTAAATAGTATGTTAGCATAGCCAAAATTTAGATGATGTATTCAAGATTTTTTTTATGAATTTGATCAAGAGATTTGTTTCCTACCAATATATAAAAAAAGAACAGGGAAAGGCATAGTATCAGGAGTCATTCCCAAGAATTGATGAATATTTTCCCATCAGGATAATCCTTGTTCAAAATTGAATCAGTACCTTAACTTAGTTAATAGATATTGGATTTCCAATCTAATTTTCAATTAGTCATTTGGTAGTATAGGACTTCAGTAAATGCAGAAAAAAACATTTGGTTGAAGCTTTTCATCTTGCACTCATCAGGGCAATCGCGAGAATACCAATGTCAGGGGAAACAACAACTTTATATTGTGTGAGAAGAGAGTGCTGATTGGTTGAGGTGTTACCTTGGAGAATGACCAGCTAATGGTTATCACTTATTTTGTTCAGCTGAAACAGGCACAATGTGTATACATGATCTTTCTGTCTGCAAAGAACAGGGCCCTGTGTATTAATCTTTGTAGCTTCCAGCATACGCAAATGTGCCACACTGCGAGCCCAACTGACAATCTTAAATTGGTTGTCAGCATAATTTTTAGCACACTGAGGATTATTTAACAAATGTTGTCCAATTGCAGAGTCACATCTAATGTTGGACACTGTGTTTTGAGTTTTGTAAGCACAGGCTGGTTGGGTACAGTCTGTACCTTGCCTGTTGTGAACAGCGGAAGGGACATGCTGTTTGATCTAATCCACCAGTCTTTAGGACATCCGGCCTACATACCTAGCATCATACTGGCACTGAAATTCATGTACCATATTACCCATTTGTGCAATAGGCAGAACGTGTTCTTGGCTTGATGGCAGCATCCTGTTACTATGTTGCTACTACATTAGCTTCATCTGTTGCTCAAATATTTGAGATACCCTGCTCTTCCATGGTAATCTGGGGTAGACTAGGCATTTTTCTGGGGCAAAAGTGACAGCCTTAGGCATGTTCATGAGTTTGCGTGATATACAGCATGAAATGGTCTGATCAGGGTAGCCGTTATCCCACAGGATGTCTTTGATGCGCCCTATTTCAGCATCATGCTTACATGGTGAGCACATGGCTTGGACCCTATTTACGAGGTTGCCAATAAGGCCAATTTTATAGTGAGGATTGTATCAAATGGCTTGTCCCTTCTGCTGTTCACGATGGGCAAGATACAGACCATACCCAACCAGCTGGTGCTTGCAGAACTCAAAACATAGTAGGCGGAATCATCCCAGATTTGCACTAAGTGTGGTAGGGGCTGCAATGGCAGGTTTTCATGCCGTATCATCCCAAACCCGGTGCATTAGTTATGCATTCCCGGGAAACACACTGCTTTGATGGCAGGCAGGCTGTCATTCGCTTGTCTGCCATCCCCTCTATGATGCTGAAATATCATGCTGGGTGGCATAGTTAACTTCTAGCCACACGCACCACAACTCAGTGCTTCCAGCCCATGACTGCTGCAGGGAAGATGTCCACAAAAGACAAACAATGCAGCCCCCAGGTTTAGGGACGCATCACTGCAACACCTTTTGGATGCCTTGGAGGCCCGCTGGGATGTCCTCAACCTCCACTCTGGTCATAGATGGGAAGTGGCGTGACCATCAGGCTTGGGAGACAGTAGAAGTGGTGGTCAGTGCCAATGTGTCTCAAAAGAGGACAGTTACCCAATGCTGCAAGGGGATGAATGATCTCCTCCATTCTGCTTGGGTAAGTCACTCTTCTCATCACTCTCATCTCACACACTCACAAACCCATCACACATCCACAGGGATCTCACTCACTGCCAGTTCAAGGGATAGCACCATTCACTCTCTCATACTCACCATCATTGTCCTCATCCCATCCATGGGACACTTACCTGCCGCACATGCCAGGCATACTTATTATGTGGCCTGACAGGCATCCTGCCTATACTTTCTCATCTCTATTCATGCAGGACAAGCTGGCATACAACAAGAGGGAGAGGTTGCAGACTGGTGGAGGAATGCCTGAAATCAAGGTCCTCACAGACTTTCAAAATAGAGCCATACAGCTGGCCAGTGAGGATCTGGACTTGTCCTGTGCTGATGGTGAGGTCAGCATTGCTGTACCAAGTGAGGGTCCAGCAATGCAACATCCATCAGACAACTGCGCTGTGAGTGATGTGTCCTATTTCACAGGCCAGATACTAATTTATGCATTCCCAGGAAACCCCCTTGCTTTTGCAGGCACATCTGGGAACAACTGACAGAGTCCATGAACCAGGGCCTTCAATCAAGCCCCAAAGAAACCTCTGAAGAGGAACCTGGAGGCATTCTCCTTGAAGGCCCGTCACAGCGCTCACCCACACCATCCACTAGCACAGAGACACACAGCTCGGTAGGACCTAGCTTTAGGATAGCCTCGGGATTACAGTCTGATGGGCAAATTGCACTGTCTGATCTACAGCAGATGGTGGCAGGTTCTTCCCAAGTCCCCAGCACTCGGAAGACTGCTAGAGGCCAGAAATTTGCTGAGTCCAAGTCAGATGACGAGCCTCTGGACTCAGTCATGCCACAATTTCTGGAGCTGCAGAGGCAAGCTCGGGAACATCAGGAAGGGATCTCCGCTGCACTCAAATTGCAAGTCACGTTGGTGGAGGAGTCCATCCGCCTTCACTCTGAGGTGATAGCACCAGCATGCCAGTGCACCAAGGTCAACACTGGTAGGATGGCGGCCACCATGGAGGCCTTGGTCCAGGATGTTGCTCCTGCACTGCTGCAAGGGCTCAATTCCATTGTTGATGCCATAGTTGGCCTCCAACAGTGTGTAAGCGAGATGATACTGGGCAGCTCGATCTCACTCTAGCTACCTCCTCTCCTCAAGGAGTCAGCCTGTGACCCTCAGGCACCCACAGGGAGGAGGATCAGTAGGTGTACACCCCAGGGCCATCCATCCAGGTGACTCCGGGATTGTCCAGCCCTGCTGACTCCCCTCTTCCTGTGATCTCAGCAGCTTCAGGTCTTGGCCCTCCAGAGGACGCCTGCCAAGGTTATCATAGATGGGGTATAGCAGTCAGCAGGCTGCCTCCACTTCTGCTTTGGATGTCCAGGGAGCACCAAGACCTAGCAGCAAGGTTAGTAAAGTTAAGAAGAATTAGTTGCACACCCTGGGCACAGGTGTTAATCACTTGTACAGACTGTTCACTATTTAAAATAAACTCCCAAGAATGTTCCCCTGCCTATGGCTCCTTGTTCTGACAAGCAGTGTTCATGTCATTCTGATGTGAAACCTTTCTGCAGAAGATAAAAGCAAGTGTCTCAGTCCAGAGACTCTTCCCTGTGCTTTGTGCAGCCTTCAGGCTGATGGTCCAGCCTCACAGTCCGTGGACACATTACTGATGCCTGCACCTCGATGGTGCTTGTCATTGCTGCCAGAATATAGTGGGTAGGCATCACAGAATTCTGTCATTCTCTCTGTTTGCTCTCAGCACCTTTAAGGTGGGGCTGGCCCCCATCTCTTCAGCATCTGTCACCAGTGACACTGTGCTCCTGAAGGGGTCAGGTGGTGAAGGCAGACAAAGGATCAGGCTGCATCTCTATGATATGACCCTGATCACAGAGTGCAAGTGAGCTGCCCTTGGCCAGACAGGAGTCAGACATTCTCAGAGGCTATCTGAGGATCTATGGAGTGACCTCACTGCATGTCATCATCATCCTCCAGCAATCAAGTGACTATTAGGGCCTGCAATGTGTCTTTATGACAGGAGCATTATCACAAAGGCTGTGCGCGCTGCCATAAGCAGACTGGAGTCAAACATTCACAGATACAATGTGAGGATCTATGGGGTCTCCTCACTGTATGTCATCACCATCTTCCACAGTTCCAGCAGCTATGAGGGCCTCCCGAGTACACCTGCCTCATTCAGCCAGTGCGATAGTCTCATCCCCGTCATCGACGCCTTTGAGGACTTCCTCACCCTCATCCCTGTCGATGTCCTCCTCCATCTCCTCCTAAGTCAGCTCTTCTCACCTGTTGCAGGGCCAGGTTGCAAAAGGCACAGCAGATGACAACGATGCATGACACCCTCTGGGGAGTATATTGTAGGGCTCCATCAGACCTGTATAGGCACCAGAACCTCATTTTCAGCATCCCGATGGTTTGCTCCAATAAGTTGGGGGTTGCAGCATGAGCCTCGTTATACCTTCCCTCTGCTGTAGTCTGAAGCCACTGCTCAGATGTCATCAGCCACAGTCTCTGCAGGTAGCCCTTGTTTCCAAGGAAGCATCCATGCAGCTTCTGTGGATCCTGGAAAACTTATGAGTTCTGTGACTGATTGAGAATGTAGAAGTTGTACACGCTACTTGGAAACTGTGTGCACACCTGCAGGATGCATTTCTGGTGGTCGCACACCAATCTCAAATTCAGCTAATGGAACCTCTTGTTGTTGATGTAGTTAACAGCGTATTGCGATGGAGACCTGAGCGCCACGTGAGTGCAGTCGATCACACCCTGCACCTGTGGGAAACCCAAGATCTGGGCAAATCCAATCTCTCTTGCATCCTGGCTGTCCTGGTTCCAGGTGAAATGCACAGAGTTGTATGCCCTCGCAAAAATGGCATCCATGACCTCATGGATACATTTGTGGGCGGAGGCTTGTGAGATCCCAGAGAGGTCACCTGTGGAGTCCGAAAGGAACCACTGGCGTAGCAATAGAGCGCTGAGGTCACTTGCACAGCCACTGACACTGGATGCC